>NC_083684.1:56659309-57341864 GCF_033118175.1 Dama dama
TGGGAAAGTCGTCTGCTCACAGCCTCGCCTGCCCCCTCTGTAAAGTGGGGATGACATCAGCCGTCGCTTTGCCTTCCTGCAGGGCTGCAGAGAGGCTCAGTCAACACTCCTTGGAGAGGATCTCCCCATTTCCTCTATCTTTCTGTCTCTTACGCAGCAGGCAGCGGGACTTTCCCTGAAGACAGACAGCATCGTGTCCCTCCCTCCAGCTGTTTGGACTGGGTCCTGCCGGCTGCAGCCCCAGTCATCTTTCCCAGCTCTCTCACTGAAGCCTGGGGGACCGAAGCCCTGACATTCTCTTTCCTCCCACCCGGCCCCTCCACCTGGCTAAAGTGGGTTTGTTGCCAGGCTTGGCTTGGAGGCCACATCCCCCCTGAGTCTTCCCTGACCTCCAGTAGGATTCCCCCCTGCAACCTGTGCTTACACCAGTCTGTGGGCATTGGCTCCCCCCCCCCCCTTAAATTGGGGTATAATTGCTTTGGCTTCCCTGATAGCTCAGGGGTAAAGAACTTGCCTGCCAATACAGGAGACACAGGAGATGCGAGTTCCATCCCTGGGTCGGGAAGATCCCCTGGAGGAGGAAATGGCAACCACCTACAGTATTCTTGCCTGAGAAATCCCATGGATAGAGGAGCCTGGTGGGCTACAGTCCATAGGTTCGCAAGGAGTTGGACACTAAAGTTGGACACCGAGCTACTAAACAACAGTTATTGCTTTACAATTGTTGTGTTAGTTTCTGCTGCATGGCAAAGTGAATCAGCTATATACATACATATATCCCCTCCCTCTTGGACCTCCCCCACCATCCCACACATCTAGGTCATCACAGAGCCCTGAGCTGAGCACCCCGCTCTATACAGCAGCTTCCCACTAGCTGTTTTTCCATAGCAATGTACACACGTCAGTCCAAGTCTCCCAGTTCACCCCACCCTTCCACTCCTCTCCGTGTCCCTGTGTCTGTATTCATTCCCTATGTCTGCATCTCTGTTCCTACCCTGAAGATAGGTTCATCTGCACTATTTTTCTAGATTCCACGTATGTGTGTTAATATACGATATTTATTTTCCTCTTCCTGACTTACTTCAGTCTCTGGCATCAGCTGTTCATTTGGTCTCCCTAGCTCACCTTCAAGCCCCTAGTAACCAGGGCAGAGACCTGGTTTGATCCATCTCCGCATCTCCCACACTTGATCCAGAGCCCAGCTGAGACGAGCCTCCGTATCTGCTGATTGCTGTTTGTTGTTTAGTTGCTCAGTTGTGTCCGACTCTTTGCAACCCCATGAACTGTAGCCTGCCAGGCTCCTCAGTCCATGGGATTTTTTTTCCCAGGCAAGAATACTGGTGTGGGTTGCCATTTCCTTCTCTAGGGGATCTTCCCAACCCAGGGATTGTATCTAGGTCTCCTGCTTGACAGGTGGATTCTTTACCACTGAGCTATCTGGGAAGCCCATCTGCTGATTAGCCACATGAATAAATGAGTGAACAAATATACCAGTCAGAAGCATCATTGTGGGTTTTATTTTCATCTCCCCACAGCACACAGGCACCTTTCACATTCCTTTCACATTCCTCATTTCACACCCTTTCACATTCCTCCTTTGTCCCTCCCTGCAGTTGTTGTTGTTTTTTTTTTTTTAATATTTATTTGCTATTTATTTTTGGCTGCGCTGGGTCTTCGTTGCTACTCAGGCTTTTCTTTAGTTTTGGTGAGCAAGGACTTCTCTCCAGTTGTGGGGCTCGGGCTTCCCATTTCAGTGGCTTCTCTTGTAGGGCACAGGCTCTAGGTTGCAAGGGCCTCGGTAGTTGCAGTTCACAGGCTTAATAGTTGTGGCACACGGGCTTAGTTGCCTCACAGCAGGTGGGATCTTCCTGGACCAGGAAAGGAACCCATGCTTCCTGCACTAGGGGGTGGATTCTGTACCACTGAGCCACCAGGGAAACTGCCCACAGTCCTTTGAGACACATAGTTGGTCAATTAGTTACTCCCTTCCGCCATCCATCCATTCACTGAAATCATCCATCATGTCCTTCCTGAGTCCCTCTGTCAAGGGCTGAAGGTGTAAGACACAGTCCTTGCCCGTTAAGGAGGCTCCAGTCTGATGGGAAAAACAGATATTCAACAAGGGAAGGCATCAGAATGCCCGTTCATGAGCTGGGGACTCTGAGGCTCAAAACCTGGAAATGCAGGTAGCCAGTGGCTGTCAGGACCTGAGTCTACAGTCACTGACTTGTGACTCCTGATGGTGTGACAAGAGCAGGGTCCCTCTGCCCCAGGAGGGCCCCCTCCGGCTCGAGGTGGTGACGCTTCTCAAATTCCCCAGCATGCTGACTTCCTTCTCCTCTCTCTCCAGGTTCTCTACTGAACCGGGTTGGTGGCCTGAATGTATTAACTTCGCTGCTTCTGCCCAAGAGGTAAGGGCTGCGGCTTCCAGAGCTCTGCTAACCACGGAGTCTTGTCTCCTCTTGGAAGCCCTGGCTTTCCCACCCTTGCCCCCAGCCCACCCGTGGGGCACCGCCCTTCCACTTCCTGCCTCCGTGCTCCACGTGGTCAGTCTGAGTGATGTGTGTTTTCATCCTCTCTGCATCCTGTGGCTTCCTGGCCAGACCCCTGGTTCTGGACATTGGCGACCGTGGGAATTTCAGCCGATGAGGGTCAGGGCTCAGGAGGGGGCGGGGGTAGCTTGGTGGCTCAGATCACAGCTTGGGGTCAGGCCCTCCTGTGTTGGAATCTCTTTTCCGTCCCTTCTTAACTGCGAGTGGCTTGGGACAGTCAGAGCCTCATCTGTAAAGGGGCATAGTAACAGAACCCATTGGACATGCTGTCCTGAGGATGGAAGCCTAGGAAGGCCATTCAGATTCCAGTTCTGGAACCAGGGAGCACTTGTCCTGCCGGCAGCCAGCTGTGTGAGCCTCAGTTTCCCTGTCTGTCAAAAGAGGGTGATAACAGCAACCCCTCCCCACCCCACCCCACCCCCCCACACACATGAGGAAGTAAGGACGAAAGAAGTTAACTCGAAAGCAGGAGGTTTCAGGAAGCAGGGACTTGAGATAACGTCTGGAAGCTTCTCTGGACAAGTTGGGATTTGTGAGGTGCCTCCTTGGATACCACTGAGACCCCGAGCTGGAAGCAGGGGTTCTCCAGCCTCAACTTGCAGGAAGCAGAGGCTCTGGGCTGCAGCTCTGGGGTTTGCTCCACCAGCTTGGTGAGGCCTCAGCAGTGTGCCTCTGGGGAGGGGTAGGGACAGGGCCTCTGAACGGGGACCCGCTCCATGCTGCCCCAACCAGAGAAGTTTAACTTACACATCTCAGGACCCCAGGGAGGCCTCTGTTTGCTCTCGTAGGCTCCTTGCTCTTGGGGGTGGGGTGGGATCACAGTCTGACTTTAAGAAACAGAGAAAGCTGTAGCCCAAGGTTGGCGATCTGGCGTGGTGGGGGCCGCGCCAGACTGGACAGTGCATCGGCAGGAGGTGGGGTGCTGCTTTGCAGCTCTGCTGACTGTCTCCCGGTAGAAACGTGGCCCCCATTTGTCAACTTTTTGGATTTCTCAAGAGAAGCCAGAAGTCCAGACTGTTATGTGAAATCTCTCAATTTTTAAATATTGGTAACTCTCCACAATTTCAAAAATCTCCTTGTGGTTCAAACCACATGTTTCAGGCAACCTTTGGTCCATGGATTTCCAGTTTTGCAACATTTAGTATAGACTTTCTCCCAGGAAAACGCATCCCTACATCTACTCAATTGTGCTCACAGACCTCAGGATGCTCACAGACCCCCCCAGAGCTCATGCATGGACTCCATTCTAGCTGGTAAGGAATGTAGGAGTCTGAACTACTTTCTCCAAGAACCAGAAGTGTAGCTTTCTCAGGAATTGCTGTGTCTTCTGCTGCTCTTGATGTTGAAAAGAAGGTCAAGAAGCTTCCAGGCTGCAGAATTCATCTGGGGGCTAGAGGCTGGCTTTGAGGAATGCCCGAAAGTTGGGCTAAAGTAACAGAGATATTTAAAAAGAATTATGTGTCAAAGTTGGTGGAGGTTACAGTTGGGGCTGTGATTTTAGTTCTTTGTGTTCAAATAAACGTTTGTTAAATGGTCAAGGTTTCACGGACAGACACATGACAGATTGGATAACACGTGCCAGAGAGCTGTTATAGTCTAATGGGGAAACTGATACTTATCGGGGGCCACCTCTATGCCAGGGCCTGTTCTGGGCGCTGACTGCCACCCTGTGAAGTGGGCGTGAGCCACCTGTTGTGAAAGAAGGAAACTGAGCCACAGGCCAGGGATGCCACTGACCGCAGGTTACCTGAGGTCACTGTGGTAACCATGATAGTCTGAATGTCCAGCTGAGCTTGAAGCCCTCATTCTTCCATTTCACCAACACCCACCCCAGGTTTGGAATCTCCTCAAGGTGGCCAGTCTTTGTGCTTCGGGGATGAATTTGATTTGTGGGATGGGGTGCAGAGTGGGATACCCGAAGTCTTATTCAGAACCACTCTGATCAATTTGGGGCTTCCCTGGTGGCTCAGATGGTAAAAAATCTGCCTTCAATGCAGGATACCTGGGTTCATTCCCTGCATCGGGAAGATTCCCTGGAGAAGGGAATGGCTACTCACTCCAGTATTCTTGTCTGGAGAATCCCATGGACAGAGGAGCCTGGCAAGCTACAGTCCATGTGGTCCAAAGAGTTGGACACGACTGAGTGACTAATACTTTCACTTTTCTGATCAATTTAGCAGTGCTGATACTAATAACGGATAATACTGTGACTGCTTGTTAGTGTTTTGATAGAAACTAGAGACAATTATACAGTAGAGATGTTTTTGCTGATGGAGTCTGTAAACTAAAGCAGACTTAAAGGCTGTTGCCAAATTACCTGAGTGGTTTGAAGATAAGTTCACCCCCTCAGAGAGATGTTTGAAGGGAGCCACACCCTTTTAAGTCTATAATTTGTTACAAAACAGTTACAGCAAATGGTGTTCCCATCCCCCATTGTTTCTTGGGAGGTGACTAGTTCCCCAAACGCGTCCAGAGACCTCCTCAATGCCCCAGAAGGAACTGGAGCGCTGGGTCAGTCTCTGGTGCCCACGCAGCTCCCCCTCCTTCACTCCCTCTGGCCCTTCCTCTGGCTTTTCTCCCATCCCAGCCAGGGCCTTGTCTCTACTCTTGTTTGGGCTCACCTTTCCACGCTTCCATCTAGGGCTCCCCGAACCCCCTGACCTGGCCAGGCCCCCCACCCTGTTCTTCCTTCTTGCCCATTGTCCCTGCATCTAATCATATATTCTGTGTAGTGTTTCTCTGCTTTAAGCTTCGTGGAGGCGACAAGAGAGATGTCTCTACTTATCCAACACGTTGATACCCAGCCCTTAGCATAGTGTAAGTATTCAGTTAAGTATTCGTTGAGGGGACTTCCCTGGTGGTCTAGCGGTTACACTCCATGCTTCTACTGCAGGGGGCACGGGTGTGATCCTTGGTCAGTAACTAAGATCCTACATGCCTCACGGTGCGGCAAAAAAAAAAAAAAGGTATTTTTTGAATGAATAAATGAGTGAGCACATAGACATTTAAACCCACATCCATCCATTTATTCCTTCAGCCACCATCTCCTGGGGGTTCTTGTGTGCTGAGCCTTGTGCTGTGATCAGGTGACGATGCAGAGGGGAGGCAGCCCTGTGTGGCCTCTGGGGGGCTTCCTGGCT
This sequence comes from Dama dama, assembly GCF_033118175.1. Lineage (NCBI taxonomy): Eukaryota > Metazoa > Chordata > Mammalia > Artiodactyla > Cervidae > Dama > Dama dama. The sequence goes on from NC_083684.1 coordinate 56,665,002, forward strand.
GGTGTGCAGGGGGGTGGGATAGGCCCAAATGCTACTAACCTGAACCTGGGGCTCAGGGAGGGGCTGGACCCTGAAAGAAGGGGGAGTCTTTGGCAGGAGGAGGTGGGAAGGCGTCTTCTGAGGGGCTTGGAAGACAAAGGGGATGTTACAGCCCAGGTCGGGGGTGGTCACTTATGGAGACCGTGGATGCTGGCTTGATCTGAGTCCCCGTGGATGTCTGAGGCAGGAGCAGGGCTGTGGCCCCACCTTGTCTCCCTCCCTCCTGTCCTTCCATCCTTCCACAAAAAGACACGGTGGCCTTTGGTGTGGACCCGGGCCCTGGGGGCCCAGAGATGACTCTGGCCCGAGCGCCAGGGCCCACCTGGAGTGCCCACACATCCCACAGGGGCCCAGAGTACCCCGGAAACTGGAGCTTAGTGATGGGTGAAAGGCTTCTGGTGCTGGTCTGGTGGGGTGACTGGAATGGAACCCAGGACTGCATCAGGAGGAAGACGTTGAGCTGCTTGGTGGGCAGGTCCTCTCTGGAGGGAGTGGGTGTGGCCTGGGACACTTCGGGATCAGAAATGCCAGCCCTCGCGGCCACACAGGTGTTCTGAGAGCGGAGGAGCCAGAAGATGGGGCTGGGAACTTGCTCTGATCCCTCAGGCCCGGCTAGCACCCAGGGAGGGGGCTCTGGCTCCAGGAATAGGGTGTGTGCTGTTGCAGATGTGGCCTGGGGGTTGGGGGCTGGGCCAGGCTGGAGCTTCACGCCCGGCTGCCTGGATGCTGCTGCTTGGCCAGCCCCCGGCTGGTGCACAGGGCGTGGCTGGGTTGTGCTGGTGGTCAGGCAGGCCGGCCGGGCCATGGGTGATGGCGCTCCTTGTCGAGTGTGGAGTTGGGTTCCCCCAGGGGGCCTGCTGTTTGTCACTGTGGGGTGCTGTGAAGCAGCAAGAGGTCCCGTTGATGCCTCTGCCGTCCCTGGGTGGGTGGAGACGGCCGTCACCCACCAGGACTGTGAGTATCTCAGATGAGGCCTTACAGACGCCGAGGAGGTGAGAGTGGCTGGCCCTCTTAGCAGTTTTGGGGACTGATGAGTGCCTGACGTCCCTGACAGTCCCAGAGCAAATGGAGGCTGGAGTGCCTGCCGTTCAGCAAGCATGGAGCCCCTGGGCTGAGGGCACACACCTGACCCTGACTGCACAACGAGGGCACTGGTGAGGGCGCGGTGGCAGCAGGCCGGCCGCAGAGTCTGAGCCCGGGCGCTGCCGCGAGCGCCCGCCCCCACCGGGGCACTGCCCGGCACCTGTTGCTCCATGGTCTCTGCTTGTCTCTGATTTCCCTTCTCCCCTCTTCCTCGCCCTGGGGCTCCACCTCCGTCTCCCTCTTCTTTTTCCCTTGTCTTGGTCTCCATCCATATCTGGTCTTTCCATCCCACCCCAGTGGCCTCCTTTTCCTCTGTGCCTGGATTGGTTTCCAATCTTGAGTGCAGGGTGCGTATGGGTCCCTGTATAGCTTTCTGTCTGCAGCGAGAACCACGGCGGGGATGTGGACCTGCTGCGGGGGGAGAGGGGCCAAGAAGAGAGAAGGAGAAAAGGTACATGAAGGAGAAGCAACACAGGAGGGGCGCCCCCAACTCCAGGACAGCTTCTGAGGCCCCTGCAGGGCCAGCAGCCCTCCTCCTCCTCCTCTTGGGGTGTGTGTGGACGGGAGGGCGGGCTGCAGGGGTCATCTGAGAAAGGGGGATCCAGGCATATGCCAGAGGAGAGTAGAGTGGTAGAGAGAGACTCGGGAAGGCTCAGAGTGTACCCCATGACAGGGAAAGGCCTGGAGAGAAGGGGCAGTGAGGAGCAGGTAAAGAGCCATGGAGACAGCAGGAAAGTCACCCAGGTAGCAGAGTCAGAGACAGAAAGAAAACTGAGCGCGTGCGCGTGTGAGAGGGACAGCGCGCTGCTGAGGCCGCCAGGCTCGAGGGGAGGGGTCAGCAAGAAAGACGGGGCCGAGGGCCGCGGGAGAAGGTAGCAGAGCCATGGGGCAGGACGGAGATGCTTCGTGGCCAGCCTGCTGAGCCCCAAGTGTAAGGGACCCACCTGAGGACCTTGTGCGTGTGACAGGGAGGACCCAGTGACCGGGAGCCGGTGGGGGCATGTACTGCCGCCACGCGCTCTGTGGTGCTGAGCCCAGGCTGCCCTTGCCCTCCCTGCTGCTGCCCCCAGCCCTCCGTCCATTCGGCCTTCCCCTCACCTGCACCTCCATCCCTGGGTTTTTGGTTCTGTTGTGTTCTGGCCCACATGGAGCCCAGAGGGCCGTGGCCACAGAGAGTGCTGGGGGACCCCAGACTTCTGACCTGGGGGAGGGGGAGCGGGGTGTGTGAGAGAGAGAGAGAGACAGAGAGCTGGAGTCGCTCTGAGCTTGGTCGCCCCGGGCTCAGCTCCAGCTGTCTGTCTGTCTCTCCTGCATCATCACTTTCCCCCCACCTCCAGCTGCGTGTGTGTCTCTGGAGTCCCTCTCACCAGCTGTCTCTCACTTGCTCCGTCTCCTCTGCCTGTCCCTCTGTCTTTTCTGTCTCTCGGCCTCATCTCAGGCGCTTCCCGGCTTTATGTTCTTCTCTGTGGTTGGCTCCCGTTCTCCCTCTCTCCGTCCCTCTGTTCTCTAGCTCTCCCTGTTCTCCTTGCAACTCGGTCCCTGGCTTTTCGGTTCTGCTGTGCTTTGGCCCTCTGTCTCTCTCGCGAGTCTCTCGCTCTGTCTCTGTGTCTCTCCATCGGGTCCTCCCGCCCGCCCTCCCCGGCTCCTTTTCCCTGCCTCTGCCTCCTGTGTCTGAGTCTGTCTCTTCTGGTCCCTTTCATCTCCCATCTCTGCGTCTGTCTCTCGCACTCTCTGTGGGTCTCTCTCGTCCCTCGTCTCTGCGGGTCTCTGGCTGTCCATCCCTGCCTCTGTGTGTGTGTCTCTCGCTCCCCCTCCCTTCCCCCCCTTTTTTTTCTGTTTCTAACACCCACACTCACATCTACCTCAGGAGTAATTGCTTTTGTCTGGGTTGGACTGGACTTGTGGTGGGGGGAGGATGGGGGGAGCGGTGGTGCTGGGGGGGTTGGGAGGGACGGAGGTCGCTTGGTGGAGTTGAGGTGGCCTCCGCCAGAGCAGGGGGTGCTGAGGAGCAGAGGTCTGGCCACCCAAGGGGCCTGGGGGAGGGGGCCCTGGGCCCATGCTGGTAGGGGCCTGGGGCTTCTGACGGGGAAGGGAAGAAGGCAGACAGGTCCTCACGTTCGGACTTGGAGACAATGTAGTGACAAAACAGGCTGGCCAGCATTGCAGTGGCAGTCTTGGCCTCGAGCCCTCCCCCATTCAGATACCCACACTTCACGCACCCCCGAAATGCCATCATGTGCCTCGAGTCACCGTGACACACATGGGGACACACCCAGAGCCTCCAGCCCACTCGTGGAAACACACGCAGCCGCTGGCACGCAGGGACACGCCAAGTCACGTAGACACACAGGAAGCACACTGGGTCTCTGACACTCACAAAAAGGAAGCCGCCAACACACCAGAGACAAGCACAACTACAGCCACCCACCAACAGAGGCACAGAGCCCACACGCACGGACACGGGGGGGCTTGGCTCCGGGCCCCAGACGCTCACGGAACCACCCGCGCCCAGACATGCTCAGCAGGGGCTGGAGCACACACGCCGACTCCCACGGGTTTCCTAGAACCGGGAACACGGTACTGGGCCCCAGGGGTCACTGAGATGCCCCCGGGCACACACTCACACTTCCAGTGGGGACAGGCATACACACACTTACATATTTGGGAACACCCAGATGGAGGGGGCTCTGGCGGAAGCACACACGCACAGAGCCACGGCGTCCCCTGGGACACACCCACCGCCTCGTGGTCACACGGGGTGACTCAGTGGCTGAGACACGCGGGGACACACAGTCCTGGAGCCCCATCACTGAGCCAGAGGACTCACAGACTCACCTCTCCAGGAACGCCAGGGATGCACGCATGCCCTACACATATGGCCACTTGGCCACTGCAGCCTCCCCTGGAATCTCCTGTCAGATGTCTCACAAGCCCTCCCCCGCAACCCGTGGTGCAGGCCAGGCCTTGGGGCGAGGCCAAGGTGGAGCTGCCCACAGAGACCCCAGGAGGGAGCAGCCAGGACTCTGGGTGGGCAATAGACTTCCCGGGGGCAGCCTCACTGTTCTTGGCATCCACTCACCCAAGCTTACCTCAGCACCCGTCACCCCATGGGCTCCGGACAATGCCTCCCCAGCCCCCAGGTGCCCGCTGCCCACCTCCCAGAGGTACATCCCTCTTGTACCTTCAGAGGGTTCCATCTCCCTGAACTGCTCCCAACTGAGCAGGGACCTGCTTTATCCCAGGGGCTCTGTCCCTCCATCTCTCCCAGCCCCCTGACCTGCCAGTGGGACCCCCGTCCCCATCTGCTGCCCTGCTCACCCCCATACTCACCCCCTCTCCTGGCTGTACAGGCTCTCCCCCTCCCGCTGTAGGGTGCTGGCACCGGGTGGGGGGCCTGGCCCCTCAGAGGCGTGGGTAAGGAGTCCATGGGGGTGGGGGGTCTGGGTGCGGCTCTGGGAAAGGGAAGCAAGGCAAGCAGGGGAGAGAGAGAGAGGCAGAGGCAGGCAGGCAGCCAGCCGGCTTTATATCCCTGCCGTATTGATCTACCATGTCACAGACCCGGTCGATAGCCAGCCGAGAAGGAGAGGGAGAGAAGGGAGGGGAGGTTTGGGGGAGGGCAGTGGGACCCCTATAGTCCTCGGCCCATCTGGGCCCTTCCTGGCAGGCTGCGGGGGGTCTGTTCCAGCTGCCCCCTCCCCAAAAGGGGCCGGTTGTGTCCTCCCCGTCTCCCTCTCGAGTGCGGCCCTCTTTCCCTGAAAGCCACCTTGGTAGAAGACTTTCAGCACAGTAGATCGGCACATTTCTTTCTGTCTCTGGCGGCTCTTGGTTTCTCTTGTGGGCACGGGGAATGGGAGTTTGGGAATGGGGGGCTCAGGGCTGTTCACTGTCTCAGCTCCCCTTGGCCCTGGGTTGGGCTGGGCAGGTGGGAGGCCCAGGGACAGTGTGGGCTTAGGACAAGGATGGGCGGGACTACAGATCTTCCTTCTTTGCTGTGTGACCTTGGGCACGCCAGAGAACCTCTCTGAACACCCTCTTCTGAAGCCATCTTTAGCACAGGAGGGCTCCATCCTCATTAGTTTTCTGCCCTTTTTGACTTGAAGTTCCACTTCGAAGCTGTACTAGGCCAGCGCTAGAGACAGACAGTGTTTAGAATGTCTTTCTCCTGGTCCCCCCACCCCAGGGGCCTGAGAGAGGAGAAAACAGCCTCTTGCTCTTCTCAGCCTCCTCTTTCCTCTGAAGAAACTGCTTCCACCTGCCCCCCACCCCATCTAGGGTTCCCCTGACGGGGTGGGAAGGGAGGGGTGTCTCCCTAGACAGGAAGCGGAGAAGAGGGGCAACTCCATCTAATGGGACAGCGCTGAGAACCCTGGGCTGTGCCTACCTTCCGGATTCAGCCCTGCCTCTGCCTCCTTTCCAGGCCTCAGTTTCCCCCCCAGCCCCAAGCTTCAGGGTTCTGCATGGCTCTGGGATCCACAGGGGTTGGTGCTGCCAGGAAGCAGGGCCACCCGGAGGGTGAGACCAAGGCCGGAGGGGTGCCTGCCGCCCCGCCCTCCACCAGGAGGGCCTCGGTCCCAGGTGCGGCCCCCCAGCCTCCAGCTCCCCGGGGCTCCGGTTCTTTGTCTGTGCAGGCCCTCCTCCCCTCCCAGCCCAGCCTCCCTGAGAGGTTGAGGAATCACCTTAGCCTTGACCCGAGGGGGCGGACAGCGGAGGGGCAGGCAGGCCCCACCCCGCCTCCTGCCCAGGGCCATCCCCACAGCCTCCTTCCTGCTTCCCCGAGTTCCAGGCTGCTGCCCCCCCAAGCGACAGGCCGACAGGCCGCTGCTCCTTTGTTAGGGAGGGGGAGGGGAGAGAGCTTAGCTGAGGGGACGTGGCTTGACCCTCGACCTCTCCCCTTCCCTCCTCCCATCCAGGTCCCCAGGGGCTCAGAGCCCCCTTGACGGACAGTTCTGACCATCAGCCAAATGGCTCTGGGAGTGAGCAGGGGGCCAGGTAGGGGGAAGGGGAGGAAGGCCTGGTTAGGGTCCTGAGCCCCCCAGAGGGGGGGTGTCATGTCATGGGTTGGGGGGAGGCCCTTAGGAAGAGGAGCAGGGGACGATAGCCACCCATATCTTGGGGGGAGCCTGATTTGACTGGGGGCCGTGGAAGCAAAGCGGGGCTTAGCCCAGGGAGAGCAGCTTTGGACACCCTATGGGTAGGGGCCTGGCCGGGCAGATGCCCCCACCCCACCCCCACCCGGCCTGCGGCTTTGGGAGTGCAGCGAGGTTTTTTTTTTTTTTTAAAAAATTAAAAGAAAAAAAAATAACAGGAGCAAGAGAAGCTGGGGGAAAAAATATATAAGAAAAAATATAATAAGAACTAAGCGGTGGCTGCAGGAGAGAGAAAGGGCAGGAGGCAGGGAGGGGGGCGCAGGGGGGAGGGCGGCTCGGGCCCTGGTCGCTGCGGAGGCCCGGCCGCCGGCCTCGCGCCGAGCCCTCCGCGTCCCCCCTGCCGGCCCCCTCCAGCCCCGATCGATCCAGTTTCTTGGCAATAAAGCATTTTTATTGTCAGCTGCCCTGAATGCCAAATGTGAGCCTGGTCCTGCTCCCCCCTCAACCCGCTTCCTCGCCACCCCTCCCCCAGCCCTCCTCCACCCCCTCTCCCGCCGCCCCCCCACCGCAGAATCCGCCTAGTCCATCACCACGACCCCCTCCTCTTCCTCTTGGTCCATGTCAGCTGCAGTCCTGTACATGCTCAATAATCCACCAAGCCCCCTCCCCAGCTCAGCCGCTGGGCACCCCTCCCTGACCCCAAACCCAAAGGGGAGCAGAAAGGTGGGCTCAGGTAGAGTGGTCTGGGGGGCACGGGGATGGACAGGAGGCTGTCGGGGCGGACAGGTGGGGAGCTGGTGGCCACAGGTTGAGGGAGCCATGGGCAGAAGTCCGGGCAGCAGAAGGCAGGGGACGGCCGAGAACAGGTGGGGGACAGGCCCGGCCCCTCAGGCTCCTGCCCCCCTCTTGCACCATCGTGGTCCTCCAGGGTCAGCTCTGCTCCCTCCACACTGAACCTGGGCCCCTGTCCCTCCAGCCCCTGCCTCTGTGGGCAGGGGAAACAGGCTGGGGTTGGAATACCTCACACACACAGCCGCCTCGGCCCCTTCAGGCTCTGGGGACAGCGCCACACACCCCACAGGACCACGGTGTGAGGGCCAGAGGAGCGGGTGTCAGCGAAGCAATTTGCAGAAGGCCCTGGCGGCCCCACCCCGGCCGCCCTTCCTCCTCCTGCTCTCTGTTCTCTCTTTGTCCCTCTCTCTGCTTTCCCCATCTCTGTCTCTGTCTCTGCATCTCTCTGTCTTTGACTCTCTTTTCTGTCACCTCTCCCCCCGGGGATGTAAGCAACCACACTCTTCTCGGTTCCACCCATCCCGTCCGGTGGCTCCTCCCCGCACCTCTCTTAACTCTGCCTGACTCCCTGCTTTTACCTTTCTTGTCCCACCCGACCCCTGTGTTCCCCTCTCATTTCAGTCTCTCTTGGGTTACCTCCCCTCCCATGGCTGAGAAAAGAAACAGAGGCCCAGGTCCTGGAGAAGCAGCAGAAGGCCGGGGCAACAGGGCTCAGCCCTCTCTTTCTCTTTGCGGGCAGGTTGGCCCTGTCTACACCTGCAGAGATGGAGCTGGAGAACCCGGTTCTCCAGAGACGGGCTGCAGAGACAGCCTGGGCTTCAGCTACTTGCCTGCTCTGAACCTTGGTTTGCCCCTGAAAAACACTGCTCAGAGGGCACTTAAGCCCCTCCTGTGGAAAACCCGTGCCGCAAAGGCTTGGGGTTCTCTGGGGAGGGGGCAGGGTGGGGGACCGAATCCTTCCACTGGGGGGCATGGTCATCCGTCCATGCAGATGCCCCCACGATGGCATCTCAAGACTGCAAGCCTGCTCTCTCCCTTCTCGTGGCAGCCGGGGAACGTGAGCTGAAGAGAACCTGGGGGATGCCAGGCTTTTCACTCTTGGTCTGGGCAGGGGGTCGACCACACCAGGGTGGCGCTTTAGGGAGCAGTGCAGGGCATAACCCCCAGCCCACCTCCCTGTCAACTCTGGCAATCAGGGGCTGCCTCACTTGTCCCCAGATCAGGGTCTTCGCCCGGATGGGGTTCCGGAGATATGTGTGAGGCCAGTGAGGAAGGACCTGCACCATGTATAGGCCAGAGGAGAGAGGGAGGGAGGGAAAGGAGATGGCCGGGAGGTGGGGCAGAGCGGGAGCTAGGGCTACAGGTGGCAGGGAGAGAGCAAAGAGATTCAGACACCTGTGGGTTGAATCCATGGGAAGGCGGGGGACTCTGGGGAGGAGGAAGACTCTGAGACGACCCCCGGTCTCCTTGCCAAGCCTCCGCCCTCCACTGAGGACTTGGTGACCCGCCCTTCATCGCATCCCTACGTTAGGGCATTGCTTACATTCCCCCTCCCCGACTCTGACCCCGGGGTCTCACAGTGACCCCGTTTGCCAAGGGGAGGAAGGAGCTCACTGTCAGTCCCTCTGGCACGTGGTACTAGGCAGTTTGGTGTAAAGGGTGATGGATGTGCACGTGTACCTCCTCACATGTCATGTGCTTGCTTATGCCTAAAACACCTCTTACTTTTCACCATGATGAGTTATTTGGTATTATCTTCAGATGCTAGTTTCCCGACTAGTAAAGAACCTCCCTAACAGAAGAGAGGAAGATCCCCATAAGGGAGGCCGGGCCCCCTGGGCTGGAGCCAGCCTGGGCCCTGGGACGGAGATGAGGTTTACAGGTGACTGAGGTGTGAAGGCCTGGGAAACCTGGAAGGAGTTGGGGGGGTGGGCTGGGGGTGGAGGGTGGAGAGGGGCGGATCAAAAGGCCCTCTCCACCATTTCCTGGTTCCCGCCTCCACAGCCAGCACAGACTTGGGAGTCCGGTTCCAGATGCCCCTTCTTTGAGAGAGCCTTTCTGGTGACCTTGTCCCCACTGGCCTCTCATCATTTTCCAAATCTGCCCCCAGGCTTTGCTCACGCGGTCCCCTCACGTGGAAGAGCAACACGGTAACAGCTGCTCATGGACCACATACTGCGTGCTACACACCTGGCCTTCAGGCTCTTGCCGGATCCCCATCAGATGGTGGGGCATGCATTATTCCCATTTTGCGGATGGGGACACTGAGGCTCAGGGAAGGAAAGTGGCTCACCCAAGATCACCAGCCAGTGAGTGGCAGAGCCAGGACTGCCATTTAGACCCTCTCCATTGGTCCAACCCCACAAATGTTGGTCAAGAACTCACTGCAGGGACCTCCCTGCCCCAGTGGTTAGGATTTCATGCTTCCACGGCAGGGGCCATTGGTTCAACCCCTGGGCAGGGAACTAAAGTTCCACGTTCCCACATGCCCTGCAGTCCAGGCAAAAAACAAAACAGAACGCTGTGAGGGGTCAAGCTTTGTTGGAGGTGCATGGGAAACCCAGCAGCCTGATGTGAGGGGTCAAGTCCCAGCTCTGCCATGGACTTGCTGGGACACCCTGGGAAGGTGGCTTCTCCTCTCTGAACTTGGACTTCCTCCTCTGGGTCGGAGCCACCATCTCGTAAGAGCCAGAGAACGAGGAGCTGTAAAATGCCTGGCAGACAAGGTTACTTGACAAATGGCCATGCCCTCCTCTCTTGTTCTTCTCCGATCCTGGCCCATCCTCTAGGTTCCAGCTCTTTCAAGCTTTTATATTTGAAGGGTATTTTCCCAGGTGGCTCAGCGATAAAGAATCTACCTGCCAAGCAGGAGATGTGGGTTTGATCCCTGGGTTGGGAAGATCCCCTGGAGAAGGAAATGGCAACCCACTCCAGTATTCTTGCCTGGGAGGTCCCACAGACAGAGGAGTCTGGCCGGCTACAGTCCACAGGGTCGCAAAAGCGTCAGATACGACTTAGAGACTAAACAACAACATCTCATGCCCGGTTTTGTCTCTTTTTTTCCCCCCAAAACACTGTCAATATTTTTTGTCTCTTGGAATCCTCACCACTACCCTCTAAGGGAGGCATTTTATATATATGTATACACACATATATATACACACACAAAAAGTATATATAACTTTTTTTTTGGCTACATTGCACGGCATATGGGGGTCTTAGTTTCCTGATCAGGGACTGAGCCCTTGCCCCCTGTAGTAGAAGCACGGTGTCTTAACTGCTGAACCGCCAGGGAAGTCCTGGGAGGCATTATTGTATTGATTTGACAGAAAGAGAAACTGAGGCTCAGAAGACTCAAGTCCTCTGCCTCAGGTCCTCATCCCCATAAACGATTCTTTTGTCTGAGCACTTTCTCTGCGCCAGGCCCTTGCAGATAAAGAAGTAAACAAAACTGGCACAGCTGATGTCCACAGAGTCGACAAACAGAGAGGAGACAGATCTTTAACTGTAAATATTGGTTAAATGCAAAAGCAGAAATTGTGATAAAGTCCCCTAAAGGAGAGAGAAGAATAGGGAGCCCACACAGAGAGGGCAGGACGTTTAAGCTGAGCCTTGAAAGATGAATAGGATTTAACCAGGCAGAGAGCATTCGAGGACGAGAATCCAGCACATGCAAAGGGCCTGGGGTCAGAAAGAGCTTGGTTTGAGGAGCACAGAGGAAGTGGTGAGGCTTAGAGCAGGATAGGAGAAGGGGAGAGTGGTGGGGGTGAGGGGAGAGTGTTTGGCAGAGGCCAGATCACACAGGACTCTAGGCTGAACTAGGGCTTGTTTTCTGGTTTAGGTTTTCGTTTTTGTTTTGGCCGCCATGCATGGCTTGCGGGATCATATTTCTCTGACCAGGGACTGAACTCGCGTCCTTGACAGTGAAAGTGCGGAGTCCTAACCCCTGGACCGCCAGAGAATTCCTGGATTAAGAGGTTTGGGGTTTATTCCCCAAAGGAGAGAGGTCTCTGAAAAGCCTGAAGCAAGGGGGCAACCAGCCTGATTAAATTGCAGAAAGACCCTTTCTGGGTGCAAGGGGGCAGACGAGACTATCAGAGTCCAGCGTGGATGCCCAGAGACCAGCAGGAAGGAGGCTGCTGATGTCACCAGGGCCAGAGATGGTGGTGGCCCGGGCAAGTGGAGCAATGGGGAGAACCTTTGAAACTGTGCCAATGGCAAGGCTCAGAGAAGTGGGGTTGCTGACCTGAGGTCACACAGCTGGTCGGGCAGAGCGAGGGTCTGATGCAGCACACACCTGAGATTTCCTCTCACCAGACAGGCGCTGCTTTCCTCTGGGGAAGCCTCTCGGAGGCAGAGACCTTGAGTGTATCCGTTTGATGTTCTCCACACACACCTCAAAGTGCCTGGTGTCTTGGGCACTGATGGGGAGTCCAAGGTTAGAAAGAGGTCATCCATGGAAGTGAGTGAGAGGGCTTCCCTGGGGAGACTCCAGGAAGGAGGTGAGCAGGGAGTGAGCAGGTCTGAAGATGTGTGAGCCTGGAGAATGGACCAGGGCCCAGAGACATGGTTCAGTGTGCAGCCCAGACTCGCTGTGACTCAAGGTGGGTCACCAGCACGACAACTTTTAGGGAATGGCTCATATTGGCAGGAGGCCCTCCTGGGCCAGGGATGGGAGGCATGTAACTGTCTCAGGTGGCTAACCCAGGTCCAAGTCCAGTGTTTCCTGCCACACTAAAGGGAAGAGCTGGCAGGGGTCTGGGGAGGAAGGGGAGTCCACCTGCCTGGATGCTGTTCCTGGTTCCATCTGGGGGACCCCAGGCACATGATTCAACCTGGCAGAGCATCAGTTCTTTCATCTGTAAAATGGGCATGGTGACAATGGTTTCTCCTTGGAGAGTGTGGAGATTCAATGAGAAGATACATGGAAAGTGCTTCTAACTGTAGTTCAGGGTTTCACCTTGAATCGTCTAAAACAGAACTCTTGATTCCCTGTCCCTGAGCTCTTCTAGGAACTGTCCTCCACCTCAGCAAATGGTTGTTGTGTGTGTGTGCTCAGTCACTTATGTCTGACTCTTTGTGACCCCAAGGACTGTAGCCTGCCAGGCTTTTCTGTCCATTGGGATTCTCCAGGCAAGAATACTGGAGTGGATTGCCACGCCCTCCTCCAGGTATCGAACTTGTGTCTCTCCGTCTCCTTATTGGCAGGCGGATTATTTACCACTAGCACCACCTGGAAAGCCGGTAAACTGGTAAATGATTATCACACAAAAAACCCTTCTCCCAAGATCCTTCACTTCAAGTGTCCAGAGCTCGAAGTTTGCTTCCATGATGGCAGGGAATATGTTTCATACGGTCTGGGTCAACCTGATTCCATCGAGTTAAAATGTTTGTGAAGCAGGGCCCTCTGCAGATGCTGCCCAGAGACCACACAGTTCTGGAAGAGGCACAGAGAGGTTGAGTGGTTTGCATGAAGTCACACAGCAAGGACTCAGCAGGCTCCACAGAGTCTGAGAGAGGCCAGGCCACTTCTCATTTTTGAGCCTCAGGATGCTGAGAATGAAAGAAAGCCAAAATGGAGCTACAGGCTGGGCTCTAAGCAACAACAACAACAAAGTGCCAACCAACTGGTATTTCCAAGGTCATTTCAGGATTTATTAGAACAAAATTCAGCACGTCCTACGGCTGATGTGGTTTGGCAGTGGCACCCAACTGTAAAATAAAAAATGCTCATCTCGGTTAATGAGGCCCTTCGTGAATATAATACCCGGGCCAGGTGACACCCCTGCCCCCGACCCATGCCTCCCTGAGTTCTGCAGCTGGGACCTGACCACTTGTTCCATGACTTCAAAGTTGACACATTTTCCATCATCCTCAGTTGCTTTTTTGCAGAGATACAGGAGGCCTAGGACCTCCCGGATTTTCGAGGGGAGAAGCATGCACACGATCACACAGGCAGCGTGCCTGGTGGTAAGGAGAGCCAGGCTCTGGGACTGACCTGCCGGCTCCAGTCCACCTCAGGGTGCGCGTCTGAAAAGAGGGGGGTAATAACAGCACCTGCTTTATTGGATCTCTGGGAAGATGCCAAGAGAGGACACACAGAGCCCGTGGCCTTGTGGAACAAGTGCCTCTGGGTAGCTGCTCTTATAACTTATGATAATCGTGGGACCCTGAAGAGGCAGGATGTGGGGGGAGGGGAGAGCAGCAGGAGGTTTGAGAATGCTCAGGTGCGTGGCCAAGGCTGATTGTCCCAGTGTCCTCAGCTCTCTCGAGCTTCCCTGGTGGCTTAGTCAGTAAAGAATCTGCGAATCTGCCTGCAATGTGGGAGACCCAGGTTCGATCCCTGGGTCGAGAAGATCCCCTGGAGAAGAAAATGACAACCCACTCTGGCATTCTTGTCTGGGAAATCCCGTGGACAGAGGAGCCTGGCGGGCTACAGTCCATGGGATCACAAAGAGTCGGACACGACTGAGCAACTAAACCACCAACCAACTCTGTCTCTCTTTTTTAAATATTTTTTTATTTGGCTGCACCAAGTCTTCGTTGCAGCATGTGGGATCTTTGATCTTTGTTGTGACATGCAGAACCTTTAGTTGTGACACGCAGACTTCTTAGTTGCGGCATGTGGGATCTAGTTCCCTGACCAGGGATCAAACTTGGGTCCCCAGCATTGGGAACTCAGAGTTATAGCCACTGGACCACCAGGGAAGTCCCTCTGTGTCCCCAGTTCTAGGCACAGGGTCTGGCACAGTGGGCCATCCGTGAGGGTGTGGGATTGAATTGTCTTGAAGAAACTTTGGCTAGGTTGAACGAAGGGGTGGGAACTGCAGGGAGGAGAGGGGAGCTTACGGGAGGGCATGGCCTTTGGTTTCTTCTCCCCTCCTCGTGAGGCCATGCGGGCGCTCCTGTGAGCTTCCTTTTGCGTGGTGCCCCTTATCATCCTGCAGCAAACAGATCCTCCTCAGTGGCAGGCACAGGGGACACAGCAGTGCACACGTCAGAGTCAGTGTGACTTGTCACAGGTCTAGCCTGTATGGTGAGTGGTGGTTTTACGTGAAGACATCATAATGTGTCCACATAATTTATTAAATATAAGTTAAATAAACAAGCAAATAAAGACTGGAAGAGGGCTCTGCCCATCTCAGTGATGGGAGAAAGCCATGAACCATGGGTTATGATTAATGCCATTTTGTGCACCTGAGGCCCTTTTAAATAGGAGGGTGAGACCGAACAGAACAGACCTGCTCCCTGTCCTCCCAGCGTGAACATTCAAGTGGGCGGAGATGGGTGATAAACAAGCACATGCACACAGAGAAACTCGAATGTCAGTGACAAGTGCTGGAAGAAAATGCTACCCGGTGAAAGATGGAGAGTGATGAGGAGGGGAAAGGCTGTGTGGGTTGGGATGATCAAAAAGACTTCTCCGTGGAGAGGATGTGTCAGTGGACTGCTGGAATAAGCGGTGTGCTCCACCACCATACCTGGGCAAAGACGGCACCAGCCAGCAGGGAGAGAGAGAGCAAAGGTCCTGAGGCACATGGGAGCTTCAGCCTGGAGGATGCGAGCGAATGGCAAGGAGCGACGGGTGTGTGCGCCTGCGTGCTCAGTTCAGTCGTATCTGACTCCTTGTGACCCATGGACTATAGCCCACCAGGCTCCTCTGTTCCATGGGATTCTCCAGGCAAGAGTACTGGAGTGGTTTGCCATGGCCTCCTTCAGGGGATCTTTGCAATCCAAGAATTGAACCCACGTCTCTTATGTCTCTTGCATTGGCAGGCAGGTTCCTTACCACTAGCGCCACCTGGGAAGGCCTGGGGAGCAATGGAAGGTGATGTGTTAGAGGTGAGCAGGAGCCAGGTCGCAGAGTGGCCAATTAGGATAACGGGTCTGGAAGCTGTCTTCGTTGGCCGGCCTCCCTGAGGCTTCCCAGGCTTTGGACTTTAGTACCCTGGACAGCAGCCATGGCCCCTTGGAGCTCTAGCAGCCTGGGGCGCACCCTACCGAATCTGGCCTTTTATTAACATCTGCTTCTGGGCAGTGAACTAGGGGTGCAGAGCAGACGATACCAAAATGAGTGGGAATTGGCCCCTGCCTGCAGGAAGCACAGTTATGTGAGAGAGTCATCAATGTACAGTTGAATCAATCTTTATCAAGTGAACATCTGTGGGATCGCCACCTAGGTCTGTATACAGGAGGCAGCCAGAGCTCAGGATCCGCCCCCTCACCCTGTCCCTCCCTCCCTGCTGGAGGTGACCACTTTCCTCACTGTGGGGGATAATCAGTCCTTTGTTTCACTTTATAGTTTGCTACCTGTAACTCATAGTCTAATGTTAATTCAAAAATGAATATAATCTCATTATAAAAACCAAAACCATAACAGAAAAGGTTAAAACCTCATTTGAGGGACTTCCCTGGTGGTCCAGTGGTTAAGACTCCACCTTCCAATGCAGGGTATGGGGGTTCCATCCCTGGTTGGGGATCTAAAATCCCACATAAAACCCCCAAAAACATAAAACAGAAGCAATATTGTAACAAATTCAGTAAAAACTTTGAAAATGGTCCATATAAAAAAAATCTTAAAAAAATCCCTTTTGAGTCCATTCTGCTTTCCCAGGGGGCTTCCCAGGCTGCTCAGTGGTAAAGAACCTGTCTGCCAACACAGGAGACACAAAAGACGTGGGTTTGATCCCTGGGTCAGGAAGATCCCCTGGAGGAGGAAATGGCAACCCACTCCAGTATTCTTGCTTGGAGAACCCCATGGACACAGGAGCCTGGTGGGCTACAGTTCGTGGGGTTGTAAAGAGTCAGACACAACTGAGCATGCACACATGCACACACACACACATGCACTTTCCCACTTCTGGTCCACTCACCAGAGGTAGTTGTCATTAGCTGATTAGTTACCCTTTGGGCCTTTTCTCTGCATTTGTCAATACCTGCACACTCATAGAAAATACATAGAGGTTTTGGTATGTGTTTTACCTCAATAATATTAAGTTGTGTAAATCATTCTGCAGCTTGCCTTTGCATTCAGCAGAGTCTTGGAGAACTTTCCATGTCCATATTCATAGATCAGTTCCATCATCTCTCATGATCATGTACTGTTCCTGAGTATGAATATGCTACACTTAATTTAGCTACTGTCCTATGGTAGCATTCTGTGTTATTTCTGATTTTCTCTATTTCAAACTTCGGTGTGATAAACCCTTTGTGAACTTTTTGAACTCCTTGTGCATGGTAGTCAGTATTATATTTAAGATTAACCATAACAGGGCCCTACTGTATTGCACAAGGAACCATTAAAAACAAAAGAAAAAAGATTAATGAAGTTCCTGTCAGCCCACGTTGTGTGCATACTCAGTCGTGTCTGACTCTCCTGTCCCACGGACTGTAACCCGCCAGGCTCCTGTGTCCATGGGATTTCCCAGGGAAGAATACTGGAGTGGTTTGCCATTTCCTTCTCCAGGGGATCTTCCTGACCCAGGGATCCAAACTTGGGTCTCGTGCATCTCCTGCTTTGACAGGTGAATTCTTTACCACTGATCAGCCCATGTTACTGCCCTCATTTCAAAGATAAGGATCCTCAGAGGCTGAGAGAGGTGAAATCACCTGCCCAGGGTCATACAGCAAGTGAATGGAAAAACCAGTTTCCACGCTTTCAAATGTTTAACTCCCAGATCAGTGCTTGCATGCTAAGTTGCTTCAGTAGTGTCCAACTCTTTGTGACCCCATGGACTGTAGCCTGCCAGGCTCCTCTGTCCATGAGATTCTTCAGGCAAGAATGCTGGAGTGGGTTGCCATTTCCTTCTCCAGGGTATCTTTCTGCCCCAGGGATCAAACCCGCATCTCTTATGTCTCCTGCACTGGCAGGCGGGTTCTTTACCACTAGCGCCACCTGGGAAGCGCTAGTGTGTACATCCAGCTCTATAAAGTGTCAGTCTACAGGGCAGATGTCCTCATTCAACGGGGCTTATCTGCAGACCAGTGCTGGACTCCATTCTACAAAAATGAATGAAACCCCACCCTGCCCTCCAGCCCTGCACTGTGAGGGCAGCCTCATTGGGAAGTAATTTCAATGCAGTACGATTAGTGCTAAGCCCAAGATGCCTGAACTATGGGAAGACAGGCCATCACTATTAAATAGGCCTCCTGTGAAGTCAGAGACAGCTTCCAGAGAGGAGAGATTTGAGCCGAGGCTATAGAGGCCAGTAGAACTTGCCCAGCAAACACAGGAAGCTCGGAGGATGGGTACATAGGGAACCCCAAGTTGCCGAACCCAGAGGAAGAAGGTGAGCTCTGAAGGCAATTTGCCCGTGGAGATTGGCAGAGGCCCATGTCCACTTGAGCTTGGAAAGCCAGCCCTGGATTTCATTCTGTGGGCTGTGGGAGCCTGGAAGGATCCATCCATTCAACAAATAGGATCTAAGCACATGGTGTGTCCCTTTCAGAAGGGCATACTGCAGAAGAGAAGACCAAAAAAGCACCTGCTTTCAGAGAGCTTGCATTTCAGAGGGGGAAACAGTAAGGCAAGGTGACAGTGCCTGAGTTCCAGAGAGCGCTACAAAGAAAACAAAACTGGCCACTGACTCAAGGGACGTGAGTCTGAGCAAACGCCGGGAGACAGTGATGGACAGGGAAGCCTGGCATGCTGCAGTCCATGGGATTGCAGAGTCGGACACTACTTAGTGACTGAACAATAACTGGAGTGGAGGGTGGCTGAGGGAGGGCTTCTGGAAGGAGGCGGCCTTTGAGCTAAGTCCTAAAGGGTCAGAGGAAAGGGACGAGATGGGGAACAGCGTTCTAGGGGAGGTGTCGGCAAGGTCAGAGGCCCCAAGTAGGGACAGACTCGGGTTTCTCTGGTGTGGCAGGCACACAGTGCTCTCGTTAGAAGTGAAGTTCCGCGGGTGCCTGGAGGCCATCCATGGTGAGGGGGCTGGGCTTTCCTGGAGGCAGCCGCGGGTTCCTGGAGGGCTTCCGGACCACTCCGAGGGCCCTTGCATTTCAGCCTTTGGACAGCTCCCTGGGCTGGGAGGAAGGAAAGCGCCATCAGCCTGCAGAGTCAGTGCTGGTGCTGGTGCTGGTGAGCAGGAGGTCTGGGCTGGAGTAGTCTGCAGCCTGGGGTGGGCGGGGGCACCTCTGCCCAGGGCAGAGCCTCTTCAGGTCAGGCCCAGGGCCAGGCACCTGCCTCTTCGGATGTCCTGGTGGGTCTGTTCCGGGACAGCCTACAGCCTGGGACACATACAAGCCCAAGTGAGGAGCCGCAAGCCCAAGACAGCAGTCTAGGCGCAGGCTTTGGGGTCAGAGAGACTCAGGGTCCACCCAGGCTAGCTGTGTGAATGTGGCTGCTAGTGGAGCCATCGGTCCATCTTGCCTGTTCTTGTCCCTTTCAAGCCACAGAATGTTAACAGCTGGAAGAAGTCTTAGAGTGCTCTTCCAGCCCACCTCCCACTTTTAGGTGGGGAAACGGAGGCCCAGAGAGTGTGGGGGGCTGGCCTTGGGCCACCAGATGGTCAGGTTCAGAATGGGGACCTGTTGGTCTTCTGACTTTTATCTTCTTTGGGCTGTACCATGATGCTTCCTGATTTCTTTGTGTGTGTGGTGAATTCCTGGGATTTCTGGTGGGTCTGGGAAAACTGGTGGTGGGCAGGAGATGCATGAGGAGTGTTTGTGTCGATGTGAATTTATTCAGCATCTGCTGGCTTCCTGTTGCATAGGCCTTGCTGATCTCCCCCCACCCCCCAATCCCCGGCACTGACCTAAGCATTTTCCCCAAATCTGCTCCGTTTCCCACTGTCCATCAGTGATGGCCTGAGTACCCACCCATCCACCCTGCTCAGCTGCCTGCTTGCAAGTCCACCCAAGTCCTCAAGACTCTCACTCAAACTCATACTCTCATCTGCATCCTCACGGCCCCATTCTCTCCTGTTGTCTAGACCACTGTCCCAGCCTCTCCTCTGGTCATCTTCTCCAACTTCTACCCACCAGTCTGGTCTCACACCAGTCCCCAGTGGACCTCACTTATACAGACTCTTCATGCTCAGAATCTTTCCACCTACAACATCAAATCCAGCCTCGTCTATGTCTTGGGATTCATCTTTGACTAGCATTTATTGCATACTTTCTGAGTCAGTTATGGAATATCAGAAAACTTCTATCAAATCCAGTCTTCCTCTTGGACTATGAGCTCCCTGAGGGCAGATTTCAGATCTAGTTCTCTTCTAGGTCCTCAGCCCCCAGCTCACAGCTTGGCTGTAAGGGACACGTAGGAAAAGTTTGGGGGCTTCCCAGGTGGCACAGTGGTAAAGAATCTACCTTCCAATGCCTGAGACATGGGTTCGATCCCTGGGTTGGGAATATCCCCTAGAGAAGGAAATGGCAATCCACTCCAGTATTCTTGCCTGGAAAATTCCATGGACAGAGGAACCTGGAGGGCTATAGCCCATGGGGTCACAAAAAGACTTGGACACGACTTAGAATTAAATAACATCAAACAAACATCACTGATTATACTGCAGGTAAATGGTCTCAGCCTGGGGTTGGCAAACTATGGCCCGCAGTCCAGATCTGACTTTCTGTCTGTTTCTGTGCAGCTCTGAGGGCATGGCTGAGGATGAAGGAGGTGTGTAAACAGAAAATGAAGGCTTGAGCCCGGAAGTCAGGAAGAGGTGGACAGGCAGTGCCTGGGGAGGGGGGGGGGGTTGATTCCAGAGTATCGGAGGGCTTACTGGGAGGATTGCACGACCCTGCAGCAGGACCAGCCAGACATACATTGGTCTGTGTCTGTCTGCCACCCCTCATCCTGCTTTCCTCTGTGTCTGGGTCCCTAAGTCAGCTTTCCCTGACCGTCCCCCCACCCTGACCTGCCTCACCATGCAGAGGCGGCCCTCATTGGGCTCTGCTGAAGGCAGACGCTGAGATGCAAAGAGAGGTTAATATCGATGAATCTCAGACCTGAGCTCGCCTTCTGACTCGGCTGTCAACTCACAGGCAACCTGGTCTCCTTGTCTCCTGCAGCCTGGGGCCCTCTCTGAGCTCCTACATGCTAGAGCCCCAGAAATGAGGCAGCACTCAGGGAAACCCTGCTCGGGTCCCCACACAGAGCAGAGACCTGGATGGGGGACCCCACGCAGAGCAGGGACGCAGGCGGGGGCTGAGCGAAGAGGTCGCCAGACACAGCGGGATGCGGGAAGAGGCTGGGGAGCCAAGCCACAGAGAGGGTCCCCAGGGGCGGCCAAGAGGAAGAGGCCATGGTTGGGGGCCCTGAGGGGTGAAGAATCTCACTCTGCTGTCCCCGGTGGGCTGGCTGCTCCCCCCACCACTCCCCGCCGGGCCCCCAGGGGACCTCGCTCTAATAATGTATTTGATCGACTCGCCGGCCGCGTACAAGCGATTATTGTCTTGTCGGGAGTCAAACGTATCGATCCGGTGAGAAATATGAGCGGAGCAATGGGGCCCGCGTGTCAGTTACCAGCCCCGCTGGCCCTGGGGAGCCCCCTGCGTCTCCTTTAATTACCGCTCAGCCCTGAGCCCAGCCTGGTCTCCCCTGCGCCGCCTCCCTCCCAGGCTCCCTGCACCCTCAGCGGCCCCCACTGCTCCCCAGCTCCCAGGCCCTACCTGCCTGGCTCAGCTTGGTCTGAGGCCTCTTCTCCAGCTAAACGGCCACCATCTCCCATGCCTGGGCCTCCCCGTTCCTGGCTGCCAGGCCCTGCCCACCCAGCATGCCCCTAATTCAACCCCTTTGTCCTCTCCTGGGCAGGTGGAAGTCTCAGGCCCATTCTTCTTCAAGATGCCTCGATTCTAGCTCAGGGACTCAGTTCTGGTCTGCCAGAGGCGATAATAGTGGAGTCAGTTTGAGAGGCAAGAGGTGTGGGGTGATTTCACCCACCATGGGTAGGTGGGCATGAAAGGCTGTCGCCAGCTCCACCTCTCAGCCGCAGGCCTGAGAGGGCAGCACCGGAAACAGCGGGGTGCATCTCTCCCTGCTCTGAGTTACCACCCGGAGCTCCCTCTTGACAAGGATGCTGTTGACTGTGGAGCATGGGGGGTGTTTTGGTGAGGTTTTGCTCCCTCTATAAAGTCCTTATTACCCTCATTTCCAAGTCTTCCAAAACATAAATCCTAAATAGAGTTTAGTGGGCAAATGCAGCTTCAAGACAAGGCTCCAGTGCCATCATCCACCAGATGCCTGACCTGCCCATAGAGAAATCCTGCCATCTGAGAGAGAGAGAGGTAAAGAGGTGGGCCCGGAGGCAGGAGGTCTGAGGTGAAGCCAGCGGATGCTGCAGGGTCTCCTAATCTGCTCGGAGGAATGGCCTTCACAATACGGAATGTTATGAGTGTAGTTGGTGGGGCCACTGTCCCCTCTGTGCAGATGTAAGGACCACCATCATTCTCCTGGAGTGGGCCTGCCTGCCTGGGCGTTTTCTGGGCCGCACAGGGCCTGTGTACAGGCAGAAAGGCACTCTTGAAGGTCTGCCTGTGTGTCATAACCTGCGTGAGTGTGCTTGGGTGTGAACGTGGGCATACACGGCCGGGAAGTATGCCTGGGTACACTTGTGTAGACGTGCCCCTATGCCTGCATGACAGAGCAGAGGGTTCTGTGCACACTCGGGTAGTGTTAGTAGGGAGCGTTGTCAGGGCCTGGGCACCAAGGAGTGTTTCCATGTGTCTGGATGTGCACACGTGTGTGTGAGATGTGCTGGGGTCCCTGTGTAGAAACACTTGAGTGTGTGTATATGAGTCCAGCCGTCCGTGTGCGCGCGCGTGCTCTGGTTGGGGGGGGGGGGGGTCCCTCAGCGTAGGGGCACAGCGAGCCCCGCAGGGCTCGGAGCGAGCAGGTGGGCTGTTTGGAGGCACCAGGCGGCCCGGCAGCCTCGGGCCGCGCGCGGGGAGGAGGAAGAGGGCAGCGGGCTCGGCCGCGCCTTTGTCTGCGCCGCCGCGCGCGGGGAGTCCTGCGCCTTTGTGTGACCCTCGCAGGTGTGCGCGCGGGGGCGGGCGGGGGAAGGGGAGGGGCGGAGGGCGGGGCGCCTCCTCCGCAGCCGGCCCCGCCCTGTGTCCCATTGGCTGTGCGCTGCCGCCCTCTGGCGGGCAGGGAGGGAAGCGTTGGACCGCGAGCGCCGCAGCGCGAAGGGGCCAGTCTGTGGCCCTGGGACCCGGTACTTCCCTCCACCCCAGCCACCTCCGGCGCCCGCTTTGCCCCCTGGCGGACCTCCTGCCGCTTCAGGGCAAGGCCCGGCCCTGCCGCCAGTCCAACCACTACTCACGGGTACCTCTTCTCCCAGTGGTGGCCGCGGACGCCTCACCTGCGGGCAGAGGCGCGACTGGGTTCCCCGCTGGCCAGTCTGCGGAAGCCCCCTCCTGCCCTGCTTCTTGGCGTCAACGCTTCTTGCCTCTGAGCCCTTAGAGAGGCCACCTCACTTCTCTGGTCCTCAGTCTTTGTCTGTAAAATGGGGGCAAATAGCACCTTCAGAGATGATGCCTGTCAGGTGTGACAGGCAGGGCCTAGCATTGGGAAAGGCCCTCCCCAAACTCCTAGCCAGTGTTTTAGTGTCGGTGTTTGGGGTCCACCTTCTCTCCCAGACCCACAAGCCCTGCTCCAGATGTGCCGGCCAGGTGGAGGCGGCAGAGGGGCTGGGGGCACCTCCAGGGGGCATAGCTGCAGAGTCAGTTCTTCCAGCCTCCCTGCGTTCTACCCCCCCAACCCCCACTTCCCCAGCACACACACACGCTTGATTTGGGGTCCGCTGCCGGCTGGGGTGGGCCTTCGGGCACGGGTATTTTCCCTTCCGAAGGGGGCGGACCCTGCGGTTTCCTCCCTGGGTGACTTCCGGCAGCGAGGGCTTGGCCCCCAGAGAGGGCGGGGAGATGACACAGTTGTTCCCCAAGCCCTGCGGGGCGGGCAGCATGGTTCACTCCAGCATGGGGGCTCCAGGTAAGGGGCTGGGGCGCACAGGCAGCACCCTGGGGTCGTCCTGGCTGGGCCTGCCCTTCCTCTCCGGCTGCTCCTCTGCTCTCCGACTCTGCCTTAGCAGCTGCCCCTCTCCCCATCCTGCGTCCCCACCCGCAGCTCCTCTTTCCTCTCCCCTTTCGCATCAGCCCTGGGGGGCTTCAGACCTCTTCTGCCTTCCTCTGCCGCTCCTTGTCCTGAGGGGTCCTGGGGAGGAGGATGGAGCTGGGTGCTGGTCTCCGGCTCTCATACAGAGGACCAGTGGGTGGGCGACCTGAGTGATCCTGGGAGAGGACCGCCTGGGGGCTGGACCTCCCAGTGTGTGCGTCTGTGTTCGCGCGTGAAAACAGTGGTTCTGAGCTTTCTATATATGACTGTCAGGTTTGCGTGTGCGAGGGGCTGTGTGTGTGGCACTGTGGGGATAGCCTTGGCAAGGCTCTCTTGATTCACTTCCTCACTTCATTCACCTCTGATGCCCCTTCTCTGGTGGCCTCCCCTGCCTTCCCCATCTAAACGGGCAGCCAGTCCCGGCACTCTCGAGCCCCTCACCCTGTTCTGTCTTTTCTTCATGGTACTCATCACCCCTGAAAATTTATGATATGTTTGTGTGTTTATGAACCGCCTCCCCCACCAAGTGTCAGCAGACTGAGCCAACATTGTCCGCCAAGGGCTGTACAAAGTGATTTGTACATGTTGACTCATTTGGCATAACGTGTCCATCTCTGCATAATGATGGTTAGCTCTAGGCGGTGCACATGGGAGAGTTAACTGAGGTAATACAGTAATAGCGGGGCCTAGACCACGGCCAGTGTCCATACTTCAAGGGTGTTTTGTTTGCGGCCCTATAGTTCTGACTGTGGGGATGTGTCCCATTTGTGGGTGTCTGTGGGGCTGAATCTTGGTTTGGCCTGCGTCTGTGTGCATCAGCATTTGCGGGTGTCCTGTGATTCGTCATCAACACGTATTTACGGAGCAGTTCTGTGCTGGATGTTGGAAATACTGCTGAAGAAGGCAGTTCTGAGTCTGTCTTCCTGGAGTGCCCAGTTCCGTAGCGGAGACAGACCTGTCACCAGACAAGGGAGGAAGCATAGGCAGAGGGGTGAGAGCTGGGATGCAGGAGGCACAGGGCACTGGGCGAGCCCAGAAGACTTGCCCAGTTCGGCTAATGGGGCATCAGGAAGGACTTCCTGGAGGAGGGCATGTCTGGTCTGAGATGAAGGATGAGGGGGTATGAGTAGGCAAGGGAGGCCAGGAGGGGGCTGAGGTAGAAGGAAGGTTACTTGCAGGATGCTGTGTGATGTGATGATTTACTGAGGTGACCGTGTGTGCAACTATGGATGTGTGTGTGTGTGTATGTTTGCACATGTGCACATGTGTGTACAGTGCAGACACAGCGACCCAGGGCATCTGCACAGGATAATGTGTGCATACTATCTCTTCCCTGTCTGGGGGGAATGGCGGCTTTATCAGGCACTGGGTTAGACCCTTTATTTGGCATTTCTCAGAGAATTGCCCTGCCTGCAAGGCCTGCCTGGGCTCCCCAGCCTGGATGTGAATTAACACATGTGTGGTCTTGAGCAGGTCTTGCCTCCTGTTCGGTCTTGGGCTCCACATCTCTGGACTGGGTTCTGGGTTGCACCCTGGCCGTCTCCCAGGAGGAGGGGACTCTGGGAGTGTGAGTAGGTGCACATATGTGTATGTCTATCTGAGTGACCTGTGTGTGTGTACACATCTCTGTATGTCTGTTTAGTGACTGTGTGTGTGTGTACATTTGAGTCTACCTTTATGTCTGAGTGACTCGGGGGGCTGTGTGTGTGTGTGCATATCTTGTGTAAGTACATCTTTGTCTATATGAGAGACCCGGATGTGTGTGTATATGCACATCTGTATCTCTCTATGTGTCTGAGAGACTCTGAATGTGTGTGTACCTGTCTGTATGTGTGTCTGAGTGACTCTGGGTGTGTGAGTGTGTACCTGTTTGTATGTGTGAGTGACTCTGGGGGTGTGTGTGTACCTGTATGTGTGTCTGAGTGACTCTGGGTGTGTGAGTGTGTACCTGTGTGTGTGTCTGAGTGACTCTGGGTGTGTGAGTGTGTACCTGTATGTGTGTCTGAGTGACACTGGGTGTGTGAGTGTGTACTTGTATGTGTGTCTGAGTGACTCTGGGTGTGTGAGTGTGTACCTGTATGTGTGTCTGAGTGACTCTGGGTGTGTGAGTGTGTACCTGTTTGTATGTGTGAGTGACTCTGGGGGTGTGTGTGTACCTGTTTGTATGTCTGAGTGACTCTGGGGGTGTGTGTGTACTTGTATGTGTGTCTGAGTGACTCTGGGTGTGTGTGTGTGTACCTGTGTGTGTGTCTGAGTGACTCTGGATGTGTTACTGTGTACCTGTATGTGTGTCTGAGTGACTCTGGGGGTGTGTGTGTGTACCTGTGTGTGTCTGAGTGACTCTGGGTGTGTATGTGTGTGTACCTGTATGTGTGTCTGAGTGACTCTGGTGTGTGAGTGTGTACCTGTTTGTATGTCTGAGTGACTCTGGGTGTGTGTGTGTACCTGTATGTGTGTCTGAGTGACTCTGGGTGTGTGAGTGTGTACCTGTATGTGTGTCTGAGTGACACTGGGTGTGTGAGTGTGTACTTGTATGTGTGTCTGAGTGACTCTGGGTGTGTGAGTGTGTACCTGTATGTGTGTCTGAGTGACTCTGGGTGTGTGAGTGTGTACCTGTTTGTATGTGTGAGTGACTGGGTGTGTGAGTGTGTAACTGTGTGTCTGAATGAGTCTGAGTAAGTGTGCACAGCTTGTGTGTGTACATCTTGGTGTGTCTTATCTCAGTGACCTGGGTGTGAGTGTGTACCTGTCTCTTTCATTCTGTGTGTGTATGTGTGTGTGTATGTCTGGTGTGTGTCTATCTGAGTGACCTGGGTGTGTATGTGTGTATGCACATCTGTGTCTATCTGTACATCTGTCTGTGAGTGACTCTGGTGTGCGTGTGTGTGTGTTTGGGGGTGACTCGGTGTGCAAGTGTATGTACAGGCAGGTGTGCCCACACATGTCTGGGTGTGCGTTTTG
Organism: Dama dama; assembly: GCF_033118175.1. Taxonomy (NCBI): domain Eukaryota; kingdom Metazoa; phylum Chordata; class Mammalia; order Artiodactyla; family Cervidae; genus Dama; species Dama dama. Next base: position 56,691,018 of record NC_083684.1, read on the forward strand.
CATATCTGCTGGTGTCATTGTGTCTGGGCTCACATCTCCATCTGCACACATTCCCGTCTGGGATCTGCGCACCTGTCCCCGTGTGCGTTTGCATGGTCTCGGTCCGTGTCGGGGCCCCGCCTGGCTGAGGCTGTGGTGTGTGCGCTCCGTGGCAGCTCCTGTCAGCACAGCTGCGGGGCCACCGCTCTTGTTGTGTCTGCATCCTCCCCCTTGACACCCAGGAGTGTTTCACTCCCTGGAGGCCGCCCCAAGGACAGCTGTGGGGTGTGGGTGTGAAACACTGCTCCCGGGGAGGCCGGGCTGGGCCAGTGGGCGCGCAGAGGTTCCCGGCAGTGCTGACCCAGCCCACAGGGGCTCCCAGGCCCCAGCCTTGCTTGAAGTGGGCTTTGGAGGCCGGGGACCCAGGGGACAGGCCAAGCGGGGCCGGGAGGGGTGAGGGGCAGCCCTTGGGCCCTCTATATTTAGCCCCGTTTTCGGTAAGTGCTAACGAGAAGCTGGCCCAAGTCTGCTAAAACCGGCTGGGGGAAATGCAGAGGAGAAGTGAAAGTCCGCAGAGGGAGGGGCGGGGGAGGGCGAAGGGGACCCAGGGTCCCAGGCCTGGGGCAGTCGGGCAAGCGGGTGTGAGCCCAGGGGCGGGGCAGCCCTGGGCGGGTCTGACCCGCGGGTGGTGGGACTCGAGGGGCCCCGCTGGGTCCTACAGGGCTTTTTCCTGCCTGTTCCTCTGAAAAGTCACACGCTGCCTGCGATGGGAGGAGGGAGGGGTGACCCTAAGCAGCCAGCCAGACTTTCTGTGCAGATGAATGAGGCTTTGACGGGGTACTTCTGAAGGTGTGTGTGGGGGGGGGACGTTAGAGCAAATTAGAGTCACCTGAAAGGGGGCTTGAAAAAATGAGGACACTTAGGTCTCACCTTGTGCCATATCACTGTGCCAGAGTGCTGTGAGGTGGGAGTGGGCCTGAGTCTCCGTCTAGAGCTGAGAGAGAGAGGGCGCGAGAGAGCCTGCAGGATGGGGTCTCAGCAAGCTTCTCCCCAGGGTCACCATACCGTGAGTCCCCATGAAGACATCACTGAAGCTTTGGGTCCATGGTGTAAATGGAGTCCCCCCCAGTTCATCCCTGGCGGGGATGGTTTGATGAGACCCTCCTCCTGGGTTGGGCTCGAGGAAGGAAGAGGAGAGGGGAGGACAGAGGCCTGGGGAACGGGCAGCTCTGGCCATTTTGCTGTCAGCCCAGTTGATGCTGCAGGGGTGTGTGGGCTGTATGGGAGCTGGGGGCGGGGGCAGGATTGGGGAAACAGTGGTAGAAAGTTCCCCTCAAACCACGTTTGCTTCTGCAGCCACCATTCCTACAGAGGGGAGGTGACCTTAAAGGTTTAAGGTCAGGTGGGAGCCCCTGGGGGACTGGGGCTGAGGGTCGAAGATCAGATGACCACAGAGAGAGGATCCTTTCCTGCGTTTGTTCATTCCAAAGACAGAGTCCCAGACTGTGCAGTGGTGACTCCAGTCTGGGCCCTGAGGGGCCCACCATCTAGGGTAGAGGTCACTGCCAAGGAGGTCAGGGTGTGTTGGGAGCAAAGGGAGCCCAGACGAGAGAGGCACTGACCACCTGGGCAGTCCGGGAGGCCCTCACGGAGGAGGTGACGTGGAGCTGGGGCCTTAAAGAGGAGCAGGAGTTTGCTAGTCAAGAAGGAAAGGGTCGTCCCAGGTGGGAGGGGAGCAGAGGCAAAGGCCTGGAGGAGAGAGAGCAGGGCGGCCCTTGTTCATCCCACCCACGCGTCCTGTTGAGGACCCCAGATGAGTCAGCCCTGCCCCAAGGGCTTCCTAGCCTGATGGGGGAGACATTCTGGGGCCCAGATGGCGGCAACCTTTAGGACGGTGATGGGGAGGTGGAGCCAGGGTGGAGGGAAGAGGGCAGAGACCCCCCACCTGAAGTCATCAGGGTGGTGACTTCAAGGAGGACGGAGCCTGTGCTGGGTCCTGAAGGATGAGCAGGAGGTCGCCAGGCAGACAGAGTGGGAACAGCGTTCCAGGCCGAGGGACCAGCCCATGCCCAGGCTCTTTACGTGACAGAGAGGCAGCAGGACAGAGGCAGGAACAAGTAAGAGATGGAGGGAGCCGCAGGGAGGGATAGACATTCATAACCTGGGCTGCCAAGCTGGGTGATGCTGGGGACCCAGCAGTGAGTCAGCCCAGGCCTGTTCGCTGATCAGTGGGGAAGGACAAGGGCACAGGTGACCTCAGCCCTGCGGGCTCCGGGCTGGATTGGTGAGGAGAGGCTGCCTTAGTTGGCTAGGGCTGCCATAGCAAAGTACCCCCAGATGGGATGGCTTACACGATAGAAATTATTTTTCTCAAAATTCTGGAGGCTGGAAGTCCAAGGTCAAGGTGTCAGCAGGGTTAGTTTCTTCCAAGGCCTCCCTCCTTGGCTTGGGGTGGGCGTCGGCTCCTCGGGTCCTCACCTGGTCTTCCCTCTGTGCCTGTCCATGTCCCAGTCTCGTTGTCTTATTGGGGACACCAGTCATCCTGGATCAGGGCCTCAGGCTAGGCCTGATCTGTACGTAGGGCCTGATCTCATTTTGACTTCATTACCTCTGTAAAGATCCTGTCTCCAAAGACGGTCGCAGTCTGAGTTACTGGGGGTTAGGAATCCAAGAGAGGAATGTCTAGGGCTACAGCTCAGCACACAGCAGAGGCTGAGGATGAGCGCGGGCCCTCTGGGGTGGAGGTGGGGCCTGGGGCCGCCCCGGTCTGTGAGCAGGAGGGGCATTCACCGGCGAGGTGGGGAGGAAAGAACCTGTAGGGCCTGGACCCCTGCCCGCGCCCCTCGTCAAGCAGAGGGCGATGCCAGCGTGACTGAAGAGAAAGGTGCATGAGTGCTGAGAGACGGGCGGCGGAGGGTGACGAGGGTCACACCCTGATGGCCAGGATGGGGAGCCTGGGCTTTTCTTAGGAGGCGGGGAACCATGGAAGGGGTCACGGCTGGGGAAGGGGCTTCTGGTGGCAGCGTGGTCACTGGTTGGAAGGAGGGGCTGCGGAGGCGGCCAGGGCACGACTTTCCAGAATGCTGGCAGGGATGTAGGGCTACTCTAGGGTTTGTGGTTGCCTGCAGCAGGGCCAAGGGCTAGGAGATTTATTTATTTGGCTTTAAAATATTATTTATTCTTTATCTGGCTGTGCTGGGTCTTCGTCACTGCACAGGCTTGTCTCTAGTTTCGGTGAGCAGGGGCCACTCTCCAGGTGCCGTGCGCAGGCTTCTCATTGCAGTGGCCTCCCTTGTGGTGGAGTGCGGGCTCTAGGGGACTCAGGCCTCGGTAGTTAGGGCTCCCAGGATCTAGAGCTTAGGCTCAGGTTTTGTGGCACACGGACTCAGCTGCCCCTTGGCATGTGGAATCTTCCTGGACCAGGGATTGAACTTGTGTCTCCTGCAGGTGACAGGATTTTTGGCAGGTGGATTCTTTGCCACTGAGCGACCAAAGAAGCTGAGTCTGGGAGTTTTAGAGCCAGGATCAGGCAGGGCTCCTGCTTCTTGATGCCCCAGGGTCAGGAGGCTGGGAGACTCCTTCCTTGGCTCCCTTTGTGACCTCCTGGGTCTCAGGGTCCTTAACCACTCATTGCCCCTTCCCCAGTGCCCAGAAACAGGGCCTGAACTCCGGGAGCATCTGGGCACCTGCTCCCCACCCCAACCTCGTAAGCTTACGCCTTAGTAGGACTATGTGCCGGCTTATTATTATTATTAGCTTGTTTTATTTCTTTTTTGTGTGTGAAAACATACATATAGTAAAACGCTCAGGTTTTAAAAGTGTATAGTTTGATGAATTTTTGCATATGTACAGACCACCACCCCAAACCACCAAACAGATCACCTCCCAGGACATTTGTAACCCTCTGAAGGCTTCTTCACACCCTTTTCAGGTCAGCACCCCTCAAAATGTGCCCACTAATCTGACCTTAATCACCTGAGGTCATCGTTCCTGTTTCTGAATTTCCCTTAATTGGAGTCCTGCTGTCTGTCCACTTCTGTGTCTCACGTCTTTCCCTTGGCAGCAGGTTTGCAAGATTCAGTGTGTGTGATGCAGGAGCTGGTTCTTTTCTGGGCTGTGGGGTATTTCGCTGTATGGACGTACCAATGTGTTTACTCGTCCCCGGTTAATGGACTCTTGAGCTGTTTCCAGTCACGGGGGTGGGGGGGGTGCGGTTAGGAAAGGGCTGCTGCCCGGAACACATGTGCCCGGGGCGGTGGTGGGCAGGACGCGCCTTCCTCTTGGGTGGATGCTGGCAGAAGATGTGCTGGGAAGCGGCACCTCTCTAAGTTTCCTGAATTGTGCTTGGATGGATTTACACCCGCGTCAGCAGTGTGTACCCTGGCTTTTTCCGTTTTCTTTCCCTTTGTCGGCGCCCGGCCTTCGTTGCTGCGCGGGCTGCTCTCTAGTTGTAGCGCACAGGCTTCTCATTGCGGTGGCTTCTCTGGTTGCGGAGCACTGGCTCGAGAGCCCAGGCGTCAGTAGCTGTGGTGCCTGGGCTTAGTTGCTTCGAGGTGCGTGGGATCTTCCTGGATCAGGGATCAAACCTGTGTCCCCTGCACTGGCAGGCAGATTCTTTACCACTGAGCCACAAGGGAAGCCCTGAGCTGGTTTTTTAATCAGGAATTTCAAATCAGAGTGGCATTCCTTGTCTAGTGACCCTCAGTTGCAAAATACCTGGACTTCTTTTTCAGTTGCAGAGGCTCTTTCAGGTCTCTCTTTTCTAGCTGGCCTTCTTTAACTATCTTGGACGCAGAGCACGCTAGCGTTGGATGGCTCCTTTGATAGAACGGGGTCTTGGTGGGGATTTGGAGTGAGTTGTGAGATGTTAGGGTCAGAGTCAGGGTCGGGAGTAAGGTATGAGGCCAAGCAGGGAGTCAAGGTCAGATGAAGGACTTGGGCCATCTGGATGAGAGCTGGGGATCAGTGCGGGTAAGAAAATTGAGAATGGGTCGGTCAGAAACCCAGACTAAGAGTCTAGGACCAGGAAGGGCTGGGTTTGAATGGCTGTCAGGGTGAGCCTGGGTTGGAGTCACTGTGGAGATGAGGTGGAGGGGATCAGAATGGGTTCATCAGACTGTAACGATACTGATTAGAAGTGGGAGCCCCAGAGTCACAAGGACCCTGATCCAACCCGAGTGCCTCTGCTGTCTCACGGGGCTCTTGGGGAGCTGCCATCTGCCTGGAACCTCAGTTTTCTCCCCTGTAAAATGGGGGTAAGACTGGCACCAGCTGCCAACGTGAGCTCTGAGTCATATCTTGCGCTGTGCTGGCAGCACTCACTGTCCCGTGACCAGAATCGGAGCGTTGAGAGCATGGGGTTGTTTCCCTTGCTCCAGGTCCCCTGTTTGCCACCTCCTTCCATTTCCTGGGCCTGCGGGACTGTAGGGTGGGATGGAGTTGGTAGGGTGGGGGCTCCAGGTTGGATTAAGGGCTGCAGTCCCAGGTAAGGCTGTAGTCTAGGGTTAGGTCTGAGGACGAGGTCAGGGCAGAAGCAGATGGGGTTGGAGTTAGAGTCACAGAGATGAGAGCGGGGCCGCCCAGCCTGAAAGGGAGGCGGAGGGGGGAGTGGACGGGAAAGTGGTGGGCCGGGGAGGGGGCCTGGGGCGCTGAATCACACCGGAGATCTGAGGACTCACTCCTGGGGGATGCTGCCGTCCCTCACACCTCCCAGGCCCTACTCAGAGTGGAAAACATGCCTCACCGAAACCTGGTGGGGCAGGATGGGCGCCTGGGCGGCCGCTGCGAGGAGGCCCAATGCTGAGTCGCTCCTTCGGAGCATCACCAGCCTCCCCCAACCCCGGGCGGCCAGAGCCTCCCCAGGACCAAGGGCCAACCCCACCTCCCGCCCTGCCCCAGGTCTCTCAGGGGGTTGGAGGTGACCCTCCCTGTGCCACCTTTCAGAGGGGCCAAGAGGCTCCTCTCCTGTCCTACCGGTGGAGGGCAGGGGCCTGGAGCAGAGGGCATGTCTCCCAGAAAGAGACACTTGCAAGGTGGCAGGGAACGTCGGGGTATGGCGGGAGAGGCTGGGTGGTGCTGGGGGAGCGGCCCCAGAGCCCTACTGGCTTCCGCACCCTTACCCCACTGGCATCCCTCATCTGTCCTCAGAAATAAGAATGTCTAAGCCCCTGGAGGCCGAGAAGCAAGGTCTGGACTCCCCCTCAGAGCACACAGGTAAGTGGGGAATGGGGCAGGGAGGGCAGAGGTTACCACGGGCGGAGGCAGGGGCGCGGCGGGGGTTTTAGGGTCGGGGGCTGGTGACAACTCACCCGTCGTCCCTCTCATTACAGACACTGAAAGAAATGGACCAGACACTAACCATCAGGTCAGAAGGCAGCGAATGGGTAGCGGGGAGAGGGGCAAAAGGGAGCAGAGCGGAGCTCTGTGGGGCAGGGGCAGGGGCAGGGTGTCAGAAGTTGCTTCATCTCACTGTTCCCATCGCCCACCCCCACTTGCTCTTTGCAGAACCCCCAGAATAAGACCTCCCCGTTCTCCGTGTCCCCGACTGGCCCCAGCACCAAGGTAAGCCCCGGTCAGAGCAGCCAGGGTGACCGCTCAGGTATGACATTTGGTAGAGGGTCCCAGATGCCTGCTGTGGGCCTGGGGCCTGGCACCTTGGTGACAGGACTCCTCCCGCCCCTTCTCACCCTCAGGCTCCCGCCCCAGGCCTGTGACTCACCAGGGCTCCTTCCCCTTCCCTGGGGGGGTGGGGGTGGCCAGGGAAATCCCCCCCAGAGCCCCAGGGCGATGAACAACAGGAAGCTGAGGGCCCCGCCCCCATCCCAACTTCCCTGACCGAACAGGGGCCCGCCCCACCCCCACCCCCCCAATGTACACACTCGGGGCCAGGCCAGGAGTGGGGAGCAGGTAGGGCAGATCCAGTGATGATGCTGCAGGAGAGGACAGCGGGGGGGACCGGAAGTGGTCAGATGGAGCAAATCCCACATCCAGATGGGGCCCTGCTGCTGGGCACAGCTGGGCTTCAGGAGATGTCTGGTGCCTGGGTCTTCACCCTCCAGTCTGGTGGTGGTGGCCGGCTGATCTAGAGGCCTGAAGATGGGGCAGGGGCAGAGGGAGCCCGGGCGGGACTCCTGACCCTGACCAGTGGTGATCGGAGGACGGGGTGGGGGGCCCGGAGGTGCTTTGAGACTGTGGGAAAGTCACCCTGTCACTCCGGGCTCCTTAGTCTCCTCTAACCCGGCAGTAGGGGCGGGCAGATTGGGGGACCTCTTGACAGGTGTCCGGTTCAGAGTGCACAGACATGACCTGGGGAGAAGGCCCCTGACTCTGACCAGCTTCACTCTGATCTCAAGCTGGGCTCTGGCCTCTGCCCTCAGAGCCAGGAGCATCCATCGCCCCCCTCCCCGCCCCCAGCCCTGCCCCACCCTCATCTGAATGCCCCACAGCAGCCCTGCTTCTCCCCTAGGAGACCAGTGGGGGCCAGGGGAGCAAAGGTCCTCGCTCCCTTCTGCACCAGGTCTCCGTCCACATCTGGTCTGCACTCCCTGCGCTTGCTGCTCCATCCCACTGCATCCATTCTGTGTAGTCTTTCCCTCAGGATGTCAGACAGATGCACACTCCACCCTGTATAATTATTTACATCACAATTTTGTTAAATTGGTTCAATTAAAAAAAATTTTATTACGGAAAATGTGAAACAGATACAAAAGTAGAAGGAAGACCATAACGAAAACAAACCTCCAGGTAACTTGTCACTCGGCTTCAACAATGATCAACTCATGAACTGGCTTGCTTTCTCAACAGCTAAAATAAAACTTTTTTTTTTAATGGAAATTTCATGAATGGAAAACCAGAATCACTTGCCATGGAAATAAAGACAATGATTATTAAAATTACCCAGAGATTTTTGCCTGGTGTAGGGTCTAAACCTGAGACTAGTTCTTTATTTGTTAGAAAGGAAGGTGAGCCAGGGTTGGAAGGTATTAGAGACATCCTTGCACCTAATGAAGACTTTTCTTAGCAGACCCAGAGAGAAGGAAACAGCCCCGAGAAGCCTAGTTTTTAAAAAACCTTTCATTAAAATATGACACACACTTAGATCCTTGGCATACAACTCTGGATTTTCACAAACTGAACACGTGTGTCGTCAGCATCAGATCGAAAAACAGAAGATGACCAGACTTCCAGAAGTCCTTTAATTTCCCCAGGAGGGCAGCCATGGCCCTGGCTTCTAATTCCGCTGTTTCACACTGCATCCGCGTTCCCCTTAGACTTTCTGACACTTGGATCCCACCCCTGGGGCATGGCACTCACTCTCCGTTATTTGGCTTTTCCCCCGCCTCTGTCTGTCTGTCAGCCTCAGTCTGTGTCGCAAACGCCATGCACGCTCCTGCCAAGTCACTGTGTTGCCTTGCACAGGTCGCTTTCCCTCTATAGACCTTCTTTTGCAAGACGTTGTTGGGACATTGGGCTGAAGGATGATACCTAATATTCCCCTCTGGGCCCGAGAGTGAGACCCATCAAGCCACACACCCCCACGCCATGTGTCTTTTACCAATAGACTTCTCAGGCCAGCCCACCATTGTCTGGCTTTTTGTGTGGGAGGGGAAGAAGGCAGGGACCTAGAGACCACTGTGAGCTGGTCTGTCATACGTGGTGGATGCAGATGCATCTGTGTACCCCATGGAGAGACGAGGAGGGGCTCAGCGGACTCTGGGGTGGAGGCTGACAGCTGGCAGACCTGAACCACATCTGGCCTGCAAACACCCTGCCGTGTTTCTTAGAATTTTACTGGTAGGAGCAGAGTGGGGGCTGGTTAGGCCCCCCTTAATGCAGGCGGGCATGCTCTTTCCAGCCCACTCCGTCCACACCTGCCCAAATCACCCATTTGCGTCATCTGCCTATTTCCTTAGGCTTTGACTTGGTGACCCATATTCTAAGGCGGTGATTTTTCTTTAATACCTTAAGACCCTTTCTTCCAACAAAGTCTTGTTCCACTGGACAGACAAGAGATGTACTTTGCGCTAAAGCAGATGAGGGATGTGGTACCCAGAACCCTTGTGTCCCCCAGGCGTCATTTCCCATTTGACACATAGGGAACTGACCCCCAAGAGGGTAAAAGTACTCTCCGAAGGTGACGCCCTCCTGTTGGGAATTTGAGTGCAGAAGGTGTGTTAACCTTTCTGACGGATGTGGAAACTGAGGCTAAACTGAGCGGTTAGCAGGCCCCTGCAGACCTCGCCCCCACCCCCCAGTCTGCTCCTCTCCGTGCCAGCGCGGGGCTGGCGTTGCCACACACGTGCCCTCTTTTTGGTTCGCAGGTGGGCATTCTCTCTGGCCTCCACCTAACATTCTGGGGTCCCGGACCCTGCCTCTCTCCCCCCCAGATCAAGGCTGAAGACCCCAGCGGCGACACAGCCCCAGCAGCACCCCCGCCTCCGCAGCCGGCTCAGCCACACTTGCCCCAGGCCCAGCTCATGTTGACTGGCAGCCAGCTAGCCGGAGTAAGTACCAGGGCGCACAGGGATGGGGGACGATGTTGGGGGGTGAGGGGAAACAGGCCAGCCGCTTCCCGTCTGTTACAGGACCCACGGTGGCCTGGGGTATCCCGCCAGTCCCACGGTCACTCTGTCCACGCCTGCCTCTTCTGCCTGGTAACCCGCTTGGCTCAAGGCGCCAACTAACCCCTCTCTGCCTTCTCTGCTCCTCCCACGCTCCTCCTCCGGCCCCGCCCCGGCCCCGCCCCCCCCCCCCCCCCGCAGCTCACGGCCCTGATGCCGGCTCAGCAGCAGCTCCTCCTGCAGCAAGCGCAGGCCCAGCTCCTGGCCGCCGCCGTGCAGCAGTCCAGCGCCGCCGCCGCCGCCGCAGCCTCCACCTCCTCCTCCTCTTCCTCCTCCTCCTCCTCCTCGACCTCGCAGCCCCCAGCCTCCTCCTCCTCCGGGGGAGGCGACCTGCCACCACCACAGTCTGCCAGCCAGCCCCCAGGAACCCCACAGCTCACCCTGTCCCAGCCCATCCAACTCACAGCACAGGTAAGGGCGGCCCCCAGGGGAGCACCCTCCCCCGGCCGAGGACCCGAGACTGTGCAGGATGCTGGCTGGTCCCCGGCTACCATTTACCATTCTGACCCCAGCCCCTGGCCGGGCAGTCCCCCGGCAACCCTAGGAAGCTTTGGGACACGCTGCCACCAATCATTGGGGTGTAGAGCAAGGCTTGGAGGGAGGACACCCTCCATGTGATGGGAGTGCCTGACTCCCCAATTTCTGTGCACCTCGCTGAGGGGGCCCAGCCACCTGGGAGGCTGACACGTCATCCTCAGTTTACAGCAGAGGAAACCTGGGGTCACCTCAGTGAGCAGGACCTGTGTGTGGGCCCCGAATGAAAGGCTGAGACTTAGAATCAGTGTCCCCACATCATGTCCCCTGGCTCATTCAGTGAGACCCTCTTTCAGAAAGAGGTCCGTGATGTATGGGTCAGGAAATGCCACGTTCTGTCTCCCAATTCTACAGACTTCCAGTCTACGTGAAATCATGCATGAGGGGCCATATTAGCTTCTAGGCCTGGCACAACAAAGTATCACAAATGGGGTGGCTTAAAACAACCAAAATGCATCATGTCAGACCAGAAGTCCAAAATCAAGGTGTCAGTAGAGCTGGGCTCCCTGTGAAGGCTCTAGGGGGAATCCCTCTTTGCTTCTTCCAGCTTCTGGTGGTACGGGAAATGGCTGACTTTCTCATAGATGGATGACTCCAATCTCTGCCCCCGTCACTGCATGGCCATCTTCTCTGTGCGTGTCGGTCTCTGTGTCCATGTTTCCCCTCCTTGTAAAAGGACAGCAGCCATTGAATTAGGGCCCACCCTAATAACCTCATTTTAACTTGATCATATCTGCCAAGACCTCGTTTTCAAACCAGGTCGTAGTTACAGGCACCAGGGGTTAGAATTCCCATCATATCTTTTTAGGGAACACATCCAACCGGGGCAGTGGCCAGTTCAACTGTTGGCAGTGGCCCGCAGACTTCCCGTAAGGATGGCTGACAGGAGCTGAGTAGCAGTCGGGCAGGCCTCCTCTTGATAGGCTGCTCTCTCTGGTGCGCCCCTTCCTTCCGCACCTGCCGTGTCCCCCATCTGTGCTGTTCACCTTGTTTCCATATAGCATTCGAGTCTGTGACCCGTGTTGTAGGACAGCCAAGGGCCTTAGGAAACCTTAGAGCAAGGGACCCTGTGTAACTTCCCACAGCCCTGAGTTTCTCACAGTGACTCTTCCTGGGATCCTCCTCTTTCTCCGCCCCTTCCCAAGGAATCCCCTGGCGGCCTGTGCTGTCTGCACCAGGGAGCTGTCCAGCACCCACGAGGCTGTTCCCTTGGCAGCAGTTAGCCTCTGATGGACCGGCTCCACTGCTGGCCAGCACTCTTATTTGGGGCTGTCCTTAATACGGAGCACACTTCTGCCTTCTTAGCTCTTCCTGCCACTGGCTTCTCAGCAACACAGAGCAATCTGGCTTCACTGTTCTATAGTGACTTTCCCAAACAGATCCTCCCAATGCCTGGCTCGCCACTGTTGCCCCATGTAGTCTGTCGGACGTGGCCTTGGTACCAGGCACTGTGCTAACACGACCGCCTTGAACCCACAGACCCTCATCATGCCTGAGGCTCTGGGGGAGTGAAGTGACTTCGCCTGCCTCAGGTCATACTGTGAGCTCAAGGGGCATTGCCAGCCCAGGAGTCCAGAGCTGTAACCACATGATCTGGGGCTGCTGCCCCTCTCTGGCACCCTTCCCTCCCGGCCACTAGAGACCCTTGTGATTTGCCTCGCAGCACACACCTCTCTTCACTGGGCAGTGCTGAGGCTCAGGGCTCCTCACTCGGCTCCTCCAATCTCTGTCCTCCTTTCTATCTGGAAGTCAGCCCCCTCTCTTTATCTGGTCAGCTCCTCCTCTTCCTTTAAGTTCCAGCTCAGGAGCCTGTGCCTCCAGGAAGTCTTCCATGACTTCTCTTTCTCTCGCTGGTTTGATTTTCTGCTTTCTGATCACCAAAGGCTGTGTGAAAATAGGCCCTCGAAAGTCTCTGTTGAAGGAACACAGACTACAGGGAGGGCAGAGGGACAGGGCAGCCTAGTGCAGACCCAGCCAGGCCATCAGCCCTAGGAGCAGCAGATGCTCCTGTTCAGCCAGCGCCTCCAGACTCCCCACAGATCCCAGGAGCAGCAGGCTGACCCTCTGCCACCCACTGTCCTGCCTGCACTCTGATTCTCCAGGCCTCCTCCTGCCCAGCCCTCTCCTCTCACTTTGCCTGCCCCAGCTTCCCCCAGTTCTGATCTTCATCTGTCCCCTGCGAGTGCCAAGCTGGGCTGAGGTGGTTTCCTGGGAGTTCCATCGCCCCGTGATCTCACTTCCCCAGCAGGCAAATGTTTATCCCGGGCAGCCCAGGAGCAGGAAACCAAGCTGCCTGTGCCCCAGCCGCGGTGGGCACCACGTCCTCCTGTGCTCGCTGCCCCGCTGCAGTCACAGCCAGCCTGGCCTGGGCTTGACTCTCTTCCCAGCCTGTGTCTTGTGCATGCCGGGGCCACTTAACTTCTCGCCCCTGCTCAGCTCCGTCCCGCCCTCAGTTCACAGATATTTCCCTGTGTCGAGCCCTGGCGGGAAGCAGGCATGACTCACACAGAGCCTTGTCCCCCAAGGGGCTCCCAGTCTTGTAGGGAAACAGACACACCAACAAGCCACCAAGAAATGTTTGAGAAGTTCTAAGAAAGTTAAAGGGCTTCCCAGGTGGCACTAGTGGTAAAGAACCTGCCTGCCAATGCAGGAGACCTAAGAGACGCGGGTTCAATCCCTGGGTCATCAAGACCCCATAGAGTAGGGCATGGCAACCCACTCCAGTATTCTTGCCTGGAGAAACCCATGGCCAGAGAAGCCTGGTGGGCTACAGTCCATGGGGCCCCACAGAGTGGGACACGACCGAAGTGACTTAGCACACATGCAGGCAAGAAAGGCGAAAGCCCCTTCATGGCCCTGTCGCTGTGAGATTGTCTATGAAGGTCAGAGAGAAAGCCCGGCTTCTGTCCCTGTAACGCCGGCTTCCAAACAGGAATGTCGGTCAGCGTGGCAGGAGCCTTCCTTGCATTTTCCCATCTTGAACAGATGAAGAGGTGATTATAATACCATTTTACCACTGACTTTTTTTTTTTGGCTGCACCACATGTCTTGTGGAATCTCAGTTCCCTGACCAGGCAATGAACCCGAGCCCTTGGCAGTGAAAGCAGAGAGTCCTAACCATTGGACCACAGGATTCTCTCTAATACAATTTTACACTCTGTGCGGTCAGCACTGGGCACAGTGCTTTCTACCGAGGGGGCTTCACAGATATTTACTGAATCAATGAGGGATGTTTTGCCGCAGCTTTTCAATCAAGGGTAGGGAAGACATCTCTCCAGGGGAGTCATTCAGAATGTCTAGGGTATGAGAGGCATTGATTGAACATTTATATTCACTGCTAAAACATCATTTTGTGTCTGGAGAGCCTGGGGAGTTGGGGGATGTCCCCATTTCATCTTACGGCCGCAGCAAATAGAGCTCAATAAGATCTTTTAGGCAGGTAGGACATAGTGAAGAAAGGTGACTGGGAGAAACCTGCTGGGAGTGGTGGGACACAGGAAAATAAAAGCGGCTGTGCCTGAGGGAATCAGGGCAGGCTTCCCGGTGGAGGTGGCATCTGAACCAAGGGGGGACAGGTAGGAGTGTGCCAGGTGGATGAGTGGGGGAAAGGGTTCCAGGCATGGGAATGGCAAATGCAAAGTGAGAGAGTGGGGCAGGTTTGGGGGGGGCAGTGGGTGGGCGCGAATAAAGGATGAGGTGGGAGGAGGTGTCAGTGCAGCCACAACCCCCCCTCTAGGCAGTTAAAGAGTAAGAGGGAGTATTTGGCTCAGGCCACTGAAAAGACCCAGCCTAGAATATCAGACCCGGCCCCAGGGATCTGTCTTCCTTTTCATTCCGAGGCAGTCACAGTGGATACCAGCACTTCTAGCCTTGCAGCCACCGTGCCCAGGGAGATAAAACACACCCATTGTCAAGAGTCATTGTCTCCTGACCCTGAGAAGGTGGGCTCAGTCCCACCTGGACTACGTGACATGAGAGTGGGAAGGGCAGGACCCCAGGAGGAGATGAGTCCTGCCACTAGAGAAGAGTTGGGGGATGCCAGGTGAGCCCAGGCACCCATCCGGAGGTGTTCAACCATACACCCCCAAGCCCCACAGTCCAGGAGCCAGGCCAAGGCTCACCGGTCACTCCAGGACTCGTGGGCTGGGAATCTGTTGTGGCTTGTCTATCCTGGAATTTTAGCATGAGGTAACATGGAATGTTGGGCTCCGATGGTAAAGAATCTTTCTGCCAGTGCAGTCTATGTGGGTTCGATCCTTGGGTCAGGAAGATCCCCTGGAGAAGGGAATGGCAACCCACTCCAGTATTCTTGCCTGAAGAATCCCATGGAGCCTGGCGGGTTGCAGTCCACGGGCTCTCAAAGAGTCCAACACAACTTGGTGACTGACAACAACAGCATGGGATGTTATATGCAATTGGCACGTGGGTGTTTTTCCTCCCTGTTGACTGGTTCTCTGTTCCACCGTGTTCTGCCCCAGTCGCTGCTCCACGTGGCAAGGGCCAACCTCTGGGGGATGGGGGTATACACAGACAGGCCACCTCTGTCCACCTGTAACTGCAGCCTTTAGAGCTTCCCCCAGTGGAGGGGACTGGAGGAGTCATAGTCATTTATTCATTCAGCTAACACTTACTGAGCACCTTGTGTATGCCAGGCTCTCGTTCGTGGCCCTGAGGGGACAGCTGGGAGCAAGGCAGAGGGGGCTGCCCTTGAGGACGTTATTATGTTCTAGTGGAGAGACAGACAGTAAACAAGTCAACAAACCAGCAAAACAAGACGGTTTTAGCATAAGTGTAATGAAGAAAATGAAACAGGGTGCTGCCCTAGAGGGAGGAAGCCACTTTTTTTTTTTGGCAGCGCTGCACAGCACACTGGGTCGGGGATTGAACCCTTATTTATTGATTTTAACACCAAAAGCATTTTGTTTTGGGGTTTAGCCGATTAACAGTGTTGTGATAGTTTCAGGTGAACAGCTAAGGGACTCAGCCATACATACACATGTATCCATTCTTCCCTGAATTGCGGGAGGAAGTCACTTTCAAAGGGTGGTCAGGAAAAGCTTCACTGAGAAGGTGGCCTTTGAGAACCAAGGCCTGAATGAGTCAGGCATGAAGGCAGTAGGAGAGCTTAGGAAAGGGCAACAGCAGGCACAAAGGTCCTGAGGTAGAAACCAGCTTGACTTGTTCAGGGCACAGAGGAAGGTGAAATGTGTGAAACAGAGTGAGTGGGAGACAAGTGGGAGGTGAGGGGCCATAGCAGAGGCAGGCAGGACTGGCTTTTGCAGCGTCTCGTAGGCAAGATCAAACAGTTGGGAAGGTTTGCTGGGTGTGATGGGAGGCAGTGGGGCTGCTAAAGCAGGTTAGGAGTGTGCCCCAACTGACCCTTTACAAAGCTCCTTCCAGCTGCTGTGGGTAGAATGGACTAGAAGCGAGGAGCCGAGTGGGAAGCCCTTGTAGGCATCCCTGAAGGCGATGAGAGTGAAGGTGGGGTCCAGCATGCTATTTTGTATGGATCCTGTAGGTCAAGGGTGACTCCTGGGACTCTGGCTTCAGTGACTGGGTGGTGGTGAGATGGTTTCCTGAGCTGGGGAAGGCAGGGGAGGAACAGGGTGTTTTGGAGGGCGGGGCTGGGGAACCAGGAGTTTCACTTTGGACATGGTAGGGTTCAGAGAGTCTGTTAATCACCCAAAAGTAGAGACATCAAATAGGCAGATGGATATTGGAGGCTGAAGCTTGGTGGAAGATCTGGGTGGGAGCTGAAAGTTGTCAGTTTCCAGGAAGAGGATGGACCCATGGGGCTCCTGCCCTCGAGAGCGCATGGGGTGACATGAGGCGGGTGACGTGAGGGTGCAGTGCCAGCAAATGCTTGTGTTGGGGGAGTATGTTCTGGATTTCGAGATGCTTTGAGAATAATAATATTACTCAGGCCTCAAAACAACCCAGTGAAGAGTTAGACATTATTACTCTCATTATGTAGATGAAAGAGCGATCCAGGTGGTGCTAGTGGTAAAGAACCCACCTGCCAGTGTGGGAGACATAAGAGACACGGGCTCGACCCCTGAGTCAGGAAGAGTCCCTGGAGAAGGAAATGGCAACCCACTCCAGTATTCTTGCCTGGAGAAGCCCATGGACAGAGGAGCCTGGTGGGCTACAGTCCATTGGGTCTCAAAGAGTCAGATACGACTGAAGCGACTTAGCATGCATGTACACATAGGTGAAAAACTGAGGCCCCGAGAGAAATGACTCAGTAAAATGACTGCTGTTTAAGGAGAACCCCTTGAGTGAATCAGGGATCAGGCTAAATGTTCTATATGCATTGTCTCATTTAATTCTTTAACAGCCCCATGAGATAAGAATTATTGAGGTGTCAGTTGAAGAAATTAAGGCTTAAAGAGGGTAAAGAACTGCCCGTGGTCTCAGGTGTGTAAAGGACAGTCAGGTGTCTGGCTGGCTCCAGAGCCCAGGTATTCCAGGACACCATGCATTGTTACCCTAGACAGTACAGCCCAGAGAGAGAGTTGGCTTACCCCCAAGTCACTCAGGAATTCACTGGTGGTGCACTGCTTAAGGGGCTTCCGTGGTTGCTCAGTGGTAAAAGAATCTTCCTGCAAATGTAGGAGATACAGGTTCGATCCCTGGGTTGGGAAGATCTCCTGGAGAAGGAAATGGCAACCCACTCCCATTATTCTTGCCAGGAAAATTCCATGGACAGAGGAAGCTTGGGGTCTCAGAGTTGGACATGACTGAGCCACTGTGCGTGCACACACGTCAGTGATTAGGACTATGTGCTATCACTGCCAAGGGCCCGAGTTTGAACCCTGGTTGGAGAACTAAGATCCCACAAGCTGTGAAGAGTGCCCCCGCCCTAAAAAATGAAGCAGGCACAACATCCAAGACTCAAATCGTCATGGTTCTCAGATGAAAGGGACCCTTGAACCCCCCAGGTGACCTTCCTACCCATTGTGGGAACTCCCTCCATGCTGTTCTGAGCAGGTGGGGGTGCAGTGTCACCCAGGCGGCCCCCAGGATGGATGCTCTCTGCCCCCCCAAAGTGGCCCCTTCCACTGCTGGGTTTTCACACAGTCACTGCAGTGTACTTTACACAGTTCCCAGCCCCCATCCCTTCCCATCCTCCGCACTCGACCTCACTTCAGGTTCTTCATGTCCTGGCAGCACAGTGTCCAGAACAGGTTGTAATTTGCCCTATCAGGGAGGGCAAGCCAATGTAGACATGTGCGCTGACACCTTCCTCTTGGGGCGGCTGTCGGTGTGTGTGGAGGCCAGTCTTGGGGGGCAGGGGGGTCGGCCTGTGCGGTGGAGTGAGGCGCTGCACCTGCTGGGCTTGGCCCGGGTGCCTCTAGTTCCTTCTCAAGGCTGCCTCCTCCCCCCAGGTGGAACCAGCCCAGTGGGCGATTACACTGCAGTTCACCCATAGGTCATATAACCGCCCTGTCTCAGTCTTTCTGCCCCCAGTCTGCGGCCAAGATCCTGCCTGGGGCAAAACCCAGTCGTTTGGCACCCAGACACCATCAGTCCTAAGATTTATCTTATGCATTTGCTGAAAATTCATGTATCACCTGTACCGCCCTGCTCTGGGGCAGGGGGGTGATCAGATGACAGCGATGAGCAAGAATGTGGCCCTTTCCTTCTCAGCTTTGATAGGCTGTGCTAGCCCTCTGTTCTGGTTTTTCTCGAAGGTTAGGGACAGAGCAGATGATCCACTAATATCCCAGCGGGGGTCCAGCAGGCATGCCTCCGATTACTCTAACTGTTCCACGGCCTGTTTCGGTCCTAACACGCCCCCAAGTGGCTTCAGATGGCTAGCCGGTTCAGATGGCGCTAGGTTGTGGAGATATGGCGCTCCCTACTGGCTAACCCTTGGTCTTGCGGCAGCTCACTGCTCTTCCCAGAATCTCCTCTCTCGTTCTCTTTTCCCACACACTGATGTATGTACGTATGTATTCATTTGGCTGTGCCAGGTCTTAATTGCAGCAGGCAGGATCTTTAGTTGCCGCATGTGAACTCCCTGGTCAGGGAACAAAGATCCCAAAAGCTGTGTGGCAGCTAAAAAAAAAAAAAATTCAATGGCAAGTTGTAGAGGCTTTATTTTTTTGTTTGTTTTGGCTGCCACGCAGCTTGCAAGTTCTTCAATACTGACCAGGGGTCGAACCCAGGCCCCAGCAGTGAAAGTGCAGAATTCTGACCAGATTACCAGGGAATTCCCTCTATTAATATTTTAGAACAAGAACCTGGGTTCCACAGACCATCCCAACAGGGGTCTGTGGATAGAATTCAGGGGTGAGAGTCCATGAACTTGGATGGGAAAAAATTATGTCTCGGTTTTCACTATCCTCTCACTGAAAACGTAGTAGCTCCTTCTGGTATGCATAAAGGCAGCAGAGCACAGTAGTGTTGGGAGCGCTTGGACTTTGTCACCCACAGAATGCACGGATATTTCCATATTGTATTACAGTTGTTGCAGATCTTTTAAAATATAATTTTCAATCATTGCTTTGAAATTATAGTAGTCATCCAGCTCATTGCTTGCTCCTATTTAATGGGTTAACAAAGAAGCCCATTGATTACTGTTTATCACAGTCAAAAATATATTTGATGATTGTATTTTAATATAAGTAATTTGCTTTGAAGCTCTATATAGTTTATGTTGCACGTTTGTTTGTTTCTTTTAATTCTGAGAAGAGGGGGTGGGTTTTGGCAGATGTTGAAGAATTCAGAGCACAAAAGTGTATAGGAAAAAATTTGAAAAAAAAATTTGGTAGGGGACTTCGCTGGCAGTCTAATGGTTAGGACTCTGTGCTTCTACTCCAGGGGTCACGGGTTCGATCTCTGGTTGGGGAATTAAGAACCTGCAAGCTGTGACACTCGGCCAAAACAAAGATACGAAAAAATTTTTGGTAGGACTTGTGGATAGACTGGATGGATAAGGGAGAGGAATGGAGGGAGGAATCAGGGCTGATCCCCCAGTTCGTGGTCTGAGTATTGGTGGGTGGGGGACTAGTTAAGGTTCTCATGCAACTCCTCACTGTGAGACCCACACAAATGGCGATGCATTTCCCCATCTTTGCCCTCTCCCTGCTGATTCAGAAAGAAATTTGCAGACCTCTCTTTCAGCCTTCTGGAGATAAAGGGGGATTTCTCCTGAGAGTCACACTCCCAGAGAGACAAGAGTTAGCAAATCTTTTTATTCTTATTCTTATTTATTTATTTTAATCAATAAGCTGAGAGTTACTCAAAATCAGAACAATGCTACTAACAAGATTATTTCTGGCCTTACTTTTTGGATTCAATTCAGTGGACACTTAATGGGGGCTTTCCAGGCTCTACTAAGGGTGAGGTGGTGGTGTTTAGTCACTCAGTCATGTCCAACTCTTTGCGAGCCCATGGAGTGTAGCCCGCCAGGTTCCTCTGTCCCAGGGATTTCTCAGGCAAGAATACTGGAGTAGGTTGCCATTTCCTTCCCCAGGAGATCTTCCTGAACCAGGGATTGAACCCAGGTCTCCTGCATTCCAGGCGGATTCTTTACTGCCGAGCCACTGGGGATGCTAAGGGTTAGGGATACAAATAGAATAAGACATGGCCTCTACCTTCTAGAGTTTCAGTGTAGTGGAGGAAATGAGATCACAGGCACATGCACTGCATTCTGAGAAATGCAGCATAGAGCAAGGTGGGAACAGTTTTGTGGGGCCAAAGTTTATATAACTTTCAGGGCCTTTTAAGGAAAAGAGGACAGGGAGTTCTCTGGTGTCCCAGTGGCTAGGATTCCAGGCTTTCATTGCCGTGAGCCTGGGTTCATTCCTTTGTTGGGGAACTGAGATCCCATGAGCCACACGACGTGGCCAAAACAATAATAAATAAATATAAAATGAAAACTACTGAAAAGTACACAGATCGTAAGTATACAGCTCAATGAGACTAACAAACTGAGCACACCCATTTAACAGGTACCCAGATCAAGAAGTTGAGTATGGCCAGGCCTCTAGAAGCCCCTGAGGATCTCTTTTGGTCTGTGAAAGTGTTAGTGGCTCAGTTGTGTTCAACTCTTTGTGATCCCATGGACTGTAGCCTGTCAGGCTCCTTTGTCCATCAAATTCTCCAGGCAAGAATACTGGAGTTGGTTGCCATTCCCTTCTCCAGGGGATCTTCCTGACCTAGGGATTGAACCTGGGTCTCCTGCACTGCAGGCAGATTCTATATGCTCTGAGCCACACATACAAATGGAATTTAAAAATCCAGGTGTAGCCAAGGTTGGTTCCTCCTGAGGACTGGAGAAAAGGATTTGTTCCGGGCCTCTCTCCTTGGCTTGCAGATGACCACCTTCTCTCTGCATCTCTTCATGTCATCTTCCCTCTGTCCATGTTTGTCTTTGCAAATTTCCCCGGATTATATGGATACTAGTCATAATGGATCAGTGCCCACCCTAATGACCTCATTTTAACATGATCATCTGCAAAGACTATTTTCAGATAACATCACCCTCTGGAGTCCTGGGGAGGTTAGGATTCCAACATATCTTTTTTTTAGAGGGTAAGGGGGGAACGACACAATTCAACTCATAACAATGCCAAAGAGTTTTCCTAAGTGATTGTGCCAATTTAATCAGCCACTTGTTGTTCATTCGCTAAGTTGTGTCCAGCTCTTTGCAACTCCATGGACTGCAGCACACCAGGCTTCCCTGTCCTTCTCTATCTCCTGGAGCTTGCTCAAACTCATGTCTACTGAGTTCGTGATGCCATCCAACCAATCCAACCATCTCATCCTCTGTTGAACCCCCTTCTCCTCGTGCCTTCAAGCTTTCCCAGCATCAGGGTCTTTTCTAATGAGCCGACTCTTCGCATCAGGTGGCCAAAGCTTCACCTTCATCATCAGTCCTTCCAATGAACATTCAGGTTGATTTCCTTTAGAATTAATTAACTGGTTTGATCTCCTTGGAGTCCAAGGGATTCTCAAGAGTCTGGTCACTAGGGGCTGGAGTATTTTAAAGCTAATTCCAGGCATGATATCATATGCCTTAGGAGTGTTTTAAAAGGAAGGAAGACTTGGTCTGATTTACATTTTTAAGCGATTCTATCTGTTCTGTGGGAATATAAGACAAGGCAAATATCCCATCAAGAAAGAAAAGGTAAATAAAGAGTGAGCTCTCCTGTGATGGCACATGTAGGATGCTCGGGCCCTTCAGGCGCCCTCAGCTCAGGGTGTGTCCAGCGACCTGCGCTCCATCCCTTGATGACTGGTGCCATCCGGCCCTGGGGAGCACCACTTGGGGCTTGGGGGATGCTGAGGGAGGAACTGGGCCAGGACTCAGGCTGTCTTTCTGTCCGCCCTCCTCCCTGCCAGGACATCCAGCAGCTCCTCCAGCTCCAGCAGCTGGTGCTTGTGCCAGGTCACCACCTCCAGCCACCTGCTCAGTTCCTGCTGCCACAGGCCCAGCAGAGTCAGCCAGGTAAGACCCCCTACCCTGGACGGCCTCCCCCGACACCTCCACATGACTCCCGATGCCCCCCCTCACCCCGTGTGGTCCCTCTTGTCCTCCCAGGCCTGCTACCGACGCCAAATCTATTCCAGCTACCTCAGCAAACCCAGGGAGCTCTTCTGACCTCCCAGCCCCGGGCAGGGCTGCCCACACAGGTGAGTGGTCTACTGAGTGCTTCGGGGTGGGGGTGAAAGGCGTGAAGTTGGAGGAGTGAGGGTCTGCTTCCCATTTGGCCCACCCACAGCCATGGGGGCCGGGATGGGGGTCGGAAGCCTCAGGGCCCAGCGCTGTTCTGCTACTGATTTGCTGTGGGACCCTAGGCAAGCTGCTGTCTCTAAGTTGGCTTGCTCCTTCACAGAATAAGGGAAGTCAGCCAGACCAGTGGCTGTTAACCCTTGCAGGCACATGGATTCCTTGGAGAATCTAATGGAAGATTTGAGTCTGACCTCCCACTACCCCAAAAAGGCACAAGTGCACAAACACAAAATTTCAGGGGGTTCATAAACCTTTAGATCACAAATGCTTCAGATCTCCTCCAGCACTCCAGTGGGGTGGGGGGTGGGGTTCCCTGAGGAAGGCGTCTGTTGGTTCATGTCCCCTTCCTAGACCAGAGACTGCAAACGGTGGCCCTCACACACTGAAAAATTGAGTTAGTTGTCAGCAAAATTCCCAGATTTCCAGCTTCTTTTGACAAAGCAGAAGCTATGGGAAGGCTGGATCTGCATTCAGAGGGTATGAGCACAGGCCCCTTCCCGCATGGTGTGAGCTCTCCAGGCTGTCTCGTCCCCATGGCCTCTCTTTTAGTTTGCTGCCTGCGTCTAAACTTTGATCACGAGTGCATGCTCAGTTGCTTCCGTCATGTCTGACTGTGCAACCCTGTGGACTGTAGCCTGCCAGGCTTCTCTGTCCATGGGTTCTCCAGGCAAGAATACTGGAGTGGATTGCCATGCCCTCCTCCAGGGAATATTCCCAGCCCAGGGATCGAACTCGCTGCGTCTCCTGTGTCTTCTACATGTTAGGCGGGTTCTTTAACCCTGAGCCACCCGGGAAGCCCCCAACTTTGATAATATTCTTTCATACTCTTTCATAATTACAATTTCAGAGTTCCCTCCTACCTATTTTTCAAAACAGCCCTTTCAAAAAATACATAAACTATTTCAGAAAACCGGAAAAGTGTAGATACTAATACAGGACTTAGTTACAATACTAGAATCCAAAATGCTCAGAAAATCAAGTTGCTCTTGTAATGTGGCCACCGGAAGTCATTTGGCTGCAAAACCTGTCTTAACCTGAATTGAGGCAGCGTATAACTTCTTTATCCCTCTTGTGTGATGTTCACCCTTAGCTGACAGCTGTTGACATGTCTGAATATAGGGTAATGCCTTGACTCTAATTGAGGGAGAGTTTACCTTATCTGTGATATATGCCCCATGCAGACTTTCTAAAACCTGAAAAATTTCTGAATTCTAAAACACATTTGGCCCTGAGGTTTTTGGATAATGGATCAACGACTTGTGTGTCCAACATCCCTGCACCCACCACCTGTTTAGATGTTTCATTTTTAGGGAAACGAAGCATTCCAGAGAGAACTGTTGCTTCCTTGTAAATTCCCCTAGTGTCCCTCCCTATTTTTTTTTTTTTTTAATTTTTAGTTTATTTGCAGCCTAGTCATTTTAACCAACAACCCCATGGGGTAGGTAGAGTAGCCATGATTGTTCCCATTCCGCGGAGGGAGAAACTGAGACCCAGGGAGATTAAGAAATTTGCCTGAGTCCCCAGCAACTGGATAGCAGAGCCAGTCCTTGATTTCCTGCCTGAGAGGAGGCTACAACAGTGAACCCCCATGGAAAGAGCCTTTGGAGGAAGGAGATGGCTGCTCCTTACGGGAGTCTGCAGGCCGGGAGGGAATGTGCAGAGAATTTCGGGCAGTGAGAGCGCCCTTGTGGGGCAGCAGAGGTCAGCTTCTGAGTGGGGAGGAGCCATCTGGGGGCGGTGGAGGGGAGTCTGCAGGGAGAGTCTGGACGGCAGGGAGGGAGGGGGACTGAGCAGCCAAGGCTGAGCCCCATCCTGGTCCTCGGCCCTGCATCCCACCCACCTGCCCACCCCACCAGGCTGTGACCCGCCCCACGCTGCCCGACCCGCACCTCTCACACCCGCAGCCCCCCAAATGCTTGGAGCCACCATCCCATCCCGAGGAGCCCAGTGATCTGGAGGAGCTGGAGCAGTTCGCTCGCACCTTCAAGCAACGCCGCATCAAGCTGGGTTTCACACAGGTCTGAGGCCGCCCGCCAGGATAGGCGGTGGACGTGGGATGACAAGGCGGCGGGACCCTCTGGTGGCGGGAGGGGTGGGGCCTCGTTATCTGGTGGGCGGAGTAGAGGGCGTGGCCAGATGGCGGGCGGAGTGAAGGGCAGGGATCGTAGCTGCCTAGTGGGTGGGATGAAGGGAGGGGGAGGGTAGAATCATCTAATGGGCGGGGCTGAGTCTTCTGCCCGGCCCTGACCGGCATCCCATCCCCGCCCCACCGGCCCAGGGTGACGTGGGCCTGGCCATGGGCAAGCTCTATGGCAACGACTTCAGCCAGACGACCATTTCCCGCTTCGAGGCCCTCAACCTGAGCTTCAAGAACATGTGCAAACTCAAGCCCCTTCTGGAGAAGTGGCTCAACGATGCAGGTGGGACTTGGGCTGGGGTTCCCGCGCGGGCGGTGGGCCAGGGGAGGCACCCTCTCATGCCCCCATATCCTCCCGGACACAGAGACTATGTCTGTGGACTCAAGCCTGCCCAGCCCCAACCAGCTGAGCAGCCCCAGCCTAGGTTTCGACGGGCTCCCCGGCCGGAGACGCAAGAAGAGGACCAGCATCGAGACAAACGTCCGCTTCGCCTTAGAGAAGAGTTTTCTAGCGGTGAGGTCCCACCCCGCCCCCACCCCGGGCGGCCCCGAGGGCTGGCGACAGGATGCTCCCGGGGCTGACTGACGAGTTCTCTCTCCGCAGAACCAGAAGCCTACCTCAGAGGAGATCCTGCTGATCGCAGAGCAGCTGCACATGGAGAAGGAAGTAATCCGCGTCTGGTTCTGCAACCGGCGCCAGAAGGAGAAACGCATCAACCCCTGCAGCGCGGCCCCCATGCTGCCCAGTCCGGGCAAGCCGGCCAGCTACAGCCCCCACCTGGTACCAAAAGCCCCGCACGGGGAGGAGGGGTCTCCGAGTTCTGGCATACTCTCACCCCTTGGTGGGCACCTCCTGTGAAGCACAACCTACCTGGTTGCCCACAGTGTTCCCAGAATGGGTGGAGGCAGGGAGAGCCACCCTTGGGGACAGGCTGTCACATGGGTGGAGCACAGTCACACACTGTTCTGACGGAGATACAGGCACCGCCCGCACACACTGGCATGGCCACACACAGAACTGTCCCGAGGTGCAGCCACCCAGGGACGGCGCAAGGTGGAGATCTCCCCTCACACAGACTGACAACCACTCAGACCCTGGCAAGGGCGTCAGTACAGCCCTGGTTGTGCACGGGACATCCCTTTTTCCCACCTAGTGTGGAAGGGGTTGTGACACTACCGAGAAGGGCAAGGGGCCCAGAGGAGCCCCCACCCAGGGATGTGAAGGAAGGAGGGACCATCTGAGCTGAGTCGTGAGGACAAGAGAGAGTGAGCCAGCCACGTGGTGGACAGGCAGAGGGATCTATGTGCACAAAGGCCTGGAAGCCAGAGTGTGCTGAGCCCAGTTCGAGGAACTCCAGTGCAGTTTAGTGTGGTTGGAGCTGGAATGTTTATGAATGTCGGGGAGGGGTGAAGGATAGGCAGGGGCCAGATACCAAGTCCAGTGCTGAAGAAGCTTTAACCTGAACCACAGGCGGTGAGGCACTCAAGATGAGTTTGGAGTCTTAGAGGGACTGGCTCACATTTAGAGTGAGGCTTCTGGGATTAGGATGAGACTGGAGGCAGGGAGGCTAAGAAGGAGACTGGTGGATGGTCCCCCCAAAATCAAGCAATATAATATCTCAACACTGTGATGCAGAGATACACCTTATGTTCCTAACCACCCACACCCCACCATGTGAATGTACAGAGACACGCGTACTTCAGACCTGCAGTGGGGCAGCATCGGAGGAGAGGCAGGGAATGACTGCCTCCTGTCGGTGGCCTAGGATCACCTAGGGCAAATGTGACGAAAGCTGATGGAAAGCCCCTGGCATGATAGAAACACAGCCTTGCAACCACAGCCCCTTTCCCCACCCTGGAGGCACAGGTGCAGGGGTGGTACCCACAGGAAGCACAAGGAAGCTGCTGGAAGACAGTGCCTTCTCTCCTCTCTCCCCAGGTCACACCGCAAGGGGGCGCCGGGACCCTGCCATTGTCCCAAGCTTCCAGCAGTCTGAGCACAACAGGTCAGAGGGGGCAGTGGGCAGTGACAGGGTGCTGTGAGAACGCAGGGCAGGCTCGAGCCTGAGGTCTTCAAGGGCACGTTGTCTCAGGGCATCTATGGGCCTCGAGACTGAGCCTGGAGGTGGGGGGTGGGGAAGAGGGCAGACTCACCGCTACCTGCCAGGGCAGCTCAGGCTTCATCTGCTCCATAATTTCATATGAGAAAAGCAGGAGGCTGATAAAGGTGATGTGTCTGGGTTCTGTTTCTGGCATTTAGAAACTGTGAACTTCAGAGAGGTAAGCAACCTTACCTCTCTGAGTCTCAGTTATAAAATTATTATGAATGTATCATATATACAGAAGCTATATCCATAAATATAGACATAACAAAAGTGTGTATGCAGATACACACCTTTGTACCCAAAGCCCTCCTTTGTTCCTTCCTGGGGTGCGTGCGTACTAAGTTGCTTCAGTCGTGTCCGACTCTTTGTGACCTCATGGACTGTAGCCCGCCAGGTTCCTCTGTCCATGGGATTTCCCAGGCAAGAATACTGGAGTGGGTTGCCCTGCCCTCCTCCAAGGGATCTTCCCGACCCAGAGAACGAACCGGCGTCTCTTAGGTCTCCTGCATTGGCAGGTGGGTTCTTCACCACTAGCGCCACCTGGGAAGCCCCCTTCTTGGGGGTAGGGCATGTGTAACACCATATATAAAAATAATATAAAAACAAACACCAATTGTCCCTCCTCAGGTTAAGAAATAGTAAGTGGAAGTTTATAAAGTAGTAACGGTGTGCCTGGTTTTAGGTCTAAACTCTTATATAATGAGTGTTGACTTCACACCCATTTTATAAGATAGATTCTGTTGTCTTCCCCATTTTCCAGATGAGGGAACTGAAGGCCAGAGAGGTGAAGGTACTCACCCAAGGGCACAGCTGCGATGTTGCAAAGCTGGGAATTGTCCTGGGTGTCTGACCAGAGTCTGTGCTCTGGGCTCTCTCAGCCTCGGGGTGCACAGCTGCACCCCCTTCCTGGCTCCAAGAGGGAGCCATAGGGGTCTGTCCTCTGGGCACCCCTGGTTCTTTGTACAAAGGGGCCCGGAGGTGAGATTCAGGGCTGGATAAGCAGGGCGTGAGCACACTCTGGGCTCAGGGCAGAGGCCCGGTGGGTGGCTGCTGCTCGTGCTGGGATTGCTGTCACCATGCAGAGGTTGTGGGACAGAAGGGCGGGAGGCCTAACTGTGCTCTGACCGAGGAGAGGTTGCAGGACTGGGCGGGTGTCGACCTCAGTGGAGGACGAGTGGAAGCTGAAGTCTCCGTCTCTTTGTTTCTCTCTGGCAGTTACTACCTTATCCTCAGCTGTGGGGACACTCCACCCTAGCCGGACAGGTGGAGGGGGTGGGGCCGGGGGCGGGGCCGCGCCCCCCCTCAATTCCATCCCCTCTGTCACCCCCCCACCCCCGGCCACCACCAACAGCACAAATCCCAGCCCTCAAAGCAGCCACTCAGCTATCGGCTTGTCGGGCCTGAGCCCCAGCACGGGGTAAGTGGGCAGCGGCAGGGTCGCTGCTGCTTCCAGGGTGGGGAGCTGTGCCCCGATCCTGTGGGAGGGTCTCTGCCCCGCTAATGCCTCTGCTTTGCCTCTTGCAGAAGCACAATGGTGGGGTTGAGCTCCGGGCTGAGTCCAGCCCTCATGAGCAACAACCCTTTGGCCACTATCCAAGGTGCGTGCTGCCTTAGGTCACTCCCATTGTCACCAGCCCCGTCCCCCGGGGCCTGGAGCCCCCCCATTGCTGCTCCAGCCATGCCATCCTGCCCTCGCTCACTGCATCGCTCATCTCTTCATACCCATCTCACCTCTGGGGAAGGCGTGAGGGGTGCTGACAGGGTCTGTGGGTTGGATGGGAGGACAGGGCACTGCGGGCGGGATGCTGGAAGGCATGCCCAGCCCAGCCTCTCTCTCTCCCTCCCAGCCCTGGCCTCTGGTGGAACCCTCCCCCTTACCAGCCTTGACAGCAGCGGGAACCTGGTGCTGGGGGCGGCTGGTGCAGCCCCAGGGAGCCCAGGCCTGGTGACCTCACCACTCTTCTTGAACCACGCTGGGCTGCCCCTGCTCAGCGCCCCGCCTGGCGTGGGCCTGGTCTCGGCAGCCGCTGCGGCCGTGGCGGCCTCCATCTCCAGCAAGTCTCCTGGCCTCTCCTCGTCCTCCTCCTCGTCCTCCTCCTCGTCCTCCTCCACCTGCAGTGAGACGGCAGCACAGACCCCTGGAGGCCCAGGGGGACCCGAGGTAGGGTCCAAGCCCGAGTGAGGGCCCGCCATGCCTCCCCTCCGACTCCTCTGACCCCCCTGCCTCTGTCCCCCGCCTGGGAAGTGGGCGAGGAGGCCAGTGGTGGGGGCACCGAGGGTCCTCGGAGCAAGAGTGACAAGGGAGGAAAGACCAAAAAATAAAAAAATAAAAAGCAAAAGACCAACCAACAAACCAAAAAGAAAAAAAAGAAAGAAAAGAAATCAACCAACAGAAAAAAGAAAACCAAAAATAATCACAAAGAAACCAGCTGCCCCAAAGGAACCAGAGATGAAAAACAAACATTAAAAACAAAAACCAAAAAACAAACAAAAAGTTCCTCACCAAACTGAACAAACCAAATACCAGTCTGGAGCCAGACCTCAATGTGCTCACCCTCACTGCTACGACACCAAATAGGAGCCCAGCCAGGGGCATCACAGCCTCAGCAGGGCGGACCTTACTCGACCCCTGGTGTAGGGCCAGGGCCCCCCCTGGGGGGCGGTGGCCAGAGAAGGAAAAAGAGAATGTGCCAGCCTTCCAGCCTGTACCCCCTGCCCTGGGCCAGCCAAGACAGGGCACAGCCTGCGGTGGAGGGGGTGGGCTCAGAACTACCCACCAAATATTCTTTTCCAGAAGGTGAAAGAGAAAGGGCCTGAACAACCTTACACCAAATATTCAGTAGCTTCATCCAAAGGATGTACAGAATTTTTAGCATTGTGCTCAACAGAATGTGTCCCTGTTGTGTGTCCCCCCCTCTCTCCTGGCCCCTAGCTCTCCCCGCCCGGGCAGGGGGTCTCGCTTTAACCTCCTCCCTCCCCCACCCAGGGGAGAGTTCAAGGCAAGGCCTGGGATGACTTTTCAGCCCTTTTACCTCCTCCGCCCTTTCCCTTTGAAGGGTGGGCTAGGCCATTTTGCCAAGCTCTAGCTCTCACATGTTCCCCCTACCCCCACCCCCCGCCCCCCGCCCACCCGTCACCTCACCCTCTTCTGCTCAGGAACCTCCCACTATCCCTGGTCCAAGGGAAGGAGGAAGTTTCAGACAAGAGAGGAGAAGGTGAGGGCGTTCAAGTTGTCTTTTTTTCCATCCTCGTCTGTCAGTTTCCCTTAAAGAAAAAAAAAATTTCATATTCCAGTGCCTATCCGTGGGATCCTTCACGTTCTTTGACATTTTTGACCAGAAACCAAAAAGAGAACTCACCTCGCTCTTCCCACCCTGTGCCCCTCCGATACTGGCAGATGCCTCTTCCTCCCCCCTCCACCCCACATGCACACACGCACGCACCCCAGTGGTGGGGTTCCTCCAGATGGCGTCCCCATCAGGGTCCATGTGGCAGGGACAGTGCCATGGACCGTGGTCCCCATCCGAGAGGGCGCTGTGGTGACCACCACTCCCACAAGACCTCCCTTGAGTCTTGGCTGGACCCCAGGTTTGCCCAGCCCTGGACGCATCTCACTGGACAGAGGAGAGACGCTGCTGGGAGCCACGTTGCCCTCCTGCTATTGGGGAGGCCAACAAAGTTTTGAACCAAAAAAAACAAAACAAAAAAACCAAACAAACAATAAATTAAAACTAGGAAAAAAGAAAGAATTTATAGATATATATATATTTAAGGGAAAGAAGACGAGGACTCTTCAACGAATAAGAAGGAGCCGCAAGGTGGAGCCAGGCCCCTGCACCAGTGGTCCAGGCCTTTGGTCCCCAAGGCGGATGGAAGGATGGATGCTTCTTTCTCTTCACAAATACCTCATGGACGTCGTCTTCGGGAAAGCTGGAGGGGGGCGGCTGGGGCCGGGCCTGCCCCTCAGCCAGGGCGGATGGAAGCGGGTGGGCAGGGCTGAGAGAGGCTGTCAGGGACGGGGGTGAAGAGCCCCAAGCTCCCTGCCTCCCCCCCCCCCAATCAACTGAAAAAGCTTTAAAAAAACAAAACAGGAAAAAAGAAATGAGAAAGCAAAAAAGAATGGACGAAGGAAAACTAACAAACTTTCGGGTGGTTTGATTCCTCCTTTTGAGTTCTTCTGTCCTCTTCAGTCTGTCCTCTCTCCCATCTCCTCCTTTCTCTCGTCTGTCCCTCCCTCTTCCTCCCCTCTTCTCTCACCTCTCACCATCTCCTGTTTCTGTGTCTCTCCTCAAACCAAAGTGTTGCTGTGAAGGACGCGAGCCATTGAAATCAGAGTGGCCCCCGCCCCTGGCTGGGCAGGCGCAGAGGGAGGGGAGAGCCCCAGGAGCCTGGCGGGGCTGCCCAACACTCCCAGGAGAGGCAGACGGAGCCTCGGATGCCACCCTGGGCCCCGAGGCCTCAGCGTTCTCACTTTCTTTCTTGTCTCCCTTCTCCCACCTGGGAAATGAAACTTTCGGGCTGGGCCATGGAGGCAGCAGAGACTCAGCTGTTTCAGGGGTCTCGGGGTGCCTTGTCTGGGAAGTGGTGGAGCGGTTGCCCCTCCCACCCTGGCACCGATGGGGCCTGGCATGCCGTTGACCCATCCTCGCCAGAATGTAAGCATCTCCGCTGAACCTACTCCCCGCCCTTACCCTACCTCTGAGTTTGTCCGTTTTTATTTCCTGAAGAGAAGGGACTGGCTAGCGGGCCTGGGCCCTAGCCCAAGGGTGGAGACGGGGCCACGGGCTCATGAACGGATAGGAAGGACGTTTGAGCAGAGCCAAGTGAAAGGAATTGCAACCAAAAACCCCTCCGAGAAGACAGGCAGCATGGAAGGCATGGTGGAGATGACTCAAAAAACTATGATTCTAGACCAAAAAATAGAAAAAAAAGAAAAAGAAAAAAAAAAGAAAAAAAAGAAAAAAAGAAAAAAAGAAAGAAAATCCAGGACTCACCACCACCCACTTCATCCTGCTTCCTCCCCATCAAGTCCTGCGTCCTGGACTGCTGCTCCTCCTCCACCCCAGTACCCAGTAGGAAGCTGGCAGAGAGGAGAGGAGGAAGCAGGGGACAGGGATGGGCCTATGCCCTGACATTGGTGGAGGGACCCCCGTGTAGCCAGGGTGGTGGGGACCCTCCCCATCCAACCCCCATTATCTGGGAAAAGAAAAAGAGAAAAAGAAAATTCCTGGGAGGGGGAAAAAATAACCAAATCCCAAGCTTTAACTACAGCTGTGAAACCAAATATTGGGAAGGGGGTGGGAGGGAGGGAGGGGCAAGTGTGCCCCAGGTCTCCCCCCTGGGCCCCCCTCCCCCGAGGACTCGAGATAAGGCACCAAATACCTCATAGAACTTTAATGTTAAAAAATGGAAACCAAATATCGTTGGCTGGGGGCCAGCCAGGGCAAGGGGCTGGGGGGCTGAGGGAGCCAGGGTTAGGAAGGTGATGGGGGAATTCATGCCCCCCACCTCCCTCTGCCCCTTCCACTCCAGCCTCCCCCGTCTCGACTCCGGGAAACAAAACTATCTCATCGTTTTTATTTTGTGGTCTGTACAGAGCCTGTGTCCGTGTGTCTGTGTGCGAGCGAGAGAGTTGGGGGGCTGGGGAACTTTATGTGGGGTTGGGGAAGGAGACCCCAGGCCAGGTTCTGGGCTAGGGGAGATGTCTGAGGTGGGGGGGTCAGGGGCCTGGGCAAGGAAGAAGGATGAGTGGACTGGAGAAAGTGGGAGCCCTCAATTTCTCCTCCCCAACCCTGACCTTACTCAAGGGAGGGACAGAGACTGGGTCTACCTAACGGTGGACCTTTTAATTGTGCCAAAAAAAAAAAAATGCCAGTAACTAAAACACCTCTCTCTGGTCTCTTCTGGGAGGGTGGGGGCTGGAAGTGGGAGGAAGGACTGCGGGAGGGTAAGTAGGGTCAGTGGCTATGAAGAACCCAAGGCTCTGTGTGAACTGGGGCTACGACCAGGAGGAGGGGTAAGGCTCTGAGTTTCCCGCATGTCTCCTCCCTGGGGAAGGCCAAGAGAGGGTCTCCAAGCCCTGCACCCTGGGAAGATGGGGTACGGGACTGGCCATGTGGTGAGGGCACCTCTTGACCTGGCTAGATCTCCTCCCCTACCCAAATCCCAGGGTGCCTCTCTCCCTTTAGCCCAGGGTAGGGAGAGCTGAGTGAGAGAGAGAGTGAGACAGACTGAGCAAGACTGAGACACGCGGGCCCCCACTGGCCTCCGAGTGGGAAAGGCAAGTGCGAGAGATAAAGGCCTCCAAGAGAAAAAAGAAACAAACCAAAGATTTAACCATTTAAAAAAAAAAAACCCACAGACAACTCCGCTACCTTTTTATACGTTGGAAAAAAAAGTGAAAAAAATTAAAAAATTAAAATTAAAAAAAAAAAAATACACAAAAACTCCAAGCCGCAGTTCCTTCATGCGGTTTGAACTTTGACCTCAGCAGTCTCCAAAGCAAGATGACGATGAGAAAGGGGAACAAAAGAAAGAAAAAATAATGTATATTTTTAAGTATTTGTCCTTGAGATGTTAGCTCCTTGTTAAACACAAAAAGGAGAGAAAAATCCAGAGAGAAGCGTTGCTGGGACGGAGACAACTATTTACTATGTCTGTGACCCCTCCCCTCTGCTTCCCCTTCCTCTCCTTTCCTCTGTCCCTGCTGTCCCTCCCCCAACCTGTCCCCCAAGCCTAGGGGCTCAGTATTTATTTATTTATATGATTGCAGGGTGACTGGGGGCCTCTCTTGGCAGTTTGTGGAGAGGCCCTTTGGATCATGGTAGGGTGGGGAAGGGGCGAGGGGTCTGGAGAAAAGCAGGAGCCTGATCTTTGGTCAGTTCCTCTCTGCCGGCTCCCTCTGGCTTCTCATGACACTGCTGCCACCTTCACCTCCCAAATCCAAGGCTTCACGAGGGCAAGGTGACCATCCCACCTTGTGAAGATGAAACTGGTTCAGCCCTTTCTGGGGTGGGTGTCTTTCCCCTTTGAAAGACCAGGTTCGAATGGGGAGGGGAAGAGGTGGCGAGTAGTGGGCAAGGGAGACCAGGGAGTCTTACCCAAACATGAAGCAGGCCCTGGAGGAGACCCGCCTCTCCTCCATTCTCCCCAAGTTAGCCCCCTTTCAGTTCTGTTTGTCCCCTGTGTTGGTAGCCCCTCCCCTCCCCCCAACCCCCCCTCCACCCCCGTCTCTTCTCGTGGTAGCGGGTTAGCGTTTCAGTGTTCTTAACTCCAATCTGCTTGTTCATTGTACAATGTGCTTCTTTTAAGGCCCCATTTTTGTAACTTGAGTGTGTCATTCATCTGAACAACATCAAAAAATAAAAAATGAAAAACTGTACAGAGAGAAACACTGCCCGCTGTCCTTGGTCTCCTACCTTGAGAAGGGTGGTAGGGAAGTCAGGGTGTGGGGGTGGGCGTGCCTGGGAGGGGCAGGCTTTACTGCTGTTGAGTGTTCAGAAGTAAGGCCTGAGCAAGTTTTTTTTTCACCAATTAAGAAAACAAGTCTGGGATCTTAGAATGAATTCAAATTCCTGAACTTAAATCTCATTTCTGGGGACCTCCCTTGCAATCCAGTGGTTAAGACTCCATGTTTCCACTGCAGGGTGCTCAGTTTCGATCCCTGGTTGGGGAACTAAGATCCCACATGCCTGTGTGACACAAACAAAAGAAATAAATCTCTTAGGCCATTTTATAGATAGGTGACCTTCAGTATGTGACCTTCAATGTCAGCATCTGTAACACAGGGACAATATGTAGGATAAATGAGTACTATGAGAAAATCAGGAAGCCAGAGAGCAGTTGCCTACTTCCATCCACAGAGGACTTAAGAGGCCATTTAAAAAGAGTTGACTTTGAAGTTGTCTGGTGAAACAAGATACACACCTGACTTCTTTTTCAGAATGACATTAGTGTTCTCACTCAAATTTTCGTGCTTGTCATTCAGCAGGAACAACTGTTTCACACACCAGACCATGGGCTGATCCCCAAGATCTCACTGCTGAAAATCATCAGTGGGTCGTCTCACTGTCGTCGGGTCTTCCTGTCATCACTCTACCCTCTGATGTATGCTTGACACAGAGGTGCTGGGATTCTGTAAACTCAATAGCGAGGGATAGGGGAACAGAAGAAAGAAAAGAGTAGGAGAGGGTTTGATCATTTTGAAAGAGAACAAGTGTTAGCACTTTGGGAATTCCCTGATGGTCCAGTGGTTAGGACACTATGCTCTGCGCTTCCACTGGAGGGAGGCACAGGTCCCATCCCTGGTAAGGGAACTAGAATCCTGCAGGCAACATGGTGCAGCCAAAAAAGAAAAAATTATCAGCACCGCACTGTTTTGGCAAGACAGAAAAGTGCTTCTCCAATTCTCAAGCCAAGGCAGTAGACAGTGGCACGTTGGGCTGGAAGACACGTCTTTTGTTCCAGTCCTCTCCCTGTAGGGGGATGCAGTCAGAACCATATAGACCTAAAAGGACTCTATCTCCCAGGCCAGTCTGTGACAATCACAGATGGCACATGCAAGAGCACTCCGGAGCTGAACTTGGCGGCATGCACTTGTGGCCCCGTAAATGTGCTCAACTGTTCCAAGCAGCCTCCCCTGTGCAGTCATACTTGGGCCTTACACATCTTGAAGAACATGTTGTCACTAGAGGACCACCATTCTGTTCCCTTGAGTGTTCTGCTTAAGCAGCTTCTACATCTAACTTAAAAAATCTAGGAACACAAGGTTCTTTGTAGAGTCTTCAAGTCACCACCACCAAAACTGCTGTATTCAAAATGCAGATTCCTAGGTCTCATTGAGACAAGCTGCTGGATCCAAATCTCTGGGGAAATTCCCAAACATAAAGAGCCTTTGCCTGTCCAACTCAAACTCCAGCATCCAACAAGGGTTTGATTAGTGCATCTTCTTTAGGACCATGGTCCAACTGAAGACTCTGGAAGTTTCAGTGGGGTGAACAATGACTTGTTCGTAAACATGTTTGTGCACATAAACTTTTCTCAATGAGGGAGTCTTAAAAAGTTTTCACTAGAGGCTCTAGAAAGGAACCACAATAGAGGAAGGGTGATCCCTGCCCCCCACACTGTCACAGAGCTTGCTTCTCTGCTGAAAGCATCTTTATTGTGGAGCCAACCAGAACCCTCAGAGTTTTTCCCTCCATTCCTGTCCCTTGATTCAGCCTGATTTTTATCTGGTTTTGCAAAGAGAAATCCTCTAACTGTTCTAAGTATTTATTTGACATAACTTTCTCGATGTTACAGCTCTTCTTGAAAGCAAGCAGTTTGAGAATGAATCTTTTACTTGTGGATTAAGGGGCTCTGGCATGCTGGGCTAAGGTGGTTCGAATCCTTTCTGTAGGGTATGAGGTTATTAAAAGATGGAGCCCATGATCCACACACTCTGGTAGAAAATAACGGCTTAACAGATAAGTGCTGTTCTTCATTAGGAGCTTTCAAGATATCAAAAGGCTGAGCGCTTTTTCATTAAAAAAATGAAGCCTAAGCCTAAGCCCCAGTGCCCAGAGGGCTACAGGATTGCTGAAGGTAGTCGATCAAGAGCAATGGAGAGGCTGAGGGGGCAGCTTTTAGGCCTCCCTTTCCACTGGTCTCAATGCAAAGAGCTTCCCTTTACCTCTCCTTCACTAAGGTTCCAACAAGAATCCTAACAAAAAGACTGGAGTAACCCTGGGGGTGGGGCTGTTAGTTTTCTTGGTGTGGCTCTTAGAGACAAAGACTAGCATAGAAGCCAGGCACTTTCAGTCACACACTCACCCTCTCTCCTCCACCGCCCTCCTCCTCCAGGACATAGAAGGCAGCAGAACGGAGAGGAAAACAGAGGTGATTAAGTCAAATGAAACTACGCTGAAATTCAAGCTCTGCCCTGTGTGGGCTGAATGACCTTGGGTCAGTCTCTTCACTACTTTTGACTTCAGATTCCTTTCCTACAAAATGTTCTCTTCAGGGGACCAGGGTGAAGATTTCAAAAAATGTAGGAAAACACTTGAGACAAGTTAGGCATTCAAACATCAGCCAGCCACCCCAACCACCTCTCCCGCCACAACAAGCAACTGTTAGCTAACTCCAGGTGGGTGTCAGAGCACCTTCCTACCCCTAGAAACTGTTCATCTTCTCCAGCCCCACAGCTGGATCTTGTCCCAGAAGCTACCTCCTCTACTGCCCCTGAGATCATAACTTCCCAACACATGCATCTGCCTTCAGGGGTCCATGGTGAGAACACCAGATGGCCTTGGAGGAGACCACTCACATCAGGCCAGAGTAGGGGCGACAGCCACCTGAAGACTTTCCTAAATGTTCCTGCCCCACCCCCCAGCATAAACAGCTTCAGGTTTTTCTACGGGGCTGTGGGGACCTCTAGTGGTCAGAGAACCACACTGCCCCTACCTATGACCAGAGGCAAGTCCCTGCTCTGAGAGCCCACTGACTCCAAGACCTCCTCTTAGGTTCTGGGTTCCCGTTTACTGAGCTCCACTGCTTGCCAGGCTCTGCTCTAGGCACTGGGGATGCAGCCATGACAAGTCAGACCCAAGAACCTGGGGGCTCACAGTTCTCAAGTTCCACCATCCCCCACGGTCAGGCCAGACAAAAGCACGTAAATGTCCAACTCAGTCTTTATTGACTGTTTTACCTTGGGGCCACCAGTACTAACAGGTGTGGGGGGGCCCACCTTTATTCACATCAAGGACCCTAGAGCACCCCCTCAGAAGACAATAAATCCAGTTACAGAACTTACATGGCAGTTGGGAGGAGTGGAAAGGGACACAGTATGTACAGAGACCTAAGGGGATGGTAGAGCTTCTTCAGCAACCGGGCCTGGTGGTGCTGAAGAGGGAAACGAGGTGCGGTCAGCCAGTGATCTGGACCCCCTCGGCCTCAGCCAGAGGGTAGATCTCAATGGCCTCCACCAGGGGCAGAGCCTCCACTGCAGTCTCCATCACAGCCAGGCCGACGGCGGCTTCGGCCTCGGCCAGCTGCTGCCGCACGGCTGCCTGGTGCTGCTGCTGGTGGGTCTTGCGGTGCTTCCACAGGTTGGAGAAGGAGCGGTAGCTCTTGCCACAGTCGGGGCACGAGTAGGGCCGCTCGCCCGTGTGGATGCGGCGATGTTCTGCCAAGCGCATGGAGATGGCAAAGGCCTTGCCACACACTTCACAGGCGAACGGCCGCTCCCCGGTGTGCAGGCGGCGGTGGTCCTTCAGGTGGGTACTCTGCCGGAAGGCCTTGCCACAGTCCGGGCACGGGTACGGCCGCTCGCCTGTGTGGATGCGCCGGTGCACCTGCAGTGACGTCTCCGTGCTGAAGAGCTTCTTGCACTCGCTGCACTCCAGGCCACGTCGACGCGTGGGGGCCGCAGGCGCAGCGGGGGCCGTGCTCCCGAGGGCCGTCGGGGAAGCAACAGGTGTGCGCGCAGCCCGCGGGGCCCGAGGGGCCGGGGGCTCCTTAGCCAGGACCTCCCCCGGCCCAGCCGCCGCGTGGGCGGCCTCGTGCGCCTGCAGACGAGCGGCCGAGCCCACCTTCTTGCCACACGTGCCACACTCGAAGCGCCGCGGGGCCTGGGCGGCCGCAGCTGCACATCGGTGCTCCCGCAGCCGCAGGGAGGAGGGGAATGCAGCACCACAGGACGAGCAGCGGTGGGGCTGGCGCCCGGCGTGGGCCACCAGCTGGTGCACCTCCAGCAGCCGGCGCAGCAGGAAGGAGCGGGGGCACTCGCGACACTTGTAGGGGTACTCGCCCGTGTGGTGGTAGCGGTGCATGAGCAGGCGGTAGGGCCGGTGAAAGCGCACCCCGCACTCCTGGCAGCGGTACGGGAAGTGCTGGGCGTGCACCAGGCGGTGCTGCCTCAGCGTGGAGCTCTGGGTGAAGGCCTTGCCGCAGTCCCCGCAGCGGTAGGGCCGCTCCCCTGTGTGCGTGAGGCGGTGGCGGGCCAGGTTGGCGGGAGAGTTGAAGGGCTTCGAGCAGTCCGGACAGGGGAACGGCCGCTCGCCCGTGTGCGTGCGCAGGTGGTTACGCACGTGCGACTTCTTCTTGAACATCTTGCCGCAGATGCTACACTTATGGCGCCGTTCCAGCCGGTGCACAAAACGCTGGTGCCGGGTCAGCTGCAGCGCCTTGCCAAACTCGCGACTGCATAGGAGGCAGCGGTAAGTGCCTGGGGCGGCGGGCTCAGCTGAGCTCTCCTCAGCTGCGGGGGGCTCCGGGGCCTCGGGCTCTCCAGTCTCTGCTGGGGC
Source organism: Dama dama (assembly GCF_033118175.1). Taxonomy (NCBI): domain Eukaryota; kingdom Metazoa; phylum Chordata; class Mammalia; order Artiodactyla; family Cervidae; genus Dama; species Dama dama. The sequence goes on from NC_083684.1 coordinate 56,729,417, forward strand.
TGGCTCAGGGAAGCCAAGGACGGGCTCCTCTGGGGGGACTGGTGTTGAGGGCAGAGGGACACCCCCAACCCCGTGGGTACGCCGGTGATAAAGGAATTTGGTGAGGTTGACAAAGGTCTTTCCACACGGACATGAATGCAGAGGATTGGGGGTGTGGGCTCGCCGGTGGGCCAGGAGGAGGGCCTCCGTGCCAAAGGCCAGGCCACAGTCCACGCACAGGAAATGAGACTCACTGCTGTGGTCTCCAAGGTGCTGGTCCAGACTGGAAGGGCTGGGGAAGACACGACTGCACAGGGGGCACTTGAAGACACCCTCCCGGTGACTCCGCAGGTGCTGCTGTAGCTGGTGAGGTGAGAGAAAGAGCTGGTCACAGGCTGAGCAAAAGAGCTCCTGGGTGGCTGCCCCGCCTGGCTCTCCGCTGTTGTTCCTCCGCGCCCTGCGTCCCCGGCGATCTCGCCCAAGGGCTTCCCCGTTGCGCAGCTCATAACTGTGGTCAGAGGACGGCACAGGCTCAGGCTGAGACACAGGCACCTCCGCCGGTGCTGGGGTCAGAGCCTCCGGCTGCAAGGCAGGCTCCTCAGACTCTGGGGCGGGAGCAGGGAAGTGGGTGGCCTGATGCTCCAGGAAGTCGGCTGGCAGCTGGAAGAGCTGCGAGCACTCCGAACACTTGTAGAGGAGCAGCTCCACCTCGGTCACCACCTCGGTGGTGGTGGCAGCGGCAGAGGGGACAGCTGCCCCTTCCCCGCCCTCTTCTGCTTTGCGGTACGAGTGCTCCACAGCCACGCGGGTCTGGCCCACGGGGGACCCCACGACAACTGGGGACCCCAGGACAACTGGAGTCGGAGGCTTGGTGGGAGTGGCCCGGAGGTGCGTCTGCCGGTGGTTCAGCCAGAGCTCCTGGCTGGCAAAGAGAGCCTTGCAATCCACACACTCATAGTGGATGGTGCTGGAGCTCAGGGCCGGCGCCTTGGGTGGTGGCTCAGCTGGCACGGCCTCCTGGGGCGCCAGCATCTTCAGGTGCAGCTCCTGGTGCTCCAGGAGCTGGCTGGGTGACATGAGCAGCTGCCCACACTCCAAGCACTGGTACTGGCTCTCCTGGACGAGGGTCTGATAGAGGCCCGTGCCAGAAGCTGCCTCTGCGGCCACAGTGACTCCGGGCTCAGCCACACCCACCAGCTCGAAGTGCTGCTGGGGCACGTGGGAGTTCTGATGCATGAGTACCTCCTCCAGGGATCCATAGAGCTGGTTGCACTCAGAGCAGACATAGCGGTGCTCAATGTACAGGACCGTTTCCTCTGACTCTTCAGTCATGACGGCGGCAACACCCTGGGCTGGGAGATGTGGGGACAAATCATATCTAAGTCACTGCTTCTTCAGTCCTACCCAGGGACAATTCTTTCCCTTCATCATTCCTCTACCAAAACCTGAGATCAATTTACCCCTCTAACGTTTTGCTTCCATATTTCTACCCCCACCCCACTCCCTAACAACCCTTCCTCTCCTGAACACATAAGAACACCAAGCACAAAGCGTTTCCCACAGTCCCTTCCCAGTCAATCTACCTGAATCTCATCTCTGAATCAACTCCCATTAAATTCCCACCACCAGATCCTTGCAACCGGTCGAATCCCTCATTCTCCTGCCCCACAGCTGGCCCAAGGCCCCAGCCTACCATACAGTAACCTCTTCAGTCAGTATTTCCTCTACTGACTCCTTACCAACACACCACCCCATCCCTACCCCAGGTGCCTCACAGAGGCCTGGAGCACCCACTGCTCACAGCTCGCTCCTCCTCTGCTTCCACCCCCAGGTTCTCTCTCTCTCTTTACACCCCAACCACTCAAACTGTCCCAATGCCCGGCCACCTTCAGCACCTTTTCATGGTTCAACCCCCCTCCTCTGCACATAACCCATCACCCACTAACGTTCTCCCTTTGGTGCCCACGTTCCTCACATCAATAAACTTTTCTCACATTGGCCTAACCCATCTCCACACCTAGACCTTGCCCACCTTAACCACTTTCCCACAATTGCCAGGTCCCTCTCTTCAAATGACTTAACTCCCTCTACACATTAAGGCTCTCTCCCACAACCCTAATAGCCTACCCAGAACTTCTAGACTCAGCTTCACAAAAGACAGCCAGAACTTTCTTCACACTTAGATCCCTTCCACCACCCTAACTCACGTCTCCAGAGCACCCAGACACTCTTCGCATTAATCATCTACCTCTTCTGTGCACTGAGACCTCATCTACAATTCTAAGTCCCTCTGGGGTACCCAGCCCTCTCTTCATACTAACTTAAGCCCCCCTTCTTCACAGACAACCACCCTGGACAATAGAGGGATTCCCAGAACCTTTCTCCACATATTCTTCTTCGCAAAAAAAGACCCTTCCCACCCTAACTTCTTCTTGGGATACCCAGATCCTTCTTTAAAAAAGACCCACCCTCACCCTAATCCATTCCGGGGACAGACGCCCTCCTCTCACACATTACTAATCTAACCTTTTCTTCCTTGCAGAAAGACCCCCTTCCTCCCACCCTAACCCATTCTAGGGACGCCCAGACACTCTTCTTCCTATCAATCGAAGCCCCTCTTATCCGCAGTAAGACCCAACCCCACCCTAACCCACTCCAGGGATGCTCAGATCCCCTCTTGATACCCAAATTCCTCTTTTCTACAAAAAGATCCCACACATACTCTTATCCAATCCAAGAATATCCAGACTACCCTTCATAATGGCTTAGATTCCTTTCCCACATACTCCTCCCACTGTCCAAATCTCATTAAGAATACCTAAACCCTGCATCAGCATCCTAAACCTGACAGCCAGCCAGATCCCCCTTCCTAACACCCAAGCCCCTCTCATCAGCCTATTAACCCTGGGTCTATCCAGCCCCCTGCCCCACCCTAGACACAGATAGCTCTCACCACCCTAAAGTCCTCCAGGGACCCCCAATTCTTACTCTTCACCTTGACCTAATTCCTGGTACTTTCCAAAAAGACTACTTTTCAAGTTATTCTATAAACACGAAGACCACAGCTTCATATAACATAAAACTTCTTTACACAGAGACCCATTCTCAAATCTCTCAACCCATTCCAAGAGTGCCCAACGCTCCCCGCTCGCCCTCCCTCCCCACATACTTTAGTTTAACTCTTCATATTAATGGAACTCATCCCCATCCTTCACACTAGAACCTCCACCTCGCCCTGAGCTCTGAATTTCCCCTCTAGGCATATCCATTTCCTGGTATCTTTTCACACTGAAGACCTAACTCATGGGCCTAACTCTCCAGGCATAACTAGATTTTCACTTTACGTCAACTTAACCACCTCTGTTCTCACGGCCGGAACCCCTCCCCGGGCACCCAGCTGTCCTCTAACCGTCCAGCCTTCGTCCTGGGTTGTCCCACCGCCAAGCCCTTAGCCACGTACTCCCTGGAGCCTTAGAGACCCTCCCGGGGACACTCGAACTCCTCCCTTCCCACCCAACTCCCCGCCAGCGCCCAGCTCGAGCCCCGTCCCTCCTCACTCAGCCCTTCCCACGACTCTCGCTCCCTTCCCACCCGCCGCCCCGGCCCGGTCTCCCGCGCACCCGGCGGGCCGTTGGTACCGCTCCGCCCCACCTCCCGGTGCGCGCCCCCCCTCCGGTCCTCACTGCGCAGGCGAGGTGGCGAGAGAAGGCCGCGCGGGCAGGGTGGGGAGCCCGGCCGGCCCTTCACTCGCCCGCTCGCACGTACCGGCCTCCGCCGTCTCGCACGCCCCGGGACCGGACCCGGACCCGGACCCGGACCCGGGCCGCAGCTCCCCTTGCGCGGCCACCCTGGCGCTGCGCCCTCTCTAGCTCCCGCCGTCACCTCTCGCCTGCTCCGCAGCCTCGTTCTCGCCCCCGATCGCCCGCAGCAACGCCCCTCCCACCTTCCTCCTGGGCTGCCGCGCGGATGGCCGAGTGCGCCCAATCATCGTCCGCCTGGCCTCTGCCATTCGGCCAATCGACGCTCACGTTTCCGAGCCCTGGACCAATAGTATCGGGCGTTGGTCTCCCTCAGCAGCACCCAACCAATCCTCCAGCGACGTTTTCTCACTAGCCCGCCCCCGACTGATAGGGCCCGCCTCCTTACGCCCTCTGAAGGATGTTCCTCCTCCACCTCCTCCTCGACCCCTCTTGACGGGTCGAGAAGGGAGGGCGGCGCGATGACGTCAGGCGGCGGAGCGACGCTTCTGGCGCCATCTTGGGGCCGCTGGGCGGGCGGCGGGTTGTTCTCCAAGGGGAAAGTAGGGGAAATTGAGGCACAGACACCAGGAGGGCGGCGAAGGCGGGGGAGCTGAGGCTTAGGAATCCCTGAAGAGCGAAGGGAGAGAATGAAGCTATGGTCAGCGCGAAGGGGAAGCTGTAACACCAATTGTATGGAAGGAGAAAAAGGGGAAATCAAGGCTCTAGACTTAATTTGTTAGAGAAGAATAAAGGCAGAAAGAAGGAAGGGCAGAAAAACTGAAGGACCTTTGAGGGAAGGGGGGAGGAAGAAATGTCGGAGGGAAAGCACGGATAGGGAATCTGAGCGAGCAAGGAAGATCTGAAGGATAAGGGAGGAAATGGCAGTTGGAGGGAGAAACAGTAAACAGGAGGGGCATTTGTTTCCTATCGTGAATATTTAATAAGCGGCTGCACTATGCCAAGTCAAAGTTAATCTTTGTAGGGATAGAGAAGGAACAGGAAAAGTCTGTGCCCTCCTGGATTTTAATTTCTGAGAATATAAAAGTATCAGATTCAGGGCTTCCCTGGTGGTTCATCCAGTGGTTAATCCGCCTGCCAGTGCAGGAGACACCCGTTGCATTCCTGATCTGAGAATGTCCTACATGCATCGGGCAGGTAGGCCAGAGGACAACAACTATTGAGCCTGTGCTCTGCCCCAAGAGAAGCCACCACAAAAAGAAGCCCGTGTACTGCAAATAGAGAGTAGCCCCTGCTCCTGACACCTCGAGAAAGCCCACGTTATAGCAAGACCAAGTGCAGTCAAAAATAAATATTTTAAGAAAATACAAGTACACAAGTAGCTGTAGACAGCCAGTGACAGTAGTTGTAAAGAAAATAAAGCAGGGGGACAGAGGACATGGACTGATCTAGGGTGGCAGGGAGGTGCTCTCTCTGAGGTCATTGAGGAACGTGGGGAGGGAGCCAGGAAGGAAACTGCCTGGGGGGTTGGGGAAAGTACCCAGATGGATCCTCATTTTTCCCCAAACTCCATTCAACTCAGCCTGTGGTCCAGGAGAATTTCAAAGTAAACCCAAGTCCAGGACAGTGACGTTTCTGCCTTCATTATCAAGGCTTTCAGAGCCAGGACAGAGGAGATGGCAATGGGAATCTCCTGGGCCCCTTCTCTCCCTGCCATGGTACCCCTAGACTTCCTCTATCCCAGGCCAGAGGTCTGAATTCCTACCTTTTGGGAAATCTGGCCCCCATTCCACCTCCCATACTGAAGAGTCACTAAGGTCTCACGCCAGGCCAGCTAGCTCTGGCAGTTTCATTTGAAGAAAGATGTGTAGGGGGTAGATGACCTGAAAGACAGCCAGGGTGAGAACCTGAAGGTGGTGACCCTGTAATGTCTGAACTGTATTCCACTTTCTTCTAGGGTGCTCTTTTTCCAGGCTGATGGCCCAGAAGCTCAGGAAGGCTGGAATCCCCATATGTTTGAGGGGCTCTGACCTACTCACATCCCTTTATGGATGGCCCTCAGGGCCTTGGAAGCAAGTTGCTCCCCTCCCTGCACTGTGGTGTGTTGCCAGAGCTACTCTACTCCCCAAGGACAGGAGGGGACCTGCAAGAGATTCAGCTGTTCTAGTTGCTCCCCCTCCCCCCATTGCTAAATGTCCATCAACAGATGAATGGGTAAAGAAGATGTAGTATGGAATACACAATGGAATACTACTCAGCCATAAAAATGAAATAATGTCAATTTGCAACAATATGTATGGAATTAGAGTTTATCATAGTGAATTAAGAGGAAGGCAATTGCCATATGATGTAACTTATACATAGAATCTAAAACACGACACAATTGAAGATATCCGTGAAGCAAACAGGCTCACAGATACAGAGAACAGACCTGTGGTTGCCAAGCAGGTGGGGTGGGGGAGTGAAAGATTGGGAGCTTGGAATTAGCAGATAAAAACTATTACATATAGGATGGATAAACAACAAGGACCTACTGTATAGCACAGGGAATTCTATTCAATATCCTGTGATAGACCATAATGGAAAAGAATATGAGGGGACTTCCCTGGTGGTCCAGTGGTTAAGAATCTGCCTTCCAATGCAGGGGATGCAGGTTCAATCTGTGGTCAGGGAGTTAAGATCCCACACACCTTGGGGCATCTAAGCCCGTGCACCACAACTATAGAGTCCATGCACTGCAAACGAAAGATCCTGCATGCTGCAACTAAAACCCAACATAGCTAAATATGTAATAATAAGATAAATATTAATGCGTATATATGTATATCTGAATCACTTTGCTGTACAGCAAAAATTAACAACATTGTAGAGCAACTATAATAAAAATTTTTTAAATTTAAATCAAAAAAGTTGTGTAAGAGTTATCTTTATTAGAATCTCAAGTGCTTCCTTTTTTAAACAATTTATTTTGGCCGTGCAGCATGCAGGAGCTTAGTTTCCAACCTAGGGATAAAACTCATACCCCTCATACCCCATGCATTGGAAGCATTGAGTCTTAACCACTAGACCACCAGGGAAGTGCCTATGCTCAGTGCTTTCCAACATAATCCTCTCAATAACTCTAGAAAGGAGGGAGGAACTAATGCTCTCACTCTACAGAGAAAATGAAGCTCAGAGAAATTAACATGTCTCATCATTAGGAAGAGACACAACCAGGATTCTAACCCAGGAGTTCACTCCAAGATGTACACTCTTAGCTCCCACTCAGGTGGGATATCCAGAACATCATACCAAATGGATGAATGCATTGCATGCATGCTAAGTCACTTCAGTCGTGTCTGGCTCTGCCACCCTATGGAGAAGGCTCTCAATGGCCTACTTTGAGCCCGTCCCCATCTCTGAACCGATCCCTGTGGCCGGGACGATGTGGTTATTTGATCCTGGGTCAGGAATCAATCAGTTCTGGGAACCATGTGGTTCTCTGAGGGAAAGTTCAAGTTCTGCCACGGGGATGGGCACTGGGCAGGTGTAAACAAGACTCTGCCTGCCTCCCAGCCTGGAGATACATGCATGTATAAGGAGAAAGAAAAGGGAAGAAAGAGAGCCGGTAAATGCAACAGAGGAACGGTGTTTGGGGTGTAGAGTGTAGAGGGAAACTTGGCTGTGGATTCAGGGTAGAAGGGATGTTAGATGAACCCTAGGTGGTGGTTGTTTAGTCACTAAGTCGTATCAGACTCTTTTGTGATCCTATGGACTGTAGCCCACCCGGCTCCTCTGTCCATGGGATTTCCCAGGCAAGATACTGGAGTGGGTTGCCATGTACCTCCTCCAGGGGATCTTCCCGAACCAGGAATCGAACCAACGTCTCACATCTCCTGCATTGGCAGGTGAGTTCTTTACCACTAGTGCCATCTGGGAAGTCCAGATGAATCATTATTGCCTTCAGGGTGAAATCACCAGGGGCAGGAACCAGATAACCTGGAAGCTAGAATCACCCTTTGGGGTTCCATGCTTTTGGGCAGATTCTCACTCTTGCAGAGGCCTCCTTTCCCCACTTGAAAACGGAAGGGTCCAGCTTGACTTATCTTTCTGCTTGTACCTTCAGCTTGGAATTCCTGGTTTATCTGGATTGACTAGGTCCCTTCACTTCAGATGATGCAGGAGTAAGCTGAGGCCTGCATCCGTTTTTCTGGAGGTGGTGGCACGGGACTAGGGCATCTGGGACAGGATCAGCTTAGAGAGAATATCATTCTATGCTGGGGTCCGTGCATAAGCAATGGTCTAGAGGCCACTGTAAATCTGGGCTTTCAGACCTAGCTGGAGCTGAGAGTGGGTGTTGCGGGTTCCTTAAATCACGTGAGGAGGGGTATGCAAAGTCAGAGACAAATGGGGAGTGGTCTGGGGTGACCGGAGAAGAGGCCTACAGAAACTGGAACAAGTCCTTCAGGGTCAAATACACATGTCAGATGTATGTTGGGGCCACCCCACATGCCAGCTGCAGAGGGACTTCTGTGCCAGGCCAGTGTGAGAGTTGCCACGTGCCGACTGTGTGCCTTCTCGCGAGGCATGCGGTCACGTGTGCTGGGGGCTGCACGTGAGTGTGTTAGTGTCTCCTCCCCATCACGAGCATTGGGGGTGGTGGTGAGTCACGGACTCAGCCTTCAGCGCCAACTGTCATGTTCCTTCCCCCCAAATTTCACCCCCCACCCAGCCGTGCACCACCCACCCCGACCCCAAGATCGAGATCGGAGTCTCTGCTTCTCTCTACCATCCCCCTGCCCTGCTCAGCTCTCTCCCAGAGGGAGGGAGTCTCCCACTTCTGTGGGTTCTGCCCTCCAGCTCCCTGCCCTTTCCCATTGCCTCCTTGCTCGGGTGGGTGACTCTCCTCCCCACCCACTCAGGTCCCCGGGATTTCTCTCCTTTATGGAGAATTCCCCTACTCACCACCCATCCCTGCATCTCCATGGGGGCTATTTCTATTTCTAGGGGCTACTCCCTTTTCCCCACAGGCCCGCTGCTCCTGCCTCAGCAGGTCTTTTGTGTCCTCATTCTGCCTTTCTGGGTTTCCTGGTATCTGGCGGCCTCCCTCCAGGTCCAGGACCCTCTCCCCCTTTCCCTGGCCCTCCTCCCAGTCTCCGTGACGTGCATCCTTGTTCCAGTTTCTGTAGGCCTCTTCTCCAGTCACCCCAGACCACTCCCCATGCCTTCTGTGTCCGAGGGCCTCAGTCCACAAGCTTCCCTCTGTCCCCATCTTCACGAGGGGCTCTCTGGGTCCACCAGCTGCCCTTGTCTCTGAGGTGCTTAGCTCATCTCTGTGGTCTGCTCCTTTGTCTCGACGGCCGTTTTTTGCGCTGGGCTTCTTCCTGTCCTTGTCCTTGTGGGTGTTGTGGACCCTGGGCCACCTCCGTGGCTCTTGATGGCTGTCTTGCCGTTTCTCTGCATTTTTCTTCATCTCCGTAGCCCTCTCCCCCAGCTGCACGGCCTTCTCCCCAGGTCTCCCTGCCTCTCAGCCTCTGTCTCCTGTGGGCGCCTGTGCCCAAGGGCTGCCTGGGCAGGGCGGTGGCATGGTGTGGTGGAGGAGGTGGCCCGAGGGGTGGGCCCTCTGTCCAATGCAGCGCCTTGCCCTCATCAGCATTCTCCTCGCGGGGGCCCCCCAGCCCGGACCAACGGGCTCCCCCTCCCCCGACTCCCCTCCCTCCGATCTCTCCCTCTCTCTGTCTTCCTCTCTCTCTATCTCCTCCTGCCTCCCTCCCGTCCTCCTGCCCGCCCTCCTCCCTGTCTCCCTCCCTCCCTCCTCTCTCCCCCCCGCCCCCCTGCGCTCCAGGACCCAGCGCGGGCGGCAGGCGGGCAGGCAGGCAGGCAGGCAGGCGGCGGCCTCGGAGGGGAGAAGTGGCGGCGGCGGCGGCGGCGGCGGGGAGGGAGGCCCAGCTGGGAGCCCGGAGCCGGCGGCTGTTCCTCGCAGGGGACCAGGAGTCCGTGGCCAGGCCCTCCCGCCGAGGCCCAGCGCTGGGCGCCCCCGGGACACCCCACCCTCCTCCGCCTTCCTCTTCCACCTGCTCCTCTCCATCCTCCCCTCCCTCCTCCTCTCCATCTCTCCACCTCTCCTACCCGGCTCGTCGTCGTCGTCGTCGGCTCTTCTCGGGGTCTCCCAGCACCCCATCCTCCCCCAGCCCCTCCACTCGTCCGCCTCTCCCCGCCCCCAGCATGCTTTCCCGGCGCGGGCTGAGGGCTTGAGGACTCCAGGCCCCAACCTCCTCATCCAGGGCCGGCCCGGGGCTCCAGGGGGGAGGGGGGAAGGGGTGGCCCCCTCCCCCCCACCCAGCCCTCCCCTCCCCCACCTCTCCTGATGGCTGGCCTCCTTGTCGCCACCCAGTCCTCGCCCGCCGTGGCCCCCCCAGGCCGGCCCGGCTAGGGGAGGGGGCGGGGGCCCTTGCCTGGGCCGGCTTCCCCCTCCCCCGGCTCTGCCTGTGCCCCCTCCCTTGCGTTTTCACCTTCCTCCCTCCTTCCCCCTCTCCTCTCTCCCCTTCCCTCCTCCATTTTCTCCTTTCCCCTTCCTCCCCTCCCTGGTCCGCCCTCTTCTCTTCCACCTGTCCTTCCTCCCTGCCCCCCGGGGAGCCCCGTGTTTGGGATTAGTTGGGGGCCACCGCCGGAGGCGGGGGAGGGGGCCCTGTGGACTGCCCTCTCCCCCGGCCCCAGCCACACCGCCCAGCGCCGGAGCATCTCCCCCTTGTCGATCCGATCCTCGGGCCTCGAGGGAGCCCAGCCCTCCGTCCCACCAGGATCCGTGAGTGTCTGCAGGGTGCGGGCTGGGCCTGGAAGGCTGGGCTCACTGCCGGCTGGTGGGGGGCCCACATCCCCCCCGATTGCCCCGAGCGGCAGACACCCTCCCCCACCAAGGGCCTGCCCTGCACCCTCCATCTCCCCACCTCCTTCCCCCTCAGCCTTTCCTCACCCCTTCTTCTCATTACACAGCTCAGCCGTGCCCCCCAGCCCCCCAGCTGCTGGGCTCCTGAGGGTCTGGTTTGGCTCTGACTTGCGATCTCACTCCGCCTCCGGGACTCCTGGCTGGTCTCCGCCCCTGCTCTCCAGCCTTGGTCCTCGGTGACCGGCTCTGCTCTCTCACTCTGTTTCCGTGTCTCTCTCCTTTCCCCTGAGCCTCAGCCTCTCCACCTACCGTGGGCCCCATCCCAGCCGGTCTCTGTCTCCTGGAAGTGTCTTTTTCCATTTTTGAATTTCCTATTTCATGTGTCTCTTGGACCTCTCTCTGACTCTGTCCAACTTCTTTCTCTTTGCGGTGAGCCCAGCCCTTTCTTGGTGTGTCTCTATGGATCTCCCCGTCTCCCTCCCCTCCCTCCGTCTCCCCAAGCTCTCCTGTCTCCTCTCTGTCTGGGAGGATCCTGTGCCTGGTCTCAGCCTCTCCCCACTGCCCTCTGTTCACTTTGCCTGGGCCTCTGCTCACCTGTCTGCCTCTCTCTCCACCTCTGGGCTTGGAGGCCGTCTTCCTTCTCTTACTTTCTGCTTTCTTCCCCCAGATCCACTCCTCATCCTGTCTCCTCCATCCCTCACTCCTTAGCCACTGCCCTGCTTCGTGGCCCACTTTATCTTTCCCACGGTGATCTCCCTGGCCCCCTATTCTCTCTTCCCCTTCTGCATCCCCCTGCCTGGCTTCTGGTTTCCATTCCTCCCCTTGCCTTGGGGCTTGCAGTCTCTAGGGTTGACCTGCTTCCAAGATGCTCCTCTGTGCGGATGGATGGATGGATGGATGCTCCTGTGTGTGGGTGCTTGTCCCCTGCCTGTGCCCCTCCAGGTCACTCACTTTTCTTCCCTCCCTCAGTTTCCCTCCTTGACTCTCCTTTCTCCTCTCTCCATGTTGGGGAGTCTGTCTCTCAATCTTGTGTCTGTCTCTCCTGCTTGGTCTTTCCTCTTCTCCAGAGAAGCTGTGTGGCTCATAGACCTTTTCTCTCCATCTCTCTCTTTCCGACTAGCCCTCCTTGTCAGAGTTTGGTGATTTCTCTCCTCCCCTCCGTTCCTGTTTCTGTTCATCTTTTCTCTCTATCGCTCACCCCATTTGCCCTCTCTCCTTTGCGATATTTCTCACTTGCCCACTTGTCTGTCTTCCTCTCCTGGCAGGGCCCGTTCCGCTCACTCAGCTGCTGTGTTTCCATCTTTATCTGACTCTGCTTAAGTCTCTGGGCCTGATTCCCTGCCCTCCTCTCTCTGTGCGCTCTCCCTCTTGTCTCTGTCCCCTCTGGTGTCTCACTTCTAGGTGATGTCTGTGTGCCCTTCTCTCTCATTGAGCCCCACTTACTTCGTTTTGGTTTGCCTGTCTTTCTGTCTGTGCCTTCCTGTGCCTCTGTGTCCATCTGCTGCCCCAGCCCAGTCCCTGGACTGTCTCTTTCAGCTCCCACCTGTGTCTGCCACCTGCGGGTCCCTGCCTTTCTGGCCCCTGTCTCTTTCTTGGTCTTTATGTTTCTAGTCTCCTCCCTGATTTGTCCCCAGAAGCCCCTGGAGCTCAGGATGACCCCTCACTCATGCCGCTCTCCTAGCCCCGCCCTCCACACCCCTGTCCCTGTGAGTTCTCCTTCTGGGTTCACCCTGCTTTTTTCCATCCTGCACCCTTGACAGGGCTTCACTTGTGATGCAGATTACAGTCCAGAGGCCCCAGGCGGTCCAGCAGGCCCTCCTACCCCCAGCCTGTCTTTCCCAGAGGTCCTGAGAGAGAGGGACCTGTTCAAGGTCACCTGGGAGGTGGCGGCAGAGCAGGGACCTAGGGGGTCTCCAGTGGCCCTGGCCTAGGTTTTTCTGGCTACAAGGGATGATGTGAAGTGTTGCCGTGTGCTTCTGCCTCCTCCATTGGTGGGTCTCATTCTGCCATCTCCCCAGCCTAAGCCCTCCTCCCATGAGAATGAGTGGCGTGTGGGGAGCCCCCCAGGTTCACATCACCCCACTCCAGGCCTCTCAGGAACCCTCTCCCATGGAAACCCAAGTGTCCCTTCCCATGGGGCCCTGCTCTTGACCAGGGGGAGCCATGCAGTTGGCCAGACTCATCCCTGCCTAGTGGTCCCCCTGCAGAAGGCAAGGGCACTGGGAGCAATTAGGGGAAGCAAAGACTCACTGCCTTCCGCTAGTCTTCAGCTCCCTAGAGCAGGGTGGGGGGGCCATAGTTTGGCATGCGATTCAGCAGATAGGGCCCCCCTGCTTTATTCACTCCTTCCATCCAGCTTTCTGGTGGCATCTTGAGTAGATTTGTGTCTTCTCTCCATTCTGTCTTCATGTTCTGTTCTGTGTCCCTCCTGTGTCTTTTTTTTTTTTGGTCACACTGCTTGGCATGTGGAATCTTAGTTCCCCTACCAGGGATTGAACCTGCACCCCTTACACTGGGAGCGTGGAGTCCTAACCACTGGACCACCAGGGAAGTCCCCTCCTGTGTCTTGATTTCCCTGTCTTCTACCTGCCCACTCTCCTCCTTTCCCTGCCCTGCCCTTTCTCTCTCTGTCTCCATGTCTCCCTGTCTTCTGTCTTCTCCTTCTTTCTCTTTCCTAGTCCTGTCCTCTTCTCCCTACAACTCTCCTTCTCTGTTTCTCTCCATTGTTTCTCCCAGTTCTCTTTGTCTTCGTATCATCTTTCTGTTCCCTTATATTTTGGCCTATTTTCCCTTTCTCCTTTCCTGAGTCTTTTCATATCTCTGCCACCCCCAGCCTCTCTTCTCTCTGTCTGTTTTTGTCTTTCTCTCTCATTACTCTTTTTTTTTTTTTTTTCCTTTTTTCTTTTTTAGCCCCTTAGGTGCCTTGGATCTTCCCATCTGTCTCCATCTGTGTGTCTCCATGTGTCTTTCTCTTCCCAAGTTTCTTAACTCCCGGATACTTTCCCCTCCAGACCCCGGATGTCCAGGCTTCTCTCCCCGTGGGATTGTGGGAACCAGGGACGTCAGGAAGGTGGCAAGTGAGGCCTGGGATGGGGTTGCCTAGCAACCACTGCATCCTCTCCAGCCGGTTTCTGTTGCCTAGTAACAGCTGCCTGCCCAGAGACAGGGGCGGAACTGGGTGGGGGGTGGCACTTCCTGGTTTCCTATTGGGGTGGAGATAGTCCCTGGAATCTGCTCTTACCTGAGATCCTTTTCATATCTCCCTCCCGTTTGGGTAGCTGTGAACATTCTCCATCAGTTCTTCTCCCCCTCGGTGCTGGGGTGCTGTGAGCTTTGCTCCCCCTCCCCACTGCTAGTCTCCTCTGAGTCTCGGTGCCCCCAGCGATGCCTTCAGTACTGTCAGCTCTAATGAGAGCAGGGCCCTTCAGAGCTCAGCAACTGTGTCCCAGGCTTTGTGGTCACCACCCCATCCAGCAGTCCACAGAGGGGCTCAGAAGCCCCCATTTCGGCAATTTCCCCGTGGGCGGGGGGGTCTCCCTGCAGGTGGCGAGTGGGGGCCGCGGCAGCTGCGTCCCCATGAGGAGGGGAGGAAGATGCCGGCTGAGCTGCTGCTGCTGCTGATTGTTGCCTTCGCCAGCCCCAGCTGCCAGGTGCTCTCATCACTGCGCATGGGTGAGGCCCTAAAGCCCCCCTCCGCCCCGCCTCTGCACAGACCCTCCCACTGGGCCCTGGGGCTCTTCTCTGATCATGCCCGTCCCTCAGGAACCAGGGATCTGGGCCGCAGTCTGGCAGCCCCTGCCCAGCTCCTTCCTCCCCCTGAGCCTAGGAGTCGGGATCCCAGGTCTCTCCAACCTCAGATTCAGGAGTCTGGACCCCTTCACCCCACCTGCAGCCCTACCTCAGAGCCAAGGAGTCCGGGAACCCAGCCCCTCCTCCCTCAGGACCCAGGAGTACAGTCCCCAACTCCTGTGTTCCCTCAGCTGCCATCCTGGACGACCAGACCGTGTGTGGCCGCGGCGAACGTCTGGCCCTGGCCCTGGCCCGGGAGCAGATCAACGGGATCATCGAGGTCCCAGCCAAGGCCCGCGTGGAAGTGGACATCTTTGAGCTGCAGCGGGACAGCCAGTACGAGACCACGGACACCAGTGAGCAGGGCCACGGGGGGGGCGGGGGTGAGGCAGGCTGGGCTGCTGCCTCCATCCCTCCCTCAGCCTGCCCTATTCTGGCCTCCTCTGCCCCTTCCTTCATGGCTGCACTGCCTCCTCCTTCCCAGAGATGGCGCTGCTGAGTGTGTGGGGCAGCAGGGAGAGCTCCAGCCTGGGTGCTGCCCTGGAGGACCCGAGGGCCTCATTTGAAAGACAAGCTTCATGACTGGTTGGGGATGCTTAGCCCCCAGAGCTAAGTAACGAGGGGCCCAGCCAGTGGGGCTGGGGGCCTCAGGGGCAGGAACAGCGCAGGTGTTCTGGAGAAGACTAACCTGAAACTGAGCTCTGAAACATGAGCAGGATCTAGAACGAGAGGCATTGCTCAAGATCTAGCCTGTGAAACACAAGCAGCCCTCTAGTAGGGGATGCATGAGTCTACTGAATACTCACAGACTGAGCGAATGTCCCTTGAACAGACGTGCTGGGAACACAGACTTGTGGGAGATGTGGCCTTCAAACGAGTTTTAGACAGATTTCTTCCCTGCAGACCTTGTCAGAGCCTTTATTTTGTTCATGTTTGTTTCAGATCTTTGAGAGGCCCAATGGGGTCCAGTGACGCCTAGACTTTTTTGGCGGAGTAGCACAGAACACAAATTGAGAGGCTGGGTTGGAGGGTATGGAGGCAGATGGTGTTCCAGGCACGTGCCTGTGGTCTGGAGCTGGGGCAGAGGGGAGGACCGAGTGTTTGGAGCCAAGGAACACGGTGTGGGGTTGCACTCAGCGTGACCACCTGGGCTCAGGACTTGTGTGCAGGGATCGTGAGAGACTGGAGTATAGCTGGGTGATGGGAGGTGAGGCCGGGTAGGTTGACAGGTCAGCTCGAGGAGGCTGAAACATGCCATCTTCACGTGCAGGCAATGGGGAGTCATTGATGGGTTTGGAGCAGGGAGCTGGTGAAAGTGGAAATTAGAGGCTAGATTTGGGTGGCTCATGAGGAGGCTGGTGAGTGCCTGAGTTGACACCCCTAGGTAGGACAGGGGAGGAGGGGTTGAAGAGAGGGAAAGATGTGAGAAAATTTGAGTACAGAAATGAGACAGGACTTGGTGACTTGACCATTAGGAGAAAGATCAAAGCTGAGGATCATTTCCAGGGATGTGGTGTGTGTGAATGGTGACCCCGCCCCCCTCACCAACACAGAAGGCACGTAGGTAGTAAGTTTGGAGGAAAATGAAATGTTTAGTTACGATGCTCTCTGTTGGGTGGCAGAAACCCAACTCAGGCTGACTTAAGAAAAACAACTTATCAGGTCATGTTGCTAAAGGCCCTGATGCTGGGAAAGATTGAGGGCAAAAGGAGAAGGGGGCGGCAGAGGATGAGACAGTTAGATGGCATCACCGACTCAATGGACATGAATCTGAGCAAACCTCGGGGAGATAGTAGAGGACAAGGGAGCCTACCATGGTGCAGTCCACGGGGTTGCAAAGAGTCAGACACGACTTGGTGACTGAACAACAGCAAAATGACCTAAAGATTAATTTGGGGCTTGCTTGGATCCAGGTCCTCGAATGATATCCCTGGACTGTTTCTGGCATGCAGACACTCAAGTGATGTTCCAGGAAGCTCTGCGTCTTCCTCTCTGGGTCCTACTTTCCTCTCAGTTGGTTTTGTTTTCAGGAATGCCCTCCCCAGCTGGTGTCAGGATGGCCACAACTGGTCAAAACTTTACATCTCTCCAGTTTAGCAAAGCCAGGGATAATTTTAGCAGCGGACCTGGGGAAGGCTCTCAATGGCCTAGTTTGAGCCCGTCCCCATCTCTGAACCGATCCCCGTGGCCAGGACAATGTGATTCTTTGATCCTGGGTCAGGAATCAATCAGTTCTGGGAACCATGTGCTTCCCAGAGGGAAAGTTCATGTTCTGCCATGGGGATGAGCACGGGGCAGGTGAAAACAAGACTCTGCCTGCCTCCCAGCCTAGAGACGCACACGTGTATAAGGAGAAAGAAAAGGGAAGAAAGAGAGCCAGTAAATGCAACAGAGGAAAGGTGTTTGGGGTGTAGAGCATAGAGGGAGCCTTGGCTGTCAGTTCGGGGTAGAAGGGGTGTTGGATGACCGCCCCCCCCACCATGCACTACAGCCCACCAGCGTCCTCTGTCCGTGGGATTCTCCAGGCAAGAATACTAGAGCAGGTTACCATTTCCTCCTCCAGGGGATCTTCCTGACCCAGGGATGGAACGTGCGTCTCCTGTGTCTCCTGCACTGGCGGGTGGATTGATTCTTTTACCACTGAGCCGCCTGGGAAGCCCAGTATCCTAGGTTTTGTGTGGTTAAAAAGGTTGACAAAGACAAAGGCTGAGAAACCAGACACTGGATTTGCAGCCAGAAGGAGGTCCTTGGTGTCCTCTTGCCCGCTTTGTTTCTCTCTTGCTCTGACCTGGCCGTCTGTTGGCCTGTCTCCCTGTCTCCCTGTGTCTCGTGGCCCCTCTGTTTTTTTCCCCTGCGATGGGCCTGGTCAGGGATCGGGCCTCCGGGTGCCCGGCACGGGGAGAAGGATCAGGCAGCACTATGTGGAGTGTCGGGTTCTCTCCTGGGCCAGGGAAGGGTCCCCAAGGGCGGGGTCAGAAAAGAGGAAGCAAGTGCCTGAATCTGCGGTCTCTTCCTGCCCCTCACAGTGTGTCAGATCCTGCCCAAGGGGGTTGTGTCTGTCCTGGGACCCTCCTCCAGCCCCGCGTCTGCCTCCACCGTGAGCCATATCTGTGGAGAGAAGGAGGTGAGAGGGAGCCTGGGGTGGGGGGTGGGTCCCTGGAGGGTGAGGGCTGGGGAGGGGGAGCAGGATGGAAGCACAAGTTCTTCTCTGTTTAGATCCCCCACATCAAGGTGGGTCCCGAGGAGACACCCCGCCTTCAGTACCTCCGCTTCGCGTCCGTCAGCTTGTACCCCAGTAATGAGGACGTCAGTCTGGCCGTCTCCCGGATCCTCAAGTCCTTCAACTACCCCTCGGCCAGCCTCATCTGCGCCAAGGCCGAGTGTGAGGGAGGAGAACGGTTTTTTATTTCATTTTTACTTCTTTGATTTTGTTGGCCATGCCTTGCGGCTTGAGGGATCTTAGTTCCCCGACCAGGGGTCAAACCTGGGCCCTTGGCGGTGAGAATGCGGAGCCCTAACTGCTGGACTGCCAGGGAATTCCCACGAGGGAGGAGAGCAGGAGGCTTTGTTTTCTGTTTCCCCAAACTGCTCTTCCCAAGAGATCTAATCTCTCACAGTCACTTGTGCCCCCTGGTTGTAAGGTCTGGGTGAGTCAGACACAGTCTCTCCTTGTCCCTGCATCCCTTTCCCTTTAGGAACCCAGATCTCTGGGTTCCATAGGCCACCCCCCTTCTCACTTCCCCACCCCAAAGAGACCATTTAATGCGCAGATAATCACTAAGCATGACTCCAAGCAGGCCCCTGCTAGGTCTCGGCGTTTCCTCAGTGAGTAGTGCTAGGCTCGGTCCCCGACTTCCCGGAGCTCCGGGGCCACTGGGCCGCACGGCGGTCGAGCAGTTGTGATTCAGAGTGATGCGAGCTCTCAGGAGTTAAGTGGGGGGTGATCCTACCCTGGTCTGAGAGCCTCAGTGTCCGCCTCCCAGAGGAAGGGACCTTTATGCTGGACCTGAAGGGTGGGGATGAGTTGAGGTGGGAGAGGAGGGAAGGCGTGGGTACTGAGTAGAAAGCAAGGCAGAGGCAAGGCCCAGGGAGGCTCAAAGATGCCGCCCGTGCAGGAGTAATGAAGCAGGACCCGGAGATGGGGCTCCATTGCTCCGGGCCTTGTGTTTTATCCTGAAGACGATGTGCTAAGTCGCTCAGTCGTGTCCGACTCTTTTGCGACCCCATGGACTGTAGCCCGCGGGGCTCCTCTGTCCATGGGATTTCCCAGGCAAAAATACTGGAGTGGGTTGCCATTTCCTCCTCCAAGGGATCTTCCCCACCCAGGGATGGAAGACAGATGTGTCTCCTGTGTCTCCTGCATTGCAGGTGGACTCTTTACCCACTGAGACATCAGGGAAGCCCAGTGATGGAGGGTGGGGCAAGGACTGCACCAGGTGGGTGTGTCGCAGGAAGAGCTCTCTGGGCCCTTTGGCTGCGGTGTAGACAGCAGACTCGGAGAGCAACAGGAGATGTGGCAGGGAGAGCCCCCAGAGGTGGCAAGGGATGGTCTCGATTAGGGCTCAGGTGGTGGCAGGGGCTGGAGGGGCCAGAATGGATCTGAGGAGCATCGTGAGGGAAGGCCAGAGGGGTCATGGACGGTGACCAGGTCCTGCCCGAGGAGGAAGGGACGGTCAGTTCTGGGGCATGCAGTGGCTTTGAGGTGTCCTTGAGACAGTCAAGTGGGGACGTCTAGGGGGCTGGTGGGGCTGGTGGGCCTGTGGGTGTGCAGCTGGAGAGAGAGAGGACCGCGCTCAGTCACCTCCAGGAAGAAGTCCTCTTTCATAATGTATTTCCTGCACACTTGCCGTGGTCCAGACGTTCTTCTCGGTCTTAGGGATGAGGCTGTGCGTGAGCCAGGCCAGGGGTCCCTGCCCTTGTCAGAGCTAATGAGAGGAGCCAGGCGGTGAACATAGAGGAGACGTGGTCCAGCCAGCAGTGTTGAGTCCTGTGGACAGGAACTTCCCTGGCAGTCCAGTGGTTAAGACTCGAGTTTCCAATGCAGGGGCTGTGGGTTCGATCCCTGGTTGGGGAACTGGGATCCCATGTTGCACGCACAGCCAAAAAAAAAATATGTATGTGTGTGTGTGTATATATATAAAGTCTTGTGATAAATAGAGGAAGATGACGAACCGGGAGAGCTGGGGCAGGGGGTGGTATTTGAAATGGGCTGGTGGGCTTGGGCCTTGTTGAGGAGGTGACATTTGAGTAGAGATCTGAAGGTGGTGGGGGACGGAGCCGAGTGGGGATCTGGAGAAGAGCGTTCCAGGCAGAGGGGACAGCAGGCGCGGAGGCCACCAGGCATGTGTGTGTGTTTCTGTGTGTGTGTGTATGTGCGTGTGTGTGAACGAGGAGGCCAGCATGGCTGAGAGTGAGTGAGAGGAGATGAGGTCAGGGAGATGAGGCGCGTGGGCAGATGGAGTGGGGCCTTGGGGGCGTTGAGGACTTTGGCCTTCACTCTGAACAAATGAGAAGGCGTTGGAGGGTTCGGAACAGACGGGGACACACCTGCTTACAGCAGTTCTGGCTGCTGCCCCGGGAACAGGCTCTCCCGGGGGTGCGGGGCAGTGTGGCCATCATAACAGGCAGGAGATGGCAGCGGCCTGGGCCAGGGCGGTGATGGTGGCTCGGCGCCACGGGGTATACTTTGAAACTCAAGCCTGGGTGGATTGGGCGCTGATGTGAGACGGAGAGGAAGCCAGGCTGCCATCAAAGGGTTTGGCCTGAGCGCCTGGCCGGCTGGAGTTGTGCACTGACCCTGAGAGACTGGTGGTTTGGCGAGAAGAGCAGATTGCGGCTCCGCACGTGCGAAGTGTGCGTCCCTGTGATGCAGCCCCTTGAGGGCAGAAAGGTGGCAGGAGACAGGCATGTGGAGGTCAGGGGAGGTCCTGGCCCAGCGCCCCAAGAGAGCCAGCTGCGCTCTGGACAGCTGCCCCGCGTCCTCTCCCCAGCTACCCTGTGCCAGGGAGCAGGGAGCGGCCACTCCCATCCAGGCGCACGGAGGGGCTCTAACACAGGGCCCCTTCCCTCCCTCAGGCCTGCTGCGATTGGAGGAGCTGGTGCGCGGCTTCCTCATCTCCAAGGAGACGCTGTCTGTGAGGATGCTGGATGACAGCCGGGACCCCACGCCGCTGCTCAAGGAGATCCGTGACGACAAAGTGTCCACCATCATCATTGACGCCAACGCATCCATCTCCCACCTCATTCTCCGTAAGGTGGGTCCCTCCCTGCCCCATCTCTGATTCCCTGCAGGGTCAAGAACAGAAACATGGGGGTGACAGAGCAAGTCAGCCAAGGCCCACGGGCATCAGTGGTTGCATGGCGGTCCGGAGTCCCGCTTCTCACGTGCAAACAGTAACCAGGAAGTTCTGTCTCTTCCCGCTTGCACCCCTGGTTGGATCCTGGACAGTTGCCTCCCCTTTTGGAGAATACTTCCTACCTCATTGGGCTGCCATGAGGGTAAATGAGGGAATGGTCGGGAGGCACCCAGATGGCCCCTGGCCCAGAGCAGATGTTGGCGTACTGGGAGTGCACTGCGGTCTTTACTGAGTGCTTGTCCTACTCTGGTTGGGGCGTTTGCGTGTCTTCTTTAATTTGGCTCTCGGGAATTCCCTGGTGGTCCAGTGGTTAAGGTTCCACACTTCCACTGTAGGGAACATGGGTTCCATCCCTGGTTGGAGAACTAGTATTGCACAAGCTGCGTGGCTCAGCCAAAAAAATATATTATATAGGCCTCCCAGGTGGCACTAGTGGTAATGAAGCCCCCCGCCCCCCACCCTGGCAATGCAGGAGATGTAAGAAACGCAGGTTCAATCCCTGGGTCAGGAAGATCCCCTGGAGGAGGGCATGGCAACCCAGTCCAGCATTCTTGCCTGGAGAATCCCATGAACAGAGGAGCCTGATGGGCTACAGTCCATGGGGTCACAAGGAGATGAACATGACTAAAGGGACTTAGCATATAGCACAGTATATATATGTGTGTTTGGCTCTCATCCCACCCTGCAGGGCAAGCATGATACCATTTTGTGAATAAAGAAGCAGGGATTTGGGGGGAGAGATGGACTGGCTCAGAGCCACCCAGGATAGGCCAGTCCCAGGACCTTCTCCTCCCACCCCAGGGCCCTCCAAGTGCCACCCACCAGTGACCCGCATTCATTAATCATTCATTGTTCCCTGCTCTTAATTTTCCTTATAATCTAATCTGTATTATTTATTTTTCTCCAGCTTTTAAAAAATTAAAACCATATGTCATTGCTGAGTGTAGCTTCTAGGAAGAAGTGTGACAGAATCCACGGGGCTCTTGAGGCAGGCGTCTGAGAGAAAAGACTTTGGGTTCTCAAGGCAGGCAGGGCAGCCCTGGGCCACGGTCCCAGCCACTCCTGTGTGAGCAGGTGACCAGTGTTCACCTTCCTTTCTGGCCCGCACTTTCCCGTCCTGGAAGGGGCTGTAACCACGCGCTAACAGCTCTTGCCATGCAGGCTATGCAGGCCGGTGCCATTTCCTGTTCTAATGATCCGAGTGGGACAGAACTGGGTGCTGCAGACCTAAGATGTCTTCTAGCTTTGTTCTTGAGGACTGTGAGAATGTGAATCTTGAGACTTATTTATTTTTTATTTTCTAAATCTTCTTCTTTTTTGGCCATGCTGCGGGCAGGTGGGCTATTAGTTCCCACTCCACACCCTTCCCCCGCCAGGGATCGAACCTGTGCCCCCTGCAGTGGAAGCGCAGAGTCCTGACAACTGAACCTCCAGGGAATTCCCCCAAATCTTGAGATTTAAATGCACGTCCTTTCATGGCAAAGTGCTTTTAAAAATGGCAAGGTGTAGTTTTTCTGACCTGTGACCAGGCTGAGCCCTACACATTAGCAACCCCAGACTTGGCTTTGGGGCAACCTGGGGGTTAAAGTCAAGGTTACCTACCCTTCCGCCACCCTTTTTCTGAGGTGTCCCTTTGGCTGTCTCCAGAAAGTAGTCTTCTAAGTGACCTAAAGAGAAAGGTGGGCACTTGAGGGTGTCATTCTCCCTCCAACAAAATCTTCATCCCACCTGGGGCGCCAGCCACCCTGTGGGATGGGAGGGACCGAGGTCTCCCTCTGTCTCCATGCATCTCCTTTTTCTCTGTCTCTCTCTGTCCCTGGGTGTCTGTTTCCCATGGGGTGTCTCTCGGCTTCTCCCCATTTCTGCCTCCTCTGTTCTCCAGGCCTCGGAGCTGCGAATGACTTCAGCGTTTTATAAGTACATCCTCACCACCATGGTGCGTACCCCCTGCAGCCCCCACCCGCCTCTGCCCCAGGCGGGCCCACCCCAGCCTCACGCCCTCTTCTCGGCCCCAGGACTTCCCCATCCTGCACTTGGACGGGGTCGTGGAGGACTCCTCCAACATCCTGGGCTTCTCCATGTTCAACACCTCGCACCCCTTCTATCCTGAGTTCGTGCGCAGCCTCAACATGTCCTGGAGGGAGAACTGTGAAGCCAGCACCTACCCCGGCCCTGCGGTGAGCTCGCGCCCTCCTCCCAGCACACAGACTCTTCCGGGGCCCCTTTAGGCTTCGGCTGATCGTGCTCAGAACCCCCTGGTACCCCTCTTACTTTCTGAGTACAGCCAGGAGGCCTCATGGTGCAGCCCTGGGGTTGAGTCTGACCCATTTCTTCCTCTCCACCTGCTCTAGCCACACCTCCAGGTGCCCCAGCACACACACACCCCAGGGCCTTTGCACTGGCTCTTCCTGCTGCTCTGCGTGTACATCCCCAGGGAGCTAGCGATTCGCTCATCACCAAGTTACTGCTCAAATGCCCCCCCATTTTAAAAATGGCCGACTACCCATTATTTGCAATGCGAGAGACCCAAGTTCCATCCCTGGGTCGGGAAGATCCCCTGGAGAAGGAAATGGCAACCCACTCCAGTATTCTTGCCTGGAGAATCCCATGGACGGAGGAGCCTGGAGGGCTACAGTCCGTGGGGTCAGAGAGTCGAATACGGACATGACTGAGAGACTAACACACATCCACGGTTTAGCCCCCTCCCCTGCTGGGTTTTTCTCCACAGCGCCTGTCTTTGCTTATCTAATCACCCCGTGGCTTGCTCTATATTGTGCTTAGATGTATTTGTAGAGATTTAGGTTGTAAGTTCCATGAGGGCAGGGGTTTTCTGTCTGTTTTGTTCATTATTGTATCCCCACACCTAAAACCAGCTGGCTCAGGATAGATGTCCAAAAACATGTGTTGAATAAATGCAGACATACAAAAGATGCATACTTAATGTGTATTTGTTCACAGACATCTAGTCAGACACCAGGGTACCAAGAAGACACACCTTCGTGCACAGAAACTTAACACAGACGCCGAGCCACGCGTTCAGACGTGTGCGTGCAGGGCCCTCACGCACACACAAGGACAGATGCGCATCTGTCCGCACCCTGCACCTACCGACACCACACGGCTACGCCGACCGTCACAGCCAGCCCGCTGAGACACGTTCTCCCACGTTCTCCAAGACACACGTCCCGAATTCACAGACACAGCTCAGCAGCCTGTGCGTGTCCAGCCCTTGCTGAGTGCCGGGCACTGTTCTGAGCTCTTTGCATGCGTTCTCTCCCTGGAATCCCACATGAGCACTCAGAGGCAGAGTTAACTGTTACCTTTATCAGGGAGGAAGCGGAGATTTGGGGAGGGGTGTGGACTCAGCTCTCTGCAGGAAATATTAATAGCAGAGCCAGGCCTCTAGCGGAGTCATCTGCCACCCGGCTGCGGGCTCATAACCCTTCTGCCCTCCTGTTTCCTGCACAGGACGCCCTTCCCCCCATGTATAGACAAATATGCACGTTTGTCCAGCCCCACCCACATAAGTGTGTCCCTGGACACGGGCTGTGACTGTCTCCCTTCCCCTCCTCCATGACCCCGTGTCAACCACACGGACACATGGATTTCTGTGCCCACGAACCTCCCCGCTATGGGGGTGACAGCTGGCCGTTCCAGGCAAACCCTCTTGGATGTGCCCTTCCCAAGACACATGCCCCACAGGAAAAGCTGCCCTGACAACGGCTCGGGCAGCCTGCTTGCCCTTAGCCCTGCCATCTCCGACCCCCGAGAAACCCCTCCTTGCTCCTGACCTCATGATTTTACATTCCTGGAGAGAGAAATGTCTGAGGGCTTGGGGGTAAACACCACGGAGCTTCTGGCCTCCCTTGGCTGAACTCTGCCCCCCACCCCACCGTCCACCCCCCAGCTGTCGGCTGCCCTGATGTTTGACGCCGTGCACGTGGTGGTGAGCGCCGTCCGGGAGCTGAACCGCAGCCAGGAGATCGGCGTGAAGCCGCTGGCCTGTACGTCGGCCAACATTTGGCCCCACGGGACCAGCCTCATGAACTACCTGCGCATGGTGAGCGCGGAGCTGGGCGGGCCGAGGGGGCGCTGCAGCCTGCCTGGGCGCAGGGGCACTCACTGTGTCTCCCCCGCGCCCCCTGCACCTCCGACCCCACTCCCCCGCCTCCTTGCTCTCTCTGGGCCTGGCCTTCCTCCGTCTGTGCTGTTCACCTGTGGTCCTTCCTGGTCCCTCTCCCTCTCTCTCTGTCTCCTCCCTCCGGGCCCCTGCCACCCCTCCCTCTGCCCTCCTCCCGCCCTGCTAGGTAGAGTATGACGGGCTGACCGGGCGGGTCGAGTTCAACAGCAAAGGGCAGAGGACCAACTACACGCTGCGCATCTTGGAGAAGTCTCGGCAGGGCCACCGGGAGGTGAGCTTCCCCAGGGCGATGCCGGGGGGCCTTGGTGGGGTGGGGGCGAGGGTAGGGCAGGGCCCGAGGGCTGAGGCATCCTTGGGGTTGGGGGGGCGGAACTGCCTGTGCTGACAGGGCCCTCTCTGCCCCAGATCGGGGTGTGGTACTCTAACCGGACGCTGGCCATGAACGCCACCACCCTGGACATCAACCTGTCGCAGACGCTAGCCAACAAGACGCTGGTGGTTACGACCATCCTGGTGAGTGGCCCTCGTGGGGGTGGGCCGTGGATGCAGCGGCCTTTGCTGAGTGGTGCCCCGGCCCGGTCCTAGTGAGGAGGCGGGAGGCATTGCCAGGGCTGGCCCAAAACCCAGAACAGGGGAGATGCCACCCGGGCACCCGACGACCCCTGACTGTGGACAAGATGTCACCCACCTAATTGCTGCTGGAGCCTCAGCAGGCACAGACTCTGACCTCAGAGCCAGGTTCAGCCTTGGGAGCTGCCAGCCTGCCGATGCCTGCCAGAGACGGGAACTGCTCTCAGCATGAGCATTCCACTGGCACCGCAGGCAGGGCCTCGCACGGCGCCCAGCCCAGGGTGGGCCCCCGTGAATCACCATCGCGGGAGAGGTCATTTTGTCACATTTGCCCTCCGAGCATATTGACACACACCACCTTATTTAATATCCATCTTGAAGAGGCTCAGAGAGGTTAAGCGACTTGGCCAGGACACACAGCAAGTATAAGGCATGGCCAAAAGGGACGACGCCACGTCTCTGAATCTCCGCAGCCTGGGTCTTAAGCACTGTGCTCTGAAGGTCCAGTCCTCTCCTTCCTGAGCCCTGGCACGATCATGGTCCTGTAGCCCCTGGGGTGCCAGTCCTACGTCTTACCAGGTCAGAGACCAAGCAGCCTTTGTGTGTCAGTGAGGATTTATGAACCTGCTCTCACATCAGGCACCGTGCTAGGCCCTGGCAGGTGTCACTCTTTAAACCTCTCAGCTGCTCCTATCTTTCTCCTTTTGATGGTCAGGAAGCAGTTTACAAGGTGGGTCCTGGCTGGAGCTGAGGGACATACTTGGAACCCCTGCCCTGTCCCCTGCAACCTCTGCCTCCTGCCAGGAGGTCAGGGAGGGGAGATGCTCAGGACCTGGGGAGCAGGAGGGTGCCCCGAGCCGCTGGGCTTCAGAGCAGCTGGGTCCCTGCCCGGGTAGCGTCCATTGTCTCGGGGGAGCCCCCCGGTCACTGTGAGCCGGGCTGGCCGATAGCTGTGGACGCTGAGCTCGGGAGGCTTACATGGGCTCCGCAGGACAGCAGAGGCCCCTAAAGCAGCGCGTCGCACGCTGAGCCATCCCCTCGGTCCCTGGGGAACTCCTGACCCAGTGTGGGCCTCGCGTTCCTCTGGAGAAGGGCCAGTGAGCCTGCTGGGGAGGGACAGATGGCCTGCAGACGGGAAACCAGACACTTCCTAACAGCCTCACTGAGGGGCCCTGAGGGCCAGGCCAGGCTGCCCGGGAGAAGGAGCACCTCCTTGCACTCGTGGAAGCGGAGTGCACCCCAGAGGCTTCCTGGGGTTCTGGGTGGGGAGCAGGGGTGGACGTCAGGGCGGGGGTGTCAGGAGAGCACAGTCATGACCCGGGGGCTTCCAGCCTCTTCCCACACTTGTCTCCTCTTTTCCCCAGGGCCCCTGAGCCCGTGTTGCCCTCTTCCTAACTTTCATTTTTCTTGTGATGGAGTCATTCATTCTCTCATTCATTCTACAAATATTTACTGAAGCTGCACCAGATGTGATACAAATCCCGGAGGCACTGGGATGAGTCACAGGTGGTCTCGTGGTCTCTCTGTCCTCGAGTGGCCCCGGGGAGGGGATCCCAGTCTGATGAAGGAGGTGGACCTGGACACAATCATTCCCAGCCAGGGTGATAAGGGGGCCCCACAGAAAGGAGGGGCTGCCTGAACTTTCAAAAGCCTGAGGAAGGAAGGCTTCACAGAGGAGGTGGCATTAGATGGGGCTTTAGAAGCTATGTAGGAGTTGGGTGCACAGAGGAGGGGGCCTGGCCTCCCAGGCAGCGGGAACTCCCAGGAGGAGGGGCCTCAGGAAGTGTTGGCCAGGTTGGATGTGGAGGCAGCAGCCTCAGTGTGCCCCGAACTTTCTCAGACTCATGTTTCTGGGCAGGGCCTGTGCCAGGCACTTGGCGACACAGACGTGAGTCAGCCTGGGCGCCAGCGGGAGGGGCACGAAGTTGTCAGGACCTGTCATATTTCCCGCTCTGGTCCCCAGGGCTTGGGATGGTGCCTGGCACCCAGCGAACATGGAGGAGTGGTGAGCACTGTGACAGGTGGGGACTAGCCTCTGAAGAGCTTAGTCATGCTCACTCTGTACCTTGGAGGGGTTGCCCTGCTGGCTCAGTGGTCAAGAATCTACCTGTAATGGATGAGATACAGGTTTGATCCCTGGGTTGGGAAGATCCCCTTGAGGAGGGCAAAGCAACTCACTCCAGGATTCTTGCCTGGAGAATCCCATGGACAGAGGAGCCTGGTGGGCTACAGTCCATGGGGTCGCAAAGAGTCTGATGTAACTGAAGTGGCTGGCATGTATCTTGGAGACTGTTAAACCGGAAGGGACTGGGCCAGATCTGGATGTTTGCAAAAGCTGGGCCCTGAAGGAGGCTGCAGGAGAGAGATGCTCCAGGTCAGATGGGAGGATGAGGCTTGGGTGGGCTGGGGCTGTGGGGAGGGAGGGACCTGATGTGGGGTGCTGATGGGCTGGGCTGAGGGAAGGAGCAGGATGAGGTCCTCGATGGGGTGGAGGCTGGGGTTATCCCTGGTGTGGGGCCCACATGTCTAGAGCTGAGAGATCAGGCTGGTGCCAAGACTGAAAGAGGTCCCACAGGGAAGCTGGGGGTGTGGGACAGGCCCCAGGGGATGATGCCGTGCCGGGCCCTCCCAGAGCGTTTTCTCCTTTCCTGGCGTTCCTTTTCATTAAGGCAGGACATCTTATCTTGCTCTTTGGTTCTTCTGGGATCAGACAGACCTGACTTGCATTCCTGACTTCACCTGGACCTCAGTGTTCAACTCTCTAGGTTCCATACCTTCATCTGTAAATGGGTCTAATAGTCCCACCTTGAAAGGCTGTGGGAGGATTGCGTGAGATCAGAGGACTCCCCTGGCAGTGTCCTTCTGGCAAAGCGTGCTGAGCATGTGGGAATCCCTTTTTTCTCCTGACCTCGTATCCTCAATAAGAATAGCAACTGAGACTTCCCTGGTGGTTCAGTGGTTACGACTCCAAACTTCCATGGCAGGGGGCATGGGTTCAATTCCTAGTCAGGGAACTAAGCTCCTAGCTCAGACAAGCCACATGGCATGACTCCCTCCCAGAAAGAGTACAGTAATCATCATGACCAGAGTCTGTGAGCTGTGTGCTGAGCCCTTTGCTGGTGTTACTGTGTTCATGGCAGTCCTGAGGCTAGTACCATGGTGACTCCCAATTTTCAGACAAAAATAAGGCACAGGAGGGTTAGTGGACATGAGTGGCCCAACTGGAAGATGGCAGGGCCCATGTGTTTCTACCTTGAACCACAACACGTCGATTTCTGCTTCTTTCCCAGCCTTCACTTCTGTTCTAGACCTGGCCCAGCTGTCTGTACACTTGGTGACCAGGGTGGGTCTCTTCTCTCTGTTCTCAGCTTCCTCCTGTAAAATGAGGGAATTAAAATATTCATGACAGAGTGAAGGGTGGTGGACTAGATCAAGGTTCTTTAAACTGAGCTCCAGCAAGTCGTGGACATGGAGTTGGGTCCTGGCTTCATGAAAAGGTTGAGGCAAGCAGCTTGTGAAGAATTTTCCAGAACCCATCCTACTTGAACATTTTTGGTTTTCGTTTCAAGGGAATTTTTCCCTAACATGCATACAGAAACTTTCACAAATCATGAGTGTACTGATCACTGAATTTTCGATAACTGAGCACACTTGTGGGAGCAGCCTTCCATATGCCCCTTCAGGTCTATAATGCCTGCCACGGTCTCAACTTTTATCACCACATAGTAGATTTGCCTGCTTTGAACTTCAGATAAATGGCATCATATTCTATATTCTCTCTTGTGCATACGTTTGTGAGATTCACCAACTTTGCTGCAAATGGTTTAGTCTTATGGTCCAGTCGCAAAGTCATGTCCGACTCATTGCGACCCCATGGACTGTAGCCCGCCAGGCTCCTCTGTCCATGGGATTCTCCAGGCAAGAATACTGGAGTGGGTTGCCATTTCCTTCTCCAGGGGATCTTCCTGGACCAGGGATCGAACAATGTCTCCTGCTTCGCATGCAGAATCTTTACCACTGAACCACCAGGGAAGCCTTTAGTCGTGTTACATGTTGTGTTACATGAACGAACCTCGATTTATTTACCCACCAAATTGATGGGTGTTGGAGCTGTTTCTAGTTCTTTTGCTGTTGTGAATAGTCTGCTGTGGATACTCTGTCGCATGCCTTTTGGTGAGCGGATAGGCATTCCTGTCGAGTGTATAGGCAGGAGAAGAATTGTTGGGGTTTGCAGCCTCTGCAGATACTGACAAGGCATCTTCCTAAGCCATGGTACCCATCTTCATTCCCACCCATGGTGTATGAAGGATTCCAGTTGGTACTCCCTTCTGCCGGTGCGGAGTGCAGAAAGGCGCCGACCCTATTGTGGTTTTCATGTACATTTCCTTAATGGTCAGGGAAGTTGACCACTTTTCATTTATTGCCTATTTGGAATCTCCTTCTGGGAGGTCACTGCTCAAAGCTTTCTGTATATTCAGAAATTTGAGATATCTGAACTTTTTATTGATTTGTAACGTATTTGTGTATTTTGGATATAAGTTCTTTGTCAGAATATGCATTGCAGAAACCTTCTCCCACTTTGTGACTTTCCTTTTCACTTTCAGAGGTTTGTTTTTTCTTTTTTTCAGCCACACTTGTGTGGCTTTTGGAATCTTAGTTCCCTGACCAGAGATCAAACCCTTGGCAGTGAAAGCGTGGAGTCCTAACCACTCGAAAATCAGGGAATTCCCCTCAGTGGTATCTTTTGAGGAAAAGATTTTTAATTTTCCTAAAGTCCACTTTATCCATTTTTCCCCCTTTCTGTTTAATGCTTTTAAAATTTAAGAATTCTCGGGACTTCCCTGGTGGTCCAGTGATTAAGACCCTGCATTTCCACTATAGGGGGCATGGGTTTGATCTCTGGTTGGGGAACTAAGATCCAACATGTGGTAAGGCATGGACAAAAAAAAAAAAATTGTCTGCCTACCCCAAGATCATAAAGCTAGTTTCCTGTATGTTTCTTTGTAATAATTTTGTCTTTTACATTTAGATCTACAGTCCACCTAGAATTGATTTTTATGTATCATGTGAGGAGGGGGTGGTCAGAATACTTTTTTTCCATATGGATGTTTTATTGAAAGGCATCATTTATCAAAATGTTCATTCTTTCTCTTTTCTCTACAGTCTTACCCTTATCATAAATCATGCATGTTTGCATGGTAAGTCACTTCAGTTGTGTCCAACTCTGTGTGACCCTATGGACTGTAACCCACCAGGCTCCTCTGTCCATGAGATTCTCTAGGCAAGAATACTGGAGTGGGTTGCCATGCCTTCCTCTAGGGCATCATCCCAACCCAGGGATTGAACCCACGACTCTTATGTCTCCTGCATTGGCAGGCAGGTTACCATGAGTGCCACCTAAATCAAGTATACATTTACCTGTGGATGTACAAATTCTTCATTCTACTGTTTGTCTGTCTTTGCTCTACTACCACATTGTCTTAAAACACCACAGCTTTAAGTTGTGTTAAAGCTATGGTAAATCCTTCAGCTTTCATATTCTACTTTAGGATTGCTTTGGTTCTGTTGATCTTTTGCATTTTCATATACATTTACATATCATCTTTAAGATGTTTTAAATATTTCAAAATTAAAAATGTTAAACTGGGGGTGGGACAGAAGTTAATTAAATAGAATGAAATAGCATTCAATTTAATTCTCCATTAAATTGAATTCAAGGCTTGCAGGGTGGGTTAAGGAGTGAAAAAAATCTGTCTCTTTCCCTCTCCAGTCCCCATTTTTTCCCCATCCTCCCAGAAATATCTGAGCATATACAAGCACATCCCCACTCTTGCCTTCACAAAGAATAGCATATTGTACACGTTGTTCTGTAGCTTGTTTTTTTCCTCTTAATATATCTTATAGAACTTGTTATTTCAGTAGTTGCCTGGGATTCTTTGATGACATCAATAATCTTTTTAACCTGTTCCAAATTAGGCTGTTTCAGTCTTTGTTCCTGCTACAAGAAACACTGCCATGACTCCCCTGGACCTACATTTTTGTGTGCAGGTGCATAGCCACTCGTTGGATGAATTCTTAGAATCAGACTTAGCAACATCCCACTGTCTCCAATGCTGGGTTTTCTGCAGAAGATTGTTTTTTGAAGGAGTCTGAAAACCTTGGATTAGAGGCTCCTCCAGGCCCCCAGCTCTGATGGTCTGGGACTGCAGGTTGAATGCTAGATCACTGTTTTCTGACCTTGAGTTCTGTTCCCAGGCCTCAGCCCTTATTTTTGATTCTGTCAGTTCCCACCCTGATCCTGAGGCTTTGAACCCAAATCTACAGCCCAGATGCTTCAGTCTTGAATTGGGAGATCAACCTGATGGAAGGAACGAGGGCTTTGGAGAGTACAGCAGTGGGTTTCAAATCCAACCTCTGCTCCATCTCCCTTTCCCACTGCCCTGCTTCAGTTATGTGACCTTGGGCAAGACACTTGATTTCTCTGAGTTTCAGTTTCCTCCTGTGTATGTCAAGGGGTCTGTACCGGAGCCTTCCAGTTCTAACACTTGCTTGTGTAGAGAATTCCTAATTTCTAATTCTCTGGCTTCGATACCTGGCCTTCCCTTCCCTCACCCCCATCTCTGTATCTGGCTACTCACAGGTCTGCTCTCTGATTCTGTCCACTTGAGTTTAGTCTGGCGCAGAGCTTAAGAGCAGAGCTGTGGACTCAGCCTGACTTGTCCATCTCAACCACTTACTACTTCACTTCTAGGGACCTGTGTCCTCATCTCTCAAATAGAGGTAATAATACCGACCTCCTACGCTGACAGAATAGCTGTCATACAGCAAGCCCACAAAAAATGCTAGCTGCTGCTGCTATTATTAGCATTATCTCATCCCTACTCTCAGCACAAGTTTGGATTCAGAAATGTGGCTTTGGAGAGAGAGAAAAGTACTGCTTTCCCTCCACCCCATCTCCCCTCAGCTCAGGGGCTTTGCTGGGGTCCAGGAATCCAGTCTGTAGTACCTTATAGGTACATTCTAGTACCTATCAGGCTTCCCTGGTGGTTCAGATGGTAAAGAGTCTGCCTGCAATGCAGAAGACCCAGGTTCGATCCCTGGGTAGGGAAGATCCCCTGGAGAAGGGAATGGCTACCCACTCCCGTATTCTTGCCTGGAGAATCCCATGGACAGAGGAGCCTGGTGGGCTACAGTCCTTGGGGTCAAGAAGAGTCAGACATGACTGGGTGACTAACACTATAGTACCTACCACTGTATAACAAACTGCCCCCAAACCTGGAGGCTTCCAGCAATAATGATTACTATTTCTCACAATGCTATGGGTCAACTGAACAGTTTTGTTTTTCTAATGTGGCCGCAGCATGCAGCTTGTGGGATATTAGTTCCCCGACCAGAAATTGGGCCAACACCCTCGGTGGTGAAAACACAGAATCCTAAGCACTTGACCCCCAGGGGAGTCCTTAAAAGTGATGTATTGATTTACTTAATTATTTTTGACTGCATCTTGAGGCTCGTGGCATCTTTGTTCCCCAACCAGGGATAGAACCCAGGCCCTTGGCAGGGAGGGCATGGAGCCCTAACCATTGGACCCCCAAGAATTCCCTGAGCGGTTCTGCTGCGCTCACTGCGATTTCGTGCTGCTGGTGTTGAGGCTGGGCTGTTGGCCAGCACACCTCGGCCCATTCATCCTCACTCATCCTTCAGCAGGCTGGCCTAGGCTTCCTTACGCTGAGGTCCCAGGAGGTCTGTCTGAGGACCCAGGCACTGAAAGTCACAGAGCAGTACTTCCACCATACTCTGTTGGCTAAAGCAAGTCTTGAGGCCAGCTCAGACCCAAGAAGAGAGGAAATCCACTCTACCTCTTGACGGGAGGAGCTGCAAAATACTGTGCGTCCACCCCAGAGCTCAGTAATTCTGTATTCAATGAGAGGCAGCAGGATGACCTCTGTGAACCTCAGTTTCTCTTTTTTTAATTCATTCATTCATTAATTTTTGGCTGTGCTGGGTCTTCACTGCTGTACACACGTGGGCTTTCTCTAGCTGCAGCGAGCCAGGGCTACTCTCTAGTTGCAGAGCACAGGCTTCTCATTGCGGTGGCTTTTCTTGTTACAGAGCACGGGCTCTAGAGTGTGGGCTCAGCAGTTGCAGAGCACAGGCTTAGTTGCCCCAGGGCATGTGGGATCTTCCTGGACCAGGGAGCGAACCCTTGTCCCCTGCATTGGCAGGTGGATTCCTGACCATTAGAGCACCAGGGAAGTCCAAGCCCTACTTTCCACATGTGTAAAGTGAGTCTAAGAATACCACCCGTGTAAGGTCACTGTGAGGAAATAAAGGGATAAAATCCAGAGAACACAGTCAGCGTAGGAGCTGGTACTCAGCAGGTGTTCAGTCCATATGTAATCATTGTGGATATTATTGGCCAAGGTTCTTCCGGCTGGTTCCTGTGTCATAACTCCTTATATTCCTAAGTCCAAGGTGACACTGTACAACCATTTAGACAATAACTGCACAGATAAATTTCCCTTTTGTTGCCATCATCTTCCTATACTTCATCTTACTAACACTTAGAATATTCTCTCCGCTTTTGCCTCATTTGGCACAATAAGAGTTAGTAAAGTCTGCTCAAACCCCTCAGAAATAAGCATCAGCGTAGCAAAACGGCTGTAGCCAGAGATTGCAAACTGTTAGGTGTTTGTTTAGCCTGCCAAGCATTAAAAAAAAAAAGATGGTATTAGAATTTGGATTGTTGCTAACCTTTATAATCAGGAGATTTTACAAAACAACCTGGGTTTCCAAATTCTCTTAACATTGCACCATCTGGCTTCTCAGGCCTGACACTCTGATGACAGTGTTGGGCTGGAGCTAAATCCTGGTGGGGCAGATCCTCTTGGATCCCTTGGTGGCTCATGAAGTCAGTTTAGTGGGTCGCTATCGATTGTGTAGAAAAATGAAACAGAGCAGGACAGAAAATATCAGGCTATTTTGCCATAGTTGTAAGAAGAACTGCTTTGTGGAACTAAGTGTAGTGATGCACGTGCAGCTGCAGGCATGTATGTGTGTGACTTGGATTACAAGTAATATATCTCAAGGGGCTTCCCACGTGGCACTAGTGGTAAAGAACCTGCCAGCAATGCAGGAGACGCAAGAGATGTGGGTTCCATCCCTGGGTTGGGAAGATCCCTGGAGGAGGGCATGACAACGCACTCCAGTATTCTTGCCTGGAGAATCCCATGGACAGAGGAGCCTGGCGGGCTACAGTCCATGGGGTCGCAATGACTGAGCACACATGCATGCCGTGCAGACTAATTCACTCAGGTTACCTGCCTTCCTCATAGCCATTTGAGCTTGCTTTTTTTTTTTTTAATTGGCTGTGCTGCTTGGCTTGTCGAATCTTATTTCCCTGACTAGGGATTGAATCTAGGGCTATAGCAGTGAAGGTGCTGAGTCCTAACCACCGGACTGCCAGGAAGTTCCCATTTGAACTTGAGTGAATGTTAACTTGGCTAGTGGAGATCAAACCAGCTCCCTGGGATCTGCTAGGGGCTTGCAGTTTCCCTGTGCTTTTGCCTTGGCTCTGAGTATTTATGTTTTTTGGTAGCTATTTATATTTTTTTGAGGTATAGTTGATCTATAGTGTCGTTAGTTTCAGGTCTGCAATCTGGTGATCACATTTATATATTCTTTTTTTTTCAGATTCTTTTCCCTTATAGGTTATTACAAAAAAGAGTTTAGTTCCCTGGGCTGCACAGTAGTCCTTGTTGATTATCGATTTGTGGTGCTGGAGAAGACTCTTTAGAGTCCCTTGGACTGCAAGGAAATCAAATCAGTCAATCCTAA
The DNA here is from genome assembly GCF_033118175.1 of Dama dama. NCBI lineage: Eukaryota > Metazoa > Chordata > Mammalia > Artiodactyla > Cervidae > Dama > Dama dama. The sequence continues at coordinate 56,764,652 of NC_083684.1, forward strand.
GGGAAATCAACCCTGAATATTTACTGGACGGACTGATGCTGAAGCTGAAACTCCAATACTTTGGTCACCTGATGGGAAGAGCTGACTCATTGGAAAAGACCCTGCCCTGATGCTGGGAAAGACTGAAGGCCAAAGGAGAAGGGGGCAACAAAGGCTGAGATGGTTGGATGGCATTACCGACTCAGTAACAGAGTTTGAGCAAACTCCGGGAGATGGTGAAAGACGCAGTAGCCTGGAGTACTGCAGTCCATGGGGTGGCAAAGAGTTGGACACCACTTAGCGACTAAACAACAACAATATGTTAATCCCAACCTCCTAATTTATCCCACCCCTCCCCAACCCTGCCCTGGCTTTGAGCATTAGTAAACAGGGGATGTAGGTAGGCCAGGACTCCGTCATCCCTGCTCTGCGAGCAGGTTCCGGATCTAGCTGCCCGGCGTGGACTCTGGGACCCAGGCCTCCCCTCGATGCCCAGTCTCTGACCCCGCCCCCTCTTCTCTCCTGCTTCCCCAGGAAAACCCGTACGTCATGCGCCGGCCCAACTTCCAGGCTCTGTCCGGGAACGAGCGCTTCGAGGGCTTCTGCGTGGACATGCTGCGGGAGCTGGCCGAGCTGCTGCGCTTCCGGTACCGCCTGCGCTTGGTGGAGGACGGGCTGTATGGGGCGCCCGAGCCCAATGGCTCCTGGACGGGCATGGTGGGCGAGCTCATCAACCGGGTACGGTGGGGCTGGGGCTGCGGAAGGGGCGTGGGCCGGGTGAGGAGGGATGGCGGGCAGCCACTGGGGCCTCAGGGCCAGCCTAGCATGTACACTAGGCACCAGCCCATGATGTGCTGTGCCCCTGTGGCTGGTGAGCACCACGGGGCCAGGACAGACGGGAAGGGGACTGTGCATCACTTCCGGTGTCAAAGGCCGTGCACGTCACTTCCTGTGTCTAGCCTCCGGATGCTTCCCTCATGCCGCCTCGGCTTTGTGTTTGCTCGAAGCTCAGACGGGAATCTACCCGCAATGTGGGAGATCCGGGTCAATCCCTGGGGTGGGAAGATCCCCTGGAGAAGGGAATGGCTACCCACTCCAATATTCTTGCCTGGAAAATCCCATGGACAGAGGCTACAGTCCATGGGGTTGTGAAGAGTCGGACATGATTGAGCGACTCACAAAGACTTGAGTGAATGAAGGAGATGGTGGAGTGGGAACTGGAGGGACTGGACAACTGGGGGAGGTGGAGGAAGCTTCCTGTGGGAGGGGGAGCTAGGAGGAGCAGCCGGGGACTGCACCTCAGGTGCACTGCGCCCCGGCACCTGCCAGGAGGTGGACTTTGGGTTTGCCCATTGCTCTTGCAAGTCCACTCTTCCAGGAGATGTTTATTGAACATCTAGTGTGTGCCTTGCACCTTGCTAGGCATAGGGTATAGCGATGAGCCTAGGCGACCTGGACCCTGCTTCCAAGAGCTCAGGGCCCGTTTGGGATGCAGAAAAACAAATGACCACAAGACAGAGACTTCCGGGCTTCAAGAGGGAAAACTCAGAGGAGGGACCTACGGGATCCTGACCCAGCCGAGGATCCAGGGAGGGCTTCCTGGAAGAGGTGACATCCCAGCAAATTCCCAAAGAGTGTGAAATAGTCAGCTGGGTGAAGTGGAGTTTGGGAGGAGGAGAACTTATTCGGAGGAGAAGAAATGACATTTACAAACAGCTGGGTGGGGTGTGTGTAAGAGAGAGAGGGATGTATCAGAAGAGCAGCTGGACCCTGAGTGTGGGCAGGATGTGAGGGCAGGTGGGAGGTGGTAGGCAAGAGTGCAGTGGAAAGACTATTTTGGAGTCAGGCCAACCCTGGTACGAGTGCTGTGGTAAGTCATTTCTCTCCTCCGAACCTCAGTTTCCCCTTCCTAGGATGGGGGCTAATGATAGCTGACAGGTCTGTAATGAGGGTTACAGACACATCACACATGTTGCTGGTCATATGTAGTTCCTGAGTTCCTCTTTGTTTCTGGTTGCCCTGCGAGGCTTGAAAGATCTTGGTTCCTCAACCAGGGATTGAACGCAGGGCCCCAGCAATGAAGGTGTGGAGTCCTAATCACTGGACCACCAGGGAAATACTGGAACCACCCTGTGGTTCCTTTTTCTTCCAGGCACTAGAAGCTGCATGGGCAAATGCCCAGAAAAGACAAACAGGCCCCTGGCTTAGGGCACGCCCAGGGCAGGTGTGTGGAGCAGGGACCTGTGGCCATAAACAGTCAGGGTGGCCCTGACATTGGACTTGGCGGAGGGCATTGGAGGCTCTCACTTTCCTGTCTCTCTCATCCAGAATTCACCGCATGTGAGCCCCTGAATGTCACCAGGGTAAACTCGAAAAGGCCACTTTGCTTGACAAGGACGTTGATCCCTTAGGGCACTGATTTTCAAAAGTTGTTTTGACTGCAGAACCTTTTTTCCAATTGAAAGGGCCCTCAGAACCCTGGACAAAACAGCTGCTCTGGTGGAGAAGGAGGTGGGGGTGTCCCCCGGGGTCCTGGTGACTCAGTCTCACCCCGACCCCGGCCAATTCCAACTGGCAGGCCCGAGGCACTGTTCTGCAGGCAGCCAGCCACTTGAAAGCTTCAGCCCTGGGTGAGTTTAAGAGTCTGAAGCTAGGACCTGAGGAGCCCAGAGGCAGAAGCTGGTGCCTTAATGCCCACCTCACTGGCAGCCTTACCTGTGACCTCATCGCTATAGCCGGTCCCCAGTCATGTAAGCTCAGAACTGTTTGTTCATCAGGGCCCCCAGAAATAAGATTCCAGGAGAGTAACAACCACCCCCCCAACCAAAGTCACCGTCAACTGGACGCCTGTCCATTCATCAAGGAAGAAGTCTATTTATAACCGTATGACCTTGGGCAAGAGTTTAACTCCCTGTGTGTTAGGACTTGGTGTGAAGGTGCCTGAGGTGAGCGGAGCAGGACTGGGAGCTTTGCTGATTGGTGGCTGCTAATCAGAAAAGTTTATGCTCCTGGGTCCTGGGTCTTGTTTGAATCTCTGCAGAGCATTTGTTGTGTGACCTCGGGTGACTTATTAACCTCCGTGTAAAACCGAAGAAATAACAGATGCTGGCACATAGGGTCGTTGTGAGTGTAAAATGAATTAATCCGTGTAGGGGCTTGGAACAGGGCCCCCCAAGCAGTGGGTGTTGTGAGCCTGAACTCTCTATCGTTGTTAGTGTTATTCCTGTCAGCACGGACATCCATTCATGCATTCATCTGCCCTCCAGCCAGCTAGCATTTATTGAGTGCCTGCTGTATACCAGTAGGAAAAATCCCCTGATGCTGGCAAAGACTGAAGGCAAAAGGAGAAGAGGGCGGCAGAGAATGAGATGGTTGGATAGCATCATTGACTCTGTGGACGTGAACTTGAGTGGGAGATAGTGGGGGACAGGGAAGCCTGGTGGGCTGCAGTCCACGGGGTTGCAAAGAGTCAGACACTACTTAGCAACTGAACAGCAACAGCAACTGTATACCAGGTGCTGTGGTACACCTTGGGGATTCAGCGGCCTGGCTTTGCTCTTAGGGTTAAAGACTTTGGTCCTCAGCTGGCGGCCCATGGGATGCACCCCCTGCACACAAGGGTTGAGTTGGCTCAAATGAGGAGACAGTCATGGGGTGGAGAGAGGCAGGGGCTGCCAGAAGGTCTGTAGGGATGTAAGGGAGGCTGGAGAGGGCCTAGACTTGGTGACTGCCTGGGATGAGGGATGGAGGAGAGAGGACGTGAGCGCTCCTCCTGTTTCTGATTTGGGCAACTGGGCACCAGCGATGACATTTAGGGAAAGAACACTGGAGGAGGAGCAGGCTGACTGTGCAAAGGATGGGCAGGGTTTGGCCTCGCTGAGGCTCATCTGCGTGCTGTGGAAGGCCAAGCACACTGAGCCTCACGCAGACACTCCCCACTGTCCTCCCGGCGGCAGCAGCTGACCTTAGTGAACCTCACACCACGTGCCCAGAACTTTGCAAGTGTCACTTCTTCTAACAATCCTTTCTGGCCCAGACGATCACTGCCCTCCTGCCGATGTGAGATCAGGGGCTCAGCAGTGAAGGGACCGGCCCCCAACACGCAGGGCTGCAGATTGGTGTGTCTGACCTGAGGCCCGTGTCCGTTCCAGACACCCAGCAAGTCCTTGGGAAGCCGGGAGTGGTCAGGGTGATGCTCATGCTGTGCCAGGCCCTTGTCCGAACTTTATGAACTTAACACAACTCCTTGACTCCTCACGGCCACCCCTTTGAGGAAGGCCTGGTGTTAGCTCAGATTTCTGTAATGAGCAGAGTGAGGCACTCAGATACCATGCCCAGGGCACATGGCTGGTGACAGGCAGAGCCAGGGCTGGCACCCCGGCAGGCTGGCCCAGAACTGATGATTGACTTCCAGAGGGAAGACAGCCCGGGGCACCAGCAGCCCCCCAACCACCCCCGGGCCAGGTGCAGGGCTCAGACGCCAGGCTCCAATTATGGTCCATTTATCCCGCTGCGAACTCAGCCCCGCCCCTCTCACCCGCCTCCTCTGGGCCTCCTGTCTTTCTCCATTCCAGTTTGTCCTCTAGTAGGATCTTTCTAGGGGCTTTCCTGGAGGCCCAAGTGGTAAAGAATCTGCCTGCAATGCAGGAGACATGGGTTTGATCCCTGGGTCGGGAAGATCCAGGAAATAGCAACCCACTCCAGTATTCTTGCCTGGAGAATCCCATGGACAGAGGAGCCTGGCGGGCTATAGTCCAGGAGGTGGCAAAGAGTCAGACACAACTGATTGAGTAACACACATTAGTTGTCACCTCCCCAGGCCTGCAGGCTAAACTCTGTGCACTTTGGTCTGGTGCTTAAGAGATCAGGAGGCGGATTTCCAGGTAGAAATTAGCAGGCAGGAGGTGTGTGGGGGCACCCTTAGAAACCTGCCTTGTAAGGTGGCGTGAGGGAAAGAATCCATCTGCCAGTGCAGGAGATGCCGGAGACCCAGGTTCCATCCCCGGGTGGGGAAGATCCCTTGAAGGAAGGCATGGCAACCCACTCCAGTATTCTTGTCTGGAGAGTCACATGGACAGAGCCTGGTGGGCTATAGTCCATGGGGTCGCAAAGAGTCAGCCATGACTGAAGTGACTTAGCACGTGGGAGGGGAGGAGCAGGCTTGGGCAGAGGGAGGAGTTGAGCTGTGAGGCAGTCATGACCGTCCTGCGGGCAGCTCTGGAGCGGGGGTGGCCATTAAAGATGTCCCCCTGAGGGAAGAGGCCAGGCTTTTATGCCCCCCAGCGACAAATCTTTGGAGAAGGGCTGTCCTCAGGGGATGTCAAGGGGCTTCTTCCACATACAGAGCAAACAGCCACCAACATATGGGGCCATGAGTATCCCATCCTGAAGAAGGGTCCGGGCAGCCACCACGGTGTCCATGGCTGTGAGCTGGTCAGACGCCAGACGGAGCCGGCCTCAGATTCAAGTGTTCCCACATGATCGCTGACAGGCCACTTCATCTCTCTGATCTCAGTTTCCCCTCTTGAAATGGGAATGATGTTCCCTCCGTCACAGAGATTTGTAGGGAGTGGGCGAGGGGGGATTCAAGGTCCCAGAACAGAGCCTGGGTCACTGGGGTCTTGCGGGTAAGGAATTTGGGTGTGTTTTTTTGTTTGTTTTTTGTTTTTCTTTTTGACCTCCCTACGTGGCTTGAGGATCCTAGTTCCCCCAGCAGGGATGGAACCTGGGCCCTGTGAGTGAAAGCACTTGATTCCCAACCACTGGACACCAGGGAATTCCTTTTATTTTTTTTTTTCTTTTGGATTTTGTTTTTATTGTGCTGTGGAGCCACTGGAAGGTTTTAAGCAGGGAAGGTGCCATGATCTAATTTCTTTATTCTTTTTTTTATTGAGGTGAAGTTCATATAAAATTAACCATTTTAAAGTATACAGTTCAGTGGCATTTAGTATATTCACAATATTGTATAACAATTGCCTCTCTCTACTTTCAAGACATTTTCATGACCCCCAAAGAAAACCCAAACCCAATAGCAGTCACTGCCATTTCCCCCTTTCTTCAGCTCCTGGCAGTTACCACTCTGCTGTCTGTCTCCATGATTTACTTATTCTAGACATTTGGTGTAAATGGAACCAGCCAATACGTGGCCTTTTGAGTCTGGCTTCTTTCAGACAGCACAGTGTGCTCGAGATTCATCCACATTATAGCGTGATGAGTACTGTCTTCCTTTTTAAAAAAGTATTATTATTATTCTAGAGGAGGGCATGGCAACCCACTCCAGTATTCTTGCCTGGAAAATCCCATGGATGCAGGAGCCTGGCTGGCTACAGTCCGTGGGGTCGCAAAGAGTCTGACACCACTGAGCTACTGAGCACACACACCCACATGTTATTACTGTTACAGGTTGTTATTATTATTAGGTTACCCCATGCAGCATGTGGGATCTTAGTTCCCTGACCAGGGATGGAACCTGCACCCCCTGCATTGCAAGTGTGGAGTCTTACCCGCTGCACCACCAGGGAAGTCCCCTGCCTTCCTTTTTGAGGCTGAATAATATTCCATTACATGGATATAGGGCCTTGACTTAATTTCAAAAGCATTTTAAAATGATTACTCTTGTTAGGGCTTCCCAGATGTTGTTAGTGGTAAAGAACCCACCTGCCGATGCAGGAGACATAAAAGACACAGGTTCGATCCCTGGGTCAGGAAGATCCCCTGGAGGAGGGCATGGCAACCCACTTCAGTATTCCTGCCTGGAGAATCCCATGGACAGGGGAACCTGGCGGGCTACAATCTACAGGGTGGCAAAGAATTGGACGTGACTGAATGACTGAGCATGCATGCAGTGGTGGCTGAGAAATAACTGTAGTGGTCCAAGAGTAGAGACAGGATGGTCCATTTCAGAGGTCGCTGGAAGGTGTGGAAGAGAGAAGATGCTGCGTTGTGCTGGGGTCAAGTGTACCGCCAGGTAGGGTGTGTGCCAGGGGCCAAGAAGAGTCAAGTAACTGCAGGGTTTGGCTAAACAGCTGGGCAAAACTGGTAAAGCCAGTTTCCATGGTGAGGAGGATATAGGAGGGGCCGTCTCTGAGTGGGAAGGATAAGAGTTATCTCAGGGTGTGGATCGTTGGAGATACCTACTTGAAATTCAAGTGGAGACAAAAGGATTTCCTTGTGCGACTGAGCATGAATTATTTAACTCGTCCCCTATTGATGGATATTTGGATGGTTTCCAGTTTTTGCAGGCATAGACAATGCTACCATCAGCTGGGCCTGTGGATTGGTGGGGGTGTTCCTGAGGGATAAGTTCCAAGCAGTGGGTCAAAGGGTATGAATATTTTTTAAGTGCATACTGCCAAATGGCCCTTCAAAAAGGTTCCACCAATTTATATTCCCACCCAAAGTGCACGAGAATGTCAAATTTCCCACACTCTTGCCAACAATGGGTATTATCAATCTTTTAAAAAAATCTTTGCCAACCCGAAAGGCTAAAAATAATCTTAGCGTTTTAACCTAAACACAATGTCACACGGCTGCACATTAACCCCCATGTGGATGTACTGTAATTTATTGAAGCGTTTTTTAGTTGTTTCCAGGTATTTTTATCTGTTTGTTTGTGCTGTTATAAACAACTATAAGCAAACATCTTCATGCACAAAAGCTTAGCCTGCATCGTAGCTGGTTAGAATTGACTCTCAATAGAATTACCAGGTGAAAGAGGAAAACCCTTTGTATGGCTTTTGTTATATACCGTGGAACTGCCTTCTGGAAAGACTGTACCAGGTTCTTTCTTTCCTTTTTTTGGCTGTGCCACATGGCATAAAATATCTTAGTTCACTGTGTACACACGTGGTCAGTCATTAAGTTGTGTCTGACTCTTTGCGACCCCATGGGCTGTAGCCCACCAGGCTCCTCTGTCCCTAGGATTTCCCTGGCAAGAATACTGGAGTGGGTTGCCATTTCCTGGACCACCAAGGAAATCCCTTCTTTTCTCTTTTTCTAAGCCCAGTTTCTTTTAACACCAGCTCTGTCTCGGCACTGAGGATTTGATAGGTTTTTAGATTTTCAGACAACCTCCAGTCATTTTCATAGATGGCAAGGCATTTTGAATTTTCCTGCTTTGACTGGTGTACCACCATAAGGGTTCTGTGGCCACGTGGTTGGTGGAGTCTGAGCCCAAGTTCCACTCAGGAGGGGCCTGATGGGTCTGTGGACTTGCTCTTTGTTTCCCAGGACTGGATTGTATAATTGGAACAGATGTACATGACAGCTGGCAGAATCCCACGTTGGTTTTCTGACCCATGGAGTCAGGATCATTGTTATAGAAAGAGCCAGTGGAAGCCCCCAGAACGCCTCACGTTTCCCAGGATGGAAATCCAAAAGCAATTCTACCGCCTTTGGAGGAACAGCAGAGATTAGTGCCACCATTAATGGCTCAAAAAAGCTGGGGTAGTGATCTCATCTTTGTTCAGCTGGCCTGTTTGGGGACTTCCCTAGCGGTCCAGTGGCTAAGACTGTGCTTCCAGTGCTGGGGGCATGGGTTTGATCCCTGGTCAGGGAACTAAGATCCTGCATGCCACAAGGCACGGCCAAAAAACAGACAAAAAACAACTGACCTGTTTGGCTTGTGTGGAAGGCAGATGGATCTCGGAGAATGACTGTGGATTACTGTAAATGCAGTCGGGTGGTGATTGCAATTGCAGTTGCTGGCCCAAATGAAGTGTCTTTACTGGAGCACGTCAGCACAGCCCTTGGCAGCTGTTGCGAGCTATTGACTGACGTGGCAAATGCTTTTGTCTCCATACCACTCTCCAAGGACCACCAGAAGCTAGGAGTACAAACCTTCAGTCTTGCTGAAGGCTGACATCAATTCTCTTGCTTTCTGCCGTCATCTAGACCACTGAGAACCTGGTCCCTGGATACAGTGTTGCACTCGTCCATCATGTTGGCATCATTCTGCTGATCCGATCTTAAGAGCAGGAACTAGCATTTAGTAAGGAAGTTGGCAGTAAACCCACTGCTGATATCAGTCAGTTATGGTCCAATCTGGAGACAAAACAGCACCAGTTACTTGAACAGAATCATGGTACTCAGTTGTGTCTGACTACAACCCTACGGACCGCAGCACGCCAGGCTCCCCTGTCCTCCACTATCTCCTGTAGTTTATTCAGACTCACGTCCATTGAGTCGGTGATGCTGTCTAATCATCTCATCCTCTCCCGCCCTCTTCTCCTTTTGCCTTCAGTCTTTCCCAGCATCAGAGTCTTCACTAATGAGTTGTCTCTTCGCATCAGGTGGCCAAAGTATTGTCGCTTCAGCTTCAGTCCTTCCAGTGAATACTCAGGGTTGGTTTCCTTTAGGATTGACTGGTTTGATCTCCTTGCAGAATCATATCGGCTATTTTTTGTATGTTTTTTTTTTTTTTTTCCTGTCACAGTGTGCATGCAGGATCTTAGTTCCCTGACCAGGGTTGGACCTGTGCCCCCTGCAGTGGAGGCTCTGAGTGCCGAAACTGTGCACCTCTGATGAACCCATGTGCCAGGATACAAAGCCAACCAAAACTCAGATTGGGACTCGAACCCACGGTCCTTTTTATTTTTTTAATATTTATTTATTTGGCTGCGTCGGGTCTTAGCTGTGGCTTGAAGCATCTTCACTGCCTCATACGGGATCTTTTGTTGCAGCATACAGACTCTCTAGTTGTGGTTCTCCGGCTCCAGAGCTCGCAGGCAGCCTCAGTAGTTGCGGTGCATGGGCATCGTCGCTCTGCAGCTTGTAGGATCTCAGCTCCCCCGCCAGGGATTGAACCCGAGTTCTCTGCACTGCAACATGGATCCTTAACCACTGGACCACCAGGAAAGTTCTCAATCCACTGTCTCTTAATTAGAATCACTCACCCGGTGTCTGAACTTGGGTTCTTTGAGTCTCAGCACAGAAGTAATTCAGGGAGAGGCAAAGTGATAGGCAGGAAATAGAATTACTAATATTCTACTTGCTTGTGTGGGGTGCAAGTGGGCAGGTGAGAGGGCTGTGCCCCAAGGATCAAGTAGACTACATTTTGGGCTTCACTGGTGGCTCAGAAGGTAAAGAATCTGCCTGCAATGCAGGAGACCTAGGTTCGATCCCTGGGTTGGGAAGATGCCCTGGAAAAGGAAATGGCTACCCACTCCAGTATTTTTGGCTGGGAAATCCCATGGACAGAGGAGCCTGGTGGGCTACAGTCTATGGGGTTACAAAGAAGACACGACTGAGCAATTTATACCCTTAAAAGTTGACTGAACACTAACAGTTATAATCAAAGGAAAGTGGAGGAGGGGAAGGACCGACTTTTTCCTGTTTCTTCCAGTTGATGTCAGGCTTACATCACTAGCTTCTCTTTTCTTTTGGATAGGAGAGTGTTTGACCCTATGAGGTCAAACTAGGACTGTCACAGAGCTTATTGAAATCAACAGAAGGGTGGTAACATGTCCTAAAATATGTTGAATCATCTCAGGTTCCATGTAACGACGGTCTCTTGCTTTGAAATGTCAACCATTCCCTTAAATCTCTGTCCTTAATCCTAAGGATCATTATTTTGCTGATCTCGACCAGCACAATGCAAGCTTCATTTTTTTTTTTTCTTTCACTTAATGACCTGGGACATATCTCATGCTTTTACTCATGACTTTGTAGTTAAGCAAACCTGCTTCATCCCAGGATGTTGTAATAGCTTTCTTTTTTTTTTTTTTGTAATAGCTTTCTTGAGTGACCTTTACTTAGAATAGGGCTTCTCCGGTGGCTCAGATGGTAAAGAGACTGCCTGCAGTGCAGGAGACCTGGGTTTGATCCCTGAGTTGGGAAGGTCCCCTGGAGAAGGAAATGGCAACCCACTCCAGTGTTCTTGCCTGGAAAATCCCATGGACAGAGGAGCCTTGTAGGCTACAGTCCATGGGATCACAAAAGAGTTGGACACGACTAAGTGACTTCGCTTTCACTTTACCTTAGAATGGTCTCTCTAAGTTCCCTAGGTTTGCCTCTCTACAATCCCCTACTGTGACTTCTACAGCCATCTGTGTAACTATTTTTATCCCTATCAGTCTTTTAAATTTTATTTTTAAATATTTATTTATTTGGCTGTATCAGGTCTTAGTTAGAACATGTGATATCTTCACTGAATCTCATGGGATCTTTCCTTGTGATGCCTGGACTTTCTCGTTGTGAGGTGCGGGCTTAGTTGCCCCAAGGTATGTGCGGCATACCTCGCAGGGATTGAACCCATGTCCCCTGCATTGCCGGGTAGATTCTTAACCCCTGGGGCCATCAGGGAAGTCCCATCCATATCAGTCTTAACCACTGGACTGCCATCGATTTTCCCTCCTATCAGCTATTGGAGCAGAGAAAATTTAATACAGCTCTTTGTTGGGCTTCCCTGGTGGTCCAGTGGTTAAGAATCTGCCTGCCAGTGCAGGGAACATGGATTCATCCCTGTTCTGGGAAGAGCCTATGTGCTGCAAGGCAGCTGAGCCTGTGAGCCACAACTACAGAAAGTCCTTGTGCAGCAACAAAGACCCAGCATAGCCAAAAATAGACAAATCTTTTTTTTTTTTTTAGACAAATCTTTTTAAAAAAGAATTGTTAGCTTGGGAAATCCCTGACAGTCCAGCGGTTAAGACTCCATGCTTCCTCTGCTCAGCATCCAGGCAGATCCTGCAGGCTTCGCAGTGCAGCCAAAAAAACCCCCACAAAGAATTGTTAACTAGATGTACAGTTGTTAGAGGGCTTCCCTGTTGTCTCAGTGGGAAAGAATCCACCTGCCAATGCAAAGATGGGGGATTCTATCCCTGGGTTGGGAAGATCCCCTGGAGAAGGGAATGGCAACCCACTCCAGTGTTCCTGCCTGGAGAATCCCACGAACAGAGGAGCCTGGTGGGCTACGGTCCATGGGGCTGCAAAAGAGTTGGGACACGATTTAACAACTAAATAACAAAGTGAAAGTTGTGAACCTGCTCACCAAAAGAGTAAAAAAGGAAACTAAGGGATCCTGAAGGTAGCAGGAAGCACCCACCACCCTGAGGGCTAAGGGGAAAGGAGAAGTTGGAAAGACTGAAACTTAGAAACTCAAGAGGCCCAATAGAGCTGAGCCTCAGACCTTTGAGGTAGAGTTGCTGTTGGTCTGGTATTGTGGATGTTTGGTGGGATTTTTGGATTTGAGTGGCGACTCATCCCTGGGTTTCACTTGTGTGTGCTGCTTCAGTCCTTTTACCAAACAATTCATAAGACTTTCATTTTGAGGGAGGCCCAGAGTACAAAGACTCTGCAGCAGGTGCTGGCTTCATGCAATCTGACCTGACTGACACCCAGATCTGATGACCTGGCAGATCCAGGGATGTGCAGAGTGCTGGTGGCAAATAGGGATGCAGGCAGCAGGAGGGCACTCACTTCAGACCGCCGGGGTTTTGAAGCAAATCAGGCTCTTTTCTGCAGATACTATTTTTTCAGCTTGAGAAACTGCTCATTACTGGGCTCCCATAGAGATTGAACACCTGCCCATGGATAGTGACCATGTGACCTGAGCACTCGTGTGATCTGAGTATTGTCGTTTGTGCACCAGTCAGGGTCCTACCAGGAAACAGGTCACTCCAGATATCTGAATGAAGAGAAGTGTTCACTAGGAATGAAGTTGCTAACTAGGTAACTGAGAGGGTAAAAGTTGAAGTCCAAGGCCAACTTTTTCTTCAAGGGGCCGGATGTAAATAGTCCCAGCTTCCAGGTCATCCTGTCACTACTCTTCTTTTGTCTGGAAAGCAGTTGCCGATGATCCCTAAACGAGTGAGGCTGGCTGGGTTCCAGTAAAACTTTATTTACAAAATTGGGCAGATGCACTAGACCTGGCCGTGGTTCACACACCCTTGCTCTGTGGCACGGAGGTAGCAAGTCAGGAAGCCACTCTGTCTCAAGTTCTGAAGGAACGGAGAGGAGCTGACACTATTGGAAACTTTGAGGAAGGGCTCTGTGAGGCTTCTTCTGCGAGTGCTTGTGGTTGTTCTTAGTCGCTAAGTCTTGTCAAGACTTTTTTGTGACCCCATGGACTGTAGCCCGCCAGGCTCCTCTGTCCATGGGATTCTCCAGGCAAGAATGCTGGAGTGGGTTGCCATTTCCTTACCCAGGGGATCTTCCCGACCCAGGGATCAAATCCCTGTCTCCTGCATTGGCAGGCGGATTCTTTACCACTGAGCCATCGGGGAAGCCCACTGCGAGTGCTAGGAAGCTGCAGACTGGATTTGTCTGCTGTCCTGGGAAGAACTGCGGCTGCCTTTGGTGCAGAAGGAAGGCCGGGAGCGGAGAGCCCCTGGAAAGTGCAGGTTACCCTCATTCCTCCAGCCCTGCAGCCTTCCTCTGGCGCCCCCTCCTGGCAGAGCCTGACAGGGAGCCGACGGACAGCACAGGTGGTTTGCAGCTGGAGCACAGAGCTGGTTGGGGGGAGCCCGACAGTCACAAGTGGCTGGTTTTTAGGCATTTAGACAACCCCCCATCGTCATTCCTACAGGTGGCTTATCATTTGGCTTCTTCCCGATTTCATCCCAGAGGTGAAACTGTCAGGGTCCCCTTAGGGAGGGAAGTCTTCTCGAAGGAATGGGTGTCTCTTTTGGGAAATGAAAAGGCGGAGAGGAGGAGGTGGAAAGGGAGGGGGAGTTTTAAGACTCTGAGAGGGATCTAGAAGGAACTTTCAGCCTTTAAGGATCTGTCTGTCCTCTGTTCAGAATGAAACCTGAATCTGACCACCACCACTTTGCCTGCCCCCAGCATCTCCGTGGACTAGTCAGCTTTCTCCCTGCCCATCTCACCCCTATGCCCGCTCCCACTCTTGCCCCTGTGGTCTGTTCTCAAAGCAAGCAGATCAGTCAACTCCTGCTCATACCTTCTGATGTGATGTCCTCCACTGTCCTTGGAGCAGAATTGGCTGCCTTACCCTGGCCTGCAAGGCCCTGCCGGGCTTTGGTCCCCACTCCACTGAATTTCCTACCCCTTGCTTTCTTTTTCTTTTTTTAAAATATTTAATTATTTGGCTGCACCAGCTCTTAGTTGCGACACACAGAATCTTCCGTCTCAGTTGTGACAAGACCAGGGGTCGAACCCGGGTCCCTGCTTTGGGAGCACAGAGTCTTAGCCACTGGACCGCCAGGGAAGTCCCCTCCTCCTCCCCTCCTGCTCCAGCCACCCTGGACACTGTCTTGGGTGCAGTGGGGAAGCCACCCCTGGGTTTTAAACAGGTGATTCTCACTTTGGATTGGGGGTGTTATTAGCGGAGTGTGGCAGTGAGGAGGCTGATGGGCTATCATGGAGGACTTTTGCCAAGACAGACCTTCTGGGGTGTGTAAAATATAATAAAGATTCCTATATTTGCTGGCATTGTTCCTGACAATTCACATATTAGTCATAAGAGGGGCAAATGCACGAGAAAGGAGAAAATTGGGCTTCCCTGGTGGTCCAGTGGTAAGGACTCCGTGCTTTCACTGCTGGGGGCACAGGTTCAATCCTTGGTCACAGAACTGAGAATCTGCAAGTTGTGGGCCAAAAAAAAAACCCCAAAAAACAGAGGGAACCACTCCTTACTCTCAACATCCAGAAATTCCCGAGGGTGGGCTGTGAATCCCATGTGTTCTGGGCCCTTGCCATACGTCGAAGCCTCTGGCTTCACCATCTCTGCTCCCAAGTCTCGCCGGGGCCGTGTCGTCTGTCCCCCACCTTGCGGGAGTCGTGTCACCTGCATCATCTCCCTCTACTCTTGGTTTGTCTTTCGGGTCTGTCCTCTTTGCCTGACGTCGAGCTAGCTTTCAGATTGGTCTCTTCTCCCCTGATCGTGGATTTCACGTGGGTCCCATGTGATCGCCCTATGACCCTGATTCTGTTTTCAGCCTGTGCCACCTCTCTCCTTCGAGGCCTGAGCCCTCTCTCCTTACCCCAGTTCTGTCCCAGCCTCTCTTCCCTCCTGTGCTCTCAAACTCAGCCCCTCGGAGGTGGTGAGTATGTCCCTCTTCCCAGGCCAGTGATCTAGGACCTTGACTCTTCTGTTTCAGCCCCAGGGTCGAAGGTCTGTGCTTGAATTGGGAGTCAGTGCTGGCCCCAGTTGAGGCCGTGGGGGCGGAGCCGTTATTCCTGGAAGAGGCATCCTGGGAGCCCGGTCCCAACCCAGGAGACGTCTCGCCCACACTTACTGCCCCCATTTTACAGAGCAGCAAACTGAGGCTGTGACACATGGAAGCCCCTGTCCCCGGTCACCTGGGTCAGAGCCGGGCTCCCCCTCCGGCACCCGGCCCGTCCCGGCTCCCTGCCTTCTCTGTCGTGTGTGTGCACGTGAGGCCACATGTTCACGTGTGTGCACTGTGCCTCTAGGGGATGCCCCCCACATCACCGCTCCGCCCCACACTCGTGTGCTGTGCATGTGTCTGCCTGCCTGAGTCCACGTGGGTGCACGCGTGGATTTGGCTTGGTGCGCACGTGTTGTTGCTGGTGTAGACTTGACCGTGTACAGTGCTCACATGTGCAATGTGTGTGTGTGTGTGTCTGGGGTGTGTATATGTGTGTGTGAGGTGCCAGGTTTTTTCCCAGCCTGGGTCCTGCCCACAGCTAACGACTGGCTGATGTCCACTTGGGCAAGAGCAACATGGCCTCTTTGGATCAGGCATCCCAATGTGCCAGCCAGACCTCCCAACACACCCTTTTCTCCACCCCCTACCCTTCACCACGTCAGACCTGGACTCCAGCCACCTCCCCCCCGACTCAAGACCACATGCAGATCCTCTCGAGGTCATTCTCAATGGAGCTGGGCTTAGTCCTGTGTCTCAGGATGCCTGCGTTCACACACCTGGGTCCCTAGCACCTGCTGGGGGCAGGAGAGTGGAGGTCACGCCTCTGTGTTATGGTCCCCAGTTGCTGTGTCTTTATTCCCTAGTGCCTTGGCCTCTCTGAGACTCAGTCTCCCCAGCTGTAAAATGGGGCTAGCAGTGGCCCCCAGAGAGCTGTTGAGAAGATTACAAGATAAACCCTATAAAGTGGCATCTAGCTCAGAACCTGGCACGTAGTAAGCTTGATAAATGTTACCTGTTGTTAATTGTTCATACCGAAGAGAAACCAAGACTCCTGGAGGGTCCTGAGTGGGTCAGCGTCCAGGTATCTTGACTCCAATCTCAGGACCCTGGTGTGGTGGGAGTGGCGGGGGGTCAGTGGTAGGTTTTATAAAGCAGGGTCTTAAATGATGAGCTTGACGTGGGAGAGGGGAGCGGGAGAGATTGGATGAGGCAGGGCAGCTGGGAGGAAGGAGGACATGAGATGACAGGGGTCCAATAGGGGGCCCAGGGTGCACTCCCAGAGCCAGTCTGGTCCCCTAGCTCCTCCTGCCGTCCTCCTCTCTGTGTCTCTCTCTCTTGGCTTCTGATACTCCAAATCGCTCCCTCGGTACAGTTCTCTCTGATTGCCCATCTGTCTCCCCGGCCCACCCCTCTGCCCCCGCGTCCCGCCTCCCCTCCAGCAGAAGGCAGACCTGGCTGTGGCCGCGTTCACCATCACGGCCGAGCGGGAGAAGGTCATCGACTTCTCCAAGCCCTTCATGACCCTGGGGATCAGCATCCTCTACCGCGTGCATATGGTATGGTTGCCCTGGAGACGCGGCTGGGGATGGGGCGGGGGTGGCATTGAGGCCCAAGGGAGGCGGGGGCTGCGGGCTGGACCTTGCCTGCCCTGGTGGGGCCTGTGGGCCCTGGGGCTTTGGGAGGGGCTGGTGGGGGGCACTCTGTTCTCACTCCCTCTCCCACCAGGGCCGCAAGCCCGGCTACTTTTCCTTCCTGGACCCTTTCTCTCCGGCTGTGTGGCTCTTCATGCTTCTTGCCTATCTGGCCGTCAGTTGCGTCCTGTTCCTAGCTGCCAGGTGAGTCCACTACCTGCTGCCTGGGAGGGAGGGGGCGGGGAGGAGGCAGGAGCCGGGGTCTCCACGGCTGTCCTTTCTGTCTGTCCTGATTGTCTCGGCCTCCACTCAGAGTCTTGGGTTCCCTGCAGCTGCCCTCCCTTCTCCCTTTCCTGCCCGGTTTCTGTGTTTCCTCCCTGTGTCTCTGACTTTGGCTCTGGGGTCCTCTGCAGGCCTGTCCCCTTCTCGTTCTTCTGTCCCCTTCCTCTCTGGCCCCCACTGTCTCTGTCTGTGTGCGTGTCTCCCTGTCCGTCTGTGTCTCTCTGCCTCTCCACGTGTGTCCTCCCGTCTCTTCTGATCACGGTGGCCCTCTCTCTCTCCTGTTTTCTCTCTTTCTTCCCACCCCCTGTGTCTCTCCACAGGCTGAGCCCCTACGAGTGGTACAACCCGCACCCATGCCTGCGGGCGCGCCCCCACATCCTGGAGAACCAGTACACGCTGGGCAACAGCCTCTGGTTCCCTGTGGGGGGCTTCATGCAGCAGGGCTCGGAGATCATGCCCCGGGCGCTGTCCACGCGCTGCGTCAGCGGAGTCTGGTGAGAGGCTGTCTGCCCGCCCCAGCTGGGGTTGGTGGGGTGTAGGGGGGGACCCTCCTGAGACCTGGGCCCATTCCTGTTCCCCACGCCAGCCATGTGATGGGACGCAGGGTAGGCGGAGCTGAGCCCCAGCTCTGCCGCTCACGGGCTGTACCCTCTCTGTGCCTCAGTCTCCTCATCTGAGAAATGGGAGTGAAAATGCCCACGTCTCAGGTTGTAAGGATCCAGCAAGGTGATGATGGGAAAGTGCTTCTGCTGACGGGAGGGGTTATAATCAGGACAGAGTGGGCATTGTAGTCGCTGTCTGAGACATTGCCCCAGGCAATAAGAGACTAGAATCCTTGAGCCTCGACAGCCTTCACGTCCGCAGGCCAAGGCTGAGACCCAGTCAGAGACAGCTGCTCCCTCAGAGCCCCATGGGGACCCAGTACCTTGAATAGAACTTATTTTGCCCCTGAGACAAGCTCTGAGAAGCTTCATGCCAGAGAGCAGACACTGGCGACCAGTGGTGTCTTGCTCATAGCTTTACATTTTTTGGATTGGTTGGCATTTAAACATTGGGCAAAGTCACTTACAAATTCAGATTTCTTTCTTTCTAAACAAAAAATAGAAAAATATTTAATTAAATTGGTTTATTTGTTGGCCACGTGGCATGTAGAATCTTAATTCCCCAGATTCTATAGGGATCGAAGCCATGTCCCCTGCACTGGGAGCTCGGATGTTCTTAACCACTGGACTACCAGGGTAGTCCCAGACTTCTTTCTTTTTCTGTTTTGTTTTGGCTGTGCCACATGGCTTGCGGGAATGTTTCCCAAGCAGGGATTGAACCCGGGGCCTCAGCAGTGAGAGCTCGCTGTCCTAACCACGGGGCCACCAGGGAACTCCCCAAATTCAGATTTCTCACTTTTCTCAAAGATTTGGGAGATCTGGTATTGCTCAGCTGGCATTCCCACTTGGTGGCGATGTCTGTTCCATTGGCCGCAGGCCCCTCTGCCTCCTTCGGTCACTTTCTGGCCTTGCTTCCATAAGCGCTCATGTTTGCCACCCTGTCTTTGATTTATTTAGCCCCATGGTATGTGGGACCTTACTTCTCCAACCAGGGATTGAACCTGTGCCCCCTGCATTAGGAGTGCAGAGTCTTAACCACTGGACCACCAGGGAAGTCCCCATCCTGTCTTTTAAATAGCAGATGGGCTTGGTTGCAGCTCATGTAACTCTTCTAAGCTCCTTTTCCTCCTTAGAGCCACAGAAAGCCAAGGAGCATGCCTAGAACAAGGAATATTCTCCCAGTTTTATGGATTGGAAGACGGAGACCCAGAGAGAGGAAGTGGCTTGCTAGAGAGAATGCATTTGGCTAGAGGCAGGGCGGGGCTGAGCCAGCTTCCCACCCCAGTGCCACCCACCCCCCAGTCCCTGGGTGCTGCCTGAGCCTGGCTCTGCTCCCCAGGCCCTTGGTGACCTCTCCAGGGCAACCCAAGACGTCGGGCCCCGTCCCCGTCAGTTACAGTCAATGCATCAATAGTCATTCAGCACAAAGTGCTTCTGAGCCCTTTGCATGTGCCACATACTCAGGTGAGAAATTAAGAGGTGAAGGAGCTGAGAATAAATAGGTAAACAGATAAATAAACACAAGGACGTCATATTTTATGCCAGGAATGTATCCCAATGATATTGTCTGATTCAAAACTTGTTCATTCAAGACCAACCATAATGGTGGCAGGTTTTTCTCTCTCTCAACCAAGTGCAACTAACTACCATCTGGCAGTTATTTACAATTTGCTTGGCTTTGAAACTTCTGAATTTCAATGATTTCTTTTAAACATTTTGAAATTGGCATCACTTCAGGAGTTACACCCTGCCTTCCTTTCCTGTTGCTGTTGCAACAAATTACCACAAACTTAGTGATTTAAAAACAATGTAAATTTATTCTCTTACAGCTCTGGAGGTCAGATGTGCAAGATAGATATCGCTGGGCTAAAGTCAAGGTGTTGGCAGGGCCAATTCTGAAGGCTCTAGGGGAGAATCCATTTCCTTGCCTTTTCCAGCTTTTAGAAGCTGCCTGCATTCCTGGGCTCATGGCCCCTTTCTCCAGCTTCAGAGCCAGCAGCACAGCATCTTCAAATCTCTCTGTGACTCTGACCTCCTTCTTCCCCTTATAAGGACCCTTGTGATTCCATGGGCCCACCTGGATACTCCAGGTCAATATCTCAATCTCAGGATGCTTAACTTAGTTCTATCTTCAAAGACCCTTTTTAAGAAAAAAAAATTATTTATTTATTTGGCTGCACTGGGTCTTAGTTCCAGCACTCAGAATCTTTGATCTTCATTGTGACATGCTGGGTCTTTAGTTGCAGCTTGCTAACTCCTAATTACGGCATATGGAATCTAGCTTCCTGACCAAGGATCGAATCCGGGCCCCCTGCACTGGGAGTGCAGAGTCTTAGCCACTGAACCACCGGGGAAGTCCCGTGTAAAGAGCCTCTTACTCTGTGAAGAAACATACATATAGATGTTCATATAGACAGACGTCTTAGGGGCAAGGCTTTCTTCTGCCTACCACACATCCTAAGTGAATTTTATTAGCATTTAAATGTAACGATGTATCGGATGTACATAGGCTGAGCTATTGAAGAATCCGACAGGGTGCAGTGAAAGAACAGTGGAGACTGAAGGTGCTTAGGAACGGCGCCTCTGAGGAGGTGACATCTAGGCTGAGTCCTAAAGGTGCAGAGGCAGGCCTGCCCGGGAGAGGGAGGCGCCTCCCAGCCAGGCAGGAGCGGGCGGCGTGTGTGAGGAGGTGGCTGCAGGGCAAGCAGGGACCCGCCGTGACGGATCTGGGTCAGGTGGGGGACCAGTGACCACCTCTCTGTAGCCCATCCCTTCTGCTCCTCAGTCAGGGACCCTCTTCCCCAGCTGGGTGTTCTATGCCCCCGGGATGTGGTTGCCACAGGAGCAGCAGCAGCCCACCCAGAGCCCGCCTCCTGGGCCCCTCATCTCCTGATCCCCCCGGGGCCACAGCCTCCTGCAGCCACACCCAAGGGCGCATCATCATTTGGGACACTTCTGCCTTGATTCTTTATCATTTTTGGCCATGCCCCATGGCCTGTGGGGTCTTAGTTCCCCAAACAGAGATTGAACTCACACCCCTTGCACTGGAAGCCCCGAGTCTTAACCACTGGACCAGCAGGGAGGCCCCAGTTCTACTTTGAAAATCAGTATTTCCGAGTTCAGACTCTGACCCCAGCCCTGGCCCTCCTGGGCTCCCCCAGTCACTCCCTTGAAGTCGGTCCTTAGACCTCCTTTGCCGTTGTCAACTTCTCAGGCCGGGTCACCCTCTCCTCACGCCCTCCTGGTAAAGAAAGCCCCCAAACCTCAGGTCTCGTTCTGCTCCCTTCCCCACACTCCACCAGGGTCACATGGGCCCCCTTTATTGATATGGCCAGCACAGCCTGTTAGCCATCCTCTTTCTAGAAACTCGTTGCTCCTAGGCTGCTGTGTCTTCCTGGCTCCCTCCTACCTCTTTGGATCCTCTCTTCCATTTCAGCATGGCTTCCTTTGCCCTTGCTCTCTCTCACTCCACACCAGTGAGTCTTCAGTGCTCACAGACTCAATGCGCTCTTAAAAATAAAACCACACACACTACTTTATTTATTTGTTTATTTTGATCACGCCATACAGCGTGTGGGATCTCAATCCCTGACCAGGGATTGAATGCAGGCCACCGCAGTGAAAATGCAGACTCCTAACCACTAGCATGTGCACGTGCTAAGTTACTTCAGTCTTGTCTGACTCTTTGCGACCCTGTGGACTGTAGCCCACCAGGCTCCTCTGTCCATGGAATTCTCCAGGCAAGAATACTGGAGTGGGTTGCCATGCCATCCTCCAGGGGATCTTCCCAACCCAGGGATCGAACCCGTGTCTCTTAAGTCTCCTGCATTGGCAGGTGGGTTCTTTACCACTAGCGCCACTGGGGAAGCCTCCCTTAACCACTAGACCACTAGGGAACTCCTTCAATGCCTTCTTTAAAAAAAAATTTATTTTATTTACTTGTGGCTGTGCTGGATCTTCATTGCTGCGTGGCCTTTCCTCTAGTTGTGGCGAGTGGAGGCTACTGTCTAGCTGAAGTGCACAAGCTTCGCATTGCAGTGGCCTCTCTTATTGCGGAGCCCGGGCCCTAGGGCACTTGGGCTTCAGTAGTTGCAGCTCATAGGCTCTGGAGCACAGGATCAATAGTTGTGGTACACAGGCTCAGTTGCTCTGTGGCATGTGGGGTCCTCCCGAATCAAACTCATGTCTTCTGCATGGGCAGGCAGATTCTTTACCACTTAGCCACCAAGGAGCCCAGTGCCCTGTTTTTATAACAAATATTTGGTAACATCTCTTTTCTGCCTTAATGAAATTCAAAGGTTTCAAATACATCAGCCTACACACATGATTCAGAACAAATCAATATAATGCCCTGATTTCAATACAAAGGAGAAAAGGGGGAGTGATTGATGATAAAACAGTAGGAGAGCAATACCTAAATGCTTGGGCGGGACTGCGCTCCAAGACAGATTGCAGTGGTCGGGTAGTGGATACCATTGCAATTATGAGAAGACAGACCGTTTAATAGAATGAAGTCAACACCTGAGGCGTGACGCTTTGAAATCATTGGCAGATAAGTATATCTGTACAAACACAAATCACCATGAATGTGAGACTCATCAACGCAGCTGGTCCAAGTGTCTTCACGTAGTGACTCAAATACCACAGCAGGGCTGCTGTCAGAGACTCGGTTTCCCCAAATCGTGAACAGTTCTTGGCAAGGTTTCAAACAAAACAACATCCAGCTTTGTTCCTCAATCTAAACAATAGGTACCTTTCTAGAAATGTTGGTTTTTATTCTAGCCATCCCAAAAATATTTTTATGTCCGTGCATGCTCAGTCATGTCCAACTCTTTGCAACCCCAAGGCCCATCGCCCACCAGGCTCCTCTGTCCATGGGATTCTCCAGGCAGGAATACTGGGGTGGGTTGCCATTTCATTCTCCAGATCTTCCTGACCCAGGGATAGAACCTGAGTCTCTTGTGTTGGCAAGCAGATTCTTTATCACTAGCACCACCTGGGAAGCCCTGGTTTTTATGTATCAGGGAGTTAAGAGTCAGATAATCATGTACGGGATTTTCCATGTTTAGACTGGGCTGCCTGGTCAACACCTGTCCCCACCCAGTGACATCAGGACCCCACACAATCACTTTGGTCACCGGAGTGCCCCACACCTCACCAAGCACTTTCCTTAAACAACTCTGGGGCCACTCCCTGCCCAGGAACCACCACTCTGTATACCCCCAGCTTCCCTTCCCAAGTCCTCAACTGCAGATCCCTCCATGAGCCCAACAGGCATCCTCAAGCTCAGCTTGCCCAAAACGGAGCTCACGTCCTTACTCCCAAATTGGTCCCCAGGCTCAGTCTTGGTGAATGGCCCCATCATCGCCACCACCTGTCTGCCATGCTGTCCCTGGGGTCTCGGGGTACCTGGGGTGTACCAGGCACTGAATAATTTTGTCTTGAGTGAATGACAGCATTGACCCGTGGGGTAGGTTTGAAGAGACTTGGTTTCCAGAGAGCTCATGGCAGACCCTGGAACTTTGTGTGAGTTGAGTTTGGGTTGCTTTTGGAAAAGGCGTATTATTCATCCGTTTATCCTACACTCCACCTGCATCCCAGCGCCTAGCATGGGAGTGTGCATGCATGCTCAGCAGAAGACAGCTGCTCTTTTCATCATTATCCGCTGGAAGAGGGGGTGGTCTGGAAGGACCTCTCAGCATCTTTCCTGACTTCAGGCCCCACAGATCTGTATCTGTACCTCGGCAGGGAGCCTAGCCCCTCTCATCTGCCTGGTGGGAGGACAGAGGGCCAGGCCAAGACAGGTGACTGCCTTTGGGTCTAGAGCCAGGCCAGTGGGTACTTCTTTTCCCAAGTCCGTCCTGAGTCACCAGGACCACAAAAGCACACACGTGCATGGCACTTGGGCTGTGTTGTAACTCACTCTTAGCACAGCCCTGTGAGGAGCAGCCTACAATCATCATCATCATTATTACTATTATTATAAATGCTGTGATTTTGGCCACACTCTGAGGCTTATGGGATCTTAGTTCCTCCACCAGGGACTGAACCCACCCACTTGATATTGAAAGCACAGAGTCCTAACCACTGGCCTGTGAGGGAATTCCTACGGGGGCCTCCTATTATACTTAACCTCACGGGTGAATCTGTGGTCTCACAGCTCATGGGGATTTTCCAGGGACCTTGATTTCTACTTTATTTCCACTGTGGTCAGTGACTATTCTCTGTAGGATTTTAATCGTTTGTCATTTATTGAGACTTGTTTTATGACTCAGCATAGAGTCTATTCTGGTAAATATTCTACATGCACTGGCATAGAATGTGTGTTTTGCTGTCGGTGGGTGCAGTGTTTTGTAAATGTCAATTAGGACCAGTAGGTTACTCTTGTCTTCATGTCTTCTATATGCTTACTGCCTTTCTGTTTACTGATTCTATCAATTACTGAGAGAAGAGTGTTGAGATCACCGCTTGTAATTGTGGAGGAATTTTATGTTTCTCTTTTCAGTTCTGTCTGGTTTGGCTTCATGAATTTTGAAGCCATGTAATTAGGTGCATCAAAGTTTGAGACTGTTGTGTCCTTTTGATGAACTGACCCCTTTGCTATTATGTAGCTCAGTTGGTAAAGAATCTGGCTGCAATGCAGGAGACCCTGGTTCGATTCCTGGGTTGGGAAGATCCTCTGGAGAAGGGATAGGCTACCCACTCCAGTATTCTTGGGCTTCCCTTGTGGCTCAGCCGGTAAAGAACCCACCTGCAATGCAGGAGACCTGGGTTCAATCCCTGGGTTGGGAAGACCCCCTGGAGAAGGGAAAGGCTACCCACAACAGTATTCTGGCCTAGAGAATTCCATGGACTATATAGTCCATGGGGTCTCAGAGTCGGACATGACTGAGTGACTTTCACTTTCACTTCCTCTTTATTGCTGATAAATTCCTTGTTTTGGGGTTACCTTTTTTGATATTCATATAGCCATCCCAGCTTTTTAAAAAAAGTACTTATTTATTTTGCTGCACTGCTCTTAGTTGCGGCATGTGGGATCTAGTTCCCTGACCAGGGATTGAACCAGGGCCCCCGTTCAATCACTGTAGCACGGAGTCTTAGCCACTGGACCAACCAGGGCCATCCCCAGCTTTTTTAGTGTAGTGTTTCACAGTATGTCTTTCCCCCATCCTTTCATTGTCAGCTTACCTACACTATTATATTTAAAGTGGTTTTCTTATAGACAGCATGTACTTAGGCCTTGGACTAGGGATTGGCAAACTTTTTTTTGAGTATTGGGCCAAATTATAAATACTTCAGGCTTTGCTGGTCATATGGTATCTGTTGCATCTACTTAACCCTGATTGTGGTACAAAAGCAGCCTTGATTGAATGGGTGTGGTTGTGTTCCAATTAAACTTTTTTTTTTGGCTGCACAGCGGGGCATGTGGGATCTTAGCTCCCCAACCAGGGATCCAACCCACTCCCCATTCCCCCTACATTGGAAGCTCAGAGTCCTAACTGCTGGATCACCAGGGAATTCCCCCAATAAAACTTTATGGACGCTGACAGTGAAATTTGAATTTTATGTGTCGCCTATCATGAGCAGTTACTCTTCCTTCACTTTCTTTTTAAGCATTTAAAAATGTGAAAGCCACTCTTAGCCTGTGGGCTGCACAAAAACAGTAAGTCAGATCTGGCCTGTGGGCCATAGTTTGCCAACCCCAGGCTGAGACCATTTACCTGCAGTATAATTATTGGTATTTGTTTGATGTTGTTTAATTGCTAAGTCATGTATTTTTTTGACCCCATGGACTGTAGCCCACCAGGCTCCTCTGTCCGTGGGATTTCCCAGGCAGGAATACTAGAGTGGGTTGCCATTTCCTTCTCCAGGGGATCTTCCTGACCCAGAGATAAAACCTGGGTCTCCTGCATTGCAGGTGGATTCTTCACCACTGAGCCACCTGGAAAACTCATAAAACCCAGCATTTACTTATAAAAATTAGTTGCATTCATTCAGAAAAAATTCAGACTTTATAAACTTGATGTAAAATGTTACTAGCTATTTCTAAAACAAGAAATAACTAATAACGTGTGTATGTATGTTTGTCTTCCTTGGGGTTTATTGAGATTCTTGGATCTGCAAGCTTATAATTTTCACTAACTGAAAAATTTTGGACATTACTTTTTCACATATTTTTTTTCTGTTACCCCCTTACTCTCTTCTCTCTCTGGGACTCCGGTCATGGATGTAAGACCACTCGGTATTATTCCTCAGGCCACTGAGGCTCTGTGCTCATTGTCGGTCATTTTTTCCCTCTTTGTGTTTCATTTTTTGTGTTTGTGTGTTTCTTTTGAATAGATTCTTTTGCTGTCTTCAGAATCTGTTTTCTTTTCTGTGCAGTGTTTAATCTGTGTAGATCCTTCCAATAAAAATTTCCTTTTAAATGTTGTATATTTCATACACAGATTTCTGTTCCTTTCTTCCATTTCCCTCTGCAATATGTTCATGTTTTTCTTTACATTCTTGATCATTCTGAATGTCTTTGTAATAGCTGTTTAATGTCCTTGTCTGCTAATTCCATCATTTCTACCAATTCTAGTTCGGCTTCCATTGAGCAACTTTTTCCTAGTTGTAAGTCACAGTTTCCTGCACGTTTGTTTATCTGGTATTTTTTTATTGGATGACAGACATTGTGAATTTTATGTTGTTTACATTGTTGCGTGTATTAAAGAATCTTGGGGTTTGTTGTTTTTTTTTTCCTGCAAGACAGTTACTTGTGGATTCTTTTGAGCCTTTCCAGGCCTGTTTTTAAGCTCTTTTATGGTAGGTCTAGCATAACATATTCTTGGGCTAACTTAACTCTAATTCTAATGTGTTATCCTTTTGGATCTCTATTGAATGTCTTATGCATTCAAAGAAATCTCTCTACTCTGGTTAGGAGCTCAAAAGATTCCTATCCCTCTATGAGCCCTGGAAATTGTTCTCCCTTTGAAAGTCATCCTTATCTGACCCCTTGGAGTTTTATCCAGTGCATACACAGACTGACATTCAGCCAAAGATTCAAAAGAGAAAGCTACGCAGATTACTAGAACTCTGAGCATTCTGCTTCTTCCTCTTGGGCATTCTGTCTCATGAATGCCAGCCATCTTGGCCTTCTTGATCTCTGATCTCCATCTCTACAGCTCAGTGAGTTTGCCAGACTCTGGGTTTTCCTTCCTGGCACGGCCGTCTATAAATTAAGTCCAGCTGGGTAATGGCAAGCAAGTCTTACTTCATTATTCTTTCCTCAGGGGATCCTGGTGCTGTGATGCCTATGGTCCTTTGTCTAAGGTCATTTCCTATACCCTGTCCAGTTTTCTATTAATAGTTCACAGAGGGTATTTCCAGACCATCTTATTCTCTTGTGTTTCTGGGAGCAGAAGTCTCTGGAAAGAAAGTGTTAGTCGCTCAGTTGTGTCCAACTTTTTGTGACGCCATGGACTGTAGCCCGCCAGGCTCCTCTGTCCATGGGATTCTCTAGGAAAGAATACTGGAGTAGGTAGCCGTTTCCTTCTCCAGGGGATCTTTCCGACCCAGGGATTAAATCCGGGTCTTCTGCATTGCAGATGGATTCTTTACTGTCTGAGCTACCAGGAAGTCCGTGGAAGTAATACTTAAACCCAGAGAAGGGACTTCCCTGGTGGGCCAATGGTTTCAACTCTGCCCTCCCAATGCAGGGGACCCTTGTTCAATCCCTGCTCAGAGAACTAGATCCCACATGCTCCACTAAGACCTGGCACAGCCAAGTAAATAAATAAAAATCTTTTAAAAAATGTAAACCCAGGGATCTCGCTCCAGATTCTATGATCCCAGCCCCTCCCAACTCTTTGTGACGCCATGGACGGTAGCCCGCCAGGCTCCTCTGTCCATGGGATTCTGTGACCCCAGTCAGCAGTCAGCCTTCTAGATTCTGGGGTCGCTGAACGGGGGCGCCGCCAGTGGGGTGCACAGTCGCGGGGGCAAGGTGGCAGGGGTGGCGCCAGCCCACAGCTCACCCCTCCCACCCCTCAGGTGGGCCTTCACCTTGATCATCATCTCCTCCTACACGGCCAACCTGGCCGCCTTCCTCACCGTGCAGCGCATGGAGGTGCCCGTGGAGTCGGCCGACGACCTGGCGGACCAGACCAACATCGAGTACGGCACCATCCACGCCGGCTCCACCATGACCTTCTTTCAGGTGGGCCCCCGGGGCCACCCTGGCTCGGTGTCGGGGTCACCGCCACGCACAGCGGCTCAGGGCAGGGGAGGGCATTCCTCAGAAGGTCCCCGCAGGGCCTGGAGGAGGAGCGCTGTCCTGTGTGGCCTGGATGGAGGTCTCTCTGAAGCCAGCTGGGCCCTGGCGAGATAATGGGGGTGCAGCCTCTGCTCCCAGCTTCTCTGGATATACCCTGGGAACACTGGGAAGACAGGCTGGGCGTCAAGACGCACCAAGACCCAAGGGTGGGAGAGAGAAAGAGGGTTAGAAAACAGGCCATGCCCCCTCCTTCCCATGCCTTTGGTCCTCAGGTTCCTTGCTGGGCTGGTGGGTGTGGGGATGGCCTTGAGCGGTCTGTCTGTCTTGTCTCTCTCTGTCCTTGGCTCTGTCTTCCTCTGATCTCCTCGCTCTCTCAGCTTGAGGGAGACCTCCTGGAGGGCAGAGGATCAGGCTCAGGGGGAAAGGCAGGAGTGGGAGGACCCTCACCCGTCCTCCTCCCCTCCTCTGTGCTCCCTCTGCGCAGAATTCACGGTACCAGACGTACCAGCGGATGTGGAACTACATGCAGTCGAAGCAGCCCAGCGTGTTTGTCAAGAGCACAGAGGAGGGCATCGCCCGTGTCCTCAACTCCCGCTACGCCTTCCTGCTCGAGTCCACCATGAACGAGTACCACCGGCGCCTCAACTGCAACCTCACCCAGATCGGGGGCCTCCTCGACACCAAGGGCTACGGCATCGGCATGCCGCTGGGTATGGCGGCCCTGGGGCCCCGGGCAGCCGGAACCAAGCCGTGTGAGCAGGCCATGGGGTGGGCCAGACCCTCCCTGAGCAGGCTGGGTGTGCTGTGTGTAGGCTCCTGCCTGTGTGGCCTTGGGCAGGTGTCGCCACCTTCCTGAGTCTCTGCACCCTACACCTGGATAAACAGGCCGCGGAGCCATCCACTCCAGCCCTGCAGGGTGGCAGGGAGAACCCTGTGAGGCTCACCACCTTCTCCCGTTGGCCCCAGGGCCCCTCCAGGGGGAGGCTGTGGTTTCACTGACTTTGCATTCTCTGCACCAAACCCACAGCCTGGCTCAGCGCAGGTGCTCTGGAAATAACAGTGGATGTTGTTGTATGGGTGGAAGGGAGGGAGAGAGGGAGGGAGGAAGAATGATGGATGGATCTGCCAGGGAGACCTGGACGTGTTTTTCCAGGGCTGGTGCTGGAAACTCACCACCGGTTGGGTCACCCAATTTTGGCTTTAAGCCTACCTATATTCTGATGATTGCTGCATTACTTACCTGTGACTACATAACAAACGAGCCCAAATCTTAGCAGCTTTGCAGTAAGGTCAGTGATGTTATCGGGGAAACCTTGGCACCTGGTGCTCTGAGAGACAGGATCTGGAGTCACACCAACCTGGATTACAACTGGTTAATACTTCACCTTCCAATGCGGGGCGCAGGTTTGATCCCTGGTTGGGAAGCTAAGATGCCTTACAGTCAAAAAACCAAAACATAAAACAGAAGCAATATTGTAACAAATTCAATACAGACCTTACAAATGGTCCACAGAAGAAATATTTTTTTAAAAAGAATTATCATAATCAGTAGAGGGTAGGATGTGGGTGGGACCCAAGGATGGTTTAAGGGAAGGATCTGAGGGCAGGGAGGAAAGAGGTGGCCGAGGTTTGGGGCCAGTCAGAGGAGAGGTGTGGCTGGGGACCCACTCATGTGGCAGGTCTGATGCCCTACTGTGTGCTAGGACTGTGCTGGGTACTCAGAGGCCACAGCAGGGAGCTAGCTGCTCAGCCCCCACCTGAGCTGTCTACTGGGGCAAAAAATGGCACTCAGTTAACACATAGCCTTATATGGTGATGTCATGTGGTCACAACTGCTCTGAAGTAAATTAGGGGAAGAGATGGATGGGGAGTGGGGTTCTTGTTGTCATTTTTTTTTTTTTTTAATTTGGCTGCACCACTTGGCTTGCCATTTCTTAGTTCACCAACCAGGGACTGAACCCAGGCCCCCCGTAGTGAAAGCACAGCATCCTAACCACTGGACTGCTGGGGAATTCCCTGGCATTTTAACTAGAGTTAGAGAAGACCCTTCTGAGGCACCATGTGAGCTGCACTTTGAGTGAAGGAACATTCCAGGCAGAAGCAAAGGTCCTAAGAGAGCCCCAGGTGGCAGGACCAGTGAATGCAGGATCTTGTTGAACCTGTGAACATTTTTTTTTTCTAGCTGCAAACAGAAGTCATTGGAGAGTTTTAAGCACCAGAGAGGTGTGATCTATGACTGTGTTTCTGAAATTGTCTCTCTGGCTGCTGTGTTGAGAAGAGCTTCAGTGCAGTGGGGAGTAAGGGTGGGGGCCACAAGGAGGGGAGTGGTGGTGTTCAGTCTCCCAGTTGTGTCTGACTCTCTGCAATCCCATGACTGCAGCACGCCAGGCTTCACTGTCCTTCACTGTCTCCCAGAGTCTGCTCAAACTCATGTCCATTGAGTGGATGATGCCATCCAACCATCTCATCCTCTGTCGCCCCCTTCTCCTCCTGCCCTCAGTCTTCCTCAGCATCAGGGTCTTTTCCAGTGAGCCGACTCTTCCCATCAGGTGGCCAAAGTATTGGAGCCTCAGCTTCAGCATCAGTCCTTCCAATGAATATTCAGGGTTGATTTCCTTTAGGATTGACTGGTTTGATCTCCTTGCTGTCCAAGGAGGGGGAAATGGTGACAAATGTGACAAGTCGGGGGCTTGGCCCAGGGGTGGTTAAGGGGAGGCGGTGAGCAGTAGTCAGATAGAGGGTGGACAGGGAAGATGCTGGGCGCACAGCAGAGCCGGGAGGAGAGGAGCTGGGCCTTGGAGGGGCAGGGCTCCAGGGTCCTGATGACCGCCCCCGCCGTGTGCCCGGTCCAGGCTCCCCGTTCCGGGATGAGATCACGCTGGCCAT
Organism: Dama dama; assembly: GCF_033118175.1. NCBI lineage: Eukaryota > Metazoa > Chordata > Mammalia > Artiodactyla > Cervidae > Dama > Dama dama. The sequence continues at coordinate 56,795,352 of NC_083684.1, forward strand.
CCTTCAGCTTCAGGAGAACAACCGGCTGGAGATCCTGAAGCGCAAGTGGTGGGAGGGGGGCCGCTGCCCCAAGGAGGAGGACCACCGAGCCAAAGGTCAGCCGCCCCCGCATGCCCTGCCCTTCCCAAAGGCCCCTCACTGGTCCCCTCCTCCCTGGCCCACAAGGCCCGACCCCTGGCTCTCCCCCTCCACCCCCAGGCTTGGGCATGGAGAACATCGGGGGCATTTTTGTCGTGCTCATCTGTGGCCTCATCATTGCTGTCTTCGTGGCGGTCATGGAGTTCATATGGTCCACGAGGAGGTCGGCAGAGTCGGAAGAGGTAAGGAGGCTGAGGAAGGGTGTGCGGGGAGAAGCGGGACCCTGGGGGTGGCGGGGGGGTCGTGAAGACTGTGGCATTGGGAGCCATTCCTGGAGGAATGCGGGGGAAGGGGTGGGAGCCAGGGAGGGGAGAGACGGCCTTCCAGGGGTCCTGGAGCTCCAGAAAGAGGTGAGAGCAGGGACTTCGCTGGTGGTCCAGTGGTTAGGACTGGTGTTCTCAAGGCAGAGGGTCCCAGTTCAATCCCTGGTCAGGGAACTAAGATCCCACAAGCTGCAGTGCAGCCAATTAAAAAAAAAAAAAAAAAAAAAGAGGCGAGGGCAGAAGGAAGACGAGAGAGAGGGTCCACGGGCATGAGGAAGGATACAGGGGGAAGAGGGCGCAGGCAGCCGTGAGGATGCGGGGAAGGGATTGAGGAGGGGCACAGAGAGAAGGCTCCCGGGAGAGAACGAGGTGGTAGATAAGGAAGAAATAGCAGGAGAGACAACGGGGCAAGGAGAATGCAGCTGTATGCGGCAGCAAGGAAGCAGGCGTGCTGGCCGCTCTCACGCCCTGTGTGCGCGGGCTGCCCACCCACACTCCACCGCTAACCCCGCTGCCCGCCCCCTCGCTGCTCCTCTGAGATTCCCACCTTCCCCGCCTTCTGCCAGCCTCCAGCCCCTCCTCCCCCTCCTCGCTGTGAGCCCTTGACCTTGCTTCTGCTCGCCTGAGAAAAGCAGAGGAGTCCGAGAGCCTGCCAGCCCTCACCTCCACATGCCGCCACCCGCCTGCCTTCCCCACGCGCCCTGTTAGTTATTCCAAATGAGCGTCCACGCTTCTCCTCGCTAACACTCCCTCCACCTGTGCCTGGTTCCCTCCTCCCCTCTCGCCTTCCCAAGGACATTCCTCAGCCTTCTCTCCTTCCCTCCAGCATCATCAGTTTTCATCTCTCTATCAGATCAAGCCGGGTGGCAGACAGATACACTATCCTTTCTCCCATCTTCAAGGAATCCTCTCTCTCCACCCCGATTTCCCTCCTGGTCACCAGCCCGTTTCTTCCCTTCTGTGGTAGCCTCGACAGGGTGTTTCCAGTTTCTGTCCTTCCATTCATTCTTGGACACACTCCCATCCACCTTCTGTCCCCGCCCCTCTGCCGAAGCCAGTCTCGCCATCCGTGACCTTCACATCTGAAATCCAGTGCCTGAGTCTCCAGCCTCATCACGGTGAGGTAGCCCTGGGCTCCCACACAGCTGGTCACCATCTCCTCAGCCCTCTCTGGTCCCTGCTCCTGTCATCTTCCTCCTACCTCTCTGACATTCTCCTTGGGGGGCCCTAGGGCTCGGGTCTTGGACTTCTCTTCTCTTCCTCCCCTCCCTCGGTGATCTCTTCCAGCCAAATGGTTTGCAAGACTGTATGCTGATGACTCCTGCATTATTCATCTTTTGCCACGTAACAAGCTATCCCCCATTTTAGCAACTTCCAACAGCAAACTGATACCAGTTCACAGTTTCCACAGGTCAGGAATCTGGGAGCGGCTCAGCTGGGTGGTCCTGGCAGCTCAGTGTCTCTGCTGAGGTCACGTGCATGACGTCATGGGGAGTTGCTCTTGTCTGGGGGCTTCCCAGGTGGCGCTAGTGGTAAAGAACCTGCCTGCCAATCCAGGATACATAAGAGATGCGGGTTCGATTCCTGGGTCAGGAAGATCCCCTGGAGGAGGCGGCATGGCAACCCACTCCAGTATTCTTGCCTGGAGAATCCCATGGACAGAGAAGCCTGGCGGCTACAGTCCATAGGGTCGCACAGAGTTGGACACGACTGAAGTGACTTAGCACGCACACACACAGAGGCCCCACTGGGGCTAGAGGATCTACTTCTAGGATGGCTCCCTGTCTCACAATGTACTTGGGGTTTTAATTTATGGGAGTGACTGGGTGATGACACGGAGAAGCCAGTGCCAGGGAAAGAAGAATTTATTACTTATATCACCTAACAGATTGCCGCCGCCCCCCGACCACCAACGCCGCTAGGGCCACAAGGAAAGCATCAGCTTTGATCAGGAAGCAGAAGGGAGAGAGAAACCTAGAGCAGAGGCTTTATTGGGAAAGGCAAGACAAGTGGGGAAACGGCTTAGTACTCGGCCACGTGAACGCTGTTAGCAGGTTCTGGGCTAGAGGGGTGGTCTCTACTCGTCTGGTACCTGCCCTGGGTTGTTTTAGGGTTTGGTGTGTGAGTCAGATAAAAGGGGAGTATAGATTCAGAACTGGTTGGGTTTTCGTATGAAAGGCAGGTTTCCAACCCTTTGCTGTCCCTAAGAATCAGCTAGCTCTGGGAGGGCGGTCTCTCCCTGGCTAGCAAGATATTTAAGAAGTCAAAACATCCTGAGATAGAATAAAAATACACTCATTCACATGGCCACGGGCAGGAGGCCTCAGTTCTTACTCAGCGACTTCTCCATAGGGCTGCTTGAGTGTCCTCAGGCCGTGGCAGCCGACTTGCCCCAGAGCGAGGGATCCAAGAGAGAGCCGAAATGTCAGCCGACCTAGCCTTATTCTGTGGATCACACAGGGACCCTCCTACAAAGGCAAAGGGGATTACACAAGGGTGTGAGCATCCCGGGGCAGGATCTTGGAGGCTGACTACCATAGCCCCCAGGTGTGTATCCTTTCCAGGGACCTCGCCCTGAACCCACAGTTTGTAAATTCAGCTCCCTGTTCTCCGCCTGGCTGTCCACCAGGCGGTGCGTGACATCACGTGGCCAACACGGAGCTCCTGCCCGCCCATTAGGCAAGGCCGTCGTTCCCCTCCCTCTTTCTCACGCCCTCTTCCTGATCTCAGCAAAACCTGTTGGCTCCACCTTTGAAACACACCCAGAATTCAAACTCTTCTCACCTGCTTGGCCGCCACAACACCGTTCCAGTCACTGCCATCTCTTGCCTGGTGATCAGAGTGGTTCCCTAGGGGGCTCCCTGCTCTTGCCCTTGGCCTTCCTACAGTCTTCTCAGCACAACTCCAGAGTGATCCGGTGAAGGCACAGCGGTCCTATATCTAAAACTCTTCTGACTCAGTTGTTCTGTTGTTGTTCAGTCGCTCAGTCGTGTCCGACTCTTTGCGACCCCATGGACTGCAGCACGCCAGGTTTGCCTGTCCTTCACCATCTCCTGGAGCTTGCTCAAACTCATGTCCATTGAGTCGGTGATGCCATCCAACCATCTCGTCCTCTGTCATCCCCTTCTCCTGCCTTCAATCTTCCCCAGCATCAGGGTCTTTTCCAGTGAGTCGGCTCATCTGACTCAGAGTGAAAGCCAAATGCTTACCGTGAACTCTGGGCCTTAAACAAGCCAGCCCCCGTGGCTCCTCTGACCTCCTCTCCTCCCATGCCCCCTTGCTGCCCTGCCCTGGCCACCCTGACCTGCTCCAGGTTCTTCCAGAACCTCCGCACCTGTATCCAGCTGAAATGTCTGCCCTCCCTCCTACCAGGTCCCATGCAGCTCATCCCTGCCCTGCCTTTGTCTACTTGCAGGTCCTCTTCTCAACGAATCTCCCCTAAGGTCTCATCTCAACATTCAACCTTGCTCCCCACCCACACCTCCATCTCTTTTCCAAATTTAATTTTTATCCAAAGCACTCATCACCATCGAACATACTATGTCTTTACATTTTGTCTCTGCGTGCTGGAATATAACCTCCAGGAGGGCAGGGGCTTCCATCTGTTCTCTGCTGTGGCCCTAATGCTCCCAGACAGTGCCTGGGACACTGTAGGTGGTCTGCCAGTATGTTGTGAAAGTGTTAGTCACTCAGTTGTGTCCAACTCTTTGTGACCCCATGGGCTGTAGCTCTCCAGGCTCCTCTGTCCATGGGGTTTTCCAGCCAAGAATACTGGAGTAAGTAGCCACTCCCTTCTCCAGGGGATCTTCCTCACCCAGGGATCAAACCTGGGTCTCCTGCTATGCAGGCAGATTCTTTAGCATCTAAGCCACCAGTAGGCGGTCAGCACCGCGCAGAGGAATCAGTGACAGAGGATGGAGAACAAGTAGGAGGGAAGGAATAGATGCAGTCAGAAACTCTGGAATGAAAAGACAAGAGGCGAGAGAGGGGAAGAGAGGAGCATGGCTCGGAGGTGAAGGGCCGATTTAAGAAGAAATCCAGAGAATAAGGGAGAAGGGAGAGAGAAGTGGAGGACAGACAGGAGTTGAGAGGTGAGAAGAAGGAAGAGCACGGGGAGAGAAGGGACCTGCGAGGGAAGAGACTAGGGAGTGAGGAGAGGATGGAAGGAAGGGAGACGATGAGAGCGCAGGTGGGAAAGAGAAAGAGGTGAACACAGCGGTGGGGCGGGGAGAGCAGGAGGATGTGAAGAGCGTTGCCTAGAGGACCAGAGGGGTGGAGAGGGAGGAGGCGCGGCCGCAAGGAGGGCGCAGACCGTGACCGCCGCCCCGCGCCGCCCCCAGGTGTCGGTGTGCCAGGAGATGCTGCAGGAGCTGCGGCACGCGGTGTCCTGCCGCAAGACGTCGCGTTCCCGCCGGCGCCGGCGGCCCGGCGGCCCCAGCCGGGCCCTGCTGTCGCTGCGCGCCGTCCGCGAGATGCGCCTTAGCAACGGCAAGCTCTACTCAGCTGGCGCGGATGCGGGCAGCGCGCACGGGGGCCCCCAGCGCCTCCTGGACGATCCGGGGCCGCCAGGCGGGGCTCGGCCCGCCGCCCCCACGCCCTGCACCCACGTGCGCGTCTGCCAGGAGTGCCGGCGCATCCAGGCGCTGCGGGCGTCCGGGGCCGGCGCGCCCCCGCGTGGCCTGGTCGCCCCCGCCGAAGCCACCAGCCCGCCCCGGCCCCGGCCCGGCCCCGCCGGTCCCCGCGAGCTGGCCGAGCACGAGTGACCACGGGCGGGCGCCCGGACTGACGCAGGGGCTGGGCCCGCCCCAGGCCCCGGTCGCCCTCGCTTCCCCAGTGGGCGAGGGACGGGACTTGCGCCCGCCGGGCGCCGGACGCCGCGATTTTGCCTTGGGTTGCCGGTGAAGTCCGAGGCTCGGTTCCAGAGCCCTCCTGCGCCCCCTACTGGACTCGCCGGAGGGAGCCGCGGACTCCCGCACGCCGCCCCCGACTGCGGACAAAGAGGAGCGCGGGGACCGAGGACTCCGGGGCCCGGGACTGCAGGGGTCGTTCCCAGAAGCGGAAAGCAGTCCGCGGGGAGAACCCCATCCTGGGACTGCTCAGGCTCCCCAAGACTTGACGCAGCCCTCCCTACTTCTGGAGAAGTGGGAAGCCTCTGGCAGATGGGTGTCCCCTGGCGCCCCTCGACTCTTCTCTTTCTCTTTTTTGGGGAGAAACCTCCGAATTTCTATGAGACCCCCACAGGGAGGGGGTCAGTTGGGCCCCCATCCCTCCCCCCTGCCACAGCCCAGACCCTGTTGGAATAAAAAAAAGAACAAAACCCCAAAGCTGGGGATACGCGGGTCTCATTTCCTGGGGGAGTGAGGGCACCGAAGAGTTGGGCTTCCCCTCCCCACCCCCCAGGGAGACTGTTGAGAATCACAGACTGGATGGGCACCCCTGCACTCTCTCGATTCTCCGCCCTGCCCACAGACAGCAGGTCAGCGCAGGTCTGGGCAGCTGGCCCTTCTCCACTGACCTTCTCCCAGGACAGAAGGAGGCAGCTCTCCCTGGGACAGATGGAGAGATGCAGGGATCTGGAGAGGCGGAGACACCAGGAAAAGGAGACATAGAATGACAGAAACCAGATGGGGCTGGGGGAGGGGAGGGCGAGTGATCAGTTCAGTGTGGTGGTGGCCCGGCTAGCCCGGACAGTGACAGGTGTGTGCCTGGGCCAGGGTGATTTGCTGGCCTTGTAATCATGTGCATGTGTGTACCTCCCTGAGACCACCTTCAGTTGTCTGTGACCCTGATCCTGTGTTTCTGCTGAAAACGTTAACTCCCCAGCCCCCAAGAGAGGAAGTGAGAAATCCCAGTGGAGGGGGAGGTAGGGGGGCGGGAGGCCGAAGGGCCTGTGGAGCCGGGGAAAGGGGTGGGTCTGCTTTCTGTCCCCGCCCTCCCCCGCCCCGCTGGAGGTTTCTGTGGAAACTGCCGCTGAGAAAGGACGAGTGAAGGTCACACAGCCAGAGCCAAAACGAGGCCGAGTGGAAGAGGGAGAGATGGAGAGGTGGAGAGAAAGAGATGGGACAGGAATGGGGAAGAGACAGAAATGGAGTAGCGATGGGGCGAGATCACGGAGGGGAGCAGAGAAGGATGGGGAAATAGGCCAAAGAGGAAGACACAGGGAGACAAGCCATAATGAGGTGGGAGAGAGGTGGGACAGAATGGGAGAGAGGAGGGGTAGAAAGAGAAAACAGAAGTTAAGAGACCGGGGGAGTTGGGGCTGAGAGAGGCAGAGACTGAAGTGGAGCAGAGATGAGTGAGAAACAAGCCTTGGAAAACTAGATGCAGACGTTAGGGGGCCCGAGCAGTGGAAATGCTAGAGATCAAGCGAGGGAGAGGAGCGAGGCTGGGCCCCGCCCCTCGGGCAGGCGGCCCAGAGCTCGGGAGCTGTCCGTTCAGCACCGGCCTGGCGCGCAGCATCGCCCTGTCTCCCCCACAGGACCTGCCAGCCTTCGCAGTGCTTGGGCACGCCACATCCGGGGGACCCCGCCTGGCACACAGCACCCTGTCTCAACCTGGCCTCTTCCGTGTCTCAGACACTTGCCATATGTGTGCCCTTCAGAGGCAGGTGTGGGGGCGAGCTTGTGTCTCAGGATGTTTCTTGTTTCCACATCTCTTAGAGACTAAATCAATGTCTCTGCCCTTGAGCGGGAATGTCAGTCTGTCAAGGGAATAGAATATGGCTGCAGACATTTCTGGTCTCTCCCATTCTCTGTCCCAATACCAAGCATCAGGTCTCCCATTTCTGAGTCTCCCCCACCCGGATTTCTGCTCTGTCTCTTCAGTCTTTATCTCTGTCTCCCACAGTTTGCCAAACATGTCTGCCTGGCTCTCTATGTCCCTGTGTCGCTCTCATCTTCACTAAGTAACGCAGTTGATCTGTCTCCTCCATCTGTTTCCTCATTTCTGTCTTTGCCAGTCTGTCTGTCTTTGTCCATCTTCCTGTTTTTCCTTTCCTATTTGCATCTCTCTGGTTCTGAACTCTGTGTCCATTCATCCCCTTAGTCTTTCCTTCCGTCTCTCTTGCTGAGTTCCCTTGTCCCCATCCATCCCTGTGACCTTCTTAAATCTTCCTCCTCCCCCACCCAACTTCCGCAAAGCCTCACGCTGGGAACACTATGCACAGTCATCAGTCTCCCCAAACTGAGGAGGGAGTGCATGGAGGGACATGAGCCTGTCTGGGGTGCAGTCTCCCCCAGCCCAGCTGGTGAGCAGGAGAGAAGGCCAAGAATCTCCTGGGATCCTGAAACCCCCCAGGCTTCTCCATCCCCCCAATCTCTCTGCCATGGTCCAGGCTCATCCCTGCAGGATAAGGTGGAGAGGAAAAAGATAATATGTTGACAGAGCCTCCCTCCTTCCCTCCCATCCTCCTCCTGGAAGGGGACAGAGTTCCGCAGAGGGGCCAACTACCAGGGCTAGAAGATGTGGCTCCCCCCCCCCCCCAGTCTCCATGGAGACAGGCCAGCTCTGTAAGCCCAGCCTCCTTTGCTGCATATGCTGCCTCCCTGTTACTATGGCAACAAAGGACAGCAGGGAAGGATGGGGACGGGTCAGAGTACAGGATTGGGCTGAGGCTCTGGGTGCTGGAGGAATGAAGGAACCCACCTTCCTGCCCCCATTTACTCTTTGGCCCAGTCTCCCTGTCCTGTGGTTCTGTGGTTTTGAATCTCCCATTTTTTGTGTCTCACTCCAGCCTTCAGCCTTTCACACATATCAGTGACCTGGTCCTTAACCTTCATGCCCCTTGCCTGTCCCCCACATCTTGACTTCCATAGGTGGAAGGATACCCACATTCTGAAAAAGCTACAGAGACAGGCTCTTGGCTGCTCTCTGCCCTTTCTGCCATCCCCAGAGTCTGGGAGTGTTCCTCATAGAGCAGAGAGGTGGGGGTGGGAGGCTGTAACTCCTCAGGCTCCAGTGGGTGGCCGATGGGGTGTTGTGTTTTGTGGCAGGCCTGGGGTGTGGGTGCTAACTGTGCATCTGTGTGTGTGTATATCAATATATACCGAGCTGGGAAGTGCACAGCGTGGGAGTGTGGGCATTGGGGGTGTTACACTGAAGCTACAATACAACTGTATAAGACAGCACTGCAATACATGATGAGTGTAGTGTGTGAGGCGTGTGGGATGGTGTTGCGTGATCTGTGTCTGTGAATTATTGTGCCGTGCATGAGTCTGTGTGCACCCTTTGTCTGTCATTCACAATTAGCAATACTTTGAAAGTTTTGCATGGAGGGTCTTTGCATATGCCCAGATATATTGGGGAGAAGTGTGTGTGATGTTGTGTGACTACACAGCAGAGTCCACAAAGGTTCAAGTGGTGTCTGGGGCAGTGTGAGGCCTGTGTCTGTGTGACGGTGCTGAGTGTGGATGTGTACTGGTTCATGGGCCGATAGATTATATGTTTGCTGGTCTCTGTGTGAGATGGTTTAAGGCCAGCTATGATGGAGCATGTGATGTGTGTGTCTGTGAGGTGGTGTTTTAAGGGTGTGTGTTCCTCTGCATGGCATTTTATGACTGTGATTCTGTTGTGGTGTGATGGGGTGTGCAGTGTGTGTGTTACGTGTGTTTTCCTTGCTATGTGTTTGTGAGTCTCTGGGCTTGTTTTGATGGGGTACTGTAGGATGTGTGGGAGGTGATAAGCTGGTGTGTGACGGAATGTGATTGTGAAACTGGTGGTGTGTGGCGGGTGGTGTTGGTGGGTGTCCCCAGCATCTGTGCTCTCTGGGTGACGGTCAAGTGTGAGTCCGATGCTTGGTGGGATTCTCTGGCTGTGATGAGTCTCCTGTGTACCTGTGCAGTTGTCTTTCGTTGGATAACTGCCATGCCATAGTGGGTAGGGGGTGGTCACACGGTGAGGGGGCCTCAGGGCCCCGCCCCCCTCTGCAGCGGCCCTGCTCATTGCGGGGTCTCTTTCTCGCCTCTTGGATTCCCTCCACCTACCCCTCCTGAACAGCACCCCAGTCTCCAGGGCTCCCCCTGCCTCATTGCAGAGAAGGGTGCTCTGGCCTTCCTGCCTTATTGCAGTGGTTTACGGGGCTTCCCCCCACCCGAGGTTCACCTTCCACAGCGCCCCCTCCCTTTGGTGGCATACAATGAGGGGGGTTCCGGGGCTCTCCCCCCTCAGCGCCCCCTCCTTGGAGGCGACACCCCACACTGCGGGGGTTTCCAGGTCCCTCATTGCGGGGGGGTTCTCCGGGTTCTCCGCCTCCCGCAGCGCTCCCCCTTCGCCGCCGAGCGGCCACTTTGCGGAGGCTGGGGGGCGGGGAGAACAGCTGCAGTACCGGGGGCGGGGCCGCGGGCCATCCATCAGGGCGGCGGCGCCCCTGATTGGCCGGCCCCGGCCCCCCCGCGGGCGCGGGCATATGAGGAGGCGGAGGCGGCGGCGGGCGCCGCAGACTCTGTGCTGTAGGGCTGACCGCCGGACCCACGCGCGGACCGAGGCGCGGGCGCTGCAGAGGCCCCCAGCCCGAGCCCGCGCCTGAGCCCACCCTGAGGCCCCCTGCCCCGGCCCCTGCCCCGCCCGCGTGCCCCTGTCCCCCGGAGCCGCCAAGATGGGGGTAGGTGCTCAGGCCAGCCAGGCGATGCCTCTGTGTGTGTGTGTGTGTGTGTGTGTGTGTGTGTGTGTGTGTGTGTATGTGTGTGTGTGCGCGCGCGCGCGCGCCTGTGTGTGTGTGACATTGTGGGTCCAGTGACATTGGGTGTCTGCGGAGAGCGGGGGCGAGGACTCTAGGACCTCTGCTCTCCGGGACCCGGGTGCAGGACCCTGGGAGCCGGCTGACCCGGCCCGTCCGTGTGGTTGTGTCGCTGGTTGAGTGTGTGCGCGGGGCTGCCTGGGTCGGCGGGAGTCTGTGGCGCATGTTGGTGTGTCCTTTGTGTGCGGGGTCCGCGGGGCACGGACCGGCCTTCGGCCTCTCTGTCTGACCTGCTGTGGTTCCCTGCTCAGCCGAAGATGTGCGTGTGCGTGTGTGCGTTCCTGGTTCTGTCAGGCCTGGCAACACCGTTCGCCTGCGATTGTGTGGCCCGGGTCGTGTCTGAATGCCTGCACCCGTGTCTGGGTGTGTCTGAACGCCGGTGTTTGTGTCTGGGGGTGTTGAAGACTGTCTGCTTCCGTGGCCAGGCGGGGATAGGTCCAGACTATGAGATGCACACCCGATGACCTCCCTTTCTCCTTCCAGGCCCGCATGGGGGTGCTCCGCAGTGCGGAGCAGCCTTGGTCTGCAGCGTGTGTCTACCTCCTAATCTGGGGGAGCAGATCTGGGGGCTGGGGGTAGCAGGAGAGCCACGGCAGGGAGAATGAGTGCCTGGCTGAGGGCTGTGTGTGCAAATGCGTGTTGTGGGGTATTGTGCATGCCCGGCTATGCCCTTTCCTCTGTGTCCGTGTGTCCTTGTCTGTGAGTTTCTCCAGCAGATGCCGCCTCTTTCCCTGGCTGACCACCTGACCCCCCAGCTGCAGCCCTGGATCCCTCCCTGAGTGTCTGGGGCGGGGCCAGAGGGAGGGGGTGGGGGGAAGGAGGCTGGTGGGCTGGGCTGGGTGGGATGAAGAGAGAGGGGGTTGGGATAGGAGAGGGAATATGAGGGATGGGGAGAAAGATGGCGGATGAAGGCTGTTGGGTCCAGGGACGGAGGTGGGGGATGGGGCTGCAGATCGGTGGATGGGGGTGGGCGAGGGGAGAAGGGAAGAAGAATTGGATGGGGAGAGGACTGGGAGAGAGAAGGGGCAGGTGGGAGTCAGTGATGGCTTCCAGGTAAGTGGAAATGGAAGGGAAGCCGTGGGCAGAGTGGAAGAGAGGACTGAGGCTAAATGACTTAGATAAGAAATTGGGGACGGGTCTTAGGAAAAGACGTGGGACAGGAGAAGTGAGCGCTTTAGACATGGGAGACAGAGACTTGGAAAGACAGAGAGAAATGAGCAGACACAGAGAGAGATGCTCTGAAAGAGACAAAGAGACAGAGAGACAAAGAGACATAGACACAAAGAGACAGAGAAAAAGAGACATAGAGACAAAGAAAGAGACAGACACAGGCAGGAGGATATGGAAAGATAGAGAGATATAGACAAGGAGAGACATGGAGAGACAGAGAAACTGAGGCTGAGATGAGGAGACCCAAGGGCAGACATATCCCATCCAGAGACAACCAGAGTCAGCCTGAATGACAGGAAAAGGGGACAGAGGGCATAAGGGGAGGTCGACCAACCGAGAGACGCTGAGACGAGGCCTCAGACACCTTGAAAGGGGGAGGGAGGGGTGGGCTGAGGGGCAGAGCCTGCTTGAGTTCAGCCAGCTTGCGAGGCTGGCAGCATGGAAAATGGCGAGGAGCTGCAGAGGCGGGCTGCAGCGGCCAGACAGGCGTGTCCCCCACCCTCCGAGGTGCTCCCGCCCCGCAGTGCGCCCATCTGGGCCTCCTGCCTTGACTGGGAAAGCCTCGGCTCCCCCTCCAACAGATGGAAGCCTGCCCCCAAGGGAGTCTGATCATGGCAAGGGCAAGCAGGAGCCAAGGCTCGCCTGCCAGGGACCGGGGTATCCCAGCCCCTCCTCCCTCAGATCCAGGAGTCCAGGCCCCCAGCCCCTCCTCCCTCAGATCCAGGAGTCCAGACCCCCAGCCCCTCCTCCTTCAGACTCAGGAGTCCAGGCTCCAGCCTCTCCTCTCTCAGATGGAGGAGTCTGGAGCTCCACCCCTGGGTCTCACAGGGACCCAAGCATCAGCTCCCTGGCCTTCCCTAAGGCCTCAGGGGTAAGCAGCTAGTTTTCTTCCCACCTCCCTCCAGGCCCTCTCTCTCCTCTCTTGCCTGCCCCTCATTTCTCTAACTTGTGCCCACGACCTTGTATCTCCACTCTCTCCGTCCTTGGGTCTGCCTCTTGCAGAGGCTGAGACCCCTCCCGAAGCGTGGGTGGAGGAGGGTCCTCCCTGACCCCCAAATCTCCATGCTCCGTGTCAGACGCAGCGCTGCTGCAGGGCTGGCCCAGAGCCAAGCCACCCTCCTGCCCCCTGAAACCCAGGCTCCCAGGCCTCTAAGATGCAGTAGCCCCCCGGGCTCAGCCTCCGGGTCTGGGGGCAGAGAGCAGGCAGCTCAACCCTCTACAAGGTCACGAGGGGATTAGCGCTGAGCCGCGCTGAGCCTGGGATCCCAGCTTGGCTCTGGGCCTGTAAGATCTGTCAGCGGTTCCCACCCCTCCTGCCAGCCTCCAAGGATGCTGCCTTCCCCATGAGCCCAAGCCCCCAAACTGGAACTTCCATCGCTCCCCCCACACTACATCCAGTTCATGCCAGGCCTGGGGGACTTCTGCCTCTTGCTCTTCTGCACCCGGAATCCCAGCCAGCAGCTAGTCTGTCCTTCAGAGACCTAAACATACCCACCCCCGTCCAAACGCATTCATGGCTTCCTCCAGCCCCCAGGAGAGAAGCTAGGCCCACAGCTTGTCAGTCAAGCCCCTCAGGACCGACTGCACATCCAGCCAGGCCACCATCCCTGGGCCCAACAGGCGACCTCCTGGGCATTTGTCCCAACTGGGTCCTCTGAAAGAGACATCCATGGAGTTGGGAGAAGAGACCCAAGAGAAGAGCCAGGAAGAAAAGACAGGGAGAGACCTGGGGGAGTTATATGGGGGAGACCTGGAGCTGGAAGCACAGAGATGCCAAGATGGATGAGAGAGAGAGTGAGAGATACGGGGATAGAGAGGAAGATCGCAGAGCGAGACCGTGAGAGACAGACAGACAGACAAGACGGTTGAAACAGTAGAGACAGGGAGAGGCATATCGAGCATTACAGAAAAGGAGGTACCTTGAGAGATGAAGACAGAGAAGAGATAAGGATGGGCAGAAAATCCTGACACTCAGAGATAATCTAAGAGCCCCACACACCAACTTGGAAAGAGATAGGGGCCCAGGGAGCACACAGAGAGACGGACTCAGCCAGACTCAGGGAGAGAGTGCAAGAGAGGGGGACGGACATTGTATGAGACGGAAAACATAAAGAGCCGGAGATCAGAGAGAGACAGAAGTCTCAGAGAGACACGCGTCAAGCTGCAGACACAGAGAATGTGAAGTGATGAGAGACTGCGATCAGAGAGATGGAGATCCCCACAGTTGGAGAGGGGGAGAGGTACAGCGGCAGAAGGAGACAGAGAGAGACAGAAGGGGATAAGACACAGCACAAACAGAGGTCCGGAGAGACAGATCAAGAGAGATAGACCAACAGACAAAGCGAGAGACAGACACTTGGGGGTGGGGGGTGGGGCTTGGGCAAGCCCAGGGAGAGGGAGAAAGAGACAGAAAGACACACAGAGACAAAAAAGATGGAGACTGAAGGGGAGAGACCTAGAGACAGACAGAGAGAGAGGCATAGACAGACCCAGATGGAGACTCGCTAGCACAGAGATCCAAGGAGCCCGAGATGGGGGGTGGGGTGGGGGCGTTGGGAGGGGCTGGGGGGTTGGAAGCAATAGGAGGAGACAGGCCTCGGGAGTTCTGAGAGACACCCAGGCTGCAGGGCAGGGACAGACGGACCCACCAGAGCAGGGCCTGCCCGGAGACACAGCTGCACAGCCGCAGGGCACTGCCCCCTGTAACCCCTTCTCGCCCGCAGTCTGGTGGTTCTGACAGCTATCGTGTCGCCACCTCGCAGGACAAGAAAGATGACAAGGGCTCGCCCAAGAAGAGCAAGGGCACCAAAGACCGCCGGGACCTGGATGACCTCAAGAAGGAGGTGGCGATGGTGAGTCCCACCCTCTGCGCCCACCCGGAGCAGGCCCCTCCCCCAACGAACCCCCCCCCCCGGCCCCGCCAGGCCTCCACACTCACCCGATGTCCCCCCAAACTCCTGTTCTTCAGACAGAGCACAAGATGTCCGTGGAAGAGGTCTGCCGGAAATACAACACCGACTGTGTGCAGGTGCAGCCGGGCTGGAGGGACAGGGGTCCCCGGGGTTGGGGGGGAGGTGTGACCCCCCAAGGCCTGAGGGTGCTCTGTAGTGTTGGGGGTGCCAGGGTTTCTCCGGGAGGGTCCTAAGTGAGTCCTGTGTCCCCCAGGGTCTGACCCACAGCAAAGCCCAGGAGATCCTGGCCCGAGATGGGCCCAACGCGCTCACACCGCCGCCGACCACCCCGGAGTGGGTCAAGTTCTGCCGCCAGCTCTTCGGGGGCTTCTCGATCCTGCTGTGGATCGGCGCCATCCTCTGCTTCCTGGCCTACGGCATCCAGGCGGGCACAGAGGATGATCCTTCTGGCGACAACGTGAGTGCCCTCCACCCGGCCCCGCCCAGGAGCTCGTCCCCGTAGAGACATGGAGGCATGTCTCACTTCTCCCCTTGGACTTTTCAAAGCCCCGCCTCCGACTTCTTCCCATCTAACTTTCACAATCACCCGGTGAGAGAACCAGAGATGCAAGGAGGAAAATGGGTGCAGAAAGGACAAGTATGGGACTTCCTGTTGGTCCAGTGGTTAGGGCTTGGCGCTTCCAATGTAGGGGGCCTGGGTTCGATTCCTGGTCGGGAACTAAGATCCTGCAAGCCACATTGTACAGTTAAAAAAAAAAAGGCCAAGTTGCTTGTTCAAGGTCACACAGTAGGAAGTATGAGCTGGGGCTCCATCCCAAAGCTGTGTGACATCACTGGCCTTGAGGATAGACACTAGCAGGTGGTCATGGCCTGAAAGATGCTCACTGAGTGGGCTCGCATAGAGACCTAGGCACACCCACATGTTGATTTATCAGGTCCTGTTCACTCAGCACGGGGGACACACACACTCACGGTCCCAACAGACATGATGCTCATAAACATAGACCTGTGTTCTGACTACATGGCGATCCTTGTATGCACACACCCATGCATGCACATGTACACACTAGTGCAGAGAGTCAGTGCAGGCAGTCACACGAACACATAGATTCAAGCACAGCCACCTAGTTCAGACACAAAGGCACAGACACAGCCATGGACTGATAGACAGACAGACAGACACAAGCACCCAAACACACAGTTGCAGGCATAACTTGGTGGTGGACAGAGAGGTGTGAGAGTCAAGCGCAGACAGGATTCTCAGAAATTAAAACCTAAACAGATGAACAGACCCAGAGTCTCAGACCTACGCAGACCAACAGACGGAGACAGAGACAGAGATCCATCTAGAGAGAGTCAAACACGAACAGTCTCATCCATTTAAAGTCAGGCGTTCAGTCAGTCAGACAGGCATGTTGACCTTAACACAGACAGACACATGAATAATAGCATACCCACCGATTCTCTGACACAGGCTGAAAGACCCACAAAATAGAGAGATGGACAGACCAGAGGCTCAGACACGCTTTTGTTCAGAAAGAGGGATTCAAGGTAATTCCCTGGTGGTCCAGTGGTTAGGACTCCGTGCTTTCACTGCCAAGGGCCTGGGTTTGATCCCTGGTCAGGGAACTAAGATCGCATAAGCTGTGTGGCAAGGCCAATAAATAAATAGAACCATTTTAAAAAGAGAAAGACTCAAACGTGGACAGCCAGAGAGATACAGACCCTCAAACAGATACAACCTGAGGTCAGACATACAATTGCAGAAGCCCACGGACACAAAGCTCTCTCCCCAGACTGCACACATCTCAGGGTAGGGCCAGTGGGGAGTTGCTGTGGGGCGGGCTGTGACCTTGAGTCTCCCCACAGCTGTACCTGGGCATCGTGCTGGCAGCTGTGGTCATCATCACCGGCTGCTTCTCCTACTACCAGGAAGCCAAGAGCTCCAAGATCATGGAATCCTTCAAGAACATGGTTCCCCAGGTGAGGGGTGCCCAGGAAGGGGCCAGGTGGGGTGTGGACAGCTGCCGAGGCTGTGCCCAGTGACCTCAGGCAGAGAGCGTCAGGGAGGTGACACCTCTCCATCCCACCCGCAGCAAGCCCTGGTCATCCGGGAAGGTGAGAAGATGCAGGTGAATGCTGAGGAGGTGGTGGTTGGGGACCTGGTGGAGATCAAGGGTGGAGACCGAGTTCCAGCCGACCTGCGCATCATCTCAGCCCACGGCTGCAAGGTGGGTGTGGGGCCCAGCTCTGCCCTTCCTGGAGCGGCCCAGGAGTCCAGGCCCCCAGCCCCTCCTCCCTCAGACCCTGGATCCAGGCTCCCAGTCCCTCCTCCCTCAGACCCTGGATCCAGGCTCCCAGCCCCTCCTCCCTCAGACCCAGGAGTCCAGGCCCCCAGCCCCTCCTCCCTCAGACCTAAGAATCCAAGCCCCCAGCCCTTCCTCTCTCAGACCCAGGAGTCCAGGCCTCCTCCTCTTCCCTCAGGCCTGCAAGTACCTTTGACCTTGCCTAGAAGTTGCACCCTCTCCACCTTCAAGAGCCCAACCTCTGTCCTCCAGACACAGACACCCAGACTTCTAGGTCTCTAGCTGTGACCTCCACAGACACAGGTTTCCTTTATTAATGAGATTTCCACCTCATTAACAAAACAAATGAACAAACAAAAATCTTGAAATCTCCTCTGAGCAAATGCCAGTTGAGCCCAGGCCCGAGGTTGAGTCCGGTCTCCTGTGCCCCCACCCCAGGTAGACAACTCTTCCCTGACCGGCGAATCAGAGCCCCAGACCCGCTCCCCCGATTGCACGCACGACAACCCCCTGGAGACCCGGAACATCACCTTCTTTTCCACCAACTGCGTGGAAGGTGAGACAGTCGAGGCGGGGCGGGCACCCAGGTGGGGCCGGGCTGGTTCAGACAGACAGACGCGCCTCCGGGGCTCGGGGTCCCACTGCACCTCGATGAGCCTCAGCCCCGAACCCTCTGGCCCCACAGGCACGGCTCGGGGCGTGGTGGTGGCCACGGGTGACCGCACTGTCATGGGCCGCATTGCGACTCTGGCTTCGGGGCTGGAGGTGGGCAAGACGCCCATCGCCATCGAGATCGAGCACTTCATCCAGCTCATCACCGGCGTGGCCGTCTTCCTGGGTGTCTCCTTCTTCATCCTGTCCCTCATTCTTGGATACACCTGGCTCGAGGCTGTCATCTTCCTTATCGGCATCATCGTGGCCAATGTCCCAGAGGGCCTGCTGGCCACTGTCACCGTAAGGCCCGGACCCCCGGGTCTGAGGGAGGAGGGGGCTGGGGACCCGATGGCAAAGATCTTTTCTTTAAAAAAGTTTTTTTATTTGGCTGCACTGGGTCTTAGTTGCTGCATGCAGAACCCTTAGGCAATGATCTTATTTTATTTACTTATTTATTTTTTGGCTGCCCCACACAGCCTGTGAGATCTTAGTGCCCCGACCAGGAGTCGAATCTGTGCCGCTTGCATTAGAAGGTGAATTCTTAGCCACTGAAGTCCAATGGCAATGATCTTGATTGCAACTTGGGGGGCCAAATTGCAATCAAGACATCAAGGGCCAAATCCTCCCAGACATTGAATATGGAGGGTCCTGGGATTCAGAGGGCCTCCTGAACAAAATAAACCAACAGGGATTTCCCTGGCTGTCCAGTGGTTAGGACTCTTTACTTTCACTGCCAAGGGCCTGGATTCGATCCCTGGTCAGGGAACTAAGATCCCACAAGCTAACCACCCTATCATTTTTGAAGTTAACTTACAAAATTAAGAAGCACACTCTCATGGTAAAAAGTCGAAAGAATATATTAAAATAGTTAAAGAGTAAAATAAGTCTGGACCCACTACCTAGCCTAGCCATCAACCCCCCTCAGAAGCAGGCTCACTGCACTGTTCCCAGCAGAGGTGGGCATATTCCCACATATGTAGTAACTGTTTTAAGGGTACACAGAAGGGACCATTCTAGGAATACTATTCTGCTCTTTGATTCTTTTAGAATCAATAGATCCTGCAAACTTTTCCATATTAGCATATTCAAAGCTACTCGAGGTCAAGGCCTTTTATTGACCTACACGGTACACACGAGAGTTGCACATATGAACATACAACCTGATGAGCTGGAGTCAGCTGAAGACACCCTAGGTCAGCTGCCCCCAGATGGAGTTCCCCAGAAACCCTCTCAAAACCTTGTTCAGCCCCTCCCCCACAACCCCAGGATTACCCCTAGGATAGCCTGGTCTCAAACAGTAGTTTTTGTAGTTCACGTCAGTGGAATCATTCAGCAGCAACTCTTGTTTCTGCCTCTTCTTTGCTGAATGTTAGTTTTGAGCTTCACCCATGTGGTTCTAGGCAGTGATCTCTTATCCTTTTTCATCGCTGTATAGTATTCCCATCCTTTATTTCTCCATTTTTCTCTTCTGTTGTTAGGGAACACTTTGGTTGTTTCTGTTTGGGACTATTATGTCACTGCTGTGAACATTCTAGTATATTTTGGGGGGTGCATCTGAGCCCATTTCTATGGGTCTGTGCCTTGGGTGGAGTCCCTGGGTGATTCTTTGCCCAGGATTCTCTTTGGGCTAAGCAGTCAGGTTGTTGCTGGCCCAGCCCTGCCACCTGCCTCTACCTGTCACTCACCTGTCCTTGCACATGCCGCAGGTGTGTCTGACACTGACTGCCAAGCGCATGGCTCGGAAGAACTGCCTTGTGAAAAACCTAGAGGCTGTAGAGACCCTGGGCTCCACGTCCACCATCTGCTCAGACAAGACAGGGACCCTCACCCAGAACCGCATGACCGTCGCCCACATGTGGTTCGACAACCAGATCCACGAGGCCGACACCACAGAGGACCAGTCAGGTGAGGGTGGAGCCCAGACAGGACTAAGGGTGCTTGGACCCCCCCAGGTGTCCCTTGCCCTGACTGGTGGATTTTTCAGGGACTTCATTCGACAAGAGTTCGCATACCTGGGTGGCCCTGTCCCACATCGCTGGACTCTGCAACCGTGCTGTCTTCAAGGGGGGTCAGGACAATGTCCCCGTGCTCAAGGTGGGTCCCACCTCCCACTGGCCTCAGCCCGGCCCCTGCCCACCCCATGCTTCTCTGCTCTGACAGCCCCCTCTCCTGCCCTACAGAGGGATGTGGCTGGGGATGCCTCCGAATCTGCTCTGCTCAAGTGCATCGAATTGTCCTCTGGCTCCGTGAAGCTGATGCGTGAACGTAATAAGAAAGTGGCTGAGATCCCCTTCAATTCCACTAACAAATACCAGGTACCCTGGGGCTCTCCACTTTCTCTGTGATGCTGAAAAAGCAGTCAGCTCTGCCCCACTGCCCTCCTGCTTTGGGCAAGCTATTAACTTTCCCAGAGCCTCCCAGTTTACCCATCTGTAAAATGGGACTGATAGTGGAGAGAGGAACAGAGACGGGAGTGAGAGCAAGGTCTCTGTGGGAGTGGGAGGCAGAGGAGTAAAGATCTTCCTGTAGCAGAGTGGGAACCAGCCAGAGATCGCATTCATTCATCCAGCAGATATATTTTTAAGCAGCCACCATATGTCTGAGATGCTTGTGTTAGGTGCTGGAGAGACATAACAGCAGTGAGTGAAACAGTGAAGTTCCTCCTCTTGTGGAACTTATGCTCTTGTGCCAGGAGACAGACAATGACAGGGGCATGAGGACTTGAGAAAATTTGGAATATGTCAGCCAGTCACCATGCTGAGGGAGGAAGCCCTGCAGGTATCTGGGGGGCAGTGGGCAGAGTATGTGCAAAGGTCCTGAGGCAGGAATGTGTTGAGGTATCTATCTGAACAATAGTCAGGGGGTGTGGAGCCAGAAAGCATGGTGGGAGATGAGGGCTGTGTGTGCTGGGCCAGGTCCTGTCAGGCCTCATGAGCTGTGGACACACCTTGGGTGTGACCTTGGGGGGAACATAAGCCAAGGAGCAGGGTAGAGATGGGACCTGACTCACATTTTTAAAAGCTGCTTTATGGAGATCTAGTTCATACACCATCATAGATCACCCACGTAAAGTACATAATTCAAGAGTTTTAGTATAGCCACACATAGTATATAGTACAGTATAGTATATATAGCATAGTATAGCTAGCATCTACTCAGTCAGTTTTAGAGAATTTCCATCATCTCAAAAAATACCCTCACACTCTCTGGCTTTGTTCCCCTACCTCCCCCATCTCCCCAAGCCCTAAGCAACTACTAATCTACGTCCTGTCTCTATGCCCTTGCTTATTCTCGACACTTCATGTAAACAGAATCCTACAATATGTGTTTTTGAGTGTCTGAGTTCTCTCACTTAGCATCATGTTTTCCAGGCTCAGGGCTTCCCTGCTGGCTCAGACAGTAAAGAATCCGCCTGCAATGTGGGAGACCTGGGTTTGATCTCTGGGTTGGGAAGATCCCCTGGAGAAGGAATGACTACCCACTCCAGTATTCTGGCCTAGAGAATTCCATGGACTGTAGAGTCTATGGGGTCACAGAGTCGGACACGACCGAGTGACTTTCACTTCCCTTTCCTTCCATATTGTAGCACGTATCAGTACTCCGTTCCTTTATATGGCTGAATAACTTTGCATTGTATAGTGAGATCACATTTTGTTGATCCATTCATCTATCAATGGACATTTGGGTTATTTGCACCCCTTGGCTACTATGAATAATGCTGCTGTGAACATCCGCTACAAGTTTCTGTGTGGACATAGTCTGCGTGCCTCCTGGGTATATACCCGGGGATTGCCAGCTTACGTCGTAACTCTATGTTTAAGCTTTGTGGGGATAGCCAGGCTGTTTTCCAAAGTGGCTGCACCATTTTTCACTGACTCTCATATTTTAAAGTCTCCTTCTGCCTACCATGAGGAGGAAATAAAAATACAGTGGGGAGGGGAAGACAGACACAGGGACTCGATGTGGGGGTGCTGCTGTGACATTTCATATGAGAGATGCTGGTGGCTGAATGGGAAGGCAGGGGAGATGAGAAGAGTTCAGAATCTGAGTACTTCAGAGGTGAGCTGAACAGATTTGGTGATGGGGTCTAGTGTGAGATGAGAGATCATCGGGCGAGGCAGAGAGAAATGCACGTGTCCTCAGGACCCTTGAGATTTCTGTGAGAGAGACACAGAGGAGAAGAAATATTCATCAGACAAAGAGACAGAAATGGGCAGGGATGAGCAGAGATCTCTGTGAGAGAGTCCGAGAAACAGATGACAATCTCTCAGGCGGAGAGATCCAGGCAGTGCCCTCTGGGGAGCCCCGGCAGTGGTCCGTCCTGGCATCCGTGGCATCCTGGCACCCGAGGGGGTGGCGGGGAGTCCTCTTCCCCCCAGCTGGGCGCAGGTAGCCTCCAGGTCCCTGGGAGGCTCAGGCACGGCCACCCTCGGCTCTGTTCGCAGCTTTCCATCCACGAGACCGAGGACCCCAATGACAACCGGTACCTGCTGGTGATGAAGGGCGCCCCCGAGCGCATCCTGGACCGCTGCTCCACCATCCTGCTGCACGGCAAGGAGCAGCCGCTGGATGAAGAGATGAAGGAGGCCTTCCAGAACGCCTACCTCGAGCTCGGCGGCCTGGGCGAGCGCGTGCTTGGTGGGCACCAGGGGTGGGGCCAAGTTGGGGCAGGGACCGGAGGGTAAGGAGGGATGTGGTGCTGCCCAGAGCCTGGCTCAGAATAGGATCTCCCAGAATGCACCATGATTGAATGAATGACAGGGGAAGCCATCTTTCAGAAATGAGTGTGGACCGACTCTGGCCAGCTGGGGAGTCTGATTGCTGCCATGGGAGCTGTGGGCAGGAGGCAGGGAGGACTGAGGCTGGAGCGCCCGTTCCTTTCTCCCCTCACCAGGTTTCTGCCACTACTACCTGCCTGAGGAGCAGTTCCCCAAGGGCTTTGCCTTCGACTGTGATGATGTGAACTTCACCACCGACAACCTCTGCTTCGTGGGCCTCATGTCCATGATTGACCCTCCCCGAGCAGCTGTCCCCGACGCGGTGGGCAAGTGCCGCAGTGCAGGCATCAAGGTGTGGCCCGGGGGGCAGCGGGGGACGCAGGGCCAGGGCTCCAGGGGCCAGCGGTGAGGCTGGACCATTTGCACACAATGCCCGCAGGTCATCATGGTCACCGGCGATCACCCCATCACGGCCAAGGCCATTGCCAAGGGCGTGGGCATCATCTCCGAGGGCAATGAGACTGTGGAGGACATTGCTGCCCGGCTAAACATCCCCGTCAGCCAGGTCAACCCCCGGTGAGCCCCACCCAGCCCTACTCAGGCCCCTCTGGGATGGTGGGTCCCCTTCCTCCTGGGTCTCCTCTGTTGACTCAGCATCTGGGCCCCGTTCCACTTCTATCTTAATGATGAGCAGCCTGGTGCTCCAGCTGCGTGAGGCTGGCAAGGGGTAGGCTCATATCCCAGCTTGGCCACGCATGAGCTCTGTGACTTTGGGCGAGTCATTTAGCCTCTCTGAGCCCCAGTTTCCTCCTCTCTAAAATGGTCTGCTAGTAATTCCCATCTGAGAGGATTCTATGATATCCCTCATTCCTGTGTTCGTCAGTCTCTCTTCCTGCCTGTCTTTATGTCTTTGTCTCTCTCATCTCTGTTCTGACTCCCTTAGCTTTCCCATGCTCATGTCTCTGTCTGGGTCTGTTTCCATTTCCTGGTTGTCTGCATATCTCTGTTCCTCTAAGTCCAGGGTCCCAAAATTCTTCCTGAGGTCTGCCCTCCATCCCTCCTGCAGCCCCTCCTCTCCCATTTCCCTTCATCTCTGACCCCACCACCGCCACCCCTGCAAAGCCCTTTGTCCCTCTCTCAGATCCTGGTCCGTCCTCCCCTGTCTGTGGGTCTGTCCGCATGTCCTGACCACTCTCTGCTCTCCCCAGGGACGCCAAGGCCTGCGTGATTCACGGCACTGACCTCAAGGACTTCACCTCCGAGCAAATCGATGAGATCCTACAGAACCACACCGAGATCGTCTTCGCCCGCACCTCCCCCCAGCAGAAGCTCATCATCGTGGAGGGCTGTCAGAGACAGGTGGGCTGGGCTGGGGTCCCTCAGGGGAAGGGGGCTGGGGGCCTGGACTCCAGGGTCCATGGTGAGAAGAGGGTGGTGTCAGGCCTCCGGGCGCCGTGCTCACCCTCTCCCCCTCCAGGGAGCCATCGTGGCCGTGACCGGGGATGGCGTGAACGACTCCCCCGCCCTGAAGAAGGCCGACATCGGAGTGGCCATGGGCATCGCTGGCTCTGACGTCTCCAAACAGGCAGCCGACATGATTCTTCTGGACGACAACTTTGCCTCCATCGTCACGGGTGTGGAGGAGGGTGAGTGAGTCAGCCCAGGTGGCCCCGGAGACTGGGGTCCCTGCATGAAACCAGAGAAGGGCAAGGGGAACAGGCCGGGGCTGCAGCGGGTGCACGACGGGGAGACCGCGAAATCCCACCAGGCCCCCTGCACAGCCTGAGCTTGTCCTTTTCAATTTTCTTCCCCCCGCAGTGTCGGGGGCTCCCTGGGGGCAGGACTGAGCTGATACACTTCAGGGTCCCTGTGTTGCCCAGCGAGAGCCCAGTCTGTTGGGCAAGGCAGAGGTGGAAGTATTTAAAAAATACGCAGTACCCCCCCCCCAAAAAAATACTCAGAAGTACAACCTCAGGGAGGCAGAGGGTCCAGCAGAGGGGCCCTAAGGAGGCCCCTCCCCCAGCCTGCAGTCGGGGGCCAAGAAGCTTCCCCAAGTGGGCAGGAGTCCCTGTGCCAAGTCCCCAGGGCCATGTGGGAGTTTTCACACAGAGAAATGCCAGCGAACGGAGTTGCAGGCAGAGGCAAGGCCGTGTAGGGGCGCTGGCGGGTGAGGCCAGGCCACCAAGAGTCCAGACCTCAGGGTCCCCTGGGCATCACTTCCTGACGGGTCTGGATGCGGCCGCAGATGGGGCTTGTTCACGTTCAGTTTTATTCTGATCATCCCAAGTAATTCATGATAATTTTAGAAAACGCAGAAAAGCATTAAGAAGCACATTAGCATCACCCACAACCTCACTGTCCAGAAATATTCACTGTTCACACTGTGGTGCATTTTCTTCCAGTCTCTCTCTCACATTTCAAATGTGTCCAGTGTGAAAAATAACTCGTGATAAGCAAGAATTCAAACAGTAGAGCTGAGCCTACAGCCTCAGGTTAAATGCCCTGAGCCCTTGTCTCCTGTGGCCCAGAGGACACACGGTTAACCCTTTCTCACCGCCCCCCGAAAACATCTTCCACGCATGTGCAGAGCACACACTCATGGGTGCCCTAGTTCATGCCTCCCAGACATTTCTTGGGCTCCTACCTTGTGCATCACGCTGGGGGCTGGAGAATCAGCTGTGAGCAAAGCAGACATGGTCCCTGCCTTCCAGGAACTGGGGGGCCTTCCCCAAGTTAACAAATTATAACATAACAAATGTAATTACAGGCACTTGCCTGGAGGTCCAGTACTTAAGACTCCATGCTTCCAATGCAGGAGGCACAGGTTCTATCCCTGGTCAGAGGGCTAAGATCCCACATTTCATGCAGCACAGCCAAAAAAAAAAACCCCAAAACAAAAAAAAAACAAATAATTACTCATTGTGACAGGTCCTAAGAAGAAAACCAGCAGGGTGCTATGATACGTGATAACAGGGGTCCTACCTTTTTAAAAAAATTTTTTGGCTGCACTGCATGGAGCTGGGGATCCTAGTTCCCCCACCAGGGATTGAACTCGTGCCTCCTGTGTTGGAACCACGGAGTCCTAACCACTGGACCTCCAGGGAAGTCCCAGCAGGGGTCCCACCTAGATAAGGAGGGGCAAGGGAGGCCTCTCTGAAGTGAAAGAAGAAGCACAGTTTAACCTTCAGTAGGGGGAGGTCCAGATACACCCACAAGCAGAGCAAGTGGCACAGTGAACCCCCATGTCACACAGCCCAGCTCAGTACACACACTGGATTATGTTGAAGTTCACTTAAATCATCGCCCATAAATATTTAGGGTGAGACCCCAGTAGTTTGTGGAGAGCCACACATGGCAGGGATAGGCAACAGCAGGTGTGAACAACCAGGTGCCTATTGTTTACACAAAGGTGATCATACCATCTATATCACCGCCCACAGAACAGCCTGCCTTTCTGTGCCTTTTTAAAAAATAAGTATGGCAATTCCTTTATATATATATATGTATTATTATTATTATTTGCTGTGCTGTTTGGCTTGTAGGATCTTAATTCTCCATCCAGGGATCAAACTTACGCCCCTGCAGTGGAAGCAGGGAGTCTTAACCAATAGGCCACCAGGGAAGTCCCTCTTTTTTGGCTGTTATAATGTTATGGTGGGGCTTCCCTGATAAAGATAAGGATAAAGTTGGTAAAGAATCTGCCTGCAATGCAGGAGACCCCGGTTTGATTTCTGGGTGGAGAAGATCTGCTGGAGAAGGGATAGGCTACCCACTCCAGTATTCTTGGGGTTCCCTTCTGGCTCAGCTGGTAAAGAATCCTCCTGCAATGCAGGAGATGGGTTCAATCCCTGGGTTGGGAAGATCTCTTGGAGAAGGGAAAGGCTACCCACTCCAGTATTCTGCCTGGAAAATTCCATGAACTGTATAGTCCATGAGGTCGCAAAGAGTTGGACACAACTGAGCGACTTTCAATGCTGTGGTGAATATTCTTGTACTGGCTTTTTGGTAGACATAAACACTCATCCCATAAACCTATGATGAGGATTGCTGGGTCAATAAGGCAGGGATGCTTAACTTTAACAAAAGCTACTGGGAACTCCCTGGCAGTCCAGTGGTTAAGACTCTGCACTTTTGCTGCTGGGGGCACAGGTTCAATCACTGGTCGGGGCAACTAAGATCCTGCAAGCCACGCGGAATGGCCAAAAAAGGAAAAGAAAATAAACTGCTACACAGTCTTCCTAAGTGGTTGTATTTTGAGAATGTTTGAACAGAGGCAACCCGGTCAGATGTCTGAATGCAAAGGCGGGTGGTGAGGGGATGGATTAGGAAGGACTGGGTACGGAAGGGGCAGGGGGACTAGAGCGCCCTGGCGTGGGTGCTGAGGTCTGAGCCCACCCCTGCCAACAGGCCGCCTGATTTTCGACAACCTGAAGAAGTCCATTGCCTACACCTTGACCAGCAACATCCCGGAGATCACGCCCTTCCTGCTGTTCATCATGGCCAACATCCCACTGCCTCTGGGCACCATCACCATCCTCTGCATCGACCTGGGCACCGACATGGTGAGCCCCGGCCACCCCCAGACTTCGGGAGGGCCGGGTCCCCCCCACCACCCCGATTCACCGGCTTCTCCCGCCCAGGTCCCTGCCATCTCATTGGCATACGAGGCTGCCGAGAGTGACATCATGAAGAGACAGCCCAGGAACCCACGCACCGACAAGCTGGTCAATGAGAGACTCATCAGCATGGCCTACGGACAGATCGGTGAGGACCTGGGGCCCCCGCCTGGCTCACGGCTGAATGCCCAGTGCCTGGCCCACCTGGGCGCTCGGGAACCTCGTGTTGAATGAGTGGAGTGAAAAGCAGGACCTGCTGCCATAGGTCTAGTCGTGGCGGTACGAGCACGAGCTGGAAAAGAATTTCCAGACACAGAGCATTTCAGAAGGGAGTGAATGTGTGAAGAGCAAGGAGCAGAGATAATGAAGATACTGCAAATGTAGCGGGTGCGGGAGAGTCAATGCTTTTCATGGGTTAGTAGCCAGTGTTTTAGCCTCACAATGAAGAAAGCTCCTGCTAGAAGGGTGGCATTAGGTGACTGGTTGGGGTGCTAGAGGGTGAGTACCGGGGTGGGCATTTTTACCTAATATGGGGTCAGGAAGGATCGCAGTGTGGGGGGTTTGGCAACAGTTACAGTGCGGTTCAGTCAGTTCCAGAGGTGACATTGGTTCTGGACTCCCCTTCTGTGGCCTTGGTGTGGGACTCCACAAGTTTGGAAGGAGCGACTTAGAGATGGGGGGTGGTCACTGAGGTGGGGCAGGCACGGGTGGAGGAAAGGCCTCCCGGGGGGGCATGTGGGATACTGAGTGGCAGGTCAGGGCTGGCCCCAGGAGGGCCACGCCACTGCTCCACCCCCCAGCATGCTGGGAAGGACCTGTCAGCCTGTGAGCTCTCTGAGGGCAGGGGCGAGCCCCACCCCTTCCTGCCTCCTCCTCCCTCTGCGGCTGGAGGTGAGGCGTGCAGAGCTTTACTGGTGTCCCAGCAGAGGCTTGGTGATGGTGCTGGTCAGAGGCCTGGAAAAGTCATTCGTGCATAGGGGGTCCTCAGGGATTTCCTGATGGCCAAGTGGCCCGGTCAAGTGGGAGGGAGCCTCCAGGTTCTCCATCTCTGGGGAGCCCCCTCCCTAAGTCTGCTGCTCCAGGGAGCCCATTTCAGGTGCTCACCACCAGGTGGCGCTCTCAGATCGCCCTCTGGGAGCGCAGCCAGGAGGAAGCTCAGGCCAGGGGACCGAGCGCTGCACCAGACTCCTCGTGTGGGTCTCCAGGGGCCCCAGCGGTGCCCTGGGCTGGCTGCCTGCCCCGACCTGAGCCTCACCTCATCTCCCTACTCTCCTCCTCCAGGAATGATCCAGGCTCTTGGTGGCTTCTTCTCCTACTTCGTGATCCTGGCAGAAAATGGCTTCTTGCCCGGCAACCTGGTGGGCATCCGGCTGAACTGGGATGACCGCACGGTTAACGACCTGGAGGACAGTTACGGACAGCAGTGGGTGCGTAGGGCTGGGTCCCACAGCGTGGCCATGGGCCTCCCAGCAGGGGTCTCTGCCCACAGCATCCTGGGCCACGGTGAGCTGTCTTGTCCATGCACGGGTGGCTTCCTGTGATGGCTCCTCTGCCCTGGGGGTCATCAAGACCCTCCCCCGGACACAAGGGGTCTCCTGGCGCTCTTGCCCCAACCCATCTTGGTCCTGTTCACTGGCCAGGCTCTCTGCCCTGCCAGGCAGGAAGCCTTTGTGACCCTCTTCCCAGTCTCTGTCTTCCCTTCAAAGCCCAGCCAGTGTCCCCCCAGGAGGCCCCTGGGGTCTCTGGTCCACAACTAAGGTCACCAGCACACTCTCCTTCCTTATCCATTTCCTCACTCTTCCCAAGGGGCTCTGAGCTACAGAGGGCAGACATGTCTCCCCAGGGCACCCCATCTGGACAGAGTCCCCACTTTGCCTTGGGGACCTACGCAGGGGTGCACACAAGGAGCAGGTGGGCAAGGAGTGGGGCCCAGGGCTGCAGCCACACTGACCGCTGACTGACACGCGCATCGTCACCCTCGCAGACCTACGAGCAGAGGAAGGTGGTGGAGTTCACATGCCACACGGCTTTCTTTGTGAGCATAGTGGTCGTGCAGTGGGCTGACCTGATCATCTGCAAGACCCGGAGGAACTCTGTCTTCCAGCAGGGCATGAAGTGAGGGTTGTGGTCGCTGTGGCTGCTTTCCGCCCCATGTCTGTCTGTTCTGGTTTTGCCTTTGAGTTGATTTTCTCTCCAGTGGACACATCTATCTTGGATTCCCTGCCTGCCTCTGTGTGTGTGTGTGTGTGTGTGTGTGTGTGTGTGCGCGCGCGCGCGCACCTGCATGCCCGCGCACTGCTGGGATCTTCCTGGGTCTCTCTCCAGATCTATTTTATCTTTTTATACCCCTGCCTGTCTGTGTGTCTCTGTCTTCATATTTCACTGTCACCATCTCCCTGGACCCGTCTGTGCCTCGCTGCCTCTTTCTGTCTCCATCCGTGTGTCTCCCTGTCTGTCTCTCTTCCTCTGCCCGTGGGGGTGCCTCTGTGTCTATGGGGTGGGGATGCCGGGTGGGCTTCACTGGGTCCAGCCCTGACTGTGCCTGCAGGAACAAGATCCTGATCTTCGGCTTGTTTGAGGAGACAGCCCTGGCGGCCTTCCTGTCCTACTGCCCAGGCATGGACGTGGCCCTTCGCATGTACCCTCTCAAGTGAGTGCCTTTCCCCCTCCAGGTACCACCTGCTCCAGGGTCCTCCCAGGAGCCTTTGCAGTGGAACACCCTCACGGGGTGGGGGGTGGGGGGCCTCTGTAGACCCAAACCCAGAGCTATGGCCAGGGCACCCGTCACCTTGGGTAGGAAGGATCAGGGAGGCAGTGCGCTGGGCCTGGCCCCTCCTTTCCAACGTGTTGCCCGGCGCTGACTCGCTCCTCTCGCTTCTTCGCAGGCCCAGCTGGTGGTTCTGTGCCTTCCCCTACAGTTTCCTCATCTTCGTCTACGACGAAATCCGCAAACTCATCCTGCGCAGGAACCCCGGGGGTGAGGGGCTAACCGGGGTAGAGGTGGGAGGCTGGGGGGAATGGGACCGGGCAGCTGGAGCGGGAGGCGGGAGAGCGCCGCCTGGTGACGATGCTAACCTCACTCTGTCTCCCCCCTCCTCCCGGCCCCTCCCGTACCCCCTCCTCCCTTCCGCGCTGTCTCTCCATCCCCTTGGCACCTCTTCCCTCTCCCCTCCTCTCCCGGCCTCCTCCTTCCGGTGTCTTTCCCTGTGTCTCTGCCCCTTTGGGCTTCTTTCTGTGTCGCTGTCTCTCTGTCTCTGTCTCTTTCCTCCTTTGTCTCTCCAGGTTGGGTGGAGAAGGAAACCTACTACTGACCTCAGCCCCACCACGTCTCCCGTCTCTTCCCTGCCCCCGCGAGCCCAGGACCGCCCACTCCAGTCCCCCTCATTTTGTATTCTGGGGGGAGGGGCCCTCTCTCCCCGTGGCCCCGCCCCCTCCAAGCGATCTCCCGCCTCCCTCGCCCACGCCCCGCCCCCTGACTGGCTTCGCGCCCCGCCCCCGCCCCCGCGCCCCGCCCCCTGCCTCTCCCCCACCTCTCTCTTTCGTGTGTGTCTGTTCCTCTCCTCCTCACCCCTGCCTCCCAGACCCCTCCCTGGACTCTTTTTTACTCCCCGTCGCCCCCTGGCTGATGCCGTCTCTGATTCTGGACGATTATCAAATATATCAGTGGGGAGAGAGAAGCCATGTGTGTCGCGCTTTGCTTTGTTGGGGGGCGGGTAGCGGGGGTGTGTGGGCGGGACAGCGTTCCCTGTGCTGGCGCCCATGACTGTGTGATTCGCAGAAGCCCAGAAATTTAGCCTGGCATGAACTTGGGAGTCATGGAATCTCAAAGTCATCCAATCACGGAGTTTTAGACCCAACAAGGGTTAGTGTGAGAACACTGTGAATTCGCCAGGTGACGGGATCCTGGGATCAGAACACGGGAGAGGGAGTCAGGCTCTGGATCCTCTCATACTGGAGAGGACCCTGGGGGGCCATGATGATATAATGGT
The DNA here is from genome assembly GCF_033118175.1 of Dama dama. NCBI lineage: Eukaryota > Metazoa > Chordata > Mammalia > Artiodactyla > Cervidae > Dama > Dama dama. Next base: position 56,825,851 of record NC_083684.1, read on the forward strand.
TCACTGAGCTCCCGCTCTGTGCTCTGCCCTCTTCTAAACATTCTACCTGTATTAGTTCACTTAATCCTCACAAGGCACCCAGGGGGAAAGTGACTTGCTCAAGGTCACACAGCTGCGAGGTGACAAATCTGGGATCTGAACCTAGGATGTCCAAGCTCTAAGTCACCATGTTCTTCTCTTTTTGTTGAGATAAGCTTCCATACAGTGACTTGCACAGATCTCAAAGGCATAGCTCAATGATTCAAGTAATTACATCCATGTAGCCACCATCCATATTGAGCTATAGAACATTTACATCTACCCAGAAAGTTCCTTCATGACCCCTTCCCAGTCAGCAGCCCCTCCACAGGCAGCCACTGATCTGCTTTCTGTCACCATCTTTTGGTTGTGCCTGTTCTTGGACTCTCTAGAATGAAATCTTATGGTGTGCTGCCGCAGGTCCTTCTCATCCTCAACATCAGGTCTATGAGGGTCATCCATGGTGTCTCAGGTATTGGTAGCCAACACTTTTTCATTGCAGGGTTTTCCACTGTGTGACTATTATGCTATTTGTCAATCCATCATCCTGTTGATGGACTTGTTGTTTCCCTTTTGGGAGCCTCTAGGAACATTCTAGTAACATCCTCTGATGACACATGTGGGCATCTCTGTTGGGTACATGCCTAGAAATGTAATTGCTGACTGGGGATAGACTGTGTTTACCTTTCACAGAAATAGCCAGCCCTTTCCAAAGCTCTTGTGTCATCAGCATTGCCACAATGTATCAAAGTTCCAGTTGCTCCACATCCTTGTCAACACTTGCTATTGTCAGTCTTTTGAATTTTAGCCCTTCTGGTTGGGCAGCCCTACCACTTCCCTTGAGACGGCCTTTATAACAGAGCTGGCAGTGAGAGGAGGGCCTGGGGCTGGTCCTTGGCCTACCTGCCTCCCAGCTCAAATGTCTGGGATGCTGAGAGTCCACATGAGTGTGAGTGTGTGTGCATGCCCACTGCACAAGACAGTGCTGAGGAAGAGTGCCTTAATCTGAAGGGGAAGACAGTCGGAGGATAGGGGCCGTGACCAGACACCGCCTGTGACGCCCAGGGCAAAGCCTGGTCCTGGTAAGTGTTGTGAGCCTGGACATCCCTGAGGGAGGCCAGAGAACCTCCTTTATTCATCAGGTACAGGGTGAGGAATACTCCCATAGACAGGTGAGCAATCTGAGGCCCAGAGAGGGCAGGGATTTCCTTGAGGTCACACAGCAGATTTCGGAAACCCAGGTTTCCAATTGTCTATCTTCCTACTCTCCCAGCTCCATTTCTTCCAGGGATCCAAGAGGCAGGAAGGAGGCCTCAGGCTGGAGGGACCCCCTTATCTCTGGCCATCCCCCTAATTCATGGCTCACTTGCTATAGGCACCTTTTCCCTGGTCTCCCCTCATCCCCCTGTCTCAGGGATCTTCCCATCTCTCACAATATCTCTGCCTTAGGGCTTCCTCCCACAATCCCTGTTTCAAGGGGCTCCTCCCTCCCATTGCCCTTATGCCAAGTCCCCCCTGCCCCACTCAGAGGGTCCCTCCCCACAATGTCCTTGCCTCTCGACCCCACTGTCCACAGCCCATACCTTTTGACACCTCCAGGCCTTTGCTTGTTATGTGCTCTGCTCTGAGCAAGTACTCACAGGAACACAAACATGAGTTATGAGTGAAATTACTTTTATTTGTGTTCTATGAGGAAGCCCCAGAGCTCTCATAACAAAAGTTAAATCCCATTTCCCCAAGGTTGGCCCTGGAAGAAGGCAGTTGGGTCTCTGCCTCCAACCCTCTGCTCCTCAAGACTCATCTTCCTCTTGGGGGCTCTTCCAGTTACCTCCACTGCTCCCATTACTTTGAAATCAGGGGGATGCTCCCCCATTAATGCTCTGGACTAACTGTGGACTCACAGAAAACCCCCTACGCCGATTTCCTGAAGCCCAACTCGACCCAAGTGGGAAATCTGAACAAGCTTCTACTAAAAGCCTGGGGTTGACAAAGAGGAAAAGTGAAAATGTTAGTTGCTCACTTGACCCCATAGCCTGCAAGGCTCCTCTGTCCATGGAATTCTCCAGGCAAGAAAACTAGAGTGGGTAGCCATTCCCATCTCCAGGAGATCTTCCCGACCCAGGGATCGAACCCGGGTCTTCCGCATTGCAGGCAGATTCTTTACCGTCTGAGCCGCCAAATATCTCATTGGGTATTTTCCTTTAGCCCCACCCAGCCTTGGAAAATGAGGTTCTCAGTCTGTGTAAGGAAGCCCAGGCTCCCTGAAACTTCTACACATTTCTTGAGGTCATTCTGGTGCACCCCCTTAGAACTCTGGCTGGTTTTCTACAACTCACCCCGCAGCACGGGCAAAGACTGAGAGTGTTAAGATTTTGGGAACCAGGGGAAAGAAAGGCCCATGTCTCAGACACCAGCCACTGTTTGGAACATCCAAGGGGCTAGTGAGAAGGCTGGGACTTCCCTGGTGATACAGTACTTAAGAATCCACCTTCCAATGCCGGGGACCTGGGTTCGATCCCTGGTCTGGGAACCAAGATCCCACATGTCACAAAGCAACTAAGAGTTGTAACTAAGAGTTGATGTGTTGTAACTAAGAGTTGATGTAGCCCAAAGTAAACAAATAAAATTTTTAAAATTTTTTGAGAAAGCTGAACTCTAGAAATAATTATAACAGCCATGATAATGTAGTGGCAATAGCATGGACTACTGTTTACCGAACAGTTGTGAAATATCAAGACTCTTTCAGGCACTTTACATGAATCATTCAACCCAATCTCAATCCCATGAGTGTGGTACCCCCAGGATCGTTACTGTCCAGATGAAAACACTGAGGTTCAGGGAGGTGATGAGGTCAACACAGCTTGAAGTTTGACCTCTGACCCCAGAATCCCAGCTCCTTTAGTTATGACATCTACATCTTTAAAAAATTCTCATCCCTTCAATAAAACTGAATGAAAACATGAAAAAAAAAAAAAAATCTCAGCCTTTTCCTACACTTCCCTCCACCAGGGCAGGGGCATGCCTAGATTCCTAATCCTAATCGATTCTACCTTGGGAGCCCAAGGGTGGGGGTGAAGTTTTGCTCCCCACCTTAGACACCCCCTCCAGCAACCACGGCCCCATCACTAGCCTCTTAAAGAAGGAAGGAATAGACTCCCACGAATTCTTTACAGTCTTGCTATTCAAAATGTGGGCCATGGAACAGAAGCATCAACATCACCTAGAAACTTGTTAGAAACGCGGATGAAGGGTCTCGCCCTAGATCTGCTGAATCAGAACATCTGAGTGTTTTATCAAGTGTTTTTTTATACCTCCTAGAGACAGAATGACAGCTCTACACGGTCCCCATTATAGCCTGCACGGGGAGTACACAGCGTCGTCTTGCCTTTAGAGCTCGCCTAACGCCCTGACTCTTGACAGCCCACCTTCCCCGACTCCACGCGTCCTAATTCGGAAACTACAACTCCCACAATGCTCAGAGGGGCTCTGGGTTATTTTACACGACTACAACTCCCAAAGTGCGTCGCGAGTCACACCACCATCATGGTGCCTATTCTCGCCGGCACCATCAGGACTACAACTCCCATAATGCTCGACAGCAGAACTACCGTTCCCCAGCGGCTCCAGAACGACTACACGTCCGCTCCAGCTCTGCTGGGTGAGGCCGGGCTCGGGCGGGGCCCGCGGGGTCTGCAGAGCCCTGGGCTCCTTAGTTCTTCCCCAGACAACACAGACATGGCGGCCGAGAAGGACCAGCAGAGGGATGCCGAGGCGGAAGGACTGAGCGCCGCGTGAGCAACCGAGACCCGGGAGTCCTGGTCCCCCGACCCCTCCTCCCTGGGGGTCCTAGGAATCCCGGCCTCTAGACATAAGAGTTTGGGCCTCTGTTGTCCTCTTCGAGGACTTTGGAGTCTGGGCCCTCAGCCCCTATCTCCCCTGAGATCTAGGAGCCTGGGGCCATTATCCACCCCAGAACCCCGGAGTCCGGCCCCCTCGGTCCTCTTCTTGCTGGGGGGTCCGGACTCCATCCCGGTCGGTCGATCGCTGACGTGGCCCCTCACCCACCAGGACCCTGCTGCCGAAACTGATTCCATCTGGCGCGGGCCGTGAGTGGCTGGAGCGGCGCCGTGCGACCATCCGGTCCTGGGGCTCCTTCGTGGACCAGCGGCGCTTCTCGCGGCCCCGCAACCTGGGCGAGCTGTGCCAGCGCCTCGTACGCAACGTGGAGTACTACCAGAGCAACTATGTCTTCGTGTTTCTGGGCCTCATCCTGTACTGTGTGTGAGTGCCTCTGCGGCCCGTCCGCGCCCCCGTCCCCACCCCCACCAGGCTGCGTGGCCCGCGCTGGCCGACCCCGCCCTCTGCATCCGGCCCCACCTCTCACTGCCCAGGCCCCATTCCCGTGGGATAGTTCTGCCGGAAGTTTTCACCGAAGGGCCAGGTCCGTAGTCCCCCCCATCAACCTGGCCAGGATTCAGTGTGACCAAATGTGACCTAGGCTTCCCCGGCCCCAAGCAGATCTCCTGCCATCCGCCGGTGGGAAGGTCAGGGCCTCCTTGTCTGGCCTAGCCCCAGCTCCCTGACACATGGCTCCCTGCCCGCTTCCAGGGCGACGTCTCCCATGCTGCTGGTGGCTCTGGCTGTCTTCTTTGGCGCCTGCTACATCCTCTATCTGCGCACGCTGCAGTCCAAGTTTGTGCTGTTCGGTGAGAAATCCCTTGCCCAGACTCTTCACACCCTGGTCTCTTGGAACGCAAACATTTTGACATCAAACCCAGGTCCTTTTGAACCCACGTCTGCCCAAGCCTCTATCTACACTAGATTCCTCCAAATTCGGTCCCGTAAAGTCTCAGACACACCTGATGCTCCCACCCACTCTCAGCCCCCCAAAATTGCTATCCCCCAAGTGCAGAAGATACCCCAGAACCCACCTCCGCCTGAATCCTCAAAACCTCCTCCTTCCCTCTCCCTCCTGCCTAAACCTCCTGCCAAAAACGTCAGCTGCACGTACCCACATCGGCCACCAGGTGGCGACTTCCCACTGGCCTATATCCATGCTCCCCCTTTCCTGCTTCGTGGGGTAGAAGTGGAAATCTTGGGATTTCTCAGAGAGGGAAGCTGAGCCTTGTGGCTCAGGTGGTCCAAGACTGGCACCGGAAACACCGCTGAGAAGAAAGACAGGCCTGGGGACTTCCCTGGTGGTTCAGTGGTTAAGACCATGCTTCCAACGCAGGGGGCATGGGTTCCGTCCCCGGTCAGGGAACTAAGTCACACATTATGTGCAGTGCTGGCAGAGGGTTTAGAAATAACAGACGGCCCTGAGTTCCCAACTAGGAGATGCTCAAGGGCTTTGGAGTGGGGATAAGGGGGAATTGGGCTCAGATGGACAGGTAGACCTAAGATAGAATGCTTCAGAAGCCTGCTGGTCATGTACATGACAAAGGTGGGCTGGGTGGAGGGGCGCATCGGGCTAGCCCAGGGCGTGGAGGGAGCGCTTGGAGCATAGACACGACTTGGCTCCAGCCATTGCTGCCACCAGTACCTGCAGATCTGACCTTCCACTCCACCACGAGAAGCCAGACTTCTGTACAGCCGCCCCTTGGTGTCCATAGGGGATTGTTCCAGGAGCCCCCACATGGATGGCAAAGTCCACCGATGCTCAGGTCCCTTATGAAAAATGATGTAGTACAATGATCCACGGGTTTCCATCCTTGGATACAGAGGGCCGGCCTATTGTTATGTGAAATTATCCAGTTTTTCCGGCAGCCACAAACCAAATTCTGGTGGAATAATGTGCAGACTCAAAAGACACATCCCCAGGTCAGACTTGGCTCTTGGGCTGCCAGTCGGAGGTTCCAGATCTGCGCGAGGGCAGGTTGGAGCAGGAGAACTATAGTCAGGAGAGGGAGGCTGGGAGCTTCCTAGCAGAAGTGGGGTTGAAGGGCAGAGGGCAGGGGGCTGAGGAAGGCACTCTGTGTTCCCACGGTCAGTGGGTGGGGCCAAGGGCTGGAGGGCCTTGGCACAAGTTTAGATTAGACCCTGAGGCTCCTGGAGCTTGCAAGACCAGAGTTTTGGGGGAGCATCAGGGGTTACTCTGGGAGGAGGCACGAGTCAGAACAGCTGCCCCAGTGCCCTCTGCCCCGCAGGCCGTGAGGTGAGCCCTGCCCATCAGTATGCCCTGGCCGGGGGCGTCTCCTTTCCCTTCTTCTGGCTGGCTGGCGCGGGCTCTGCCGTGTTCTGGGTCCTGGGTGAGTACAGGCTCTGGGCAGCATGGTGGGCGGTGGGGGCCAGGTGAGGCCACCAGGCCCTGAACTGCCCATTTGCCTGCAGGAGCCACTCTCGTAGTCATCGGCTCCCACGCCGCCTTCCACCAGATGGAGGCTGTGGACGGGGAGGAGCTGCAGATGGAACCCGTGTGATGTGGCTTCGCGGGCCCGCCAGCCTCTGGAGCCAGCTGCCCCTGTTCACTCCGCTCCGGCCAAAGGCCCCTTTCCCACGTCAAGACCAGGGAGGGACTCCAGCTTTGGGAATAAAACTGTTACAGTTGTCCAGCAAATATTCTCCCGAGGTCTTCTGTGGGTCTGTGCTGGTGATGCTAGGGTCCTGCAGAGACCAAGAAGGTGGGGGTGGGCCGTGGACACAGGTGGGGGTGGGAAGTGTACAATAAGCAAGATAAATAGCAAATATGATAGGATGGTCAGTGGCGACAAGGTCTAAGGAGGAGAAAAGAGTATGTCGGGGCCCCTGAGATCACCCCCATGTTTCATGATTTGCTAGGAGGACTCAGGACTCGGGCACCAGCCGTATTCACAGCTGTGATTTATTATCATGAAAGGTTATGAAGCAAAATGTCACATAGTTGTGTCTGACACTTTGTGACCCCATGGACTGTAGCCCACCAGGCTCCTCTGTCCATGGAATTCTCCAGGCAAGAACACTGCAGTGGGTTGCCATGCCCTTCTCTAGGGGATCTTCCCGATCCAGGGATCAAACCCAGTTCTCCTGCATTACAGGCACTGTTACCTATGAGGCAAAATCAGCAAAGAAAAAAAAGGCACGTGGGGCGAAGTCCAGAAGAAACCACAAGCTTCCCAGAGCCCTCTCCCAGTGCAGTCACCAGATTGAGTGCAGTTGCCACAACAGTGAAATGCTGTCTGCAGAGAAGTTCATCACAGACTCAGTACCCAGAAAGAAAGCAGGTCTTCAGCATAAACAATGTGGTTTGCACAAACAGTGTAGACACAAGAGCCATTCTTTCAGGGAGCAGCAAGGACCCTGCCGAAATCCAGGTTCCCAGAGGCCAGACAAGGGCCACTACCCAAGCAAAGCCTCTCTAAGGATCGCCATCTTCATGGTAACTCTTCATAGAGGAAGTTCTGGAAATGAGTTATAGGTTTAAGAAGCTTCCCTGAGGTGATGTTCAGTGAAGACTTAAATTGAGTGAGGCAGACTTCACTGGTGGTTCCAGCGATTAAGAATCTGCCTGCCAATTCAGGGAGCACCAGTTTGATCCCTACGCCAGGAAGATTCCACATGTTGCGGGCCAGCTAAGCCCATGTGCCACAGCTACTGAGCCCACGCACCTAGAGGCTCCACTCTGAAACGAGAGAAGCCCCCCACCCCCGCCCCGTGCCCAGCAAGGAAGACCCAGCCCAGCCAAACAATTTAAATACATAAATCATGTTAAAAAAAAAATTGAGTGAGGGAGGGAATTCCCTGGTGGTCCAGTGGTTAGGACTCCTTGCTTTCACTGCCAGGGACCCAGGGTCAGTCCCTGGTCAGGGAATTAAGATCCCATAAGCCATGTGGTGTGGAAAAAAAATTTTTTTTGGAAAAAGACCTACTAGCTTTCACACTTAGATATTGGTGGCTAATCACCTTTAGTTTGTGAAGTGAGTGAAAGTCGCTCAGGCGTGTCCAACTCTTTGCGACCCCATGGACTGTATAGTCCATGGATTCTCCGGGCCAGAATACTGGAGTGGGTAGCCTTTTCCTTCAGGAGATCTTCCCAACCCAGGGATCGAACCCAGGTATCCTGCATTGCAGGCGGGTTCTTTACCAATTGAGCTATCAGGGAAGCCCCTGAATAATAATAAGTTGAGAGCGGGAGCAGCCACAGATCCCTCCCTCCCAGAGGGAGAACGTTCTGGTGAGAGGAAATGGTAGGTGCAAATGCCAGGAGACAGCAGTGGGCCTGGAGGTCTGAGGAACAGCGGGGAGGCCCGTGTGGCTGGAGCAGACGGGGGCGGGTGGACGGGAGGACTGCCCTCCCTCTGGTGGGGAGGGACGTTGGTTTTCCTGAGTGAGGTGAGAGAGACGCACTTGGCCCTTCGCTGTAACGTGAAGGCCGCTGTGGTACAACCACAGACTAAGAAGAAAGGCACGTGGCAGGGAAAGCAGTTGGCAGGCGAGACGACAAAGAAGTGACAGACGGGGCTGAAGAGCCACTTCAGAGGGGCGGGTCCAGGAGGGCTCTCTCAGGAGGTGACATTCCCGTGCGCTCTGAGGGACCCAGAGCCGGCCACAGGAAGAGCCGCGGGTGAAGCGGCCTAGCAGAGGCACAGTGCCCCACACAGCCAGCTGAGGCTGGCCTCCCCAACCTCCGGTCTCGTCAAAACTCACTGGTTCAGAATTCTTTTCAGCAAGTGTTTATTGAGGGTCCACTGAGTGCACAGTGGCCACAGGACTGGAAAAGGCCAGTTTTCATTCCAATCCCAAAGAAAGGCAATGCCAAAGAATGCTCAAACTACCACACAACTGCACTCATTTCACACACTAGTAAAGTAATGCTCAAAATTCTCCAAGCCAGGCTTAAGCAATATGTGAACTTCCAGATGTTCAAGCTGGTTTTAGAAAAGGCAGAGGAACCAGAGATCAAATTGCCAACATTTGCTGGATCATCGAGAAAGCAAGAGAGTTCCAGAAAAACATCTATTTCTGCTTTATTGACTACGCCGAAGCCTTTGACTGTGTGGATCACAATAAACTGTGGAAAATTCTGAAAGAGATGGGAATACCAGACCACCTGACCTGCCCCTTGAGAAACCTGTATGCAGGTCAGGAAGCAACAGTTAGAACTGGACATGGAACAACAACTGGTTCCAAATAGGAAAAGGAGTACGTCAAGGCTGTATAATGTCACCCTGCTTATTTAACTTATATGCAGAGTACATCATGAGAAACGCTGGTATGGATGAAGCACAAGCTGGAATCAAGATTGCCGGGAGAAATATCAATAACCTCAGATATGCAGATGACACCACCCTTATGGCAGAAAGCGAAGAAGAACTAAAGAGCCTCTTGATGAAAATGAAAAAGGAGAGTGAAAAAGTTGGCTTAAAGCTCAACATTCAGAAAACTAAGATCATGGCATCCAGTCCCATCACTTCTTGGCAATTAGATGGGGAAACGGTGGAAATAGTGGCTGAATTTATTTTTGGGGGCTTCAAAATCACTGCAGATGTTGACTGCAGCCATGAAATTAAAAGATGCTTACTCCTTGGAAGGAAAGTTATGACCAACCTAGACAGCATATTAAAAAGCAGAGACATTACTTTGTCAACAAAGGTCCGTCTAGTCAAGGCTATGGTTTTTCCAGTAGTCACGTATGGATGTGAGAGTTGGACTGTGAAGAAAGCTGAGTGATGAAGAATTGACACTTTTGAACTGTGGTGTTGGAGAAGACTCTTGTGAGTCCCTTGGACTGCAAGGAGATCCAACCAGTCCATCCTAAAGGAGATCAGTCCTGGGTGTTCATTGGAAGGACTGATGTTGAAGCTGAAACTCCAATATTTTCGCCACCTGATGCGAAGAGGTGACTCATTGGAAAAGACCCTGATGTTGGGAAAGATTGAAGGCAGGAGGAGAAGGGGACAACAGAGGATGACATGGTTAAATGGCATCACTGAATCAATGGACATGAGTTTGGGTAAACTCAGGGAGTTGGTGATGAACAGGGAGGCCTGGCGTGCTGCGGTTCTTGGGGTCGCAAAGAGTTGGACACGACTGAATGACTGAACTGAACTGAGTGCCCAGTATTGTTCCGGAATTCTGTTACATATGGTGGCCATCAGCCAGGTATGGCAGGCTTCCCTGGTGGCTCAGACGGTAGAGTCTGCTTGCAACGCAGGAGACCTGCGTTCGGTCCCTAGGTCGGGAAGATCCCCTGGAGAAGGAAATGGCAACCCACTCCAGTATCCTTGCCCGGGAAATCCCATGGACAGAGAAGCCTGGCAGACTACAGCTTGTGGGGCTGCAAAAGAGTCAGACACAACTGAGTGACTTCATAGCCATATATGGCTATGAGCTACTTGAAACATGGCTGATCTGGGTTGAGACGTGCTGTGAGTATAAAATACACACCAGGTTTCAAAGACTTAGTCGGAAAAGAGTGTAAAATATCTCATTAATAATTTTTATATTGGGTATGTGTTGGAAGGATAATCGGTTGGATGTTGTTGTTGTTTAGTCGCTAAATCATGTCCAACTCTTGTGACCCCCATGGAATGTAGCCCACCAGGCTCTTCTATCTGTGGGATTCTCCAGGTAAGAATACTAGAGTGGGTTGCCATTTCCTTCTCCAGGGGATCTTCCCAACCCAGGGTTCTAACTGGAGTCTCCTGCATTGCAGGCAGATTCTTCACCACTAAGCCACCTGGGAAGCTGGTAGATACGTTGGGTACCTGTTGGATATGCTAGGGTTGGATATGTTAGGGTAAATTAGTATTTTCACTTTTTTCTTTACTTTTTAAAATGTCAGGGAATTCACTGGTGGTCTAGTGGTTAGGACTTGGCACTTTCACTATGGGGACCAGGGTTCGATTCCTGGTTAGGGAACTAAGATCCCGCATGCCGCACAGCATGGCCAAAAAGTGTGATTAGGTAAATAATATAACATTACATCTATAGCTGCTATCCTGTTTTTACTAGACATGCTGGCTTAAAAACAACAGCACCACCGTTGAAGAAAGAACAGCACCACAATTGAGGCCCTGCCTTCTTGGAACTCACATTCATGGACCAAACAACCAACCAATAGGAAGCTCTCAGACAGCCAAGCCTATGAAACAGGAGACTGGATGTGACTAAAGGGTAATTGTGGAAGGCAGGGGCTAGACTAGAGTGGAGGGGCAGGGACTTGCGGGCAGTGAGGAGGAGCTCACCCTTCAGAGGTCTCGGGGAAGAGTGTTCTGGCTCGAGGGAATTGCAAGTGCAAAGGCCCTGAGGCAGGACTTGCTCAATGACACGGCACTGCTGTGGCTGCGGTGAAGGGAGTGATAAAGGGGTGACCCTGAGGAGGATGTCAGGGGCCAGAGCAGGCGGGACCTGGGAGCCACGCGGAGCTTTTGAACTACAGCTTAAGGCAATGTGAAACTATGGAAGGCTTTTGAGCAAGGAAGGGAGAAGGTCAGGTATGAATGTCAGGAATATCCCCAAGCAACTTCCCTTGGAGGTCTAGTGGTTAAGACTCTGTGCTTCCTCTGCAGGGGACACAGGTTCAATCCCTAGTGGGGAACTAAGATCCCACAAGCCGCGCAGTGTGGCAAAAAAACAAAAACAAAAACAAAACACTATCCTTTGGGGTCCTGTGAGAGATGGGCTGGAGGCAGTAAGATCATGGGGCATGAACCAAGCTGGGGAAGACGAGGCAGGGACTGTGAAATGGAAAGGACGGACAGGAAAAGAAGATTCAGGAAGATGAAGGTGGGGGCTTGGTGACTGGCCTTTGTGGGAGGGTGCAGGCAAGGGGAACCCCCAGGCTTTCGGCAAAATGGGGAGACCAGGGGGCTCGTGTGTGCGGGTTCACAGTGTTCCCAGGCACCGGGGGCGCAGTTCCAGTGGTTGCCACCAGGGGGCGGAAAAGCGCTTCCTCCAGCCCCTCTCCCGGGAGGGCGCCGGGGATGGGCTCCTCCTGGCAGAGGAGACTCGGAGTGTCTGCGGCTGCGGGTCAGGCTCCTGGGTCTGCTCAGAGGCCATGTTCCCAGCTTGAGGATGGCTGAAGGTGTTCAGTTTGTTAACCCAGATGCCAGTATTCCCAGGGGAGCCTGCCATCAGGGTGGGTGGTCACTCTGCCCAGTTTCCGTCGCTGGGCCTGGAGTGAATGCGGTCAGACCGCCTCGTTTGAAGGTGACTGAGGCCGGAGTCCCGAGGATCTGGGACTGAGGTCACTGGGGCGAGGCGTCAAAGCCCGGGTCTGGGAGTGGGAGGCTGGGACTCGGGCCGGAGGCCTAATCTGGCGGTGACTGACTCCAGGTCCCTAATTCTGATCCTGAGACCAGCAGCTTCCATGGGGTTGTTCATGAGTAGGGGGTCACTTCCCTATCTATCCCTTCCTGAACTGGAGTTGAAAGGTTTGTTTTGGGGTAACAGAAACTGGGGGACTTGGTGTCTCACCAAGAACCAAAAGTCTGGTTGTCTATTTTGGTGATGGAGGTTGGGGTTCCAGCTGGCTGGTCGGGGTGACAGATTGAGGCTCTGGCTGTCAGTTTCATGACTGAAGAGCCCGTTGGCTCAGGTTTGGGGTGACAGGGACAGTGGACCTACTTGTCCAGTGTAGATTGACAGAATCAGGGAGTGCTTGCCCTTCACCTGGGGTGTCAGACTGGGCATCTGATTGTCTTGTTTGGGGTGACAGCTTGGAGTCCAGTCCCTGATTTGGGGTAATAGAAATTGGGGTGCTCAGTTCCTCAGTCGTGTCTGACTCTTTGTGACCCTGTGGACTATAGCCCGCCAGGCTCCTCTGTCCGTGGGATTCTCCAGGCAAGAATCCTGGAATGGGTAGTGTGGGTTGCCCACCTCCTTCTCCAGGGGATCTTCCTGACCCAGGGATCAAACCCAGATCTCTTGAATTACCAGGTAGATTCTTTACCACTAGCACCACCTGAGAAGCCCCGGAAATTGAGGATCTGTTGTCAAGTTGGAGGTCATTTATCTGACTTGAGGTGACAGACTGGGAGTCCTGGTGACACTGGAAGTCCAGGGCCCTAGTCTGGGATGACAAGGTAGGGGGCCCCCTGCACTGGGGGGCCCCTGATGGGAGTCTGGTTGTTTCCTTGAGGTGGCAGAGACAGGAAATACTGTCTGGCTGGTGGTGACAGAGCTTGGGGGTGCCCTTGTGTAATTTAGGACACCAGGGATTGGGGGGCTCTTTGCCCAGTGTGAAGTGACAGCAAATGAGAGATTTTTTTTAAAACAACATTTGCCTTTTTTTCCTGGTTCTGTCACCTGGCTTGTGGAATCTCAGTCCCCCAATCAGGGCTTGAACCCCCAGGCCATGGCAGTGAAAGCGCTGAATCCTAACCACTAGACTACCAGGGAACTCCCCAGGAGATTTTTTTTTTTTTTAGTTTAAAGAATGTCTGCTTGTCTAGTTTGAGATTAAAAACACTGGATCTAGTTCTCAAATTTTTCTCTTTTTTTGACACGCTGCAAGCTGCATGTAGGATCTTAGTTCCCCAACCAGGGATTGAACCTGCGCCCTCTGCAGTGGAGGTGTGGAGTCCTAACCACTGGACTTCCAGGGAAGTCCCTAGTTCTCAAAGTTTAAGTGACAGGTCTGGGACTCTTTTATCTGGTTGGGAGTGACAGAGAGCAGAGTTGTGGGAGGTGTTAGGCACTGGGGATCTTGTCAAGGTTGGGATAATGGGGACTAGTATAGTCTGGGGTGACAGACTGAGGGTCTTATTGTCTAGTTTTTGGTGACCAAGACTGGGCTCTGGAGTTTCTTTAGGGGTGTCAGAGTTGGGGTCTAGTCTTTTTGAGGGTGACAGAATGGTAGTCTAGTTGTTAGGCTGAGACGCCAAAATTCTAAGGTTTGGGATGCCAGATTGAAGATTCCATTTCTAGTTTGGAGCGCTAGAAACTGGGGTCTGGTGGGCTCCACTGGGGTGTCTGAGACTTGTAGTCTGATTATCTCTTTTGGGGTTCAGAGACACAAGGCTGGTTGTCTGGCTCGGGGTTATAGAGGCCAAAGGCCTGGTTATCTAGTTTAGGGTGATGACGCTGGGCAGAGGGGTGTTAGTTTGGGTGAAAGACATTGGGGTGACCACCTGGATAGTATGAAGAGGCAGACACCACAGGTCTGGTTGCCTCGTTGGGATGACAGACCAACTGGACTCCTGTCTGTCTTGAGAGGCAGAGACCAGGATTACCATCGTCATGAGATTTCAGAGGACTGTGGGGTTTCTTTGTCTAATGTGAAGTGCCAGAGCCTGGGGGTCCAGATGTCTGGCTTGGGACATCAGAAGTGGGAGTTCAGGGACTTCCCTGGTGGCCCAGTGGCTGAGAATCTGCCTGCCAATGCAGGGAACATGGGTCGGATCCCTGGTCTGGGAAGATCCCACAGGCTGCAGGGCAACTAAGCCAGTGCACCACAGTTATGGAGCCTGTGCGCTCAGGAGCCTGTGCTCCGCAGGAGAAACCACTGCAGTGGGAAACTTGTGCATCACAACTAGAGAAAGTCCGTGCTCACCAAAACTAGAGAAAGCCCGCACAGCATGAGCAATGAAGACCCAGGGCAGCCAGAAGAGAAAAAAAAAAAAAAAAGAAATGGGGATTCATGTGTTTAGACTGAGGTGTCAGAGACCAGAGGTTCTGGGATTCAGAACCTGGTTTAGGGCGATGGAGACTTGGAGGTTAGTTGCCTAGTTTGGAGATTAGGGATCAGTTGTTCATTTGGGGATGAAATGATTGTGACTTCAGGGTTGCATTTAGGGTAACGTAGAATGGAAGTTTGCTTGTTTAGTTTGGCAGAAGTGAGACCAGGGTTCTGGTTGACCAGTTGAGGATGACAGACTGGAGTTTGACTGATATGAAGGCTGCAGGGGCCGGGCACCAGGTCTCTCGTTGGAGGTGACATTTTATGTATCCAGGTGCCTGGTGTGGAGTGACAGAGCCTAGAGGTACCCTTGTCTTGTTTAGGGGGGACAGAGACTGGGTCCAAGGGCATATTTGGGGTGTCAGAGACTGAGGGTTTGATTTTACCCTTTTGTGGGGAAAAAACTGGATTCCAGGGACATTCAGTTGACAGAATCTGGAGGTCTGCTTGCCTACTTTCGTGGGACAGAGCTTAGGGTTCTGGTTCTATATGGAGTGACAGACTGGAATCTGGTTGTTGAGGGTCAAATTGGGGGTGCCAAGGAATATTTGGGGGTTTGGCTGTGGGCCTGTTATCTAGTTTTGGGGATCATAATCTTGGGCTCCAAGGTGTATTTGGGGTGAGAGACCAGGGGCATGGCTGTGTGGCTTTGGGGAGACAGAGTCCATGGTCCCAGGGTATATTGGGGGTGATAGAAAGGTTGTCTAGTTTGGGGGATCAGAGACTGGGGTCCCAGGGTGTATTTGAGGAGACAGAGAATGGGGTCTGGTTGTCTCATTTGTTAGGACAGTGACTGGGATCTCAGAGTGTATTTGGGGTGGCAGAGGTTGAAGTCTGTCTAGTTTTGTGGAATAAACACTGAGGTCCCAGAGCATATTTGGGGTGACCGAGGTTGGGGTCTGGGTCTAATTTCACATGACAGTGACTGAGGTCCCAGGGAGCATCTGGGGTGACAAAGCCTGGGGTGTGATTGTGTTGTGGGACTGAGAGACTGGCATCCAGGGTGTTTTGGGGGTAACTGTCTTGTTTTCTAATCTGGGATGATGACTGGCATCCTTTGTCTAGTTTGGGTTGACAGTGATCAGGGTTCAGTTGTCCATTTGGGAGAGATGGGTACTGGGATCAACTGTCTAGTTTGAGGTGATGAGACCAGGTATCAAAGGTAACAAAGGTGGGGGGACAGCATCTCTCCCTTCCAGGTGACAGAGACTGCTTGTCCCTGGATCTGGAGCCAATTCACGTGAACAACGGCACTAGCGGTAAAGAACCCACCCGCCAACGCAGCAGACCTAAGAGATGCAAGGTCGATCCCTGGGTCGGGAGGATCCCCTGGAGGAGGGTACGCAACCCACTCCAGTATCCTTGCCTGGAGAATCCCATGGACAGAGGAGCCTGGTGGGCTAGTCCATAGGGTCGCAGAGTCAGACACGACTGAAGCGACTTGGCATGCACATATGTATGTGAACAGTGGTTCAGTTGAGGGTGACAGAAATTGTGAGGCCAACCATTTACTTTGGAATGATAGAATTGGGGTTCTCAAAATATCTTTGGGGGTGATGGATGGGGTAACTGAGAATGGGGGTGCCAGTGGAGAGTTGGAAGGAACTGAGATGGGGGGCTAGCTTGCTTCCTGTGGGTGACAGAGGCCGAGTTCCTTGTTGGGGGTCAGAGACTGGGGTTCTGCTAGTCTACTTGGGAGTGACAGATGAGCACTCAATTGCCTAGCCTGGGGAGACGCAACCTGGGGATCCAATGACCCGATTCAAGATGACACATGGCATTGTGGAGACAGGCTATGTTTCCATACCAAGGGTCTGGCGCTCCATTGAGGGTGGTGTGACGGGGGTGGGGGGACCTAGTTTCTTATGACAGAGATTAAGGTTCAGGGTCTAGTTAGGGGCATTAGGCCAGGAGTCCAGACTGTAGTGGGTGTTAGGGGGAGCCCAGGTGTCTAGCTTGGGGCGCAGAGACTGGGGGTGTGGTTGTGCAGCTGGTCAGACTAAGGACAATCAGTTTTAGTCCGAGGAGGCAGAAACTGTCACTCGAGTCCTCTGGTTTGGGGTGCAGAGCCTGGGCACATGGCGTCTTCCAAATGCTGAATCTGAGAGTGCTGGTGCCTGAATGTCCCTGGGACGGACTCAGTCAGGGGTCTCCTGCACCCAGGGGTGGGGTCCCTGAGTAAGCATGGCCTGGGTGTGCAGCCCTGTTTAGGGGTTACTGAAGCTGAAGAGTCTGGCTGTTGAAAGCAGAGAAGAAATTCCCTGGCAGACCAGAGGTTCCGCTTCCACTGCCGAGGGCTCAGGTGCAATCCCCAGTTGAGGAGCTAAGATCCCGCAAGTCGTGTGATAAGACCAAAAAAAAAAAAAAAGTGGAACAGAAGAGGTTGGGACCCCAGGGCCCAGGATCCACTTGAGGGGTTCTTGATTGGGTCTGGGGATGTCTGCAACATGAAAGGCCGAGGGCTTTCAAGGTAGGGATACGTCCGCACGTGAGTGTGGAGGTGATGGGTCCTGGGCAGAGATACCCAGCGTGCGGGGTGGGGATCGAGGACAAGACCCAAACGTAGGCCTTGGGGGAGGAGTCGCTCTCTGAGGCGGGGGCACAGTGGGCTGTGGAGCTTTCTGGCTCGGGGATCAGGCTGGCTCAACTGCCCTCATCAAAAGCAACAGCATCCTGAAGGTCAAGGTCGAGTCTGGGGGCACGTGGTTGTGGTGGCTGAGGTGCATTGTTGCAGGTGATGAAAACTGGGGACTCAGATCCCCACTTTGGGAAGATCCTGAATTTGGGGTGACTGGAGTCCCTCCTGCCAAGTTTTGCTGCTCATGAGCCCACGTTCCTGATTTGGGTGCCCAGGTTCTAACTCTGTGACAGTGCAGACTTCCATGGGGACAGCAGGAGACAGCCTGGATGGTAAGACTGGAGGGGCCTCCTGGGGCACTTCCCCGTCAAGTCTGGGTAAGCCTGGGGACTCAGCTGTCCAGTTGAGACTGACTGGCTTGGGGTTTAGTGGTGACCACATCTGGCAGCCCCTTTGCTCATGTGGGGGCTTCCCAGATGGCTCAGTGGTAAAGAACCCGCCTGCCAATGCAGGAGATGCGAGTTCGATCCCTGGGTTGGGAAGATCCCTGGGAAAAGAAAATGGCAACCCACTCCAGTATTCTTGCCTGGGAAATCCCATGGACAAAGGAGCCTTGGCAGGCTACGGTCCACGGGTCACAAAAGAGTCGGACACGACCTAGCGACTAAACAACATGTTCATTTGGGGGTCCTATTGATTACTTTAGGGCTGACTGAAGTTTGGGGCTCGCTAAGCATGGGTGTCCCACACCCTGGTATAGGGGGTATCTGACCCTGGGAGCCCAGATGCCAAGCTTGTGGGTGACCTGCCAAGGGTTTCAGGTGTGTATTCTGAGAGGAACTTGCTGTGGCTTTACCGACTGTGGGGCCCTGAAGCCAGGTAAATTTAGGGGTGAGACTGTGGTCCATACTCTAGTTTTATTTTATTTTAAATTGGAAGATAATTACAATCTTGTGATGGTGTCTGCCATACACCAACATGAATCAGCCATAAGCATACCTATGTCTCCCTCTAGAACCTCCCTCCCACCTCCCTCCCCATCCCACCCCTCAACGTTGTCACAGAGCACCAGTTTTGGGTCCCTGTGTCACAGAGCAAATTCCCACTGGCTGTCTATCTTACAACTCCCCTGGTGGCTCAGATGGTAAAGCATCTGCCCGCAATGCGGGAGACCCGGGTTTGATCCCCGGGTTGGGAAGATCCCCCGGAGAAGGAAATGGCAACCCACTCCAGTACTCTTGCCTAGAAAATTCGATGGACGGAGGAACCTGATAGGCTACAGTCCTACCATGTGTTACCTATCTTACCTACCATATGTTACCTATCTTACCTAGGGTAATGTGTATGTTACCTGTCTTACATATGGTAATGTGTATGTTTCAATGCTACTCTCTCAGATCATCCTCCCTTCTCTCTCCCCCACTGTGTCCCCAATGTCTCTCTATGTCTGCATCTCCATTGCTGCCCTGCAAATAGATTCATCAGTACCATCTTTGCATTCTAATTTGAGGACTAACGCTGGGGCCCTAAATGCTGACGTAGAGGTGACTTACCCTGGCATCCCGATGGCAGGTCCTGGGACCCCAGAGCCCTAGTCTGGGGACAGCTGAGGCAGCTGCTCAGATGTCTAGTTTTGCTGTGCTTAGCTGCTCAGTCGTGTCCGACTCTTTGCCACCCCTGGACTGTAGCCCTCCAGGCTCCTCTGTCCATGGGATTGTTCAGGCAAGAATACTCGAGTGGGTTGCTGTGCCCTTCTCCAGGGGGATCTTCCCGACCCAGGGATTGAATTGGGGTCTCTTGCATTGCAGGCGGATTCTTTACCAGCTGAGCTACAAGGGAAGCCCCAAAGTCTAGTTTGGGGGGCCGAATATGGGCTTTCCAGATGGTGAGGTTGAGATGACTACCAGAGAGCCCACGTGCCAGCCCAGGATGACAGCTGGGGCCTAGATGTCAAGTTTGACGGGGACCCCCCCTTGTTACCTGCAGTTGACTCTGTCTTCAGATGCCTCCTTGGGGGGTGTCATTCTTGTGTATCAAAAGACTAGTTTTGGGGGGCATTTTAGAGGGGGAATGCTTGACTAGCTGGGCATTACCAATTAATACATACAATTTGGGGTTCACTGAGCCTTGAGGCCTAGTAGCCAAGGTGTGAAGTGACTGTCACTGGGCTTCCTTGTATCTGGTTTAGGGGTGATGGAGTTTGGAGTTGCCTATTGTGGGGGTTGGAGGAGATGGCAGCCCACTCCAGTCTTCTTGCCTGGAGAGCCCCCATGGACGGAGGAGCCGGTGGGCTACAGTCCATGGGGTTGCAGAGTCGGACAGCCCCGAGCGACGAGGCACAGCACACAGTGGTGTCTGAGGCTCATCACCCAGGCGCCTAGTTAAGGGGGGACGACACTGAGGCTTAGCCCTTGGAGGGCCTAGACGCCTGGTTTAGGAGTGGCTCAATGTGGGGGTCTCAATACCTAGTTTGGGGTTAACCAACCTTGAAGCCCAGACGCTGACTTTAGGTTTACCAGCTAGGGAGTTTCTACTGCTTATTTTACTTTGGTACTGAGACCAGGGGTCCAGCTGTCTCTTTTTCAGGTGTCTCAAGTGTCGGGTGTTGTTTAGACAGTGGTGATGAAGAGGTTAGGGATTACTGCCGGTGGGGATTCCACTGCTTATTTTATTTTTTAAATTATTTAAAAATTCTTTTATTTTTAATTTTTGGCCACGACACTTGGCATGTGGGATCCCAGTTCCCTGATCCAGGACTGAACCCACGCCCCCCACAATGGAAACATGGAGCCCCAGCCGATGGACCACCAGGGAAGTCCCCATCGTTTATTTCAACGGTGACAGTGGCTCTGAACCCATGTACACACTTGGGGGCTGGATGA
Source organism: Dama dama (assembly GCF_033118175.1). Lineage (NCBI taxonomy): Eukaryota > Metazoa > Chordata > Mammalia > Artiodactyla > Cervidae > Dama > Dama dama. Next base: position 56,845,925 of record NC_083684.1, read on the forward strand.
GCCTCGGGACTTAGTTAACAAATTTGGGGGTGACTGTGGATCCCCAACATCATGATGGTAGGTAACTGGGTTGAGATCCAGAAGTTTGAGCTGGGGAATTGAAGCTAGCTTGAGGCATCTGACTGTAGGGGTTCACATTTCTAGTCTGGGAGGATCACTGAGCTTAGGGATACAGAGACTTGGCTTGGGGAGGGCTTGAATTAGTCTCCTGTGGCCGGTAACAAACCAAGTGGCTTAAAACAGGAGAAATTTATTCTCTCCCAGTTCTGGAGGCCAGAAGCCCCAAATGAAGATGTCAACAGGGCTGCGATCCCTGCAAAGCCTCCAGGGGAGGATACTTCCTGGTCTCTTCCTGCCTTGGTCCTCACATGGCCTTCTCTGCCTCTGTGGCTTGCTTCTCTTCCGTCTCTTATAAGGACATCATCATCGTCACTGGATTTAGGACCTCTCCCCAGCTAATGCAGGATGGTCTACATCTGGAGATCCATCACTGAATGATATCCTTTTTTTTTTTAACTGAAATATTTTAAAAAATTTTTTAATTTTTTTTTTTTTGCTATGCTGGGTTTTCATCGCTCCATGGGCTTTTCTCTAGTTTGCAGTGAGCAGGGGCTACTCTCTAATTGTGGCGTGCAGGCTTCTCATTGCAGTGGCTTCTCTTGCTGCGGATCATGGGTTCTAGGGTGTAGGGGTTTCAGTAGCTGCTGATCTGCAACTCTGGAGTGCAGGCTCAACAGTTGTGGTGCATGGTCTTAGCTGTCCCATGCACATGGAATCTTCCTGGACCAGGGATCAAACCCGTGTCTCCTGTGTTGGCAGGTGGATTCTTTACCATGGAGCCACCGGGGAAGCCCCAACTTAATGACATCTTCAAAGACTCTTTATCCAATAATGTCACATTAGCAGGTTAGGACATGGGCATCTTTTGGGGGACCACCGCAACCCACCACACGGGTGTTTGAGGAAGGCACCTTACATTCTGAGTTGGAGTCTCTCTGATTATGAGGTTCCCAGAATTTATTTCAGGATGACTGACCTTGAGGGTCAGCTACACATGCCTGATTTGGGGGTTCCTGGCTTGATGTGCCTACTTTTAGGGTAACAGCCTGTGAGATACTAATAGTTAGTGTAGGACAACTGAAGGTTGGGGGCCAGAGGTATAGTTTGGGGACTGTAGTTTGTAGTTGCTCAGTCGTGTCTGACTCTTTGCAACCCCATGGACTGTACAGTCCAGGCCATTTCTCCAGGCCTGGAGTGGGTAGCTGTTACCTTCTCCAAGGGATCGTGCCAACCCAGGGATCAAACCCAGGTCTAATGCACTGAGAGTGGATTTTTTACCAGCTGAACCACCAGGGAAGCCCAAGAATATTGGAGTGGGTAGTCTATCCCCTTCTCCAGGGGGATCTTCCCGACCCAGGAATCGAACCTGGGTCTCCTGAACTACAGGCGGATTCTTTACCAGCTGAGCAACCAGGAGAGCCGATTTGGGGATCACTAAGCTTCAGTGTCAGTCAGAGTCCTGTCTTTGGGGATGCCTGAGGTTGGGAGGCTAGCTGCCTAGTTTGTGGGTTAACTTATTAAGTTCCCAAGTCTTAGGGGAGGTAATGGGGGAGGGAGCTCAGATGTGCATTTTAAGGACAATTGATGATGGAGTTCCAGAGGCCAAGTTGGGGAGTTAGTCAAGCTGGTTATTCAAATGCCTCGGTTAGAGTTACCAGTGATTGGGTCCAGATGCAAGGCTGGGCTGTGGGGAGAGTGGTGTCTGAGTCTGTTGGGGCAACTAGATGACTAACGTCAAGGTGACTTGCTCTGAGGCTCCTGACCTTGTCCCAGTGGACACTGAGTCTGAGGAGCCAGCCAACCGTCTCGTTTGGGGGAATCTTAAGCAGGGTGGGGCCCAGATCCCAAGTTTGGACTGATTGAGTCTGGGGGGGGCCCAGTTGTCAGGACTGGAGTTGCTCAGTTCTGGGGTGACCGAGTCTCGGCCCCATTTCCTAGTCTGACAGCAGCAGTCATGCCCTGAGTGGGGTGACAGCATCTGGGGGGCCTGTTTGTCTAGCTCCTGGGTGACTTATCTCAAGGTCCTAATGTTTGCTTAGGGTTCAGTGAGGAAAGTCTAGTTTAGGCATGCCAACTTTAGGGCCTCTGATGCCTAACTCTGGGGTGAATGAGTCTGAGGGAATAAGTGTCTACTTTAGGGGTGACTTGCAGAGTTATTGACTTATTTGGGGGTGACTGATCGGAGGCCCAGCTCCCTTATCCTCTCAGTGTCTTGGGATGGCAGTTTGGAGTGAGTGGGGCTGAGGTCCAGAACCCTCGTCTAGGGGTGTCTGGGGCTGGGCTGTAGGTAGAGTGGGTGTCTGAGTCTGAGTAACTTTACATGGCTTGGGGTGACTCAGCTCAAGGTATGGGTCTGATCACAGGGGTCTACGGTCTGCTTGGGATTTCTCTCTCATCTTGGGATTTCATTTCTCAGGGATTTCTGAGAGATGGTGGGGACTCAGGCGCCTGGTTTGTGGGTTTGCAGCCTCCTTTAGGGGAATTGGAGACTGGGGCCCGGAAGTGCTAAAGATCCCATCCTTCCCCAGGTCTGGGGAACCCCAGCTTCAGTGCTGCCCCCAAGGCTGGGCCCCTCCTGCGGATCTTGCGGGCTGATCCATTTCTGGGATGACTGATTTGGGGGTCCCACTCCTGGCATACGTGGGTCTGGAGGAGACAGAGGCGGCCCGGGCGGGCGGGCGTGGGGGCGCTGCGGCGCAGAGCCGGGCTGCGGCCCCGGGGGCTGGCTGCGGCGGGGGTTCCCGCGGGAAGCAGAGCGCGGCGGGGCAGCCGGCGGCGGGAGGGCGAGCGCCGGAGTGACAGGAGAGGAAGAAAAATGGGCCGAGAAATCAGAGTGGACGCGCGGGGGGCGCGAGTCCGGGAGCGGGCGGCGGCGGCGGCGGCGGGCGGGGGCCGCGCCTCTGCCTCGGGGGACGCCGCCCGCGCGCCTTCCCGGGGACCCCCGCCCTGGAGGCTGGAGCCGGTGATCCGACCCCTTCCCTAATTCCAACCCCGCGCCCCTCCAGGTTCCCGTCCCCACCCTCCCGGGATCCAGGCCCCCTCTCGGGTCCCCTGTGCCCCTCCCGAGCTCTCCCTCCCTCCAGAGAGTTCTGTTTACTTTCTCCACGTCCTGACCCCTGGGCGCGGCACCTTCTTCCCGCGTCCTCCGCCTGCTTTCTATCCGTGTCGCCCACTTTCTAAACTCTGCCTCTGCGGCCTAACCCCCTTCCCCTCCGCCTCCGACGCCCCCTCCTCCTTTCCTAACTCTTCCCCGGCCATCCAACTCCCTCCGTCTTCAACCCCCACCCTCCCCCCGGATTTTCTGCACCCCCTCTCCCCACCCATCCCTTCCAAAGGTTGGAAGCGGAAATGGGGCGCGCGGCGGGGGAGGGGCGGCGGCGGCGGCGGCGGCGGCGGCGGGGGAGGGGCGGGGCGGGGGCGGGGGCGGCGGCCAATGGAGCGGGAAGCAGGACAAATGAGGCCCGGCCCGCGCGGCCGACAGGCCCCTCCATCTTCCCATTAGCGCCTAATGGCCCCCCCGCCGCCGCCTGATGAAGATTTATCGGCCCCGGAACCCCCGCCCCCTCCGCCCCGGGCCTCCCCCTGGCCCGGCCCGGCCTCCCCCTCCCCCGGCCCCCGCCGCCCGGACACCTGATGAAGCCGTCAGCGGGGCGGCCTCGCAGAGACCCGACGAGACAGCCAGCCAGAGATGCCGAGACGACGAAGAGAAAGTTCCGGGGACGCGGAGTCAGGGACCGTGGGAGGGAGTTGAGGGAGGGTCTGATCGGCAGCACGTGGAGCAACCCCACCCCCACCCCCCCCACCGCTCCCCGCGACCGCGAATCGGTCCTTGGTTCTCGGCCCAAGAGCCCGGGAAGGAGTCGGGGCGGGGGTCCTGCCAAGGCTGAGGGTCCGGAAGCCTGGACCTGGGAGAGAGGTGGACTCGGGGACCCGGGAGCCCCAGGGGCCTGGGATGGGCCGGGAGCTTGGCCTGGGGTGGGGGGTGGGGGCTGGGTTGGGAGGCCCCTGATTGATTTCTGTTTACCGGCTGTCCCCGGCGGGCGGAAGAGCGAATCGCGCCCCATCCATCAACAGGCTCGCAGCCTCCCTAATAAAAACATTTTACTCCTAAATGATCTCGAACTAATTAACTCAAAGTGTTAATTAAAGTTTGCGCAGACAGCATTGTCATCAGGGAGGGCGGTGGATCCATCTTCCTGAGAGAGAGAGACAGCGTTTGGGGGGGGCATCTGGAGAAGAAGGGAGAGCCCCCTCCGCCCCCCCAACGATTCCTGTCCACTGCTTCCCCACCTCTCCCCACAGCCTCCCCTGCTTTTCTCTTTGCATCTCTTGAGTTTTTCTCCGATGTTCCTTGTATCTGCCTGTGTCTCTTCCGTCTCTGTGGCCATGTCAGTCTCTTGTCTCTGAGTTTCTGGGTCTCTGTCTCTTTATGATCTCTTGCCAGAAGGCTGTCTCCCCAGGTTGCTCCCACCTCCCATTAGTGGGGAACGTCCGTGTGTGTCTTGGGGTTATGTGTGAGGACACATGTGTGTGCTGGGTTGTGTATGTGGGCATGTGTGTATGTCAGAGGTTACATGTGTGTCAGAGTTGGTGTGTGCAAGTGTGTACTTGAGTCCAGGAGCAAGTGTGCGGACACCTGATTGTTGGGGATTATGTGTGGACACATGTCAGGGCTCATGTGCACACAGGTATGCATGAGCCCAGCAGCATGTGTGTCTAGCTGTGTGTGACCCGTGCTGACAGGAGGGCTGTGTTGTCCCTGAGACAGTGTTTGAGGACCTCTGGGGGTCCCTAGGGACAGAGCCAAGGTCCCCTTCCTGTTTCCGCCCGGCACAGGCAGGCAGGAGCAGGCCTGCAGGTCCGCTGGATAAGTGAGTGACCAGGCGTGAACTCAACTGTGAACTTAGGTGAACTTGTGCACAGGTGCGTGCGTAGCCGCCTCCCTCTGCCCCCAGACAGGGCCTCCTCCTTCCCAGCCCCGCTCTCCCCTTCCCCCTCATCCACAGCCAGCAGCCAGCCCGGGCAAGGGAGCTGGGGCCAGGACAGGCCACCAGGCCATGGGCATCTGTGGGGTGGCTGGCTGGGCGGCCCCGGTGTGAGCTCATACATCAGGGCTGACAGGCTCCGAAAGCCCCGGAATTAAAACCTAAATCGAATATTGATCACCCGCTCCGGCCGTGGCGCCCACTACGGCCCCCCCCCAGCTCCCTCGCGCTTGCTCCCTGCTCCCCTGCTCTCAGGCGTCACCGTCACCGCTGTCCTGTCTCTCTGTCTTTCTTGCCTCCTCTCTCCTCCGCTTCTCCCCACCCTGGCCCCACTTGTTCTGGTGAGTGCCTGGGCCCCGGGTGCCCTCTCAGCCAGACAGAGAAAGGCACGCCCAGAGAAGAGAGAGCTTGAGAGACACACAGTCTCAGAGATAGAGGGGTGCCCAAAACAGACCCCGACCTGAAACAGTTAAATGCAGACCCAGAGCAAGCACCTGGAGACACCAACCCAGGCAGACAGACAGACAGACAGGCGCACAAGCACCCACCGATGAACATGCAGGAAGTCACAGATAGTCACACCCTGAAAGTCACACAGACACAGACACACAAAAATACTACATATGGGGTGCGAGGGAGAGACAGCTATACTCAGATACCCACAGGCAGACAGACAGATGTGAGCAGGCCCACGGGTTACAACTACGCACATGGGATCCCATGGGCATGGGGGTAGTGACACCCAGAGACAGGCACAGTCACCCAGCAAGTCACCACAACAGAGGCAGAGGGACAGAAAGTAGGAGGTTATCCCTGCGAGGCCGACAGACTGACAGACTCAACTCCAGTGTGACTAAATACACCTGCATTCCCTGTCCCCCGTCTTCACTCATTCTGACAGAACACCACTGTCCTCGGACTCACCCCCACCAGGTGCCGACCCCACGAATGCATCTAGAAGCCAGAAAGGCCCTTCACAGGGACAAGGCTCTGAGATCGCACTCCCTGCTCCAAACCAACTGAGCGGCCCCCACACACCCCATGGTCCTAGGCTGGGTCAAGAAGGGAGCTAGAGCGGTAGACTCCCACCAGGGCAAGAAAAATGGGCGTCTCCTCCAGGGGGGCGGGGCTGAGATCACTTTGTCTCAGTTTATCCAGGCAGGGATGGGGGTCTCAGTCTCTGTGACCACCTGTGGGATGGAGGCTAGACAGTGGGAAGAACTTCCCTGGGCCGGGAAGGCAGGGGGGTGGCCCACACGGCGGGCAGGGGCGCTGCCCCGGCCCCCGCCCCCGTCCCCGCCCCCACCCCATGGTTTCCCGACTGGGGCGGGCGGCGGTGGAGGCGGGCGGGCGGGCGGTGGCGGCTGCCGGGGAGAAGATGAATCTTTCATGAGTGATTTGCGGCCGCCTCTTCTCGTCCCGTGTTGTTTAATGTTTCAATTTGGGCGAAAGCAAAACATTCAATCAGGCGGATTAAGTGCGTAATGCGTCTCATCGCTCAATCTGTCGCCTCCGCCGGGCAGCCCGCCGGGTGGGGGGGGATTAGGAGGGGGTGGCGGGCAGAGACCCCGACCAGGGAAGCCCCGTCCGCGGCTCCACTCCAAAGCTGTGCCTCGGGTAGCCCCTTAGTCCGGACCCCCAGCCAGCTCACAGTGTCACCCAGTCCTAGGTCCACCCTCGCCTCCATGGACCACTTTCTGCTCCATCCAGGGGTGTCCACTTGGCTTCGGGGGCCCTGGCTTCTCCATACCCGCCCTGTCCACCTGTCTTTCTCTGTCCACCTCTTTTTTGTCTTTCTGGGTGTGTCTGCTTGTTTCTGTCTGTCCATCTGTCTCTGAGTGTCTGCCCTTCTCTCCTTTTCTGTGTCTGCCTGTATTTCCTTTCTCTCTCTCTGTCCGTATGCTATCTCTCTGCCTGCTCCCTGGTTTTTTCTTCTTCTTTGCATCTCCCGCCTCCTCCCTTCCTTAGGTCTACCTCCCACCCGTCTGTCACACTGTCCTTCTGTCCACATGGCTCTTGTCTGTCTCTCGGTGCTCTCTGTCCTGCCTCTTTCCACCAGCTCAGCCTCCCTCTGTCCAACAGCAGTCTTCCTTTCTCTCTCGCTCTGTTCCCACTGCCTATGGGCACATTCCCCTCTGTCCCCCATCTTTCCCTGGCCCTCTCTAATTCGGCCCCTGTCACGTCCTCTCTCTCTACCAGGATCTCAGCCCTCAATCCTGTCTGCCTGACCCTTGCTCCTTTATCTCCCTGCCTCTCTGTCCTCGCGTCATTTCCCTTCCTGTGTCCACCTGTTTCTCTGTCCGGATCTCTCAGTCTCTGTCTCTCTGTCTCTGAGCCCCTCTGGCGCAGTCCCTCTGCGTTCCCTCCCTGGGCTTCCTTGACCTCTCGGCTCCATATCCCGCCGCTGGCCCAACTTCCGTGTCCACTAGGGGGCAGCAGGTACAGGCTTTTCTGGTGGGGAGGCTGACGGGCTGGCTGAGCTTCCCAGCCCCACTGGGCTGCCTGTCCGCAGACCATCCTGTTCAGGAGTGTCCAGGCGAACCAGCCCCCTCCACCCTCACACCCAGGAGCCCACTCCCCCAGCCTCCTCCTCCCTCAGACCCGGGCGTTGGGGTCCCCAGTCACCTTCTCTCTCAAAACCCAGGGCTCCTATCTTCCAGCCCCCTCTCTCCTCCCCTCCAGGCAGCCTGTGACCTGCTCCAGGATAAATGCAGACTTCAGCTGGGGGACTGACAGGCACTAACCAGAAATGTTGTCACCGCTGCCCCGTGCTGAGACCCATGGGGCTGCAAGGCCAGGGCTCCACGGCGCGTGTGGGCACAGAAGGGGATACGGATTCCAGGAAACACACGAGTAACAGGATTCCGTCATGACACACAAGGGCACACACACACCCCTGCCCCAGTCACACCCCGGGAACTCTGGATCGGAGCCCCCGGGCCCCCCCAGAGAAGCTCACAAACACACAACACACACACTCATCCTTTGCCTCAACCAGCCCTGCAGTTCGGACTGTGACACACATGCACACACACACATTCACACTCACACACTCTCCTCCCCTCCACTCAGAGTGACTTTGGGGGACAACCCAGGGCAGGAGGCGCTTCCCAGACCCCCCATCTCGGTGTGCACCCTCTGCTCCAGGGGTCCCTCAGCCTCTGCCCCCTCCTTTCCTTCGGGGCAGCCTGCGCCCCTCTCCTCCCCTCTGCCCGCACCCCATCTCTCTCCTGTTTCCCTCTTCTCTGTACTCAGCACTCCCTCAGTCTCTCTCTCCCCAGATCCTTAAGTTTCTCCCTCTCATCTCTCACTTTCAGTGTCTCTTCCGTCTGTCTGTCAGTTTTTCCTGCCTCCTTCTCCATCTTTCTTTCTCTGAATTTGTCTTTGTCCTATTCTCTGCACCTCTGTGGCGAGTCTCTCACGCCCAGGGTTTCTCTCTTAGATGCGCTCACTTTGTCTCAGCTTTGATTTCCTGCCCCCCCCGCCCCGCCCCTTTCCGTCTCTCTATCTCTGCGTCTCTCGCGGAATGTCTCTCTCGGTCTCTCTCTGTCTCCCTGTAACTCCAGGCTTTGCTGTCTACATTTCTCTCTGTGTGTCTCCATGTCTCTGCGTGTCTCTGTCTCCCCCCGCCCATCTCTCTGGGCTCCTCTCTCCCTCACTGTCCGTCCCTCTCTCTGTCTCTCTGTCCATCCATCTCTCTCTCTTCCCAGCCCCTCCTTCCCTCCCCCTCTCTCCCTCTCTGTCTCACTCTTCGCCTCTCTCTTTTCTCTCTCAAGTGTTTTCAATTTTATTCTGAGTGGAATTAACTACCCCTGATGTCAAATTGCCGCCGAAATCGATAATAATATCTTTACAAAAGAGGATATTCTTCTCTCGGAGAACGGCCTCTGAAAAATGGAAAATTTAGTCGAAATTGATTCATTACTTGACACTTTATAGAACGGCTGCGTATTGATCGCACCTGTCATGTCCCATCTCCCCTAATCGAAGCTGAAGGCCGGCTCCGATGCCTGCTATTTTTCATAATTCCACCGCAGCCGACAGCTCCACAAACACCGCCGCTCGCTCGGCCTCCGCCTCCCCGCTCCGGCCGCCACCGCGCGCGCCCTCGGCCTGGCCCCGGCCTCGCGGGCCGCGCCTGCCCCGCCGTCCCTCCGGCGTCCATCTGTCCCCCGATTCCCTGCGTGTCCTCTGTCTGTCCTCCCGTCGCACGGGGCCACTCTCTCCTGCTGTCTGTCTGTCCTTTCCGCCCCAAGCCCTAAGTCTGTCCATCCTTTTCCTGGGACCTCCCTCCCCCTATCTGTCCACCAGTCTTCTCGACACCCCGTCTTTGTCCGTCTGTCTGACTCCCACCCCTCCCCCACCCCCGCACTTTCCCTGGCTGGCGGTGTCTCCGTGTGTCTGTCTGTCTGTCCTCCCTGTCATCCCCCTGCCTGCATCCTTCCACCACCTTCCAGGAGGTGGAGGTAGGGAGGGGTGGGGGAGGGGTGGGAAGGGGTGGGGGAGGGGTGTGGATGCCGGCTGCTCCCCCTCCCCCCGCAGACGTGACTCCCCCGGCTCTGGATTCCCCAGCGCTCCCCAACCCCCTGAGCCTGGCCTGGCCTAGTTGAAGCCCGGCTGCCCTTGCTCTTCCTCAGCCACCTCCCCAGGGCCGCCTGCCCTCCTCCCGGGACCCCTCTGCACCGCTTCTTCTCCCCGCCTTGCGCTCTTTAACGTCCTCCCCCCCCCCCGCCCCCGCCCAGGCTCTGCGTTCAGTGGGGACCCAGAGATGAATCAGACACAAGCCCTGTCCCGGGGACCCTCAAGCCAGGCGTGGACCCCGGGGGTGAGGTGGGGGTATCACTGTGCCAGAGGAAGTGCAGAGAGCCTCGGGGGGAATAAGGTGGACTCTGTTTGAGGGGGGGTGTCAGTCAGAGCTGAAGATCAGAATCGAATATGTGGGGGTGTATGCAGCAGGGCAGTATAGCCTAGTGGTTAGGAACACAGACCGCCACCCCTCCATCCCATCCCCCACTCAGCCCATCCCCGCCCCCGCCAGGCTCAGGTTCCACTTCCAACACTAACTAGCTGTGTAACAAAGTGCAAGTCACTTCTGAGCCTCAGTTTCCTCATCTGTAAAATGGGGATGATGCTAATAACAGCGCCTATCTCATAGGGTTGTTGAATTAGTTGAGTAGAGTTTGGGCCAGTGCCTGCTCAGAGCAAACACATTAAAGTGACACTGGTCCTGGGTACTGTAATTGGGCACAGACTCTGTTCAGCCCAACCCCACCCTCTGCCCCCACCCCCCTATCCTTGCTTTCTGGGCTCCTGGTTCAGGGAGGTGGTCAGCTTATGCCCTTCCTGGTTTCACCATCAGTCACCTTTAGGGGTATTCAGGCACCTGAAGACCTCTTTCAAGGGTGTTACCCTCAATCTAAATGGATACATCAGCCCTCACAGAGGAGTCCTCGCACTCCTTGGGGCATTGAAAAGAATCTAATGGATGTTACAGACCCAGAGGTGTTCTCGCTCCTTCAAGGGTAATAAATTCAGTCCACTGGGTGCTTTAGGCTGACGAGAGTGTCCTGTCTTTCTTTTCTCTCTCCCTCTCTCATTTCCAGGGGGCATTAAACACCCTGAGGGTGTTCTCTCCCAGCAGGGGTGTTAACTACAGCCATCTGCTATTGCAGCCTCCCTGGGGATGTTAACTGCAGCTTAATGGTCCCCCTCCTGTGAGATGCTTCCTTCAAGTCAGGTAGGTGCTGGTGGTGCTGTGAGTGAATACACACCCTGCTGAGTGTCACACCCCTCCTTGGAAATGTGAAAATGTCATACAAGAGCCCTGGCTTTTATTGAGCAGCTACTGTGTGCTCACAAGACAGGGCACACCCTGATATCCATCTTCTCTGGAATCCTCCCAACCACCTGGGCCTCAGGTAGATTGCCCAAAGATGCACAGGCCAGTAATCCAGAAGACATCTTCTCTGAAGGGGGTTCCTGAGCAGTCAGATGGGTGATGTCTGTCTATCTGGTCCTGGCCACTAAGGGTATCACAGCTCTCCCAGGGGTCCCTCCTACGCTCTGATTGGGCATTGTTAGCCCCTCACGGGTATTACTTACATTCTAACAGTGTTTCTGATGCCCTGAGATGCCTTCATCTCTCCTAGAAGTAGGGCTTAGAGATAGAAGGTGTGAAAACTATCTTGGCTGATCATCTTTGCTGACTTATGGGTACCACTCACATGTCAAGGATGGGGGCTGTGTAAATTGTAATACACGCTGTCTTCTGAGAAGGTGTGTTGTCTTACTGAAGGGTGTAACATACCATCAGCTGAGTTCTCTCCTCCCAGAAGGTATTTTTCCCCCCCCCCCAGGTGTCCCTTTGCTCATTTCATAGTCATCAAATGCGTTCCAGTTGGTGTTCTTGATGCTTTGACGGTGTTCTAGCTTTCTCAAAGGGTGTATATGCACCTGAAGGGTGTTGTCTCTCTCTCTCAAAGGGCTTCCCATACAGATGAGAAATCCTACCCCCAGAGGGTATTTCAGAATCTCCTCTGTAGCACTCAGAGCCACCTGCTGTGAAGTTGCCCCAGAAGACGCTCTCTACGGTATGGTGGGGGTCACAGACACCCCAAAGATACAGGTCCAGCTGGTGAGCATTCTTCAAGGATGCTATGTACAGTCTGGGTTGTTTTAGACACCCAAGGAGGTTGGTTTTCCAGAAGGCAGGGGGTCTCAAGTTCAGCTTAATGATGGGGTAGAGACAGTGGAGGCAGGGGCTTCCTGCTGTCTTCTTGAGAGTGCTATGCTATGTACAGACAAGGGAAGGAGTTCTCATTTTCTGGCCAAATGTTTAGTATCTTCAGGATGATTATTTGGAAGTGCTAATGTCCAGAGCTAGGGTGTTTATTTGGAGACTGGCATGGTGCCCATGTCCCTGTTTAACTCTAGCATGTAGTTGACATAATTGCCCCATTTTGCAGATGAGAAAACTGAGACCATGGGATGTTTAGTGACTTGTCCAAGTGAGGAGTGGTGAAGGGGGGTGGGGTGGAGCTGGAGCCCGTCTGGAGCCTTCTTCGTCCCTTCAGCATGTTGGCATTGGCACCTGGGGGTCAGTGGGGCAGGGGAGAGCCTCACAGAGTTGTCCTGGCCTCCTGTCTTGCCCCACCCACCTTCCCCTCTGGAGGCAGGTAACTCCAGGGGTGATCCCCTGAGGGGGTAGAGCATGGCCCTGGGGTGGGAGAGAAAAGTGGGGGAGAGAAGTGGCAAGGGGGAGAGGGGAAGGAGAAGGGGTGAGAAGTGGGCAAGAGAGGGAAAAGGAGAGTGGACAGTGGACAGTAGAGTCAGGCTGGGCCAGGGCACCTGAGTGGGGGCTGAATTCTGGGGTGGGCTGGGGTGACAGGGGGCCCTTCTCAGGGCCCAGAGGCCAGTGGCTATTTCCTTGTTATTTCAATGAGAGCAGATCCCTTGTCTGTCACTGCAGGTGTGTGTGTGTGTACAGGGCCTCAGTGACCCTGTGACCACGTGTCCATGTGAAGGGGAGTGTCAGTGTGCCTGACCTGGGTTCTGTCTGTCCACATGCCCTGGGCTCGTGTGTCAGAGGGTGTGCGTCAGGACCGGAGTGTAGCCGTATGTCACCATGGATCTGCGTGTGTCCAGTCTGCAGGTCAGTGGGTAAGGGAGCGGCAGTGGGGCAGGGTGGGTCTGTGTGTGCAGCTGTGTCCATCTGTTTGTGTATGTGTGTGTGTGTCTACTATAGCTGTGTGTCCATGTGCCCACAGGCCGTGTCCCCTATGTGTGTTCGCGCTGTTAGTGTATCGGTGTGTCCCTATGTCTGTGTGTCTGCTACCCAGACTGTGTGCGTTTCAGCCGCGTCCGAGTCCAGTCCCGCGTGTCCAGCAGGGGTCCTGGCCACCGTAGTTGCCACCTCCATCTCTCACGCCCGTCCGTTTGTCCGCCTGTCCTCCTCGGGAGGGGCGGGGCAGGGAGCGGAGGGGAAAGGAGAGGAGAGGGGGTCTCCACCTCTCCACCCACCCCCGCCCCCCGCCCCCACTCCCTCGGTCCCGGGATCGAACCTTATTTAGAGTCGCGATTCGACATCTGTTTTCAAATTTGATCAGCTCTGAACTTTATTTTCCGAGTTTGAGGAAAATTATATTCCATCGATCGCGCTCCCGCCCCCTCCCCCGCACCGCCCGCCGCCGCCGCCGCCTCCATATATCTGCGCGCGGAGCCGGGCCGGGCGGCCGCGAGGGCGGGAGGCGCGGCGCGCGCGGAGGAGCAGCGGGAGGAGGAGCGGGAGGAGGCGCCCGCGGCCGGCCGCCCCCGCGCCCCCCGCCCCGGCCCTGCTGCCCCGCGCCTGGCTCGCGGAGCCGCTGTCCGCCCGGAGCTCCGTCCCCAGCTTCCCGCGTCTCCATCTCTCTCGGCGCGTCTCCGTGTCGGGGTCTCTCTCTGCATCTCCCTGTCTCTGCTTCGCTCCCGTCTCTCTGTCTCCGGACATCTCTCGGTGTCCGGGTCTCTCAGTGACTCTCGCTCCCTGCTCCCGCCCTCTCTGGCTCCATCCCCTCCTCGGGGGCTCTGGGCATCTCCCCCCACCCCCGCCCCCGCCCCAGTGCCCCCTCCCCAGAACGCCGCGGGGGCCATGGCTGCGGGATCCGAACTTTAAACTCTTCTCCCCGGACCTGTGCGGATGCGCAAACCCCGGAAAGTGAGTGCGCGCCGCGGCCGGCACAGGGGCGGGGATGGGGGGCGGGGATTCCTGCCCGGGGCGGGGGCCTGGCCGCGGGAGGTGCTCCCGAGAGAGCTGGGCTCCCCAAGCTGGGGGCGAGGAGGCGGGTGGGGTCTCCTACCGGGAGGTGGGGGCGGGTGGGGCTGCGTCGGACTCCCGGGAGGAGGGAGGGGCCGAGGGCTGGAGGTGCGCCCTCGGGGCAGGGGTCCAAGGACAGGGGCGCGGGGAGTGTGGAGAGCGCGGGAGACCGCGCCGTAAGAGCGCACGCTGGCGGCCAGACGTGAGGGCGGGTCTGGACTTAGGGGCGAGAGTGGTGGGTGTAGAGAGCAAGGCTGAGGGCTTGAAATTTGGGACCTAGGGGCTCAGAGCCAAGAGACTGGATATTGGGGATGAAGAGCTGTTTGGGGTTGGGGATCAGGACTAGGGGTGTGGATATCTGGAGATGGGGTCCGCATGGGGGGTTGGGTTTGGGGGGCTGGGAGGTCTAGATTTGAAGCTAGAGTTAAGAGCTGAGGATCTGCAAATTTGGCCCTGGATATTTGGGGTCTGGATATTTGGTGTGAGAGGTCCCAGGGGCTGTGGGGAGGATATTTGAGCCAAGTTTGGGGTCTGCATACTTCCTGGCTGGGAGTGCAGGCCTGGCCTTGACCTTTGGGGGGGCCATGTCCTGGGGACAGGTGGCCTAGTGCCACATGCCTTTTCTGTCCCAGTCATTCCACAGCTGTCCCGGGACCATGCTGGGCCACCTCTGACATCTCTTTTCTGGCGGGGTCTCTCCTCACTGACTCTCTGTCCCTGTCTCTTCCAGGGTCTCTGTGTCCATCTCTAATTCTCCCAGAATTTGTCTCTCTGTCTCTTTTTGTCTCTCTGTCTCTGCCTCTCACAGCATCTGTCTCTACCTCTTTGGGTCCAACTCTTAGACCATCTCTCAGAATCTCTGTGACTATCTCTGCCCTTCCCCTATCTTTCTCAGCATCTCTCTGCTTCTGTCTCTCACTGTCTCTCTGTCTCTGTCTCTCCCAGTGTCTCTGTCTCTGTCTCCCCCTCGCTGGTTTCCGCTCAGATTAAGCCGGGGACCTAATTCCAGGCCCAGGATCGAATTTTCTGGCAACAAAGGGAAATAGCGAATCGATCGGTCGCTCCGGAGATTAAGAGACAAGCGGCGCGCGGATCTATCACGGCTAAACGGCCCCCCCTCCCGCTCCCCCCGCCCGGCCGGCCCGCCGAGGCCCAGACGCGCTCCGCATCGCCAAGCAGCCTCTGGAGCCCCGGCTGCCTGCCGGCAGGCCGAGCCCAGAGCTAACTGCGTGCCCTGCCGCGGGCCAGAACCTGGGGAGGGATCCGAGAGCTCAGCCGGCCCCTGGGGAGGCGGGGAGGGGGTAGTGAGTGAAACGGAAGCCACAAACCACCCCAAAGAGCCATGCTGCACACACCTGTGGCCTCAGGTAACATCTTTCACCCACACCTGCCTATCAACACACCTGTCACATCGGTGTCCCACATCTGGACCTCCAGGTAACATTCGACTCTTTACACCTGTGCCCTGCAGGTAATCCCTGTCCTCCGCACCTGTTCCCTTCATCCACACGCCCCCCCCCCCCTCCGGTGTCATCTGTTTCCTCTCACCTGCCCCCCCCCCCCCCCGCCAGGTAACACTTGTCCCTTGAAGAAACCTGTCCCAAAGATGCCCATGATCAAGCTTACCTGCACCTCCAGGTAACATGTTCTCCAAACTTTGCCCTTTCCACATGAATCCAGGCATGTCTTATTTCAGACCACGTTATTCCCTCTCTACCTGCAGCTGCACCACCCCCGCCTCCCCCGGAAAGCCCAAGACGCACTTGTTTCTCACACATCTGTATTTCTTCATCTCTGTCTCCTTCAGGCAGTACCTGTCCAGCGCGTCTTACCTCACTCTATCTCACGCAGTCCCTTCCTTTACACATAAACACTCACACTCAACACAGGAGCATCCTTCTTCTCTGACCTCAGGCCGCGCCTGCCCCCCTCTCTTCCCCACCCCCGGCTCTCACCCATACCTCTCCCTTATAATGCTGACCTTGTCCGCCCTCACGCTGGTCCTTCCAGAAGAACCTCCTACGCCCCTGTCACTTGAGAAATGCATCTTCTTCATGGCACTCCCTGCCTGCACCTAACTCCCTCACACTCTTCCTCACGTCTCCCATCATTTCACGTAAGTACACCTGCTTCCAAGGCTTCCTCCATACCTGTCATTTCAGGTAACTCATCCCAGACAAGAGCGCATGCGCCAACTTCACGTGTCTGCTAGCCACCCCCCCCCCCCCATGGCTCACACATGCAGTGGCCCCCAGGTATCGGAGTAGCCATCTTTCTTGGGTCCCTCCCCTGCCATGGCTCCTTCAAGCCCATGTCCACATGCACGCTTGCTGTCCTCGCTGTCTCTCTGGGTCTCCCAAGGTGCAGCTTCATGCTGGCATGCCTTTGGGCCAGGAATCTGTCCTGGTTGACAGGTACCTGCCTCACCTGTATACCTGTCCCTGCAGGTATGACTTATCTGCCTCTCTTCTTTCCCCACATACCTAAAGTTCCACGTTCCTCACTTCTTTTTCCTTTCCTCACAAGGTCATACCAATATCTCCACACACCTGCCTGTTGCTCACCTGTCTACCGCAGGCATCACCTGCTCCGGTACCACGTCCACTCATTTCTTCAAGCAAACAGGTACTGAGCCCTCCACACACCCTCTCCTTAGTCTCTCTCTGCTTTACATCTCTTCATCCAGGTCTCTGCCAAACCACTGGACTCCCCAGCCTGTCCCCAAAGAGATTCCTGCTCCTGCCCCACAGATGCACGCCTGACTCCCAACACTCTCGCCTTCTCCCCAACTCACCGCATCCACTGTGGCCCTCGTTCCCTCATAGCTTCTTCAAACACTGTGTACCCACCCCGTCCCGCTCAACCACCTGCTCATACAACCTGTCGCCCCTGCCCCTCTAGAGCCTAACCTTCAGATCTCTCACACCTGTCTCCAGCCCACTCCCCTCTGGAACGACCTGTCCCTTTTCCCAGAACGTGTCACCAGCCGTCTATCTCCTCAGGGGAATACCTTTCTCGGTGAGCACAAGTAACACCTGTAGCATTTGTTAAAAACGTGTAATACCTGTTCTCGGCCATCCACACACCTACCTGCTGCGGCATGCAGAAGCGCTTAAGTCAGGGGTCCTTAGGTTGCACGGGCAGAGGAACCATCTGGAGGGCTTGTGGGACCACAGAGACCTGGGTCTCACCGCAGAGACCCTGGTGCAGCAGGTCTGGGGAGGAGCCTGACGCTCTGCATTTCTAACAAGCTCCAAGTCGTGCCGCTGCTGCTGCTGGTCCACGGACCGCTCTCTGAGGAGCACCTGCTCATAACGTGTGCGTGGCCACTGCTTATTAAACACCCATCTCTGTGACAGACGGTGTCTTCTGTTCTTCATATCCCTTGTCTCATTTCATCTTCATGAGACCCTTGGGAGGGAGGCACTTATCTTATCCCTTATTCCCATTTTGCAGAGAAGGAAACTGAGTTCAGAGAAATGAAGTCATTTCTGGACTTGGAAGCTGGTAGCTACTGGAGATTTGCATCAATCTGAGGCCATCTGACTGCAAGCTTCCAAGTGTCCCTGTCCCCCACACCTGCCCATCAGGTGACCACCTTCCTCCACAGACACATCTGTCCACCTCATCACTTTGGCATCATTTGTTTGCCCATCACCTGCCAGCTCTGCTACATCCCACGTTCTACCTCCACTCCTGTCCTTGGATACCCTCCCTACCTGCTGGCACACCTGTCTCTCTGACAGTGACTCCCCCCGGCCAAGCTTGTCATCCGCCTCCTGGTTCCCACCTGCCCCCCGCCAAGCGAGCACAGCCTCCTGCCACACACCTGTCTCCTCACATACACCTTGGTCTCTGGTTCCTGGCTCCTGTTTCCTATCCCCCCACCTGTCTTTTATCCCCTCTGTCTCCATCTCTGTTCCATCTTCCCATCCCCCTTTGCTTGTCCCTGAATCTCTTTTCCTCCTTCCCTGTCTTTGTTCTCTGTTTTCCTCCATTTCTGTCTCTCTCAGGGTCTCTGTATCCCTCCCCATCTCTTTATAGCGCTCTGACTCTCTGTTTGTCTGCGTCCTGCATTCTCTGTCTCTGTCTCATTCTCTGTCACCTCTCTCCTCTTCTGTCTCTGCCCCTTGCCCTCTCCACTGACAGTGGAAATCTTAGGGAGACTTCAAGTCATACTGATCTGCATTTGAGTCCAGACATCACCGCTCACCCCTGTGGACTTTGGCCAAGTTACTGTCCCTGTCGGAGCCTCAGTTTCTGCATCTGTGAAATGGGCATCATGGCAGCTGCTACCTCCCAGGTCATAGTGTGGATGAGAGACTGAAGGAAGCCCCAGGATGCAGGCGGTGGGGAGTGGGGGGCACAGATAGGGGCTGACCTTCCCTCCACGGGTCCCTCTCTGCTCCTGTCTCTTTCCCAGGGCTGCAGCCCCGCCCGGCTGTCAGTGGAAGCATGTGTGTGGTGGGGGGATTGGAGAGAGAGGTGGGCAGAAGTATCCCGGCCAGCCGAGGCCTGGGCATGGGACCCGGTGTGGGGCTGGGGACAGGGATCGATCCGCCTCGGCGGCAGTGCGCGGGCCAGGATTGCATCTTGTCACAATAATTTATTGCTCTCATCCCGTCTGATCGATGGCGCTGAATTAGCACCGTGCGATGCCCCTGGAGCCCCGAGCCTCCCCCAGTCCAGCCGGACCCTGGCCCTTCTCTGGCCCTTGTGGGATCCCTGAAGCCCAGGCATCCGGTTCCAGCTGGCCCAGGCCCTACGCCTGGCTCCAACACAGGGGTCCTGCCCTCGGTGCCCCACCTCTCTGCCCCCTCGCCCTGGGTCTTGCCTCCCCACCTCCACTGCTGTCCATGGGTCTCTGCCTTTCTGTTCCTTGACTCACACCATCCCTCTGTTTCCCTGCCTTGCTCCCTGTAGCCTGAATTCCCTTCCAACAGTATTTGCTGAGCACATACTTGGTGCCAAGCCCCGTGAGCAGGACACACAGCCTCCCCGCCCTTCGGCCAGTGCAGTCCAGAGGGGCTCCCATGGTCTCATGGCTCCTAGGACTAGCTGGTCACCCTCGCCTTCAGTGTCCTGTCCCTCCACCCCCTCCCCAGCACCCCCACCACGTCACAGTCATCGCCACTGTCTCTGACACAGAGCCCGGAGGCCAGAGGATCCAGCAGTGGCGGAGGGGGGGGGGCAGGGCAGGTGGTGCAGGGCCTGGGGGTGTAAGGATGAGACTGGGATTCAGCCGGGGGAGTTGAGGACCAGCTTGGGAAGAGAACCCCAGCTCCACTGGGGTTCAGGTGGACGCAGGGGCTGGAGTTGGAGTTGGGGTTGGGGCGGGGTGGTGGTGAGGAGGAGGAGGAGGGGACAGGCTTTGGAGTTGGGGTGGCAGCCAGGAACTAGATCAGGACCCCTCCCCGACACTGGTCTCCTCTCCCAAGACTGCACAAGAGCCCAGGTGGGCGTTGAGGTGGCCGTGAACCCACACTTGGGCTCTGCCTGTGCCAGTGGGACTCTGACTTTCCCTACCATTGCTCCGGCCTCGGGCCCTGCAGCCCCCCTCATCCACTCCTGTACCTCTGCCCTAATCCCTCAATTTTCCGCATCTCTGCCCCCTCCTCTCCTTTCTCCCTGACCCGGGGACTCTGCTCCCAGCAGCTCTCTCCCCGTGACCTCCAGCTCTAATTCACTTTGTGAAGCCTCTCTCGGACCCACTGCTCTTTCCTGGGTCTCCCTAACTTGGGTCTCCCGCCCCGGCTCTGGTCTCTGTCAGTCTCTCCCTGTGTCTCGCTCCCTGTCTGTCTTTGTGAGACTCTCTCTGGCCTCCCGTCTTCTCTGCGTCTCTCCTGTCCCTGTTCCAGTCTGTTTCCCCGCTCTGGGCTGCTCCCCACTTCTCTCCCATATCTCCCTCTCCCCATCGCTGTCTCTGTCTCTCTCCCTCTGCGGGTGTCTCTCAGTCCCCCCCAGCCCTGCGCTGGCTCCATCTCTCTGGGTCCATCTGCGGTTGCGCCTCCCTCCCTCTCCCTTCCCCCAGCGCTGTTTGGTAGGCGGGGTGCGTGGCACTGCGGCTCCCACCTCCCGGGGGACGCTCCCTCGCCGCCCCCCCCTTCCTGACACCGTTCGGAGCGCTGGCCGCAGCCCCAGGGACATCCGTGCAGAGACTGGAACTCAGGGGGAGAGACCGAGACCTAGAGAGACACACTCCACCCCAGAGATGCCAGCTAGAGGGAGAGACAGTGTGAGGGTGGGTCTGAGGTCTCCGTTCCTGCCCTGGCTTCGTGCCTCCCAAGCACCCCACGCCCACCTTCTCCAGGCTGGAAGCTGGTGCCCCGTCTGTCTGCCAAACTGTCCCTCCATCTTGCACAGTCAGCCTGGGCAGAGGTTCCTGGGGGCGTTTGCGCGCCTGTGTGTGCGTGTGTGCATGTGTGCAAGCTGTCTGGACCGTGTGTGTCTGTGGTGTGTGTGATACTTTGGGGGGAGGCTTGGCTGCCTTTTCGTGGGACTGTGTGACCTGTGTTACAGCACTTGTAAACGTGGCGTGTGGAGAGGTGTGTGTTCCTGGGCAGTGACTAAGTGTGGGTGCGTGACACCCTGGGGTCGCATTAAACCCCGCGTGTCGTGTTTATGCCCACATGTGTGACCGGGGTGTGATGCTCAGCTGTCTGCCCCCAAAACTCTGGAGCTGTGCCGTGTTTGGAGGTTCTGGGTCAGGTGGCCACATGGCGTGTCTGAGTGGCCGGGAAAGGACATGTCTGAGGGCCAGGAGACCAGGAGGCTTAATAGCCCCAGGGAGACGGGGTGGAAAGACCGAGAGTGCCAGCATGGTGGGACCCCAGGAGCCAGGCTGGTGAGTGTGGGTATGAGGAACACAGCACAGGGGCAGCTGTGGACATGGTCCCCAAGCCCCCCCGAGCTGCTGTATCAGACTGGCTGTGTGTGGCGGTGCCTTTGTGTGCAGGGGTGCTGTTGTGTGTCTGAGACTGTGGGCTTGTGTCTGAGTCTGGGATCAGGCGTGGACAGGCTGTGTGTGCATGTGTGTGGTCATTTGGGGAGCTGGATAAGGAGTA
This sequence comes from Dama dama, assembly GCF_033118175.1. Taxonomy (NCBI): domain Eukaryota; kingdom Metazoa; phylum Chordata; class Mammalia; order Artiodactyla; family Cervidae; genus Dama; species Dama dama. The sequence goes on from NC_083684.1 coordinate 56,866,825, forward strand.
TCAGTTCATGACAGTTAAATGAACGAGACTGTGTGTGGCCAGCCCTGAAGGGTGTGGAAGGCTGCGTGTGTCTGTGGTTGTGTATTCGTGTGAGACTGGTGGTGTACGTGTGCATCCCTTGTGTAAACTGATGCTCAGCTATGTGTGGGGCTGGGTCTCTGATGTCGTGTGAGCATCAGCCTGGGGATGTGATCACTGTGTGTGTCACAGGTGCTGGTGTGTTTCCGCCCCTGTGTTTCCTCTGGGGATGAGCCAGGTCTCAAACGAGCTGGGCAGTTGTGGAGATGACAGTGTGTGGCCTTGACAGAAGTAGAGACAAGGGTGTGTGTGTTTGTGTGTGTGTGTACACACACAAGGACATCATTTGGTGGATGTGGGTGGGGGTAGAATGGGTGACCTTGGGTTGGGGGTGGGGGCAAGGCCAGGCAGGAGAGCCCCTATCACCTTCCTGACCCCTTCCTTCCCGGGATAGCCATGGGGGCCTCCTTGGTACCTGTGATGGGAGGTCCTGGGGCCCAGGTTTGTGTCCCCATGGATGTGGAATGGTCTGTACAGACAGGCGTGCTGGGAGTGTGTGCTAACATAGTGTATGAGAGCAGGTAGCCGGCTGTGTGCTCCCTGGTTGGACAGTGTGTGTGTACGTGTGCTGTGTGTGAAGGGTGCCTAGTCGTGTGTGTCCAGAGAGAGTGTGTGTGCATGCACAGGGGTCTACTGTGCCTGCTGTGTGCACAGGTGTGTCCTACATGGGTATGTGGTATATGGAGGCGTGTGTACCAGGCTGGGTGCAGATGGAGCACCAAGGGGTGTGTGTGTGTGTGTGTGTGTGTGTATCTGTGTGTCTGAGTGTGATGTGTGTGCCTGTCAGTGTGTGTGTGTGTGCATGCGTGCGGGGGCCGCGGGAGAAGGGTCTTGGGCCGCGTCTCTCTCCTCTTTAGACAGAGCCCTGGAGAAGATATGAAATTTAAAAAAAAAATCAATTTTCATTCCACTTGTGCAGATTGTGTTAAGGGGAGGTGGGGGGGCTGGGTGAGGGATGAAGGGGCTGGGGTGGGGGGTGCAAGGCCTGAGGCGGCTCCCGAGGCAGCCAGAGCAGCTTAGAGAAATCAAAACAACTGGTTAAACCCCAGCCCAGGGGGCCGGGGTGGTGGGGGGGCGGCAACGAGGAGACAGAGGCAAAGAGAGATGGAGAGAGACAGAGATGCCTCGAGACAGAGACAAGAAACAGAGACACTAAGAGATGGAGATATTTGGAGATAGAGGCCGACAGACAGCTGGGGCAACAAAGACAGAGGGAGAGACCCACTGCATAAGCAGGCCTGGTTCAGTGCCCGCCTCACACACGTCCAGGCTGGGGGTGTCCACAGATGAGTGGACGGACAGACGGATGGACAGATGGTGGCAGGAACATTGGGACCCCAGAGTGGGGTTATCTCTGAGTGCCCACTCCAGCCCACCCAGCCTCATCCAGTTGGGCTGTGGGTCTGAGTGTGGCGCTGTGTGTATGTGTGCACCGTGTGTGGTGCTGGCCTGGCGGTGGCTGGCTGTGTTGGCGTCATGCATGCACCTCTGTCTCCTTGCATGATGGAGAGTGTGCACACACACGGTCTCTGGTGCTTGTCTTTGTGACTGTGCTTTCGTGTCCCTTGTGTGTGACTGGCTTGGCTGTGCTGCTGGGTGTGCCTGGGTGTGTGTGTGTGCGCGCTTCTATGCTGGCACTGTGTCAGTGTGCGCTTTGCAGCTTTGTGAGCTTGTATTCATGAGCCTTGGTGTGTGACGGTGTGTCTATGTAGTGTGCATCTGTCTCTAATCTATGATTGTGTGTCTTTGCTTCTGTAGGGGACTGAATCGGGGTGTGTGTTGCATTTATCTGTGTGTGGTTGTGTGTCTGTCTGTGTGTCAATGTCCGTGACCGTGAGAATACATGTGTGTGTGTTTTGACATGGGTGTCTCTGTGGTGTGTAAGCTGGAGGTGTGTGTGCCTGGGTTGCCGTGTGGCAGGGGCTGCGTGATGGTGTTGGTTGTGGCCTGGTGTGTGTGAGTGGGTTAACATGTGCGTCACCTGTCGTTGTGATGCGTGTTGTGTGTGCTGGTGTAGCGTGTGTCATTTTGTCGAGCTGTGTCGGGGTCGTGTTGTGTGGCACTGTGGTGTGTGTGTGTCTGGGTTGCCGTGTGGGTCTGTGTAGCTCCTTGGCAGGGAAGGGAGGGAGGCAGCCTTTGCCGGCCCAGCCTGTCTCCGCACTGCTGTGCGCACACGCGCACACACACACTCGATGCCATGGCTGCGGGCGGTGGAGATGGGGGGGTGGGGGGGTGTGGAGGAAGCAAAATAAAATTAAAAATTAAAGCTTGCCCGGAGTCCCCATCCGCCCCGTGTGGACTGGTGGGGAGGGGCGGGCTTGCAGCCACTCCGCCTCCGCAGCCACGGGGGCTGGGGGGGGGGGCTGGGTGTTTGTCCGTCTGTCCAGCCGTCCAGCCAGGCCCCTGCCAGGCCCACTGCCCCGGCCGGCCCCTCAGGCCTTGCGCCCTCCATCGGTCGATCAGCGATCGATGGGGCCAGGGGGGCGCCAGGGGCAGGGCAAGATCAAAGGGGCCCCTAGAGACAGATGCGGGATGCTGGGACGGAAAAAGAGACGCGGAGATGGGGAGACAGAGACACCGAGACAGGGGTGGAGACCCCCAGACATAAAAACAGGGTGGTGTGGAGCCCCAGAGACGTGGGGACCCAGAGACAGAGAGACATGGGGACACGGAGATGGGGTGCCGTGGTGCCCGGACAGTCAGGGGCAGACATGCGGGGAAGGGGGCAGAACAGGAGGGGGCGGGGGCCCAACAGGACCCCGGCCGGGGGACAGAGAAGGAAGAAGTGGCAGGCAGAGACCTGGAGATGGCAGAGACGCGTGCCTGCGTGCGAGAGACGCGGGGGGAGCGTGGGAGCAGGGCCCGGAGCGCCGATCCCACGGCTCCTCGTTATAACGTGTCCGGAGGAGGCGGCGGGGAGTTGAAAGCGTCGGGAAGAGAAATCAAAACCAACACGGAAATGAGAGGGGCCAACAGGGGGTGGGGGCGGGGGGGGGGCGTGGTGGTGGTGGTGGTGTGTGTGAAGCAGGAGGGAGGGGGGCCCGGAGAGGCAGAGCGAGCCAGGGAGGTGGGGGAGAGAGAGGTGGATGGAGCGAGGTGGGGAGATGGGAGAGAAGAGAGACTGAGACGGGCCAGGCGGGCGGACAGGGGCAGAGAGACCGAGAGATGGGAGTTAGATGAGAGACGGGAGGAAAAGAGACAGATGGTGCAGAATTCCAGAGACGAAAGACCTGGGGAGACACCAGGGAGAACAGAGAAGGGCCGGGGACAGAGAGGGACAGGCCCCGGAGGACATGGCAGGGGGTGGTCGTGGAGGACAGAGATACAGGCAGAGACTGAGGGATGGAGGGGGAGAGGCAGAGGGGGGAGACTGCTGGGTGGGGAAAGATGGGGCGAGACACCTGGGCGAGACGGGAGATGAGAAAGCAGACCAGAGAGAGACAGCAAAGTGGACCAGAGATGGTGGGAGGAGACGGAGAAGGGAAGAGAGACGATGAAGAGAAAGGATGAAGAGAAAGAGAGATAGGGAGGCAGAGAAACAGAGAAAGTTGGGGAGCTGGGGGGAGAGGAGGGTATAGGAGCAGGGAAGGAGGGGCTGCCCCCAGCAGGAGCCTGGGTGCTGGGGAGGGGGCTCGATCAGAGAGGCCTCAATAGACATGGGGGCGGGGGAGGCTGGAGGCTGGGGTGAGGGTGGCCATGGGTGGGCAACTGGGCAAGCCCGGGGTGCGGGGGAGTGGGCTGCCAAGGCTCCTCTGGTGTCCAAGGGGTGGGGTTTATGGGGGGAACGCTGTGGGTTCCTGAGGTGTGTGAGATCCTCGAGAGGCAGGGCGTGTGAGAGGGGTGGTGTGTTTAAGAGTCTGTAGAGGGGAAGGGTGGGTGGGTACCCCAGGGAGGGAGCATGAAGATAGCACATCCTCTGAGAGGTGGGGTCTGGAGGGGTGGAAGGATCTGGGGCTTGGGGTGTCCTGGATGGTGGGCGTCTGAGAGGAGCGGATGTCTGAGGGGGTGGTGTCTGAGGGCGGTGGTGGTGTCGGGGTTGGTGGGGTATCTGAGGGAGAAGGGCTGACAAAAACGAACGGTGGGGAAGGGTCTGAGAGACGGGGATGAGCAGGGGATGAGCCGAGTATCTGAGAATGAGGTACCCAAGGAGAGGGGTGTCCCAGGGAGTGGGGGTCTGAGGGGGGGACCTGTTGCAAGGCGTAGGGGGGGAAGGGGGAGAGGCAGATCCAAGGGGTGCCTGAGGGTGGACACAGATCTAAGGGGTGGGGGTGTCTGAGGGGGGAGGCAAGTCCAAGGGGGAGGGGTGTCTGAGGGGGGAGGCAGATCTAAGGGGAGGGGTGTCTGAGGGGGGAGGCAGATCAAAGGGGAGGGGTGTCTGAGGGGGGAGGCAGGTCTGTGGGGAGGGGTGTCTGAGGGGGGAGGCAGATCTAAGGGGAGGAGGTGTTTGAGGGGAGAGGCAGACCTAAGGGGAAGGGGCTGTCTGAGGGGGGCCTTCTGCAGAGGAGGCAGGCCCAAGTGGCGAGGGTCTGAGAGGGGCAGCGGGTTTAAGGAAGGCATCTGAGGGAGCACTCCTGCGGGCGCTGGGGGCCGCTCTGTGGGGTGGGTGGGGCGGAGGGCAGGGCGGGCAGGGGCTGGGCCGGCCCCCTCCCAGCCCGTCGGAAGGCCGCCGCCCGCCCGCCCCGGTGCTGGCTGGCTCTGGGCGGACAGATGAGAGCGCGGGGCGGTGCTCGAGCTGGACCAGCCAGCCCGGGGGCCAGCCGGGCGGGGTGGAGGTGGGGGCGCAGAGGTGGGGAGCGGGACAGACCAGGGACAGCCACAGAGGGAGACCGAGGGAGAGCCCGAGACGCAGAGACGGACCCCGAGAGGTCAGGCGCGAGGCGAGGGATGGAGAGACAGCGGCAGAGACGGTGCGGGGCGGTGCGGGGCGCGAGTGTGAGCCGGGAGTGTGAGTGAGTGAGTGGCGAGGAGCGCGGAGGGAGGCTGGGGGCCCGTGGTTAGTGGTGAGGCACAGAGGAAGGGGAGGCTGCCAGGAGGACGGGCCGGGAGGGAAGGACCGGCGCAGTACTGGGAATGACGGGGACCAGCGGGCAGAGGGGTGCCTGCAGGGGAAGGAGGGGGGGCAGGATGCGAGGATGAGGGCGGCTGGGGCCTGGGTGGGTGGAGGGGGATGTTCCCCGGCAGTGCCAGCCCCCGACTGACTTGGTCTGTCTCTCTTGCTTGCTCCATCCTGTCCTCATCCGTCTGTCTGTCTGGCCTCTCTGCAGGGCTGGCTCCACCATGGACTGTAGCTGCGTCTCCGACCTTCTCTTCGCCCCACCCGCCCTGCCGGCTCTCTGGACCCCTGGTAACTGGCCCAGACCTACCCCACCCTTTCCCCAGCCCTGGGACCTTCCCAACCCTCTGGCCCCTCCTTTCTGCACCTCTCACTGTCTTTCCTCCATCTGCCCGGGGTCTTGGTCAGAGTCGCCTGAATCCCACCCCTTAGTGAAAAACTTGGCTAAAAACTTCACAGCCAGATGTTCCTGCCACCTGCCTGCTGGGACACGAGGGTCTTTTGGAGGACAGGTGAGGTGTGGAGGTCTGAGCGGGACAAAGATGCTAGGGCCTGAAGACCTGGGTCTCGGCCGGCCGCAATCTGCTTCCACCCAGGACCTGCGGGCAAAGAGAAGCAGGGAGACTGGAGACAGATGGGCGCTGATGGCGCAGGGCCGGGGACGAGAGGGGGCACTAGACCAGGCGCTGGTGGACAAGTGGACAGACCGGACGACCCAGGCAGGGGGACACGGAGACGCGGCCCAACCAGCTGGAACGGGAAAGAGGACGGCTTGCTTGGAAGTGGACACCCAGACCAGGGATGTGGAGGACAGTAAGACTTGGACGTGCATTTGAGTCCAAGTCACACACCCCGCAGATGGGCAGTGAGAGGGAGAGGTGTGTGTGTGTGTGTGTGTGTGTGTGTGTGTGTGTGTACACCACCAGACAGAGAGACGAGACAGACTCCGTGCTGGTTATTTAGGATCCCGGCGTGTGTCTCTGGGTCACCCTCCAGTTTCCGGAAGAAGGGGTCGCACTGGGGAAATGTGTGTCCATCTCTTTGTTGAACTGGTTCTGCCTGCTTGTCCGTGCACGTCCGAGGTCACCTGAGTGTTTACAGACTGGGTGTGCTGTGTGTCTTTGGGACTCTGAATGTCCACAATTCCAGGTTGGCGGGGGGAGTTGTCTGCCAGCTTGCCTCAGTAGGCAATGAGCCTTTGACTGCTCCTTCCATGGTGTGTGGCATTCTGAACCTAACGGAGGTCTTATCTTGCTGCGTTTTGGGTTGCGTGGGTGGGTGGGTGGGAGGTCCCCCAGGCCTGTGTCGGGGGCTCTGTCTGTGTCTGTGTCTGGGGCGTGGGGCTGGTTCTTTCTGTCACTGAGTGTGGCTGCACACTGGGGGCTGTGTGTCTTGATGTGTGTGTGTGTCTGTGTGCCGAGGTTGTGGGTCCTCCTCTCTCTCATTGTGTTTGTGGGTCGGGACGTACAGCACACCCGAGAACACGCATGGAGGACAGGCCGGGTTGTGTGTCTGTGTGGTGTCATCTTCGGGATCGTTTGGGCGTGTCTGTGTGATACAGCCGCTGGGACGTGTTCCGGGTGTGGAATGGCCCAGAGAGCGTGTGTTGTTGATTCGGCTGTCTTCTTAGATGAGAAAGACCCCAGACAGAGTTGAGAGAGAAATTCTCTCTTTAGGGAGGAAACTGCCTGGCCTTCGCCAGCCTCGGGCAGACCCCGGGCAGCCTGGCTGGAACCCTGCTTCTCCTTGCCTCCCATCCCTGAAATTCTAACAAGCCAGAGAGGGCAAGGAACTGCCTTGGGACCACACCAGCAAGTGGATACCAACAGTCTCCCAGCTCAGAGACGCTGCCCCGGCCACCCCAACCACCTTCCTTTCCTGCAGGGCTCTCTGCGGACTGTAGGCTAATTCTGCCTTCTGTTTTCATGCCTGGGTCTGGGGTCTCTGAGGAGGGGGACGGGGACAGAGACTGTGGCACAGGAGAAGTGGGACCCAGGGCCTGGGGCCTTGTGGGTGGGAGGTGAGATTTAAGGGTGGGCAAGCCCCTCGGTCTCCACCTAGCATCTGTATGTCTGGACACTGGGATGCAGGGCGCTCATCGGAGCTGTGGATGCTAAGAGCTGGTTGTGGGACTTCTCTGGAGGTCAGCAGTTAGGAATCTGAGCGTCCACTGCAGGGGGCATGGGTTCAATCCCTGGTTGGGAACTAAGATCTCAGGAGGTGAAAAAAAAAGAGTTGGATGCTTGTGACTGGGGTGGGGGTTGCTGTACTGTTAGGGTGTCACGAGGGTGTAGCTGTCAGATTGACACATGCGTCTTGGTGTAGCACTCACGGTCTCCACCACATGGTGTTTCATTTGGGCCTTTGGGGTTCTGTGTGTCTCTCATCACAGTTATGTTGTTAGCGGGTCCCGGTGCTGAGGGGCCTGAGATGTGCAATCGTGTGTGTCTGGCGTGTCTCCCTTGGTGGCATGATTGTAGTGTCGTGTTCCAGCGGGAGTGTGGCTCTCTGGTACAGCCGGGGATTACCTCGAGGGGGAGTGGATGTCTGTGTGACAGGTTGTGTGCTGTGGGCGTCTGCACACACACGTGCTCTCAGACCGACATGGCACAGAGGCAGGGCGGGGACACAGGGAAGTGATAGGTATAAATACACGGACGGGTACGGAGGCACACGTGTATGCAGGCCCAGCCTGGATGTCCCAGGGTGAGGTCAGCCTGGGCGGTGGAGGGGTGTGGGGTGGTGAACTTTGGGGAGAGATGGACAAGGGGCAGGGAGAAGAGAGAGCAGGAATCAGGGACTGTTCAGAGTGCACAAGAGACCAGACCTCGTGGGGCAGGACCAGGCTGGGGGGCACAGGGAGAACGCAGTGGAGGGCGTGCCCTTTCCTGCAAGCCCCTCCCAGACCCTCCCCCCCAGCATCAAGGACAGGGGAATCTGGTCCCTGCCACCCTCCAGCCCAGCTGTGCCAAGGCAGGAGATTGGGCTGCAAGTGCCAACCCAGGGCCCCTGGACGCTGAGGTCTCTCCCTCTGGACAATCTGGGGACTGGACACCAAGTGGGATGTGGAGAGTGGGCGTCGGCTCCCCAAAGATGCCTGAGGCTGCTCATCAGAGACCAGGGGTCAGGGGAGAGGGGGATGCCTCCTGGTCCCCCAAATCCCCGACTCAGCGCCCTGACCTGGGGCCGCTCTTCTGCCTCCCGTCCCCAGGCTTTGCCTTCCCGGATTGGGCCTACAAGCCAGAGTCGTCCCCCGGCTCCAGGCAGATCCAGCTGTGGCACTTTATTCTGGAGCTGCTGCAGAAAGAGGAGTACCAGGGTGTCATCGCCTGGCAGGGGGACTACGGAGAGTTTGTCATCAAGGACCCCGACGAGGTGGCTCGGCTCTGGGGCATCCGGAAGTGCAAGCCCCACATGAATTATGACAAGCTGAGCCGGGCGCTGCGGTGAGGAGGGGCTGGGGACCTCGCCCCTGTCTCCTCACTGACCCTCTGGGGCCCTGTCCCCTGGGGGCTTTCCCTCAACTTCCTGGGGGGCAGAATCCTTCGGGATCCCAGCGCACAGGGCTCTTCGCCTGTAGCTACCCTAAGTACCCACTTGTGAGTGAAGGACCAGAGCCCTGGGCTTTGGAGCCACACAGACCCCAGCCCCTGCCTGGCCCTGTGACTTTGGCCTCAGTTTCCCTAAGCTGTTGTGCCCTATGCTGGGTCCCAAGCAAGTGTTGGGGGCTCTGCCTTCACCTCCTGGGGTCCCACCCCCCACATCAGTGTCCTCCCTCTGCTCACAGCTACTACTACAACAAGCGGATTCTCCACAAGACCAAAGGGAAGAGGTTCACCTACAAGTTCAATTTCAGCAAGGTTGTGCTCGTCAATTACCCGTTGTTGGACATGGCGGCCGCCACCACGGGCTCCCCACTCCTGCTGACCCCTGGTCCTTTTGGGGGAGCCCCTGGCCCAGATGCTCCTCCCCTCACCCCCGAAGTGAGTTCGGATCTTGGGGTCCCCAAGCCCTGAACCCCCTGGGGCAGGAACAGCCTGTCTGAGCGGTACCTATTCCCTCACCTCCCTCTCTAGACCCTGCAGACCCTGTTCTCTGCTCCACGCCTGGGAGAGCCGGGGGCCCGGGCACCCCTTTTCACCCCCGAGACAGACAAGCTGCGTCTAGACAGCCCTTTCCCATTCCTGGGCTCCGGTAAGGGCCTGGGGTCCAGGGGTGCCCCCAGGGTGGGGGCGGGGGGTGGGCAGGCATGCTGCACGTGTGTGAGGGAAGAAGGTGGGCAAAGATAGATGGAGGAGGAGCCAGGATGCAGGAAGGAGGCCCTGGGCGAGGCTGTGTGTGTGCGTGTGCATGTGTGCATGCGTGTGTGTGTCTCTGGAAGTCAGACGATGCGAGGAAGGTGAAGCAGAGAGGAGGGAAGCTATAGAAGGGGTCAAGCTGACAGCAGAGCTTTTGGGGGGCACTAAATGAACGGGAGGCAGGCAGGGGGGTGGAAATGAGGGGACCCACGTGAGGGTGGGGAGATGCTGTGTGGGAGGACGATGGGAAAAATCAGGTGTAACACGGCAGGGAGGAATGAGCCGGCCCAACTGACCCCCTCTGTGCCTGTCACCTTCTCCCCAGGTGCCACCGGCTACTCCAAGCCCCCTGGCCTGCTGGGGCACTTCGGCCGCGCCTTCCCTGAGCACCCCTGGAACTTCAGCCCGTACCTCACTGGCCCCTTCCCCAAGCTGCCCCCGCCTCTCTACCCACCACACTTCTACCCCAACCCCCTGGCCAGTTCCCTGGGCCACCTGCCTTCGGCAGGGGCAGGGGGCGGCCCCACCGCCACGCCCCTGCTGGCCGCCACTGGGGAGGGCCTGGGCCCGGAGCGTCCCGCGGGCCTGGCTGTGGCCCAGCGCCTGGCGCTGCCGGGGGCGGGAGGTCCAGAGGCCACGCTGGGCGGGAAGGAGGACAGCGACTCGGAGCTGGAGATCACCGACGTCAGTGGCTGCAGCTCTGACAGTGACGGCGACGAGGGCCTCCCCATGCCCCCCAAGGCCAAGGCGGGCAAAGGGGCGGTCGGCAGCTGAACCGCTGCGGGGAGATGGATTCTGCCGGGGTGGAGACCAGGGCGGCCTCCCGCGGGCTTCTTCTGTGGCCCGGTCTGTCCTTGATGTCCTGCCGGAGGCTGGGCCCGGGCACATGGCTGCCCCAGGCTTCTTCCCCAGCCCCAGACTGGGGGGTCTCACCTCCCCTCTCCAGTGAGGGGAGGGGACACGATGACCTCCAGCCTCCTCCCCAGGCTCCAGTCTGAGCGGGGGGGTGGTCCCCGCCTGACCTCCCCCCCTCCTGAAGTGCAATATGGCGCCCAGCCTCCCCCCACCCACCTGCCCCTGTGCTGTGACCTGAGTGTTCGTGTGGCCCCAGTGCTGACGCCTGCCCCCCACCCTTCGCCACAGGCCCCCTGGGGACAGGGAGCTCAGAGCAATAAACCCGCCCCCAGCCCCCACCCAGGAGGGCCCCCCTCCCCCCGGCCCCCATCAGCCACCCCCAGAGATTTACTACAAAAATAAACGAACGGAAAGAAGTGTGAGATGCTGGATGCCCAGCATCGGCATAGGTGACCAAGGAGGCTTGGGGGTGGGGGCTGCGAGAGGTGTGTGTGTTGGGGGGGGGCGGGCAGCCCTGGGGAGTCAACGTTAAGACACGGGACTGGATGAACGCAGAGGTGATGCGGTGGGACAGACGGAGGAAGCAATGCCAGACAGTCTTGGGGGGGTTTCCAGACGCCATTCTGGGGCCCTTCCCCACCCTCACACACTCAGACCTCTTCTTAGATAATATATATTAAAAAATAAACCTCCAATTCAGGGTATAAAAACAGAGCAAAGGCACTTGGGGGGTGGGGGTTGGAGGGTTTGGCCACCCCCACCCCCACCCAGGCAATACTGAGATGGCCCAGGAATGGGGGCCAGGTGGGGCCCCCCCGGAATGAAGCCCTGAGTCCCCCAAGTGGGAGGGAGAGAAGGCCAAAGCCAGTGGGAGGTGGCTGGGGGCAGTGATCCCATCTGGGCGCCCTCCACCCCCCAAGGCATGGCCCGGGGCAGCCCAGCTCCCTCTCCTCAGGCCCCTGGGGTTGGAGACGCTGGGTAGTCGGTGGTCTGGGTGGTCGGTGGTCGTGCGGTGGCGGGTGGCCCTCTCCTTGCGAAAGGCCTGGGGGCAGGGGAGAGGCAGGAGCAGAAGGGAGATGCGGAGAGAGATGGAGAGAGATGGACAGGGTGGAAGGGGAGGGTGGGAAAGAAGCACAGAAGAGCCAGAGAAACAGAGATGGAGACAGGAGGCGGAGTGGGGAGATGCAGAAAGTCAAAGATGGAGGGAGAGAAACGGACAGGGCTAGGCAGCTGTTAGCATCCAGTGGGGTCACTCGGGCGCCTCCTCTCTGGCCTGTGCCCGGCTCCCCTGGCCCCCCACTCACCTGCCTGGGGCAGGGGGCCTCAGGTACAGCCAGACTGGGGGACGCTGTTCTCCCCAAGCTGAGACAGGAGGAGTCTCAGGCGGCAAAACTCCTCCTCCACCTCCTGGTTTTGGGGGATCATCAGTGAGAAGGGCTTCCACTTAGTCAGCCCCTTCCTCCCCACTCCCACCCCCAGGCCACACCACCTCCAGCTGCTTAATGGTCTCCTCCAGGCTGAGCAGCTTCTCCCGAATTTCCTGATGCTGCGTTGGGCTTGAGGGGCCGCCCCCTGGGACCCCATCCCCTTCGAGGGGAGGTCCTGCCCCGCTGTCTTCCTCCGAAGGCAACAGGAGCTGTTTCAGGGTCAGCACTGGACAGGGGTGAGGGGATAGAGTCAGACGTGGGGGGTGGTGAGGGCTGGGAGATGTAGCTGGGGATGGGTGTGGGCCTACGGTGGGAATGAGCTTCTGGTTAGCCAGACCTGCGGGAGGGGCTGGGGGATGCGAGGAGGGGTGGAGGGGTGCAGGGGTGTGAAACTGGGGCTGAGGAGCAGGGCACCAAGCACAGAGATGGGCCCCGGGGAGAGGCTGAACTGAAGGTCAGGAAGGGACAGGGGCTGCAGGAGGCAGAGGGGCTTGGGGCCACCAAGGACGCTGGTGCAGCCTGGGGCTGTGCACGGGGTGGACTGGGTGGGTTTGCTTCTGGTGGCTGAGCACAGGCAGGTGGGAAAGCAGTGTGGGGGCAGGCGGTGGCCGCCCTGCGCAGGTGGGGCTGAGCTACCTTTCTGAAGGGCCTTGGCAGCGAGCTGGCCCTCAAGGCCTTGTCTGCAGAAGGGCAGGAGGGAGTTGAAGAGTCTCTCCATCCGGCCTGGGTTGGGGAGAAGGGGCTCAGTCCCTGCCAGGCTTCCTGTGGAGCCCCCCACCCCAACTCATCGCCCTTCTATCTAGGCTCACCATCCACTGGGGGCATCTCTCGGCTGCCATTGCCATTTTCGGAGCTGCTAAGCAGGGGTTCACGGGTGCTGGGGGGAGCAAGTGCCGGGTGACCCCACCGCCCTGGCCCTGGTGGGCAGCAGGGGCAGGGAGACAGGGAGCTGGAGGTGGGGAAGGCAGGGAGGTCCGGAGATAGAGATAAAGGTCGAGTTTGGGAGACAGGGAGACAGAGAGGCTTGGCCAGTGGAAGACAGAGAGGCCTGGATTGGAGACAGATGGGCCATGGTGGGGTGGGTGCACACCTGCACACACCTTCACGTGCATGCACATAGACACACACGTGCACATGCATGCACATGGAGACTGGGCTGGAGCTCAGGTTCTGGGGACACACAGGGAGGCTGCCCCTAGACCTCTGGTTCCCTCCCCTGGTCCCCTCACCTGCTGGGGCTGGGCCGGTGTTTTGGTCGGGAGGTGGGGGCGGGGACCTTCAGGCATCCAGCGGTCTCGGTGATGATAGTACACCAGCTGAGGAGACAGGCCAGCCCCGTGGGCCGTCAGAGCCCCCAGACCCTGGGCCAGGACATCCCACCCCCACCCTGTCCCCAGAGACCCTGGGGCCTGGGCCTCCTTCTTCTCCTCCTCCACCCGTTCCAGGAATCCAGACCCACTCACATCCTCCTCTCGGACACCGTCTGCGCCACCAGCTCGTATATCTGGGCCTCATGGTCCCAGGTAAAAATGACATAGAAGGCTTTGTGATCTGCAGGGGGAGGGAAAAGTGAGGCTCAAAGCCAGGGTCACCCCAACATGCACCTGGGGAAATCCTCCATGACCTTAGGGCTCCCAGGACTCAACTCACCTACTCTGCCCCCGTCCAGAGCCCTCCCTCATCTAATCAGGAAATGACAGCCCTGTCAGCTCTACCTCCAAGACCTCCAGCACCCTCCCACCACCATGGCCCCACCAGGTTTCAATCGCTGCTCTCTACAGCCCCCAAGATGGGGCCAGGGCATCTTTACAAAATACTACTTAGAACTGGCAGCTCTTCTGTGCAAAAACCTGGGGGCAGTTTCCCATTTAACTTAATAAAATTCACAAACCAGCCTGGCACCCTGGCCGTGTCCAGTCCAGGGTCCGCCCCCCCTGCCCCCCCAAGCCTCAGCCTCAGGGCGGCCAGCTAGCCGCCGGCCCCCCCCCCCCCCCCCCCCCCCCCGCCCCGGTCACAGAGCATGCGCGCCCAGCTCTTCGAAGGGTTCCTCCGCCATCCTGGGGACGGCCGTGCCCGGGGGCTCACCGGTGGCCACCTCGCGGGTCATGGCGGAGGTGAGCCGCAGCACCGGCCGCAGCATGGTCTTGCCGTCGGGCGTGGGCGTCAGCGTCCGGCTGTGCGACTTAAGCAAGAACCGGTCGTCCTGGCGCTGAAGCAGCAGCAGCAGGTCATCCAGCAGCAGCACGTGCACCTCTGCGGGTTGGGGGCAGGGCTCAGCACCCCCCCGACACCCTGGCCCCGAGGCACCCCTCCACCCCGCCCTGCTCGCTGCTCTGGCGCTCACCCACAGCCTTGTCCTTCGTTACCCGCCACGTCAGTGGGCCCTCGTGGATCAACCTCTTGCTGGTGATGTCCAAGTTCTGGAGGCAGGCAGGAAGGGGTGATGGCCGGTGAAGCCGATGGTGGGGCGGGGGAAGGTGGGGATGACCACGGGGGGTCGGTCAGGTCAGCTCATTCCCCGCTGGGAAATGAGGGGGGTGGGGTCAGAGCTGAGGGGCCCCTCTTGCTTCCTGGGTGTGCTATCAGAGAATGCCCAGGGTAGGGTGAGAGGAGGCGAGGGGAGCGGGGAGGGCACCTTGAACTCGCTCAGCATGGGGTCATTGCTCTGCCGCAGGTGGGTCAAATCCAGGCGCCTCTGATAATCCTTGAGCCGCTAGGGGCAGGGAAGGGAGGGTCACCGGCTTCCACAGACCCCTGCATATGCACGCCCCACCACCCCTGCCCAGGGCCCCACCCTGCTCACCAGCAGGTCCTCCATGTCCCGAACGGCATAGTTGACGTGTTGCAGAATTTCCCGGCAACACTCGGCTGCCCGCTCCACTTTCTCCCGTTCTGCGGTCTCTTCTGTGGGGAAAGCGGAAGACCGGCCCCGGGGTGAACCCCAACCCTGGAAGCTCCGGGTCGCGAGGCCAAGGCTGGAGGCTGGAGAGCCAGGGTCCGGAAGGACGGGGCGGGGCCGCTCTTTCTACCTGTGTTCTGCGCGATGCTCTGCAGAAGCAGCGGGTACTTGGTCAGACGCTGCATCTCCGTGGGGATCATGTCCTTCAGCTGCAGCCGGCGGCACCGGGGCCGGCTCTCGGCGTCCTGCAGGAACGGCAGCGCTGAGACACCAGGACGCTGGCCCCCTCCCCAGGGACCCTGGGGCCTAGACCACCTCCCCCCCCACCTCACCTGCACGAAGGTACAGAACCGGGGTTCCTTGCGCTGTTTGCTTTTGAGCTGCTCTAAGGCGAATGACTGGCGGCTGCAGAAGCGGGAGGAGATCTTCTGGAACCACGAGCCCTCGGCACCATCGAACTACAGCGAGAGGCAGGTCAGGGAGGGTATCTCAGGTGGGATGGAGGTCAGGGCTAGAGGCCCAGACCCCTGGGGCTTGGATGCAGGTAAGGTTGAGACCCTGGGCCTGGGTCCCAGGTCCCCAGCCAGGCAGAGAGGGCGGGGCGGGGCGATGGGGAGGCGGGGCAGTGGAGGGGAGGGGCGGGACAGTTGAGGGGGAGGGGCAAGTGGGCGGTGTCTGGGCGGGGCTCTCTCACCCGGGCCAGCAGCACATCTCCGATCTCCTCGATGAGGTAGCCACTGTCCTGCCTCCGCTTCATCAGGCAATCAAGCAATAGGGCTGTAGGGAGCAGAGAGGAAAGGTGGTGCTCTGTCAGAGTCCCCGAGATTGGATGCAGAGCTGGTCGGGTGCTGGGGGGTGGGGGCTCGGGCTGCAGGTGGGTGTGTTGGATCCTTGGGGCCAGTGACTGCCCCCCCCCAACTCCCCGCCCCATGCCTGTTGATGATGTGTCCCTAGGAGGTGAGCTCTGGGGATCTGGGGATCTGGAGTGTGGCCCTCCCCAGTGCTAGACCAGAGGCTGCCCGGGGTCAACGGCAAGGCAACGGAACAGAGAGCTGGCAGGTGGAACGATGAGAGGGCCACAGTCCCGCACTCACAATGCACCTCGATGAGCTCGTCCAGGCTGGGGAAGATGGTCTGGAGCTCCTGCTGGGTGAAGTAGCCCCCGTCTGCCATGGGCTGATAGAAGAGTTCGTGGAGCACGCGGAGCATGCGCACATGGGCCGCCTCCGTCACCAGGAGCTCTGTGGGGACAGCAGACAGGAGGCAGTTGGAGTTGGGGAGCATGCAGACTCTGGGGGTGTGGGGGGGCCCTCTCAGAGGCAGGGTGGGGAGGGGATGGCACAAGGAAGGCTCTGGGTGGAGCCACTCACCCCTGAAACAGCCACTGAGAATTCCTCCACCCCACTGCCTTTCCCATATGGCAGTTGCAGCCAGCCAAGGGGACCAGCAGTCCCAGTTTGCCTCATACCATGAGTTTCCCGGGACATGAGATTTTCAGTGCTAAAACTAGGTCGTGTGGGCATGCACGCTCAGTCATGTCTGACTCTCTGTGACCCCATGGACTGTAACCCACCAGGTTCCTCCACCCATGGGATTTCCCAGGCAATACTGGAGCAGGTTGCCATTTCCTTCTCCAGGGAATTTTCCCAACCCAAGAATTGAACCCATATCTCTGGCATCTCCTGCATTGGCAGGCAGTATTTACCAACTGTACCACCTGGGAAGTCCCCAAACCAGGACAGTCCCAGGAAAATTGGGGACAAGTTGGTCGCCTCACTGCCTGCAGCTGCATTTCAAGTCTAACCATCCAGCAAGTTTCTCAGGCTGTTTCTGGCACAATGACTCTCTGACAGGTTGATGGCCTGGGATCCAGGGGGCTCCAGGGGGTGCATGCCTGAGTTCCAGTGATCCCTCAAATCCCCAGAGACTATATGCACGATTTTGTATGTTAAGTATGCATATATTTCTGGTGAGAGAAACTGCCATGCTGTCCAATGTGGTAGCCACTAGCTATGCCAATAACTCTTAAATTTTGCTTAATTAAAATGAAATATAATGCAAAATTCAGCTCTCAGTTGTGCTCACCATGCTTTAGATGCTCAACAGCTGTTATGTGGCTGGTGGTTACCATGTTGGAAAGTACAGACAGATATTTATTGCATGTTACCATCATTCCAGAAAATTCTATCAGATGGAACTGGGAATGTTTTGATCATTATCCTCAGAAGGATCTGTGACCCAAAGGGCATCTAACCACTGCCCTAAAACTTCTGAATGAGAATCCTTCTCAGCCATTAAATAACCTGTAAATTAACTTCCAAATGAGTTTCCCAAAACACTCTACATCTGGCAAACCTCTCTCAACACAGACACAATTTGAAATCACAGGGAAGAATTAAGACAAATATGGTATCTCTCAGCTCAGAAGCAAGCATTGCTAAAAATATATTATCTTCCCAAACTTTTCTGAGTGGGAATCTTTTTCTCCCCTGAGTGCTTAAGATCATAGTCGTAATAGCAGTCACAGCTGAATGCTCTGTCCCTGGACCCATCACTGTGCTGAATGCATGAATCATCTCATCTTTATCTCTGTGGGACTTTTAAGGGAGGAGTTATCACTGCTCACATTTCACAAACAAGGAGACAAAGGCTTGTGCTAGAAATGCAACTTTTATAGACTGTTTCTGGCTGTTCACGTCAACATTGTCCCGCACTACAAAAAATTCTTTAGAGAGGATTTCCCTGGCGGCCCAGTGGTTACGATTCTGTGTTTCCATTGCAGGGAGAGAGCATGGGTTCAATCCCTGGTCAGGGAACTAAGATCCCACATGCTGCGTAGCGTGGCCAAAACAGAATAAATTCCTTGGAAATGTCACTTCCAACAGCTGCCTTCCCATTCCTTCCCTGGGATGTTCTACAATTTAGCTAACAAATGGCCCTCTGAGAGAACTGGGCGGCCTTCAAGCTCTGGTGTAAGCAACAACAAGACGGCCATCCCCCTGCGTCTGTCTTTGCCAGAGGTGGGCTGTGTCCTTGGCCATAGTGGGCTGGAGGGGGTGGCACTCACCACTGATGACCTCCTGCCGCTTCACCTGGCTCCTAGGCAGGTTGTGCAGAATGTCCTGGGGGACAAGCTCTCGCCAGCCAGGCGGCTCCTCCGGTTCCAGCTCTAGTCCCGATCGGCCCGGCTCCCCCTCGTCTCCAGGCTCCGGGCTGTGGGACAGAGGCCTCGTCAGGTGCCTGGCTCGGGGCATCCCAGGAAAGAGCCTTTGACTCCTTCCACGCCCATCCCCTAGGGCAGCCAAGCTGCGGACTGGCCCCCAGATCTCTGGAAAGCAGCGGCTCACCCCTCTCCTGTGACCACTGGAGGCCCACAGTGACCTCAGCATCCGATATTCCCCACCCTGGCCTCCCTGACTCTCCAGGCTGCCTCGGTGGATGCGGGGGGCAGGGCGGGGAGTGACGTACGTGGCTCGTCGGGCAGGGCCAAGCACGGCCGTGGCGGAGCTGGGGTCCATGTCCACGTCGCTCCGGGAGCGGCCCCCACCCCGGCCCTTAGCCCCGAGGCTGCCCCGGGAAGGCCGGCGGCGGTCACTCACCCGCAGGCTCTCTGAGCGCCCCAGACGCCCTGACAGCCTGGACCCCGAGGCCAAGGACAGAGTCAGGCCCGGACAGAGACAGGGAGAGACCAGGACAGGGAGAGACGGGGAGAGACCGGGACAGGGAGAGACGGGGACAGGGAGAGACGGGGACAGGGAGAGACGGGGACAGGGAGAGACGGGGAGAGACCGGGACAGGGAGAGACCAAGACAGGAAGAGACAGGGAGAGACCGACCGGGACAGGCGGGGAGAGACCGGGACAGGGAGAGACAGGGAGAGACCAAGACAGGGAGAGATGGGGAGAGAGGAGGACAGGGACAGACCGGGACAGGGAGAGACGGGGAGAGACGGGGACAGGGACAGACGGGGACAGGGACAGACGGGGAGAGACCAAGACAGGGAGAGACCGGGACAGGGAGAGACGGGGAGGGAGACGGGGAGGGACCGGGACAGGGACAGGGAGAGATGGGGAGAGACCAGCACAGGGATCAAACATGCAACAGAAGAGAGGAGAGAGTCAGAAGGACCAGTGTAACTTCGGGGTGCAGGGGCAGTGGGGGGTGGTCAGAAGGGATACTGAAACTGGTGGGGGAGGGACAGGGACGGGGAACCCAGTAGGGAGCAAAGGACTGCCCCCTCCCTTCCCTGAGGCAGGGGGATGGGGGCAGAGCCAGGAGGCAAGGCGGGGAGGGGGGTTTCAATACTTAGCTCTTCGGCTGGGAGGGTGGTGTCCCCACCCACCCCTCACAGGGGTGAAGGGGAAGGGGTGGCCCCTGGGGGGAGGGGAGGGGCTAGGAGAAATGGGGGAGGGGCTAGCCCTCCCCCCACCCAGGGCCCAGGCACCCACCTCTTCCACTTTCTGGGGAGAGAGGGGGAGAGGGTCAGAGGTGGACCCAGAGGGAACCCGACTCACCTCCCCCACCCACCACAGGGTCCCCAAAGCAGCGGCACGAGGACTGGCAGGGGGCAGAGCCTGCCCCCCAACTGTGAGGAGGACAGGGCCCCCAGGCATGGAGCACAGAGGGCTGGGGCGAGGGAGGGAGGGGGCGCTGGGAGGCAGGAGCAAGGAGGCTGGGCTGGAGGCTTAAGAATTGGTGGGGCGGGTGGGGGGACGGAAGGAAGAGGGGGTGGTAGTGGGGCAGAGGGAGAGGGGCCAGGAAGAGCCGAGAGGGAGTGAAGTGGGAGAAGAGGAAGCGGGAGGAAAGGAGAGCAAGAGGGGGCAAGGGGAGAGGAGAAAAAAATTCAGTGAAAAAGGAAGGAGAGGAAGAAGGGAAGGAGAAAGGGAGGAAGAAGGAATGAAGGGAGAGATGGGGAAAGGCAGAGCGGAGGAAGAAGGGAGAGGAGGCGAAGAGGGAGGAGCAGGGCAGAGTGGAGACGGCTTGGCTGGGGACAGGCAGGTGCAAGTGGCAACATGACTCCCAACACGTACCCTCCCCCGCCCAGCCTGCGCCCGCCCCGGGCACCTCTCTGTGTCGGCACCCTCCTCCGTGGTCTCTGGGGGCGCTGGGGTGTCCAGGCTGGCTGGGCCCTGCGGGGGCGGGTCCCCCACTTCCAGGAGGGCATCAACACCTGTGGGGACCATGTGACGGGGGAAGCAAGGCTGGCTGGAAAGCCCCTGCGGTGGTGAGACCCACACCCCCCTACACCCTGGGGGCCTCCATTCCTTGAACCATCCACTGCCTGGCCAACACCACGTGGCTGCTCTGTATTTTAGTGGGGGACAGACAGATGGAAGCTGGTAGAGAATCTGCCTGCAATGTGGGAGACCTGGGTTTGATCCCTGGGCTGGGAAGATCCCCTGGAGAAGGGAAAGGCTATCCACTCCAGTATTTCTGGCCTGGAGAATTCCCTGGACCGTATAGTCCATGGGGTTGCAAAGAGTTGGACACGACTGAATGACTAAACACATGCACAGACAGATGGAAAGAGCTCTGAAAACAGGGCCCTGGGCAGCTAGGGCCCAGTGGGTGAAGATGTCGCAAAACTGAGGTGCCAGTCTCCCACTTGGAGAGGAGACTGGATGCCTCCACATTCATTCATTCTCCCAACACTCCACTGGGACTTGTGGGAAGAGAATGTATCCCATTTGGAGGGGAGGAGGCTGAGGTTCAGAGAGAGGAGGGGTTTCTAAGATCTGACATAAGTAAAATGCAGAACCAGGATTTGAACCCAGGCCCTGGCCAAGTGGCTTTCTGGGGGGCGTCACCCAAGGAGTGGGAGACCTTTCCATGGAGCAGCCAGGTTCACCATCTAAGGGGGTTGATCGGTCATGGACTTAGAGGGTTCTGGGAAATGAAACCATGGGGGCTGATGGGAAATGTAGTCCAAGGAGGTGGGGAAATCCATCACCAGGACAGAGGTCAGAGCTTAGGAGGAAAGCCGTGGAAAAGGTAAACCAGGGGAAGGAAGTCGTTATCAGTAACACTAGTGGCAAGAAGCAGGGAGGGCAGCGGACCAAGGGGCTGTTCTGCTGGGGGGTATAGGAAACTCACCTGGCTCCCGGTCAGGGCTGTCCCCAGACAGAGGGTGCAGAGAAACTCCAGGGGTGTCCTGCCCAGGGCCTCCGAGATTCCGGTCCCGGGAAGGAGCCCCCTGACCTCCCTTACGTTCTGTAAGGCCCGGCTTCTCAGCTGGGGACGTATTGAGGGAGAAAACGGAGTATGAGAGTCAAGCGAATCAGATCCACAAGGGCTGGGGGATCTAAGAGGCTAAGGTCCTCCCCATCACCCAGGAGACCCCTCCTCCACCCTCGGACCCAAGAGTCCTAGCCCCTCGCCCCTCCTCCCTCAAATCGTGTGGGTCCCCCCACCTCCCCTCTTAGGTCCCCAGGATGGATGATGCTCTAGATTCAGGACCATTACCATCAACCTCGACCTTCAGGTGTCGAAAATCTGGGGCTGAAACGAGAGATGGGACCGTGAGATAGGGGCAACACGGGGAAGTCGGGGCAGGGCCAAGGCTGGGCACCTCACCCTGGGGCTCTCCCCGGTTCCAGCGGGCGGCATCCAGGAAGCTGCTCAGGCCTTTCTTGGTCTTGGTCGGTTCATCTGACCGCCGGTTCCCTATCATCTGGGGAAGGGGGGTAGAGGGGGCTTGGCATTTCTGGACCGATGTCAACAGAGGGCTCAAACCTCAGGGGCATAGAGGTTTCCTGGGGTGGAGGGGGGAAGGCCTTCTCTGGGGAGGAAAGGGCCAGGTTTGGGCTCTCAGGGAAGCACCTTTTTCCGAAAGAAATTCCTCCCGGACTTCTTGTCCCCGCTCTTGGTCCGCACCCCAAGGTGCCGCATGTACAGGCTGATGGCGTTGACCACGGCGGCACTGTGGGGAGGGGACAGTGAGGGCACACGGACAGACACGCAGGCTCCCAACGACGCAGGGACCCTGCCGCCCCCCACAGCTTCCCTCCGCTCACCTCCCACCCCAGCCCCACAACCACCTCCTGCTGAGCATCTGAGCAAAGGGAGAGAGAGGAGGTTCTAGGGAATGGAGCCGGGCATGCAGCTCAACACCCAGGCCCCCAGGTAGACCACCCCCCTTCAGGCCCGTGACACCAATCTCCCTGCCAGCCTCTGCTTCCATCACCTCTTCTCTTCATCATTAGAGATGGTGTGCCTGTAAGAAGAAAAAGTCTGTGAGCAATGTGCTAAGCCTGGGGTCCCTGACTACCCAGCCCAACAGGTCACTGTCCCCTTCAAAGGTGGGGGGCACTCTGCCAAAGCATCTGGGATGGACAGTTGCTGGAGGAGAGACCCTCACTCGGGGCGGTGGGAGTTGCAAGGGCAGGCCCCAAAGCCCAGGCCTGAATGCAAGACCATGGATGAGACCTGGGAACTGGGAGGGACCCCCAAGCTGGGAAGGGAAGATGCAAAACCAGATGGGTGAAAATGTGAAGGCTTCCCAGGTGGCACCAGTGGTAAAGAACCTGCCTGGCAATGCAGATAGACAAGAGACACAGGTTTGATCCCTGGGTCAGTAAGGGCCCCTGGAGGAGAGCATGGCAACCCATTCCAGTATTTTTGCCTGGAGAATCCCATGGACAAGAGAAGCCTGATGGGCTACAGTCCATGGGGTTGCAAAGAACTGGACATGACTGAAGCATGCACACAAGGGCCCCAGAAGTTAGGAGAGGAAACCAAATGCGTGGAAATGACCCCTGAAGCTGAAGAGGAAGCCTGGAAGCAGATGGGACGAGGATGGGATAGCAGAGGGTGCCCCCTGGGCTAAGGAGAAACCTGCCCCACTTACTGCATCTCCTCCAGGTGGGTCAGCTGCCGCTCAGCCAGATGCCGCTCCCGGGCCTCATAGCTGGCACGGTCCCGCGCCACCCAGGCCCCCAGCTGGGCCAGCTCCTGCTCCCAGGGTGTCATGCCCATGAGCTTCTTGGAGCGAAAGTCCTCCAGCTGCCGGACCACGGCCACCTGCTGGCTCTGTACCACCTCCTGCACAAACTGCCGCTGGAGGTCCTCGGAGAAGAGGTCAGGCCGCGTGCGGTCTGCGGGACAACGGGGCCCGGGCTGGGGGCCAGTTCCCTGGGCCGTGAGTCCGCCCCTCGCCCTGCCCACCCTTGGACTCTGACAGCCATGCTTCCTTGGGCTGGGGTGGCCGTTAGAAAGGAAGGCATCTCCGCTGTCCAGGGACCGTGGTGCGAGTGTGGCCTCCCACCCCGGGGGGGGGTCCTGGTCCCTGCTCGCGACTTCTCCCTCACCCCAAAGTCCCCTTTCATTTCCTTACCAAGTTCAAAGGCCACGGTGGGAGGGACCATCACTCGCAGAATCTGCTCAGGAGAGAGAATGGAGTGAAGGGGAGGACGCGGCAGTGAAGGGGCAGCCGTGATGGGATGAAGGGATGGCAGCCCAGGCAGCAGGTGGGAACGGTGCTCTGACGGGAGGAGCAGTGGATGGAGAGCCAGGCTGGCACGAGGTCTCCCACCGGGCGGGCCAGGCCTCCCTTCACACTGTCCTCAGCAGGGTGGAGGTTGGGAGGAGCAGGGTGGCTGCCCAGGGGGTTGGGGATGGGGGACGGGGGGCCCTAGAAGGGGTCTCTCACCGAGTGCTTATCCAGGAAGCTGTGGTAGAAGTCGATGAAGGCCTTCTTGAACTCCTTGGGGCCCAGGGAGCCGAGCATGTCCGCATGCAGGCAGCAGAGCTGCGGGACACAGAGCGTGACCCATCCTCTTCCCCCCCTCCCAAACCGCACTGCCCCTTGGAAAGCCTCGGGGTGCAAACCCTCTGGGAAGTGCTCCCCGATGTCCCGCATCCCAACACCCGACTCCCGCATAGCTGCCCAGGGCCACTGCACCATTCCCTTAATTTTCTCTCCTGTGAAATGGTTCTTTGGTCTGTCTTCTCGCTGCTGCTGCTGTTACAACCATCACCACCCCCAGCTATACTAAGAGGGCTCAGTGCATCCCCGACACTGTCCAAACCCTCCACCTGCATTAATCTGTTCAACCATGGGGAGGACCATCATTATCCCGTTGTTGCAGATGAGAAAACAGCTAGTAAGTGACAAAACTGCGATTGGATTTCTGGCAGTCTGTCTCTGCGACTCTCCATCGCCAAGCAATACTGTGTTACTCAAGGGTGTGTGTG
Source organism: Dama dama (assembly GCF_033118175.1). Taxonomy (NCBI): domain Eukaryota; kingdom Metazoa; phylum Chordata; class Mammalia; order Artiodactyla; family Cervidae; genus Dama; species Dama dama. The sequence goes on from NC_083684.1 coordinate 56,890,626, forward strand.
TGTGGCAGCCAGGAGGTTCTGATTCATCGGTGTCTCAGGGCCTAGCGCACAGCGGGGCTGATCACGTAAACAGAAGGACGAGTGATGCTCGCTCACTCATTCATTCGTCAAGCATTCCCTGAGGTTGCCTGTGGAGGGAGCCCTCTGCTGGCTGACAGTGGCAATGCTGTGGGGCCTCCAACCTGTCCTGGCTCCTGGCACACTCTCACTGGGTAAGGGACATGGTCTCAGTCGGCTAAGGACTCGCCCCAGTAATCTACACCTGCCCCCTTCCCACCCCCCACCCCCCCAAAAAAAATCAAAACTCCATCTGAGGCTAAGAGGAAGCAGCCCAGGCGACCACAACCATCTCCCGGCCGCTCCACCAGTCAGTGAGGTGAGGGAACGGCATGAGGACAAATCTCAAAACGCCAAAGGCCATCCGGGTCACGTTAGTCACACCCCTGACCCTGGCGAGGCCTCAGTTTCCACATCTGGAAAGGGACACAACAACCAGCACAACCCCTGGGCTAAGTTCCAGGAGCTCAAGTTCCAGAAACACTCAGGCTCAGCAGGGGGACTCCTTTGCCCAGAAGGCCAGTGCCTTAGGCATTAGGGGAGGCTGCAGAGGGGACAGGACTTTTCTGGCAATTTCCTGATTTCCTGTTTCTGATACTTTGGTGTCAGTCAATATAGCCTTCTCTCTGCCACCCCCAGGCATCCCTTTCCGCCACTTCCATCAGTCTCCTTATTTTCTGGAGGGGGCTTCCCTGGTGGTTCCAGATGGTGAAGAATCTGCCTGTTTTGTGAGAGACCTGTGTTTGATCCCTGGGTTGGGAAGATCCCCTGGAGAAGGGAATGGCTACCCACACCAGTATTCTTCCCTGGAGAATTCAATGGACAGAGGAGTCTGGTGGGCTATGGTCTATGGGGTTGCTGAGTCAGACACGACTGAGCAACCAACACTACGACCCACGTCCAGTACAGAGCAGTGCCCTGGTCTAAGCCCAACTCCCAGCCTATGCTGGGCTGCGTGGGGTCCTCATGGGGCAGGACCCCAATCCACAGAGCCTTCTCCAGCCAGCACTGGGCCTTCTTCCTCCCTAAGCCACCTGCCGGGTTCTCTAGACTCTGCAGGCGTCTCCCAGACAATACGGCTCTGCATTCACACCTTCCCAGTATTTTCTGCCTGATACAAGTTTTCTGTAGCATCCATTACGTCCTCTGTGCCTTGTGGGCTGCTTGGAGCGGTCTCCTTGTTTCTGGACCAGGGCCTGCTGTGCTGCCTAGGCCCGAGAAGGCTACTGGCTTTCTCCCAACCACCAGCCCTGAAGCACTGACTGGAGGCACCTGTGGAGAATTAAGATTCTGAGGCTAAGGGCGCTGTCACTGACGAGTGATGCTGCCATGGGCACGGGAGGGCAGCCGGGGCACGGTTTTCCTCCAGGCTGCTGGATTCTCTGTTGCTCTGCGAGACTGCGCCCTGTTTTGCTCAGAAATTTACACTGGCAGCTGCAACCTTGTCTGGACCCCATGGCGGGCTTCCTGGCTCTCAAGCTGTGTGCTCTGGGTCTCTTTCCCAGACCCTCCTGACTCATCCTCGTGGGCCTAAAGCACTGAACACTGCGGCCGGTCCCAGCCCCGCCCCGTGCCTCCCCAGCCCCGCCCTCACCAGGGGTCCTGGCTCAAACTGCATGGCCACGTGCTGCAGGAGGGCCATGAGATGGGCCGGGCGCCGCTTCACCTGATCCAGGTTCTGGAACTGGTTGTTTTGTTCCTCGGGGTTCTGAGGGGTGGGGAAGGGAGTGAGACAGAGGGGAGCAGAGGAGGGGCTTGGGGCTTGATCCCCGCCCCTCTGCCCGGGCACCTTCCCCAAAGGACCCAAGCTGGGGGGTGGGGGTGCTGATGGTGCCACTGCTGGGATGGTGGCCAGTTAGGGGGTGGGGAGGATGGATGAGACTTCATGTTCTAACGGTGGGTGGTGAGGAGAGAAATCAGGAGAGATGGAACGAGGATCTGCGCTGTCATTACAGGGAGTGGGCAGCGATAAAAACCGCGATCAGAGTAAACCGGCTGACAGCTTGTGCTGTAATATCGAAACGGGCACTGAGGATGGGGTGAGGGGATGAGGAAGGAGGTACTAGGAAGATGAAAGAGAGATGGGGGCTTCCCTGGTGGTCCTGTGGTTAAGAATCTGTCTTGCAATGCAAGGGATGCCAGTTCGATCCCTGGTCTGGGAGGACCCCACATGCTGCAGAGCAATTAAGCCCCGGGCGCCTCAACTACTGAGCCCACGTGCAGCAACTACGGAAGCCCGCATGCCCCTAGAGCCTGTGCTCTGCAACAGGAGAGAAGCCACCGCAATTGAGAAGCCCACGCAGGGCAACAAAGAGAAGCACCACCCCCTCACTTGCCACAACTAGAGAAAGCCCGAGCTCAGCAGTGAAGACCCAGCACAACCGAAAAATAAAGACATCCTTAAAAAAGAGAGAGAGATGGGCAGAGACAGGAGGCCAAATGACAGCATCAGAGGATGGAGAACAGGGTGTAAGCGGGAGGGGACGCTGATGATAGGGCTTGAGGGCTGGGGCCCCGGGGAGCCTGAGACAGAGGCTTTTCCAGCCCGCCTCCCTCTCACCGTCTTCAACTCAATCTCAAAATCCTCGTCCTCTGCCCCGATGATGCTGACGGGCACCAGGCCGGGTCGGGGGGGCCCTGGGGCCTGTGGAAGGCGAGGGATGGCTTCAGCCCACATTGCTCCCCGCCACACAGCACCCCCCTCCCCCACCTTCCCAGTCCCCTCACCCCTCGGCCCTCTCCACTCACCGCCCCTCGGGCGACGTCTTCTGCCTCCATGGGCTCTGCCGGGCTGGGGGAAGAGGAGGGGCCGCGGTTAGAGGGGTGGGAGGCAGGGAAAGCAGGGCGGTTACTCACAGATTCCTGGCCCAGGTGCGAAGGTGAGTAAACAGCCTCCTCTCCCCCCCATCCCGGCCTCCACAGCTCAATGGGGCCTCTGTGTGGCGACAAAGAGCCCTTCAGAGGCCAGCCAGGGCGGGGAGCCCGAGGACAGGGAGCCGCGTGTGGGGGGGAGCTGGAGGACGGGAGCCTGGGTCCATGAGAGAGCTGTGGCCCAGGAGCCTGAGATTTGGGGTCCCCTGATGGAGGAAGGGCCTGGGGGCTCTTGGATCTAAGTAAGCGAGGAGGGGTTGGGGAGTTGGGTCCTAGGGGGCCAGGGCTTGCAGGCCAACAGAGTTGGAAAAGTTAGAGGGGAGCTGGGAGGGAGATAACTGGGGTGTGGGGGCTTGCCTCTGACCTGCGACAGACTTGGGGCAGGATGTTGCCTCTGAACCCACCAGCCCCACTTCCTGTGACAGGAAATCACAATGGCAAATCCCCCAACCCCCAGCTCTCTCCACAGAAGAAAACAAAACTGCAAACCCTCCTCCTTCAGGGACCAAGGGGCCTGGAAGCCACTTCTCTTCCTGGGGCCCTGGCATCTTTCCGGCTCCCATCCCAGAAAGTAAGGGACGGTCGTCAGATAGCTCATCCCCCCAGGTGCCTCTGTCTCCCTCACCCCACATCCACCTGTCCCGTCTGTCTGTCTGCCAACTTGCCTCTCCCCAGCCAGACCTCCCTGGCTGTCTCTTGCTTGAGTCAGCCTCCTGTCTTTTGCCTCTTTCCTCCCCGATTCTTCATTTTCTCTCTCCCTTCCTTCAGACCTGGCTTATTTTTTCCCACCATCTCTGCCTCCCCTCCCCCCACATCCGCCGAGGCCCCACCCTGTCTTCTCTTGCTCCGTCTTCCCTCCTCGCTCTTCTCGGCCTCTGTCTCCCCACGCCTGGTTCCTGCAGCCACTGTCCCCGCACCTGTCCGCGTCGCTCGCTGTCTCCCCCCTCTCTCTCTCCCATCTCTCGCTGTCTCTCCCATCTTGTCTCCCTTAGAATCTCCCCGTCCCTGTGTCTTCCCACCGACATCTTCGGTGTTCTTAATTAGTCTGACTAATGCCACTTGAGCCCGTGTGTCAGGCAGGAAGGAGCTGTGGAAACGGGTGGGGTGCACCGCTGGGGTGAGGGGTGGCTCTCCCCACAGCCCAAAGCTATTTATAACCCTAGTCGCCTGAGTCCGATCCTTCTCCTCTTCCACTGGCCTCCTCCCTAGCACTCAATAAACAGCAGCCGGCCTTTTGACTCTGATCATTAAACAATGATGCCTTCTGGAGTGTCCAAGTGCCATCCTATGGGCTCACCCAAGCAGGCCTCATTTTGATTCTTTTCTATAAAGTGTGTCTGTCCAACATCCAAGCTTGGGTGACTTCAGATCTGAGCATTGTTAAACGTTCACATAAATAAAGTTGCAAACCAAGGCAGAAGAATAGTAGTAATTATTTATTATGAGAGCTGAACTTACACTGCACTTACAGTGTGCTAGGCGCTGCTCTAAGTGCTTCTCACAGAGTAACTCACTGAAGCCTCATGACCACAAGCAGCCCTGTGCTGTTATTACTCCCATCCGAGACAGAAAGCCTTCACCAGGCCACCAGCTGCAGCTTCTGGGCTGGAAGGCATGACCATGGACACGGAGGGTCCATGCTCATTCCACTCAGGGGTGGGTGGAAAAAGTTCGACAGAGGCAGGGGTAATTCCAAAAGGGCCAAGGCAAGGACACAGGTTTATCTGAGCAAATGCTTAGGTGCCAGGCAGGCCTCGGAACATGCACTTGATATGTATTACTTCCTTCATTCCTCATCACCACGACAGGAAATAATAGCTAACGCGGAATGTGCACTAAGTGCCATGAAGTACAGTATTAGTGCTTGACAGGTATAAACTCAATCCTCTCAGTGACCCTGGGCAGTTTTCTTATTACTGCTATTATTCCCATTTTACAGAGGAGGAAACTGAGGCACAGCTTATAAGAAGCACTGCCAGGATTCTGACCCAGGCAGGCTGGCTCCAGAGTTTATGCATTTAACTCCCAGAATGTGCTGCTTTGAGAGCATGGAGAATCCGCACCCCCACCTTAGGAAACTGAAATCTCAATCAAAGCTGAGACACAGCAGGTCTCCCTATGGTATCCGGGTATGTGGACACTGTGATCTGGGCAAGAGTTCAGACTGGACTCAGCTGCTCCACAGAGGCCTGGGCTCAGAGAGGATTGGGGAGGAGGGTGGCTCCTTAAAAGATGGGGCATGAAGGAGTCCTGCAAAGTTAGAGTGATAGGTGGAAGCGGTCAGATGGATCTAAAGGCAACTGACAAGGCCTGAGGTCCAGCAGAGAGGGTGCTGTGTGCATGGGGCTGTGGAGATGAGGGCAGGTTGACAAGGTCCTTAACAGTGGGGGTCCGAGAACAAAGTGGGCATGCACAAGGACTACATGGGCGCCTGCATATTATGCAGGGCTCAGGGTCTACAACAGGCTTTCCTGGTGGCTTAGACCACAAAGAATCTGCCGGCAATAAGGATCCCTGGGTCAGGAAAATCCCCTGGAGAAGGGAATAGCTACCCACTCCAGTATTCTTGCCTGGAGAATTCCACGGACAGAGAAGCCTGGCAGGCTGTACAGTCCATGGGGTCGAAAAGAGCCGGACACGACTGAGTGCCTCACAGTTCAGGGTCTATAAGATATTGAGTGGATGACCCTGGTCTCCAAGAACCTCTGGGAGCCTTAAAGAAACTAAAACACAAAGTAGTCAAGGTTAGTCCTTGGAATGCATAAGGCTCCAGATTCTGTTTGACACATGGTGGTCTACAAGGATCCTTGGTCCACAGGATCGTAAGTCCATAAGGGAAAGAAGCCAGTGTGTGGGACCTCTGGAGATTTAAAAGGGGAACAGAATTCTATAGGGGAGTTTGGTGGTCCCCGAGACCCACAGTCTACAAGGCCCCGGATTCTAGCAGATGCTACTGATGTATCGAAACCCCCAGTCTGTAAGGAGCTGCACCTCCACTCGGGGCAGTCAGGAATCTTAGAGGTCTGTAGGACCTAGAGATCTATATGGAACGTGGCAGGTCTACACAAGCCCCAAATCATATGTAGGACGTGGCGGGTGTACAGGGGCCCTAAATCCTACACGGGACTTGGCAGCGTGCATGGTCAGGGATGCTGGGGAGGACGTGCGGAGTCAGGGTCTGACGCCCGCGGGGGCCGCGTCCCTCACCTGCTCCAGGTCGGAGGCGAAGCACCGCAGCAGCCAGAACCGAAGCCTCCGCGCGCCGGCTCCGGGCTCCCCCACCCCCGACTCGGAGTCGCTCTAGCCAGCCCAGGGTCGGCCTTTGCGTCCAGCTCCACTCCTCCTGCCAGCCGTTCTAGCCTGCTCCTGCCGGGCTCCAGCCCAGAAAACTCTACTCCTCCTTGCCGGCCGCTCTAGCTCTCCGCTGAGCCACGCAGGCCAGATAGGGCCGCTCTGGCCTGTCTAGGAGGGCTGGCGTTTCCGGGTCTCGACTGCCCCCGTCACTCTCCTGGGCCCCGCCCCCTGCCCCCCGCCCCCAGGCCGGAGGCGGGGATAGTTTCAGCCCCCAGATCAGTGTTCGTTCAATCCGAGTCGCCCCGACCCTTAGCCGTCCCCCCAGACTGGGGTCCCCGTCCTATCTCGCCGCCCTAACGTGGGACCACTTGAATTCCCAACACCTATACATTAATTCTCCCTGCAGTCCCCCCGGACACCCCCGCACACTTTCTGCTGGGGCTGCAAAACAAAATCCTGGATTTTGCAAACAAAATCCTTTCCCTCTGACATGCAGCGGTACCTGGAGAAAACTAAATACCTCTTCCCGGGCCTCAGTCTTCCCATGAGTACAATGGGGAACGATCTCCAGTTTTTGTCCCCTACAACCTATTTCCCAAGGTATAATTCCTGACCCAACCCAGAAAAAGATCTTTCCAAAAAATGCTTTCAAACGCGTTCTGCAACTTTCAGCTGTAAGACAGCCTATGGCCTATCGCCACTTTTCCTTTTGAGTGGCTCTAAAGTATGCGGACTTGGAGGACGGCGCTTGGCTAAAAGCACCTGCGAGTTCAAATCCCAACTCCACTCAGTCTCACGATGTGCGTGCCTTGGGACGAGTTGGTTTTACTCCCTGGGTCTCAGTATCCCCACCCGTGCAATGGGAATGATCATCCGTCCTCCGCCGGACAGTTGGGAAGCTCTGACCCCGGGCTTGCAGCCCTCATCTCACCTACCGGGCCCTCAGCAAGTATTACTTCTCCTCTCTTTGTCCCCTTTGACAGATGGAAAAACTGAGGCCCAGGGAGGGGCGGCTGCTGGCTCAGCCGGGCCGGTAGGAGGCCCCTCCAAGGCCGGCAGCGCCCAGCCCCCTCCCTCCTCCTCCCTACTTCCCCTAGCAGCCTAGGGGAGGGAGGCCGGGCGGGGCCAGGGACGGTGTACCTGGTGTCCGCGCGGGGTGGTGACCGGCGGGGCGCCCGAGGTCGGGCTCGGCGATCCCGGGCCCGGTGTCCCGGCTCCCGCTTCCTGGCTCTGGCGGGGCAGGAAGTTGGGGCGTTTTTCCGGAGGCCCCAGCCCCGCCGCCCCTCCTTGCTTCCTGCCCGCGCCCCGCGCCCGCCCGGCACCTCCGCTTCCTTCCCCTTCTCGCCGCCGGCCCCGCCCTACTTTCCCCGCTCCGCCCTGGACCTGCGGGCATCAACCCCACCCGGACCCCGCCCAGTTTCTCCCGGCTTTGTCAGTCTGTCCCTCCGCAGGGCACGGGCACCACATTTCTCAGATCTGCCTGACGTCGGCCATCACCTCCCTGGCGAGGCAGGGGGCCCTGCGTCCGTCTCCACCTGCGTGTGGCCGCCCCTGCTCTGAGTCTCTGTGTATCTCTTGGTCTTTTCTGTTTTTGCTTCTGTGTGTTTCTGTCCGTGTTCCTCTCTTTGCCTCTGTCTCTGACTCTCTTGCTACGTTGAGGTCTTTCCCTCTTGCTCCCGAGCCTCTGCTTCTCCCTGCTGTCTTTTCAACTCTTTGTCACTTTCTGTCTCAGAGGCTTCTCTCCCCATCGCTGGGTCTGGATCTTTCTGCATCTCCCATCAGTCATTTCCCCATCTATTGCTTTCCTTAGAGTCTCAGGGGTCAGCCTCTCCATGTCCATTTTCAGTGGACCCTCCTTGCCTTTCTGTCTCTTCCTGGCCTCTCTCTCTGATGCCCTGTCTCCCCAGTGTCTTTCAGTTCACTTGCTCTGTCTCTCCATCCTTATCTCTGTCTCAATTTCCCTCCCCTCTGTCAGCTCAGACACACTGTACCTCTGTCCTTCTCTCTCATCCTCTCCAGGTCTTCCCACCATCCCCAATTTACCACCACAGGCTCTCCAAATCCCACTTTTACAAGTCTACTCGCAGAGAACAGGTGTGGCTATGGTCAGGATTTGGTACCAGTCCCAGCAGACAGTCCACTGTGTTTTGGCGGCTTAGATGCACGTAAATGAATATAACTGGTTACCTGGGACCCCCCTGTGTCCCCCTCTGCTCAGGCACAGAGCCTGGGGTAGGACCCTTCCCAAGACACTTCCTGTTTTTTCAGGGGATGGCCAAGACTGACTACCTGGTCCCAGGTGTGGGGAGTGGGCAGGGGCTGGGGGAGGAGGGGCCTGAGGTCCTGGATTTCTCGGTTTCAGAGAAGGAAGGGGAGTGGTCCCCACGAGATCCATGACTCCTGCGAAGGTCTGCAGTTGGGAAGGATTTATTATCACTAAGTGGCCACGACAGAGCAGGCAGCGGGGAGGTGACACTAACGAGGCTGCTACAGTCAGCTCCCCTAGAGGCAGTGATTAAGGGCTCGTTACCCGCTGGGTGGTGGGTGGGGGAAGCTGGGGAAGGCAGTAGGGGGAGGATTGAGTTAGAGTGTGTGGAGGGGATGAGGACGAGGATGGCCTAGAGGGAAGAAGAGTGGACAGTCCCAAGGGGGAAGTTGAGTCAGGACACTCCCAGGAAAGATTGTGAAAAGAGAGCGGGTTTGGGGGGAAGTAGGGTGAGACGCGGGCTGGGTGCATGGCGGGTCAGCCCGGCGGGGTCACGGTTTCTCCAGCTGAACGTCTCCGATGTGGAGGCTGCCCACATCCTGGTAGGTGCCCTGGAGGCCCCGGGAGATGTCTTCATACATGGAACAGTCATCCAGGTTCAGGCCCTGCGGCGGACACAGGGGGGTGGACCTCAGTGCCCTGGGGCCCGGGTCCCTGCCCCCAACCAACCTCAAGGAGGAACCCTAGGAGACCCCCACCCCCACCCCACAGACCTGCACCCACTCTGCACCTGCCCCCACCTTCCACTCACCTCATAAAGATTTTCATCTTCGTAGTCATCCTGGATATCAGCCCCGAATTTCATGTTCTGCCATCGTTTCTGTTGAGGGATGGGGAGCCTCAGTGAGTGGGGGCGGAGGAGGGGGCGGATAGAGATCATGTTTTCAGACCCTCCTGGCAGCCAGGAGGAGTTAAGGGGCATGCTCAGAGTCACATATCCTGTAAGTGGCAGGTCACTCTGGGTCCAAGCCAGTGTCCTTTTGACTGTCGCCACTGCCCATTCTTCCCCACAAATAGTGAGAGCAATAATACTAAGTGGCTATAGTTGTCTTGTGGCCTAAAGAAAATTTGTTGTTGTTTTAGTCGCTCGGTTGTATCCGACATTTTTTGCAATCCTGTGGCCTGTAGCCCGCCAGGCTCCTCTGTCCATGGGATTCTCCAGGCAAGAATACTGGAGTGGGCTGCCGTTCCCTTCTCCAGGGGATCTTCCCGACCTAAGGATGGAACCCACGTCTCCTGCATTGCAGGCGGATTCTTTTACTGCTGAGCCACTGTGGAAGCTCAGGTACTCTTGCCTGGGAAATCCCATTGGACAGAGGAGCCTGGCGGGCTACAGTCCACAGGGTCGCAAAAGAACTGGACACTACTTAGCGACTGAGCACACACACATGCCGAAGAGATGCTGGTGGGGGTCAGACACTCCGGGATGACACCAGCTCCCGACTCCCCTGGCCTGGGTTACATCTGAAGGGTACAGCCCTCCTGGATAGAGGGGGCCAGTGAGACATCCCTGGGGCCGGAGGTGAAGACAACCCTGTGGGGAGACAGCAAGGACGCCCCTCTGGTCCCAGCACGGTTTAAAACGCGTTCATTCTATTAAATTGTCCTCAGCATCTCGGAGGTGGGTTGCTGCCATTCTGCCAAGTTCTAGGCGGGAGGGATTCTTGGGGGCCCGCTGGTCCCCGCGGGGTGGGCCTGGGGGGGCTCACCCGGAAGAGCAGCAGCGTCCCAGGCACCACGGCGCAGACGAGGAGGATGATGCCCTCGGCGGTGATGATGTTGTTCTTCGTACCCTCCCCCATGTCCAGGAAGGGCCTGGGGAGCGGCTCTGTGAGGAGGGAATACGGCTCAGAGCCCCACCTTGCCCCCTGGCCACGCCCCTAGGCCACGCCCCCTCCAGCGAGGCCCGAGACCGTGGAAGCGGCTCCCGCTTGGCGAGACCCAGGATGCCCGAGATGCAGGCGATGCAGGCTTGGGCTCCATCCCGCTTTCCCGGAGGATGGACGGGATGGGCACTCACCTCGCACGCGGAGGTACGTGCCGCAGGAGCGCTGCATCTTCTTGCCCTCGCTGACTTGGCACCGATACATGCCCCGGTGACTCTTGTTCACTTGCTGGATGATCAGCTCCCCTTTGGGACCCAGGGCCCCGGGATACATCACAGGGGGCCACGAGGAGTTGACTTGGAGGACGTGCCACCACGTGACGTTGGTGTTGCTGCTGCCGTTGTGTGGGCACTGGAGGCGCACCTGCTCCCCCACGCTCACCGTCACCGAGGGTGGGCCCGGCTCCACCCACAGGGCCCGGCACCCGGGGCCTGCAGACAGGAGGCAGTAGGTCAGGGACGGCCCTTGAGGACACCGCCCGAGCGCGGCCCCTGGCAGCTGCAGGACTCCTGGCTGCGTGTGCATGTGTGTGTGGGGTGGGGTGTGGAGAAGTGTGAGTGACACACCCGGAGCTGGGGGGGCCTGGGAGGTGCCCCCACTTGCCCCTCCAGGGCCACCTCCTCCCTCTCCCCCCTGCTCTGTGCTTCCACCCCCTCTGAGCTCACTGGCACTTGAATAGGCAGTTCCCTAGGACTAGCAGTGCCCCAGGCCAAGAAGCACCTTCCAAAATCAGTCTGGGCTTTGCCTCCTCCTGAAGGCCCTCCTGGATTATTTTCTCACCCAGCCCCTGCCCAGCCCCACACTGGCACTTTATTTACTTTGTGTAATTGTCACAGAACCCAGAGAAATCATTTCTGTCATCAACCCATTCTACCAGTGGGCCAGCTGTGACCCACGGCAGCAGGAGTGGCTCAGGGCTTCTACCCCTGGCCCCCTGGCCCTGGGCCTCTTCCTGCCAGTTTGTGAGCCTGCCCTGCCCTGTGACCCTGGGCTTGCCCCTCATTCTCCTTAACTTGCTTGTGTCAAGCTGGGGACCGGGGGTGAGGCCAGGGGCTGGGTTGGGCTGGCTGGCTAGAGCTGGAGGGCCTCATCTGGGTCGAAGGAGATGGGATGGCCCAGGCACAGGGGAAGGCCCAGTTCTGTGCCCCTCCTCCTGGGCCAGTCCGCATGGCTGGCTCTGCCTCTTTTGGAGGGAGGAGGGGACAGGTGGGGAAGAGAGAAGGAGGAAGAAGTGGGGTAAGAGACAGCAACCTGAGGAGTCACTCCAGTCTCAGCTCCCAGTGGAAATTTGGGATGACTGGCCGTGTTTCTCTTAACTCCTCGGTCAAACAGGGTGATCACAGCCCTGCCAGATGGCATTGTGTGGAGGGCAAGGGGGAAGGTCACCTACTCCCCCAGCACTGAGAAGGGGTTCCCTAAGTAGGGGGTGAGGACTAGGATTCAAGGCAGAAAAGGAGAAGGCTTTTTCTCCCCCCTGAAGCTGACCGCTACCCACCACCGTGCCCTCCCTGCCCCTAGCTCGCTCGGGAGCTCAGTCAGTCAAGGGCAACCTTAGTTCCTTATTTTGATCTGGGGGGAGGAGGGGGTGGGGAAGGTTTCTCCTGCCCTTGCCTCCCTCCACCGGCCCGGACGCGCCATCAACTTCGCTGAGCCCCCTCCAGCCTCCCATCAGCCTGTTTGGGACAATTAAGCAGACAGATGCAGTTTCTACAGGGTCTTTTCTAGCCTGCCTCCTGCCAGCTCCTCTCCCTCCCCCTCTGCCTGGGGCCTCTCTCAACAATCTCCCAGTTCCCAGTACCTTCTCCCCAGCACCTGCCTGTTAACCACATACCCAGGCCAGCAGTGGAGATCAGGAGGAGAAAGATGGTGGCAGGCGGGCTTTGCAGGGCTTGGGGACCCCCAGGCATCTTCTCCCAGTGGGTTTGGTTAGTCTGGGTTGCAGCAGTCCTGGGGTACCAGATCCCACCTCGGCTGAGCCCCAAACCCCGCCCCACTTCCTGCCCGGCCCTGCGGAGATGGGCTTCGCTGGCCCCACTGCTGGGCCCTTTGGCTGGCGAGCTGAGGGGGGGAGCCCCTGGCGGAGGAGGCTTCAGACTGAGTGGAGAGGAACCGCTCCTTGCACCTGTGGCCGCCACAACTCCCTTGAGAGGAGGCTGCTTTGGTGGGGGGAAGAGATTGGTTCAAGGCCTGGCTCGTCACTGGAAAGGAAACCCGCCCTGCCCCCCTGCCCGAGGGAGCCGGGTTTGGGGAGCCTACTGCACAGCGGCAGTCAAGGGTGGTGGTGGTTCCGAGCTTGGTCTTTGCCCCTCATTGGCCTTGGGCAAAACTTGTCCCCTCTCCGAGCCTCTGTGTGCTCACTTCTTTTTTCTAATACTTATTAATTTATTTGGTTGTATTGGGTCTTAGTCGCAGCATATGAGATCTTCGCTGTATCATATGGGATCTTTCGTTGGGGCGCACAGATTCTCTAGTTGTGGCCGTGGGCTTACTGCCTTATGGCATGCGGGATCTTAGTTCCCTGACCAGGGCTCAAACCCACGTCCCCTGCCTTGCAGGGCGGCTTCTTAACCATTGGAGTGTGCGGAGTCCCTGAGCCTCTGTGTCCTCACTTCTTGGGGTTGGAAAAGAGAATTTAGAGGTTGTACATGCACAGTGTTGAACACAGGACCCCGGCACGTGATAGGTGCTCAGTAAAGGTTGGTTATTATTACTGTTTATGAGGAATAAGGGCTTCCCTTGGTGGCTCTGTGGTAAAGAATCCACCTGCCAATGCAGGAGACAAGGGTTCAATCCCATGCGCACACACATATGAGGAGATGCAGGAAGAACCCCTGGAGAAGGGAGTGGCTACTCATTTCAGTATTCTTGCCTGGAGAATTCCATGGACAGAGGGGCCTGGTGGGCTGTAGTCCATGGGGTCGCAAAGAGTCAGACACGACTGAGCAACTAACATACACACATGAGGAATAAATGAGGCGGGCTCACCAGCTATGTGACTAGGTGATGGCTTTCTTTTCTGAGGTTTGGCATTTAAAAAAAATATATATGTATCATTTTACTTATGTGGCAGCGCAAGGTCTTAATTGCGACATGTGAACTCTAATAAATTGTGGCATGTGGGTTCTAGTTCCCTGACCAGGGATTGAACTCGGGTCCCCTGCATTGGGAGCATGGAGTCTTAGCCACTGGACCACCAGGGAAGTCCCTGAGGTTCAGCATTTTTAATCCAAGAGATGAGGATGAAAATATCTCCCTGATGCTGTCATTTAAGATAATATTCCTGACATCCAAGGTCCACAACGGGCTCTTCCCTGGTGTTTTTTCATTTCCGCCACAAGTCAGCAGGGTAGGCCACTTACCGCCCCCGCCCTCCACCAATTTAAAGGGGTGGAAACTGAGGCCATCACAGAGAGGGGATGCCATCTGTCACTTGCCCAGTGTTCCACAGCCTAATGATGGAGCAGGGATTCCAAGTCACTGACGTGTGTCCAGGTTGCTTTTGAATATCATTTTAGGTCAACTGGGAGGGAAATGAAGCCTGAGGGGTGGGGGAGTGAAATGATATGAAGTTGCTGAGATGTTTGTGAGCTGTTGGGGGACCATGTCACACATGTGCACACACATATAAGACACACACACGTAAGGGGACACCTAGGAAGAAATTCACGGCAGGGAGATTTTTGGTAGCCAAAACTGGGAAACAGATGAGAAACTCCTTTATAGGAGAATGAATGTATACATTGAACTATGGTAAGGAGTACATCAAGGCTGTATATTGTTACCCTGCTTATTTAACTTAAATGCAGAGTCCAAGCATCCCCCCAAATTAAAAAATTACATCATGAGAAATGCTGGGCTGGATGAAGCACAAGCTGGAATCAAGATTGCCAGGAGAAATATCAATAACCACAGGTATGAAGATGACACCACCCTTATGGCAGAAAGTGAAGAAGAACTAAAGAGCTTCTTGAGGAAAGTGAAAGAGGAGAGTGAAAAAGTTGGCTTAAAGTTCAACTTTCAGAAAACTAAGATCATGGCATCTGGTCCCATCACTTCATGGCAAATAGATGGGAAAACAGTGGAAACAGTGGCTGACTATTTTTTTGGGCTCCAAAATCATTGCAGATGGTGACTGCAGCCAGGAAATTAAAAGACGTTTGCTCCTTGGAAGGAAAATTATGACCAACCTAGACAGCATATTAAAAAGCAGAGACATTACTTTGCCAACAAAGGTCCGCCTAGTCAAGGTTGTGGATTTTCCAGTAGTCATGTATGGATGTGAGAGTTGGACTATAAAGAAAGCTGAGTGCTGAAGAATTGACGGTTTTGAACTGTGGTGTTGGAGAAGACTCTTGAGAGTCCCTTGGGCTGCAAGGAGATCCAACCAGTGCATCCTAAAGTAAATCAGTCCTGAATGTTCATTGGAAGGACTGATGTTGAAGCTGAAACTCCAATACTTTGGCCACCTAATGTGAAGAACTGAGTCATTTGAAAAGACCCTGATGCTTGGAAAGATTGAGGGCAGGAGGAGAAGGGGACGACAGAGGATGAGATAGTTGGATGGCATCACCGACTCAATGGACGTGAGTTTAGGTAAACTCCGGGAGTTGGTGATGGACAGGGAGGCTTGGCGTGCTGCAGTCCATGGGGGTCGCAAAGAGTCAGACACAACTGAGCAACTGAAGTGAACTGAACTGATGGTGGTGGTGGTTTAGTTGCTAAGTCGTGTCTGACTCTTGCGACCCTATAGACTGTAGCCCATCAGACTCCTCTGTCCATGGGGTTGTCCAGGCAACAATACTGGAGTGGGTTGCTGGTTGTTGTTTAGTCGCTCAGTCATGTCTGACTCTTTGTGACCCCATGGGACTGCAGCACGCCAGGCTTCCCTGTCCTTCACCAGCTCTTGGAGTTTGCTCAAACTCATGTCCATGATGAGTCGGTGATGCCATCCAACCATCTCGTCCTCTGTGTCATCCCTTTCCTCTCCCAGCATCAGTCTTTTCCAGTGGGTCAGCTCTTTGCATCAGGTGGCCAAAGTATTGGTTGTCAATAAAGTAGCACACAGCAGGAGTCCGAGCTTCACTTGTCAACAGGGCTGCATCTCAGGACCAACAAAAAAATGAGAAGAAATGGACTGTGGCAGGATCTAGCTGACTTGTTTTCAAAAGGCAAAACAACATGTGCTGTTTAGGGACACGTGTGTGCAGGAAAGGGGTGAGCCCATGCAGGGGAGTGACATCCCACTCGCGAGAGGGGTTCCCTCTGGGGGAAGGGTACACAGAAGGCTTCGTTTCTCTTAGTTTTAGGTCACTTTACTTTTTAAGCTGGGTAGTGGGTTCATGGGTCCTTGTCACACTATTATACTGTTTTGCGTGGTAAAGTCTTTTGTAATTTAAAAAAGTGCAAATGTCACCCACACAGAAGAACGTGGGCCTCAAGAGATCACACCTCCTGGGTCTGAATCTCAGCCCTGCTCATCTGAGCCTGTTTCTCCTCCTGTAACTTGGACACAACCCCCCTACCTTGTGAGGCTGTAAGAATATCACAGAGCAGGGTTCCTAGGACACACTTCCTCTTCTCTGGCCCTCAGACCCTCCCCCTTTCCCTCCAGGGACCCAGGTGTTCCTTTGGGCCCATCTCTGTATAGCAGGTTATGAGCCCCTCTGTACTAAAGTTCCTCCTTCTGACCCCCACGTAGGAAGATGCCTGGGTGGTCCAGTCGCTGCAGCCCTTAGGAATTTGCCTCCTCCAGCATCCTTCCTGGCCAGGCTGGTTTCCAGGCCCTTGACTGCCCCCCAGTGGCCAGAGGGGTGTAGCTGCCGCATTGCAGGCCCTCTCAGGCAGACTGGTTTGTCTGGGCACCTCCACGACCCACTTACCCAGCACCCCTGGTATCTGGCACTGGGCAAGCTAACCGGATGCTTGGCATTGCATTCCCAGGACGATTCTGGGAAATTTCATTCTCAGTCGACGAAAGAGGAAACTTAGGTCCCAAACAAGGAGTGACTGGCTCAAGGCCATGCCCAGGAGTGTAACCCTTTGGGTCTCATTTTCCTCATTGCTAAGCCCTGCAGTGGCTGCCGCCCAGATAGCTGGCTGTAGCTACCAAATGCTGGCTTTGCTACCTCCTAGCTGTAGGTCATGAGGAAAATCACCCATCCCGTGACTTCTTTTTCCCATCTCAAACAGTGGGTGCGTTTGGGTACCTATTTCACAAAAGTAGTAAGTGATATGGTTATACAGCACCTCTAGTACTTCAGTCTCTGTCGTATCCAACTCTTTGCGACCCCATGGATTATACAGTCCATGAGGTTCTCCAGGCCAGAATACTGGTGTGGGTAGCCTTTCCCTTCTCCAGGGGATCTTCCCAACCCAGGGGTTGAACCCAGGTCTCCCACATTGCAGGCAGATTGTTTACCAGCTGAGCCATAAGGGAAGCCCCTGGGAAATCTATATGCAGGTCAAGAAGCAAGTTAGAACTGGCCATGGAACAACAATCTGGTTCCAAATCGGGACAGGAGTGTGTCAAGGCTGAATATTGTCACCCTGCTTATTTAACTTATATTCAGAGTACATCATGCAAAATGCCTGGCTGGCTGAAGCACAAGCTGGAATCAAGATTGCCAGGAGAAATATCAATTACCTTAGATCAATAACCTTAGATACGCAGATGACACCACCCTTATGGCAGAAAGGGAAGAAGTACTAAAGAGCCTCTCGATGAAAGTGAAAGAGGAGTGAAAAGGTTGGCTTAAAACTCGAAATTCAGAAAAGTAAGATCATGGCATGTGGCCCCATCACTTCATGGCAAATAGATGGGAAACAATGGAAACAGTGGCAGACTATTTTCTTGGGCTCCAAAATCACTGCAGATGGTGACTACAGCCAGGAAATTAAAAGACACTTGCTCCTTGGAATAAAAGCTATGACCAACAAGAAAAGCTATGACCAACAGCATGTTAAAAAGCAGAGACATTACTTTACCAACAAAGGTCTGTCTAGTCAAAGCTATGGTTTTTCCAGCAGTCATGTATGAATGTTAGACTTGGACCAAAAAGAATGCTGAGCACCGAAGAATTGATGCTTTTGAACTCTCAAGAAGTCTCTTGAGAGTCCTTTGAACTGCAAGGAGAGCCAAGCAGTCAGTCCTAAAGGAAATCTGTCCTGAATATTCACTGGCAGGACTGATGCTGAAGCTGAAACTCCAATACTTTGGCCACCTGATGCAAAGAACCGACTCATTGGAAAACACTGATGCTGGGAAACATTGAAGGCAGAAGGGGACGACAGAGGATGAGATGGCTGAATGGAATCACCGACATGATGGGCAGGAGTTTGAGTAAGCTCTGGGAGTTGGTGATGGACAGGGCAGCCTGGAGTGCTGCAATCCATGAGGTCGCAAGGGTTCACACACTACTGAATGACTGGAGTACTTGGGTACAAACACACTGGTCGGCTCTAGTCCAGTGTTCACATCAGTAACTTCCAGCCCTGGCAACTTTTGAGCTGGGGGCAGTAGTGTCAAAGGTGTATGACTCTGTGGTCTGATATTTTCACTTTGAACATCTTGGTACACCAGGTATGCTGCTTTGGGCTGAGACAGGGAACCTCCCAGAATCCCTCGGGCAGGATTAAGTAGCTTTACAAACAAGACCAGGCTGAGGGTAAGCTGCTCAGAGTCATAGCAATTATGGGCAGTAGCAGAACTCAAACCCATGTCATCCCGAGTCCAGAAGTCAGGCATGGCACTGGGTCTGATCTCAGTGGTAACTTGGGGTGGAAGAACCTCAGGGGTTGTGGCCTAGCCAGTTTGGGCTCAGCATTTTGGCTTTTCCCAGCGGGGAGGTGTGCCCGGTCCCCAGGGTGGTAGAGTGTCCTATGAAGGCAATGCTTTTCCCTCCAGGATTAAAAGGGTGTCCTGCTCCAACCAGGGACCCAGGTACAGGTAGAGTTCCTGTTCCATCAGTCGAAGTTGCTCAGTGTCCCGCTCTTTGTGACCCCATGGACTGTAGCCTACCAGGTTCCTCTGTCCATGGAATTCTCCAGGCAGTAATACTGGAGGGGGTAGCCGTTCCCTTCTGCAGGGGAAGCCTTCTTTACTGTCTGAGCTACCAGGAAGGTCCCATCAGTGCCAAGAACCAATCGCCATGGAGACCCAGAGGGGGCAGGGCACCGAGAGGGCCCCAGACCGCAGGGGTCACATCCCTCCCCTGGGGAGGGAAGTTAACACCCTGGTCCCAGCTGGGTCCGTGCTGCCGCTTCCCCTTGTTGAAGGGGCTACAGCAGGGCCCAGGCTAGAGGTCCCAAGCAGATCAGGGAAAGGACGCGCACACCAGGCCAAGGTCAAACCCTCGGGCGGAAGGCACACCAAGGACCACCTGGAGCGAGGGCTGTTTGTCCCTGTCCGCTTCCTGCAGGGAAGCAGCACTTGAGCTCCAGGGCCCCTCCTGCTTTGTCCCAGCAGGGCCACTGCTTGAACTTTCAGTTTCTTTTTTCTGAGACTTGCTGTGGAGAGACGCGCAGAGGCCCTGGGTCATACACCAGCACCTTGCCCACGTGGGGTAGAACCCGTTTGAATCTGGAGGCCAGGCCTCAGGTTTCTGGGGCTGTTGAGTATGACAACCACCCAGGAAGCCCCTGGCGCCTCTTTCACCAGGGAAGGGAAGTGATCCTTCCTCATGCCCCACCCCCCAAAACAGGAGACCCAGACCAGGGTTACGAATGAGGCAATTTATTAACCCAGCATCATTTGTTCTAATGCTTCTTGTTGGCAGCTGCCACCTGTAGGAAAGATGGACAAATAGTTACGATCAGCTGTGGGCCTGTGTTCAGGCACTTCACAGAAGCTCCCCACTAACCAGGGGGCACCAGGCCTCCTGATTTGTGGTTTCTGATGTATTCATCTCACCAGATGCTCACAGCCTCGGGCACTTCCCCCTTTTACAGAATCAGAAACTGGGACTCAAGCGAGCACTGCAGTATGATCCTGACCTCTGCCCATCACCCCAGTCTACACTGCTGCTGGCGCCAGGCCCTGCACTGCCCCTACGGTCTGCCAGGCCACCTCCCGCTCCCAGAGGGCTGATATGCTGCTCTTGTCTGACACTCAGGGACTCCACAGTCCAAGGCTCCTAGGGGGCCTAAGTCAATGATACACAAAGAAGAAAACCAACAACAGGTTCATGCCGGGCCCGGGGGCTCCTGCTGCTGTAGCTCATGAATCCTCGCCACCACCCTGGGAAGTGGCTGAGAGCATCACTCCAGACAGGGAGACTGGCCCAGGGTGTCTTGTCAGTCAGCCTCCACATGGAGGCCAGGTTCCGTGGCACCCTGCCCAATGCTCCATGAGGATCAGGAGTAAGGAAGAAACCCTGCCGTCAGAATCAGAAGGCTGACCTGGGGAGACAGAGTGGCCTCTGTGGGAGCGTGCCCTGCAGAAGAGGCCCAGCTGGCTGCACCTAGGCCCAGGGCTCCCTTCACCCAGGGCCCTGCATTCCAACCTGTCTCCCACCCCCCGGGACGGGAAGTCTGTTAGAAACGATCTTTCTCCTGCACCCCTGCTTCCCTGGCTGTACCCTCCAGGGGAGGAAACTGTCAAAATCCAGGCTCCAGAGGCCCCCGGGTGGTGACCCAAGTCCCCACTCACCTGTCCAGCGATTCTGTCCAGATCTCTCTGTCCCTGAGGTGTCAGTTTGCGGCCCCTGTGGGAGAGAAGGGTCACGCAGGCCCATGTGAGCGTGGACTCTCACCAGCATCCCTGGTCCCGGCCAGGCCTCCCCTGGACATGAGCCAGGCTTCCCAAGGAGGCACCTGGCCGCAGGACCTCACGACGCCAGCCAAGTCCCACTCAGGCCCCCAGTCGACTGCATTCTAACAAGCTGGAGGCTGCAGTGGGAACCCCCCCTCGTACTGAGCTGATGGGGTGTCGTTTCTGCAAGCAATAGATCAAAAGCCCCGAAAAATCAATTGGGAAAAGTTAACGAGCAGGCTAATGAAAGCGGACAGTCGCTAAATTACCTTCCTGGAGTCTGGAGTAGTCAGCCAGAGAGGTCGGGGCGAGGCCCCTCGACTGCTCGCTCTTCTGAAGAACCCCCTGCCTGCCCGAGGGCCAGGACATACCTGACACCTCACTGAGGGCAGAGGGGGATGGTCCTCCATAAAGGCACCACTGGGGATCTGGCCCCAAGCACCCTCATGTGCCCAGCGTCCCCTCGCTGGCTTACCCATCTTGGTCCTTTTCCACCATTTTCAGCCCCTCCAGGGCTTGGAGGACCCGCCGGGCCACGCTCTTGGAGCCTCTGCTGAAGTGGCTGGGCATGACGCCGTTCCTCTGACGCCCACCATAGATCTTGGTCATGGAGCCAACCCCAGCGCCACCCCGGAGGTACAGGTGGCGTGCCGTGGAAGCTGGGTGGGAGGAAAAGGAGGCTGGAGACCCCGTCTCAGGCACAGAAGCCCACAGGAAAGGGCTCTGCTCAGGGTCACACATTGAATTCTGCAGGGAGCGGAGTCTCACCATCTTACAGTCGGGGAAACGGAGAACAGGCAGAATGCACCCAAGGCTCCAGTAACACCTGACCACCACCCCCAGATCGGGAGCCTGGGGTGCACCGGCAGTGGAGACTGCTTCCGCCACGTGACCGGGCAGATCCTGCTGCCCTGGCCAAGTGGTGAGGTGGACCTGAGGTTTCATGGACAGAGCCCAGCAAACGTCTGAGCCGTGACCGTCCACAACCAGCTGTCCGGGGGCTCTGCAGGGCTGCAGAGTTGTAGAAGGGACCTACTGATTGCCCCACTACCGTCCCAGGCCTGCCCTGAAGAGCTCGGGCTCGCGGTGGCAGCGGTGCTGACATCCTAACGCCATGGACGATCCCAACCTGAAGGTATGTCAGCCTACTCCGTGGACTGGGGTTTCTGGCTCGGGCAAGTCCCCTGGCCAGTCTCCTTGGAAATTTCTTCTGTCCAACTGAACGCTGGCCCGCCAGGCCCTGTGCCACCTGCTTTTACACTCTCTCCTGTGAGTAGTAAGATAGCCTCAGGGGCCAGCCTGATAGTGGCTGCTCTGGAGGGACAGACAGCCCCGCAGATGGCTCTGGTTTTCTACCTCAGGGAGCCACTGGGGTCTGAAAGAGCTGGGGCCCAGATGCTGGCCACCACACGGCCCTGCCTGGCTGAAAGCTCAAGGGTAGGGACTCCAGGTCCCCACACGTTAGGATTCTCCTCGGTCCTGAGAATGAGTCAGAAGTTATTCTCTCCATAATGACTTGCTGCTAAGAGTCACACCACCCCCCTGTGTCAAGAGCTGGGGTGGGGGGAAGAGTGGTATAAAGTGTAACTGACCAGGTGAGGTGGGCTCCTCCTCCCCGGGCAGTACGTGCACACAACCCACTGTCGGCCCGCGTCCAGACACGGACGCAGGCTACAGGGGCGTATCACGGAGCGCTAACTCCCGCCACTTCACCAGGGCCACTGAGCAGCCTCTCCCTGGTATCACTGCCTATGGCCCTGCCCCCTTTAAATCACTCTCCTTGGTTCTTTCTGTCCCCATGCCATCCTCTATACCAGGGATCTGACCCCTCTTCCAGGCATCAAGCAGCCTACCCACTGCCAGGATCAAGAGACGCACCTCTTATAAGAATCCCCCCCCCCCCCCTTCCCTCAACAACCCTTCTGCCAAGGGAGTGACCTCATGGAGAAATGGCCTTCAAGACCAGTACAAATGCCCAATGGCCACCTCCCCACCACACCTGCCTGGCCATGCCCTGGTTCCATGTGGAGACCCGCTCTCCACTTGGGACGTGGAAGGCATGAGAGCCCCACAGAAGGGTTAAGATGAACACCCCTGATTTCACCAACACCTGGAAGAGGCTGCATACTAGAAATGAATTTTGCTGAACCGGGACAGCACTCAGTCTCACCATGGAAAGGGGTGAGCTGCCTGGTAGCTGGGGTTTGAACCCCAACATGGCTCCCTGTCAGCTGTGACAGAGCCCACCCATGTCTAGTGGCCAGTGGCCTGGTACTCACAGGGACAACTTACTCAAGTCCCCAGCAGCAAAAGTCAGAGAACAAACTCCAAAAAGCCCAACTTTAGTTTCTCCTGGGTGGATTTCACACCTTTCTTAACACCACTAAAACTATTAGGTGTGGGGGACATCCCTGGTGGTCCAGTGGTTAGGACCCTGTTTTCTCACTGCCAAGGGCCTGTGTTTGACCCCCGATGGAGGAACTAAGTGGCGTGGCAACCCCCCACCCCCCACTATCCAGTGTGACAGATACCAGGTCCTCCCCCATCACAGCAGTTTGTGCAGATTATTTTTCTGACCCGTTAGAAGGGAGAACAAGAGTATTAACTTCACAAATTGGAAATTAACAGTCAAAATACTGAGTTCTACAGAAACACTGACCCCCTTTTTACCTCCTCTCCTCAGCCCTTCAGACCTAGGCCGAGGTCCCAGCGCCTCCTCCT
The DNA here is from genome assembly GCF_033118175.1 of Dama dama. NCBI lineage: Eukaryota > Metazoa > Chordata > Mammalia > Artiodactyla > Cervidae > Dama > Dama dama. Next base: position 56,913,469 of record NC_083684.1, read on the forward strand.
GAAGTGGAGCTGTAAGGGCGCAAATCCAGGCCATCCCGAGGGTGTTTATGATGGCCTCAGTGAATGAGGTGCTGCCACAAATGGCTTTCCCTTCAGCCTCTCCAAAGGTGTCCTTCTGCTCCCTCTAGGGAGACCCGGATGAGGAGTCACTCCTACCTCAGGACCACGCAGCACCCTAAACCCCTGCTAGGTGTCCTGTTGGGCCCCCAAGTGGATGAGGGGGCAGGGCATACTCCACTCAGCAAATGGCAGACCAAACGAGGCTTTGGTCTTCGCAGCCTAGCAAGCCACACCAGTCCATGTTAGGTTCACGTTCATGGCTCCATCCTGACCCACCAAATCATAAGGCGGGGAAAGGCAACTGCTTGGACTGGGACTGGCCTCCACCTTACAGTAAAATGCATTCAGTGGGAACTCCCTGGCAGTCCAGGGGTCAGGACTCTGCTTTCACTGCCCAGAGCCTGAGTTCAATCCATGGTCAGGGAACTAAGATTTTGCAAGCTGTTTGGCATGGCGGGGGGAGAGAAAAGGGATTCAGGTGCCCCAATCCAACAGCTGCTCACTCACTGCCAGACACACTGTATTCTTACCTCCCTCTCAAGCAGGCCCATCCGAGCACTCATATCTACCCAGGGCCACAATGCAGCACCCCATTCAAAGCCCACAGTCTCCCCTTGACCCCCCTCCTCCCCTTAGAGCAGGTCCCTGCTCCCCTGAAACAGGGCCCATCTCCACACCCCATCCCTCACACACTCCCAACACCACTGCCTGGAGGCCATTCATCCCTACAGATAACCGCACCCCTTCCAGACCACCCTTACGAAGGCCCTGTCACCTACGTGGCCCTTGTAATCTACACCTGAGATCTACAGACTGGTCTTGATAGGCAGCCTGCCACACCCTCCCAGGGTCTTCCTCTGTCAGTCTGCATGACTCTCCTCATCCAGAGTATGAACTGAACAAACTCAGTAGGAGCACTCCAGATTTCAACAGAGGTTGGCAAACTTTTCCTCTTGCAGGGCAAGCAGAGGACGCACACCCAGCATGAGGTGTCAGGGAAGGTACACAGTGGACAGAAAGGGGCCACAGCAACTACAAAGACGACCAGCAGGCTCAACTAGGTGTGTATTACCCACGGCCTTTCCCCCACCCACAACCTCCCCCGACCTAGAAACGCCAAGTAGAGAATGTTGCCGAGGGAAGAGAGCTACCCACCACCAACTCCCCAAGTGATGACAAGGCCGAGGGGGCTGTGGTTTCAGGAGCAGACAGACCTCATGTATTAACCACTCTGACATCAACAGCGAATCAGCTACCACCAGTCCCTATGTGGGAGGTTTCTTTTAAGTACAGATTACACAACATAGGCATATTCAACCACGAAATGAGAAAAACCACTAGTCTTTCTCCAAATCTTGGGCATCACAAAAGAGCAGTCAGGACCATGCAAACCTTGCTTCCCAAGACGGGTGAAAGGGGTGGCAGTGGTGGCCTTGTCCACCCTGTCCCACCCCCCATCTTTCTTTCTAAAAACACTGAAGCTAGTAGGTGGATAAGCTACCCACCCCACTCACCTCACAATCATCAAGGCTCAGACTACAAAACACTTCATGTTCTGAGATACTGGGCAACTTGACCAAGGCCAACTCTTCTCAAAGTCATGCTGGAGTTTTGTCAACTTCTCAACTCTGCTTCCCACTCACTTCCCACATGGAGACAAGCGGTCGTCAGGACAGAACCCCCACTTCACAGAGGAGGAAGGTTTGAGAGTGGAGAGGTTGAGAGCCGGTAGTGAAGGCCTGTGCAGAGGCTGCTTGCTGCCTTGGCACAATCCAGGGTGGAACCCCATCCCCACCTCCCAAGATAAGCTTAAGGGGGTGACTGCTTGGAGAAACTTCAATCATTAAAAAGACAGACAAGACAGTACTAGCACTGTGCGATCAGGGGCTATACTTAAGCCAGTCCTTACTGAAGGATTAATTAATAAAAAGAGAAGGAGCTGGTACAGAGTGACCATAAGTTTTCTTCTGAGCACTTGAGACTTGTCAAGATTTAGAATAACTGGGTCACATTTCCAACCCCGTTGTTAGGAACAACTTCTTAAAGAGAAGGAGATAAGCTAGTGTGATAACCTGAATGAAAACAGAAAAGAGACACTGAAAGGACAACGACTTTATAAAATGAACTACCTCTAGACAAAAGATGAACACTTTACTCATTGTCCCTGGGATGCCCTCGAGGCTCTGAGGAAAGCATGGGTCCTCACGTAAAATCGCTTACAAATGAACAAATATCAACAACACAAAATTACCCTACATCACACAAAGTATGCAATGACAGAGTCAAGTATTTCTCTCTTGTAATTTCTGGGGACAAGTTAAGAACTCACAAAGGAGACACCCAGCCCTCCACTCCCCATCCAAAGGCCCCAAGTTCCTCACCAGCTCGTGTGTAGAACCAGTTCTCATCGTAGGGAGCAAGTTCTTTATGCTTGGCCAGCTTGACGGTGTCCACCCATTCAGGGACTTTCAGCTTCCCGGACCTGGGACCAGGACAGCCAGAAAGGTACAATTCAGAAGCCTCCACAAGCTCCATCCCCATTCCCTTCCGTCAGCACAACTGTACACCACTAGGAGCCCAATGTGCCCCTCTAGAAGAGGAAAAATACTGAAACTCAAACACAACCCAGGCCTCATGTAGAAAGAGTGGACTCCTCACTGACCACCAACAAGCCTCCCCAGCCAGGAAAAGAAAGGCCAGAGGCGCTGGACAAGACTAGAGCCCCCACCCACTCGACCCCCACCCAGTTCCCACACTCACTTTTTGAGGAAGGCTGCCAGAGCTCTGACGAACTCCTGCTGGTTCACGTCTTTTACAGTAACTCCAGGCATCTGCGGGCAAGGTCGAGCATGAGAACACAGGTTGGATGGAGAAGACTGCCAACGGCCCGGGCCCAGTCCCACGGCGACGTAACCGCCGGACTCACCCTATTTTCCGAAGGCCCTACTGCAACTCCCCGCTTTAGAGGCCCAAGCGCCTACGGGTCTTACAGAGCTTACCGCCGACCACGGTCTCTCTGGGGCGCATTAACACTGCCTGACCCTGTTTGTGAAGACGCTGTACGTCGCCAACCCCTGATTCTGCCCCCCACCCCGCCCCCGCTTTCCCGGGTTTCCACCTGGCCCAGCCGCGGTTCCCGGACCGCGCGGATCAGACATGTCCGGGCCTGCCGCTCGCACGTGGCCGCGGCTCTAGGGGGCGGGGCGGCCCACGCGGGTGCCCCGGAGCCCCCAGGCACGCTCCCCGGGCTCGAAAATCGAGCCCCGACTCCCCGCGCCCAGGTGGCACCGGAGCACTCCTCTTACCGTGCGGCCTCCGCGCTGCCAGCCAGGGGAAAGGGAGCAACGGGGTTTCCCGGGCGCACAAGTCGGGCGTCGGTTATCGCGAGAGTTCCGGAGCTCGCGAGACCGGGTTTACAAAAAAGGTAGCTCCGCCTCTCTCAGGGCAAAGGTGGCTTCGCCTACGCGGACGTGGGCGGGTTTGGTGGGAGGGTGGAGGCATTTTCCTCCTCGCTCTTTTTTCTCCTGCAGCGAGATAGAGTGAGGAGCTCTAATCTCAAGCAGGAGGGAATCTAGCTTCGTTTGCATCAATCGTGGATGGAACGAATAGCGGCGGAGGCTGTATCTCCTGGCGGAAGTTATGGGGAAGCTGGCTGGGCGGGAAATAGACTGGGGCCTCCAGCGGGACCACCCCTTTTTCCGAGTGGAAGTGGCTTTTCTGGCCGAAGGTGGGGCTAGTAAGGGCGGAACTGTGACCGGGAGCCGAGAGGCAGGACACGGAAGAATTGCGGCCAGTCTGCCCTTTCTCGATCAGCAGTACTCGCGAGAGCAGGAGACGGAAGCCCCACCCTTCTTAGGGCGGAAATTGCTTCACCGTGGCCCAGCAGAGCGGAGTGCGAATGAGGCCCTGGAGGCGGGGAGCAGAAAAGGGCAGGAACAGAAGCAGAGGCGGGACCTTCGAAGTTCAACTCTGCCTCCTAAAGTCTCTTCGGACATGTGTGTGCGCTTAGTCACTCAGTCCTGTCAGACTCTTTGTGACCCCATGGACTGTATCCCACCGGGCTCCTCTGCCCATGGGGATTCTCCAGCCAAGAATAGGGGAATGGATTGCCTTGCCCTCCTCCAGGGGATCTTACCAACCCAGGGATCAAACCCAGGCCTCCCGCATTGCAGGCAGATTCTTTACCTGGGACGCCCCTCTTCGGACAAAGTGCACACATACTAATTCTATCGACAAATGTTTTTTGTGTGGCTACTCTGTGCAAGGAACAGGTAAACATGTATAGTGTTACATGCATTATCTAGGTTAATCCGTCTAAGGTCCGAGAACACAGAGGACACACCTGTGGTTTGATGAAGTTGCTGACTTGCTGTGAGGAGAAAATATTGAAATATGAATCCTAATGTAAACTATAATGTGTCAGCGTAGACTCCGCAATTCTAACAAATGTACTACTCTGATGTGTGATGCTGATAGGAGGGGAGGCTTTGGGGAGCAAGGGGAACATGAGAGCTCTTACTTTCTGCTCAATTTTGCTATGAACCTAAAAACTGCTTGAAAGAAAACTCTTAAAACGTGGTTTGAGAGGGACTTCCCAGGTGGTCCAGTGGCTAAGACTCTGAGCTCCCAAAGCAGGGGTCCCATGTTCGATCCCTAGTCAGGGAACTAGATCTCACATGCTGAAACTAAGAGTTCACATGCTGCGACTAAGATTTTGCCTGCCACAACTGAAGATCCTCCAGGCTCAGCCAAATAAATAAATAAATAATTTTTAAAAAATGGTTTGAGGGTAGGAAGTTGTTCATGTTGTGATGAGGGGAGAAGCCATGTTACAGTGAACTTTGTAGGAAAAAAAATATTCCTAAGGAATCAAAACGTGTTTAGTCATTTATGCTGAGTGGCCAGAGAGGAGTTGAATGCAGGCTCTGCCCTCTTAGAGTACTAATTCTTACAGGGGAAGACGTGGTTGGACAGGCCTAGCTCAAGGTGATCAGGCTGGTAAACTAGGGGCCAAGGGCCCCTGAGGAATGTAAGGAAGTCTATCTAAGGGGCTTATTAGAGATATTAAGTCAGATGAAAAGAATGAGGGTCTATGTAGGGCATGGGTTATAGAACTGTCTATGTGAATATATGTTGGCGGCTGCAGAGCCAGCTACACAATGTGACAGGGATGCAGGATGAGGTCTCTTGGATCAGGCAATGAGGGTTTGAGTAGAGAAACTGGATGGGGTGGGTGGTATGATGGTGCTACATTGGTCAAGGAGCATAGCCTGCAGTGGACCAGGTTCACACAGGGCTGAGTGAAAGAAAGTGTGGATTCCCAAAGGGCAGAATGTAAAAGGAGCTCCTGAAGTGAAACATGGGTGTCTGTCTGGAGAGGAGCAGGATGGTGCTTCAAATCTGGAAACTCATTGATTTCTGCAGAACATCAGTGAGGATGGTACATGAAGGAAGCTTAGAAGAGGGATGATTTACTCAGTACCCTATTGGACCTGGGCAACACCTCTCCTCACCTGGTAATGGGTGCTGGGAAAGGGAGTGACATATGAAACAGTGCTCACAGTCTATTAGCTTTAATCTCCAAAGGCTGGTCAGAGGCCAAGAGCCCATTGGCTCCCCACAACTGCAGGTGAGGGATGCTTCAGCCACGTAGGAGCATGAACAATCTGTAAACCAGCCTTTTTCCCCAGACCTGAGCTCTGCAGAGCCTCCACCTCTTCCCTGGGGAAGCAGTTGGGGAAGCAATGGGGGAGCCCTGACAATTTGACAAACTAGACCTAGTCAGGAGTGTAAAAAGGTCCTGCCAAGTCTGACAAGAAGGGGAGATGGGCTGCAGAGAAATGGGTCCATGAGTGGCCTGCCCTCAGCTCCTTTCTCCAGTCTTCATCACTTTCTTTTATCCCCCTCCGTTTTCTCATGTCATCCTTTAACCTCGGATTATACTTTCTCTGTTACTGTGGCCAGCTGTGTGAGCTTGGTGTACTGGGGACCTTTGGTCAGCTCTGGGTAGCAGGGTCTTAGCCATGTTGCATGTTGCAATGCTTCCCTCCCCCTTGATTATGGAGCTTGGCTATCTGTCACCGAGAGAGCATGGCACAAGGTTTATGCAGGTCTATTAAGGGGCAATCATACATCTAAGTTAAGGTCAGGGAAGGAAGGTGTGAACCAACTTAGGTCCTTCAGTTATGCTGCACTGAGTCCTAGTCCTGAGAAGTGTTGGAGGTTAGTTGCTCTGTAATCTGTTAGAATTAGAAGCAGCTCATCTTCTCAAGACCCCAAACTGGAAAATAGCAAGTTGTAACTGGATGCTATCACCATCAATTATCTTGAATAAAAAGGTGTTTAGGTAACATTAGGAAACAGAATCAGTGCCCAGGCAGAATCATCCTCCCAGGCATGAACTTTCTGTTTGGCCCTTCTAAGAGTGGGAATGGGGATGGGGGTCTCCAAATCTTCATATCTTTGGAATAGCTCAACAGGTCTCCACATACTTGGAACAGTTCAAGAAGAAAAACTTGACAGCAGAGGACTAAGAAACAAACGTGAGTAAGATATTATTACTTACTGCTATCTTGAATACAAAAGCAAAGACTTTTTGAAAAACCCTTGGGATGTTTGTCTCCTGGAGTCCTGAATTTTTCACTCTATGTATTATCTATTAATTGATTTATCTGCCTGCAATGCAGGAGACCCAGGTTTGCTTCCTGGGTTGGGAAGTTCCCATGGAGGAGGGCATGGCAACCAACTCTAGTATTCCTGCCTGGAGAATCCCCGTGGACAGAGGAGCCTAGTGGCTTACATGAGGTCACAAAGAGTTGGACATGACTGAGCGACTAAGCACAATTGATTTGGGCCTGGCAAGGAAAAGGAATCTTTCTTCAGTATTTGCCTACAAATTTTTCCTAAAATACTCGGACAAGTCACTTAATCTCTTTAAGCTTGTTCCTTTATTTGTAAAATCAGAGTAATCATGTATAGCTTACAGAGTTGCTGTGAGGATATGTGGGAATTGCATACAGTGAGTACTCAATAAATGATAATTGTCACAATCCTTTTATAGGTCCTTCCCAAGTTCAGGAAAAACCTTTTATAAAGACTAACTTGATTATTCCTGTTCTGATTGCTCTCAGTCTCCCCATTATAAAATATTATGTTAGATCAGCATTGGGGCTTCCTTGGTGGCTCAGCGGTAAAGAATCTGCCTGCAATGCAGAAGACATGGGTTTGATCCTGTGGTTGGGAAGATCCCCTGGAGAAAGAAATGGCAACCCACTCCAGTATTCTTGTCGGGGAAAATCCCATGGACAGAGGAGCCTGGCAGGCTAGAGTCCATGGAGTCACAAAAGAGTCAGACATGACATAGCGACTAAACAACAACAGATGAGCATTAAATTGGCATTCCATTGACCAAAGCTGGCCTGAAGATATGTTTTATTTGACCTACATAGGATTTAAGCAAAGCACAGAATTTAAAGAAAAACTGAGTCAGCATTTGAAAATTAAAAAATGTAAAACAGCAATCTAGTTTTCCAGCTTCTCTTGAAAAATCAGCAGATATGGCAGTACTGAGCCCACATTCCTGCCTGGCAACAATTCACTAGGGCCAAAAGGAAGCTGCCCCCTAGGTGAGGCGTGCATTCTGTTCGCCAGGGCTTCTCTGGCCTTCTTTACTCATTTATATGATCTGTTTGGCCCTGTAGGTATTGCAACCTGTGCCCCTCTGAACAGCTGGAAACTGTCTATGCTTGGCACAGAGCAGTCAATTATTCAACCAGTGAATCACCTACTGTGTTTCCCTACCACTCTTTCTTACCTGGCCATACAAAGAAATCCAAGTTTGTAGTTACTTGTGGTAGTTACTGAGTAACTGACTTTCATTTTGAGGAGTGAAGTGAACAAGTCCTTTCTGTCACTCAGGATAGACTAGGTTAAGCTGTGGTAAAAAACAACTCCCACATTTCAGTGGCTTAATACAACACTGGTTTATTTTTTGCTTACTCACACAAACCAAGACACAAAACAAAAATACTCTTGTTTTCACATGCATGGAGGCAGACATGAGTGCACAGGTATATACAGGATCACATGTCAAATGAATACCCTGGAACATGAACTCATGCAGAAATCTATTTAGATACTGGTTAGCTTAAACTGCACAACTTTCTCTTTGTTGGGGATTTGAAAAGGTCCCAGGACCCAAGGAAGGTAAGAGAACATCCACCTTTGGCTAAGGAAACGGCCATGCTACAAAAGAAACCAAAAGCTAACAAAGCACCTGAGAGCTTTAAAAAAAGCCTGAAGCGTGTACTACATTAAATTCCATGCAGAAATCTGTGAGTAAAATACCAAATATGCAATGCCTACAGGCTGCTGCCCCCTACCTCCCGGGACCTCCACCTCTGGGCTTCTAGCTTAGGAGGGAAATGGACCCCAGTCGCCCAATATGCAGAGCCACGGAAGGGGCTGGGCTGGGCCGGAGAGAGGGCCCAACAGGCTGGAATCCTCTTCCTCCAGCAGGAGCTACAGGAAGGAAGGAAGAGGGCAAGACCAGGTCACATCCATTTCCCCTCCCAGCGAACCCTCCCTTTTTACCCCATCTATTCCAGGCCCATCTTTGTTCACCTGGATTATAGCAAACACTTCCTCCTCACCGATTTTACCACTTCTAGTCTTGCCTCATCCAATCCCTCCATCACAGCCACCATACTTATCTTTCTAAAGCTCAGAGTCTCTGAATACATCCCTGCCTAGCTCAGAAATATTCCCTTGTTCCCCTTCATGTACGGTTGCTTGTTTACTTCCATGATCAGAAGCCCTTCCAGACTCAGCTATTTCTGTCTCAGCAGTTCCTTCAGGCCAGTTTCCTCACCTGCGCTGCATGCCCAACCCATCATTTTGGACAGGAGAAATCTCAGCCTTCCCTTTCTGTCCCCACAGGTGGTTCTCACGCCTCAAGAATTTTCTAGATCTCTTCAAGTTTATCACTAAACTTTGTGAAAGCATCCAGGTTTTCCAAATAGGATGCCTTTAAAGGCAGGTTGCCAAATAGGAAACTCCTTAAAAGCAGTTATCAAGGGTCCAGGCCAGACTCTTGATACCTCCTCAGTCCCTCTCCAGACTTCAGCAGGCACCGTGGGTCAAGAGAAGCCCTGGGCTGGAGTGAGGAGACCAGGCTTTGCCACTGACTTGCTATATGCTCTCAGGCCTCTCTCAGGGCCTCACTTTCCTTGACATCAGGGCACTGGACATTTGCTTTTGAGCACACAAAAAAATAAATTCACTGAATAACTCTCAACTGTAATCTAAGGGGCTAGGTTGAAAAGCGTGGGGCCTGGGATCTTCAACTTGCTGATCTCCTGATCTGCTTGGTTAGTCCCTGCTTGTTCCAGTACCTCCATTTCTCAGTCATGCCTTTCCCATCCTTTCCTTTTAGAGAACAGGTTACCTGGTGGGCCACAAGGATGGAGCAGGGAGATCCAGGCAGGGTTGGCGGGGCCAGGAGTCAGGCGGGGAGCCTGAGATGAATCTTTCAGTCCCACAAGAGCCTCAGCTGCCTCCCGCTGCAGCTGCCGCTCTGAGGAGGCAGAGGTCCAGGTCAGGCGAGAGGGTCCGGGGGCCTGCAAAGGAGAGATGCAGACTGGGAATCCCTACTTCTGCCCACCCTCCAGAGGCTCCCTGTCCCCAGTTACTTCATTATTCCCTACTCTTCCCTTCCCCAAGCTGAACTTCCTCCCAGGGTCCTGGATTCCACTTCTTTTTCAGGACCTGTGGCTGTAGCAGAAGAGGGTCTGGGGTGCCACAGGGCTGGAGTATCAGAGTTGAGCATCTGGAAATAAGGAGAAAAGATGCCAGGGGGATTAAACTCATGGACAGACATGTATACATGAAAAGAGGAGCAGGATTTTGCTGTGTTCTGATCTGGGATTCTGAGTGCCTGTGGTCATTAGGTTTTGTGGCTTTGGGCAAGTCCCTCCCTCTGTTTGCCCTGCTTTGTTTTCTGTAAAATGGAAACATCTTTCAGTTTCTTACTCCCAGAGCTACTGTGAGGATTATGGGAAATAATTGGTGTCAGTTTAAAAAAAAATGGACAAAACACCTAGAGGGATTTGAATGATTGTTCCTGCCCTACCAGTGTCTGATTTTCTTTCCTCCTAGTTCCTTAATCCCCATGGAACTTGAGGAGCAGCTTGGCCAACCTTTAGGACACTTTGTCTAATAACCTCTGGCCTCTCTCCTAGGCCTCTGAAATTCTTACCATCATGTCCCCCCACCCCTCACGTCAGCAGGCAGTTCAACCCTATCTGTTTAAGCAGATTTAATAGCTACTATTTGTTTAAGGTCAGGGCTTGTGCTAAGTGTATTCCATATATTATTGCTAATTTTTATTATTACCAAGAGGTAGTACTGTCTCTGATTTACTAATAGAAAACAGGCTCAGAGAAGTAAAGATACTTGTACAAAGATTCATAGCTAGCCAGTTAGGAGAGCTCTGCCTCACACAGTAGTCTGAAGACTTTTTCTTCATCATCTACTATGGTGTCCAGCACAGGGTTAGGCACATCATAAACACGTTTTTTTCTCCCTACTCACGTGCGGGGCAGTGTAGAATGCCCTTGGGATTCTCCAGAAAGAGGAGCTGTCAGTATTGGGCGAGATCCTGTGCAGGCTGGGAGAGGCCCATGAGTGGGCAGCCGGAGGGCAGTGCCAGGGTCAAAACCTAATGAGGAAAAGAGAATGCAGAGTATATAGTGTTCAGAGGTCATGGCTCTGTCTTGCCTTTTCCTACCCTGTATCCTTTTGCTCTTCTCTTTCTGACACAGTGGTACACAGTCATTCAAATATCTGTTGAATTAACGTTGAATTCATCTTACCAGGGAAAGGATGCAGAGGGACAGCAGGTTCTTGGCACAGCAAGCGGCACACCACTGGGGTTGGCATGGAAAGGCCTGGAGGCAGCCAGTGCCCAGGGGCCCAAGGGCCGGGAGGCACTGGAGTCCAGGGCAAAGGCAAGGCTTCTGGGGGACGACTGAGCAGCAGAGGGCCCCGAGAGTTCTCCTGCAAGGGCAGGGAGCACAGGTTGGAGTCAAGTTCAAGGCTGGAGAAGGAATGTTCTAGGATAGAATTGGGGCCCCAGAACTTCAGAGTTTGAAGGGCTGCAAAATCCCACCCCATCATTTTGCCCATGGAATAGAAGTGATTTGCCCAAGATTACACAGCAAGTCAGGGCTGGACCTAGAATCCAGGTGCTGAGGGCACAGAGGAAGGGATCTGGGCAGGGGCTAGAACAGGAGTCACTCCCTCAGGGCCCAGGGGGACCTTGTGCCAGTGGGACTGGCACAGGCCTTCCTTACCTTTCCAGGAGGTGTCAGTGCCAGTGGAACTACATGATGGGGAGTCTGAGGCTGGGGTGCTATGTTCTCCTTTCCAGCTGTGAGGGACCAGGGAGAGCTTTGGGGAGCTCTTTCTCCTGTGTGCCTCCCACTCCAGCCCAATATTGAATTTTTATCTCCCTCTGTCCCATTTCTACCCCCCGATCTCATTACATCCTTCCAACACTTAATCACACTTTACAGTTGGGGAGGGAGAGGCCCAGAGAACAGAAACTCCTTGCCCAAAATCATACATCAATTCAGTGGCAGGACTGGGGCCCTATTCCCTACTTAGGCTTTTCCTGCCTAAATTCCTGCCCTGGCCACAGCCAGTGACACTTACAGTGGACCCCTGGTCGAGTGACTCCCTTCTTGACACGGCTGGGAGCTTTGGGAGGAGCTGCCCCTCTCATGAGTCCCTGGGCTAGATGCCTCTTTAGCTGTGCCTCCTGCTGCCTACGCAAGGCCACCTGGGCAGCCATGACCCTTCGGCGCTCCCTAAAAGAGGGGAAGTGGTGAGTCAACAGTCAAATCAGCCACCTTTTACATGAGGCCCATCCTCTCCCTTCTCTGGATCTCATACTCACAAGATGAGGACACATTTGTGACACTCGCAAGCCTGAAACAGGCACAGGCGCTTGTGGCCCTTGAGGTGGGCAGTGACACCGTGGTTGCGGCAACGGGCACAGGTTGGAGACCGACTGACAGCTCTCCTGGGGATAAGTTCCATGCCTTGGGGGGCTCTGGTTTCACCCCCTGTGGCAGAGTCTGAAGGGCAGTGGTGGACAGCAGGCATTTCATTGGGGTCCATGGATCTAGGGGCAGGAGAGGAAGGTCAGGGTGGCCACGTAGGTGGGTCCTGTCCTGACTATCCTTCATGCCTCTGGGAGGCCACACCAAAAGGGTTTTCCCACTTTGCCCATCCCGGGACTCAGCTGTCACCCTTGATTCTCCCCTGGCTCTCTCCCTTCTTCACCCTTCCCGGGGCATCCTCCTCTCCAAGAACCTCTCTCCTCATTCCTTTCTTACATATCTTTCGATCCAAACATTATTCTCTGCTCACCTCTACGTTCCCAAGCACAAATACCAGTTTGGGGCACACTCAGGCACTCTCATGCCCCCTACAACAGTCCTTACACTCCCCTTTCCATCACCACCCCATTCCCACGATTTTCCTGGCATCCTCTTCCACAATTATCATCCTTCCCTCCTGCAGTTATCCAATTCCCACACATGCTTTCATGCTCCCCTTTCAATCCTTAACCCTCATGTATGCCGTGCAATTCAACTTCCCCCTGCAGCCCTTTTAATCAGACCCCCTTGCACCCCAGTAAATATATCATTCTCAAGAATCCCTTGTCCCATTTTCAAGAATTATTTTCATTTCCTTAGCAAAGGTTTACTGAGCCCCTTCCACGTGCCAGGCCCTGATCTAGGCCCAAAGACCCCCCTCTCCACGGCCCAAATTCCTCTGTTGCACCCACACTCCTTCTAAACTAAGGCAAACCCGGGCACGTCGCTGCGCCGGGCCATCACGCGCCTTCACCGACTACCAACAAGTAATCTCGAGCCACTCCCGCCCCACCGCCCCACTCAGCTGTTCCTCGCGCGCACCCCATTCTGGAGCTGTCCCCCCCAAACGCTGGGTCCGCGGCCCCGCCCCGCTCCAGGGTCTCAGGGAGGGGGTGGGGCTCGGGGAGCGCGCCCAGGGTCCGCGGGGCGGGGAAAGGGCAAACGGGGCGCGAGGAGCGCGAGCAGGGAGGAGAGGGGATGCCTGGGGCGGGGAATCCAGGGCAAGAGAGGGAGTGGAAGAGACACGGAGGGGCAGGGTCGTGTTCGTCTCGTCAGTTCGGAGTTACCTCAGCCTGGAGCACAGTTAGAGTCAATCTGGAGGAGGCGAAAGGAGGCGGTGAGACAGTGGCGTGAAAAACGGCTGCGCTCGCGCCACTTTTCCCGCCCCTTCTCAAAAGGACCAATGAACTTCAAGGGGCGTCTCCTGCGCCGAGGCGACCGACCAATGCGCTTCAAGATCTTGCACTGACGGCCCGCCCCTTTACCTCCGTCCGCTTCTCCTCGTGCAGGACTATCAATCCAGCCAATAGCGCGTCGAGTTGAGTCTCGCACTTATCCCTTCCCCTTGTGATTTGCCTTCCCAAATTGTTCTTCCTCTTTTGGGAGAGGTGGCCAATGGGGCGTCGAGTACCGGTTCCAGTACAAGGCTGGCCCCGCCCCCAAGAACGGCCGCCTGGCCCGCCCTCCCGCGAACTTTGACCTGGACGCATTGGTGCTTGCGCAGTCTCGTCATCCGGCCTGCGCTGCACCGCCCCGCCTCTGGAGCATTTGGTGGCCAGGACTTTTGCTTGAGCGGCCTTTCCCTGCGTGGACGCCCGTGTGTTTTTTCGCTTCTCTCCCACTACCCGAACTCAAGATCTACACTTCTCCTTTTATGTTCCCCTACCTGTGATATCCTTGTTTCCCTCCCGGGTCCCACCTTCTAACGTTGTGGCCCTTTCCTTGTGTCTCTTATTGGCTATGTCCATGCTGATTTCCCTAAATTTGACGTTTTCCTTCTCCGGGAGTCTCTCTCTTTGCCTGTTCATCCTGCTGATTTTCGAAACCCTGTCTCCACGTGCTTCATCCCCTCATAGTCTGTCCCCCTTCCCCTCCCATCCCTGTCTGAGATACTTATGTGATTTTTCTTTTTAACCCTTTCCACCCTCTGTGTTCATCTTCCTCCCGGAATTCACCCCATTCTCTGGCCTCCACTCTGCAACTGTAGCTGTCTCTGTGCATCTTTATTAGACCCATCTCACGGTTTCCCCACCCGCATCCTCTGTGTTGTCCCCTTTTCTCTATGCATCCCGCCCTGTCTCCTTTTCTGTCTTTGAGCCTCTCAGATAGCCTCCTCCCCACCCCAGAAACCGATCTTTGTGCCCAATTCCTCATTTTTCTGCCACTCCCAATTGTGCTCTCTCTGCTGCTCATCCTCTGTCTCCCTGCAAGTTTCTGTTCCATTAATTTGCTCCTTCTCCTCAGTGTGGTTTCTCTTGTAGGAATAGTGTCTTCTCTGACCACTACTTCAACCCTTTTTCCTTGAGGATTTTATTCCAGTCTTTTCTTTTTGTGTCCATGCTTGTACCGAGATTGCTGGGGCCTGCGGTTTTGCATTCCAGGCAGGTGTGTGCCCTTTCCCCTGCTCGGTCCAACTCCTTCTATCCTTTGCCTTCATCCCCCCTTCCCATGTCCCACCTTTTCTGCTGGTCTTGGCTTCTTGGTTTGCGGCAGATTTCTGGGTTATGCATCCTGGGTCAAGTATTCTGGTCAGAAAAGTGTGGCAGAAGTGACGTCTATCTGGACTGCTGTGCAGGGAAGCAGTACTAGACAAAATTGGAAAGGTTGTTTGGGGCCCATCTGAGGGATGAAGGGTGGCCTGTATGTGGGAGGCTTGAATGCCAGCTAAAGAGATTGACCTTGATCTTTTAGATAGTGGAGAGAGAGAGATGGGGGGCAGAGGCAACATTTTGGAGAGCTTAGCACTTGCCTGGCACTTTATGCTAATAATCTTAATAATGAGCCTATGAGATATATTTTTAATATGTTTTATAAATGAGTTCAATAAGAGGTACAAGATCACACAGCTAGTCAATGGAGAGGTAAAGATTCCAACCTTGGTCTGTCTTTGAGTTCAAAATCTTAAGAACTTTGTACTACCTACTGCATTTTATTTATTTCCAGTAATCCCCAGTTCCCCACTTTTCTTCCCTAACTGTCCCACAGGTGCTCATTTCAGATGGCACACGCATATCTCTTTTAGTCTGTGTATGTTCTTGGCAAGATGTGCAGTGTTTTATGTGCATGATGTTTTTAACTTATGCAAGTGACATTGAGTTGTTTATTATTAAAAATAATCAACACAGTGTTTTTATGATCCATCCATGTGTGTGTGATGTGTACAGCTAACCAGTTGCTTCTAACTAGTGCACGCTATTCCATGGTATGCATCCCTTGTGTGTTACGTGTTCACTTGGTCTCAGGGAGAGATGCCCATGTTGCCTTCAGCTCACTATCCCCACCATACTAGCACATTCTTTTATGTGTTCTTTTGTAGTTGAAGGTGGAAATCTCTGTTTTGTGTACCTAGGATATACCAGAAATAGCTATTTGTAAACCTAATTTGGCTAAGTATTGCCAGACTTCTCCTTGCAATGAATGATACTTTGGGCTTGAGACACTGATCAGAACCCTTAGCGCCTCCATTCTTCAGGGTCCAGAAGAGGACCCTATCCCTGGCCACAACTACCCCATGAGCACCAATGCACAAGGGCCTCTCCAGCCCCATAGTCCTACCAACATTCATATTTTTCCAGCTTTCTGATCTCTTGTCAGTCTGGTAGATGCTCATTTGAATACACTGCATTTCTATGATTATTGTTGAGCACGAGTGTTTCTTCATGTGCTTGTTAGCCTTTCTGGTTTGCTTTTCTGAGAACTGAGAATTGCCTCTTCATATACTTGGCCTCTTTCTCTACTTAAATTTCTCTCTTTTTCTAATCAATTTGCCCAAGATCTTTGTCCATTCTTATTGGTTTAAGACTTTGCATACATTCTTCTTATGACCATTTTGGCATTTCATATTGTTTTAGAAATTTATCCACTTATAAAGTATATAAATTTCAAGTTTGTAAGTGTAGGCTTGTTTTTTAAATATATATTTTAAGAAATTTATTTTTGGCTGCATTGGGTCTTCATTGCGACATGAGGGTTCTTCGTTTTGTGGCTTCTCTCTAGTTGTAGTGCTTGGGCACTAGAGCGCATGGGCTCAGTAGCTCTGCGGCATGTGGGGTCTTAGTTCCCTAGCCAGAGATCAAACCTATGTCTTCTGCATTGGGAGGCAGATTCTCAATCCCTGGACCACCAGGGAAGTCCCAAATATGGAGTTGTTAATGACAGTTTTATTATTCTTAGAACATATAATGTCTTTTAGTTTCTATTTTTCATTCTGCATCTTATTTGCATCTTTCTTTTTTTTTTTTCTTGAGTAGATTTGCTGGAGGATTATCTTAGTAATATTGTCAAAGAATGAATGTTAGTTTTTGGTAATAGTTTTTTGTAAATAGTTTTTTTTAATCAATTTCGTTGATTTCTGGTCATTTTTATTCCTTTTTGGGGAGGTTGCTTTGTTGTTCCTTGTATAACTTCTTGAGTTAATTCATAAGCATATTTTATAATTCTTATTGTTTCTTGATAAATGTACTTAAATTATAAATTTACTTCTAAATGTTGATTTAGAAATCATTGTCCAATTAAAAAAAACTTTGATTTTGAAATGATTATTAGCTCACAAGAAGTTGCAAAAATTGTGTGTAGAATCCCTAAAACCCTTCTTCTGGTTCCGCATAGGGACATTTTGTATGACTGTAGTAAATGAGCAGGAAATTAACATTGGTACAGTACTCTTGGGGCTTCTCTGGTTGCTCAGTGGTAAACAATCCTGCCGCAGTGCAGGAAATGTGGTTCGATCCCTTGGTTAGGAAGATCCCTTGGAGAAGGAAATGGCAACCTCTGGTATTCTTGCCTGAGAAATCCTGTGGACTCCTCCCCCAGAGGAGCCTGGGGCGCTATAGTCCATCAGTTTAGTTCAGTTCAATTCAGTCACTTGGTCGTGTCCGACTCGTTGCGACCCCATGGACTGCAGCACACCAGGCTTCCCTGTCCATCTATAGTCCATAGAATTGCAAAAGAATCTGACATGACTGAGTGATTAAACAACAACAACAACAACACTTTTAATTAAATTACAGACCTTATTCAGTTTTCATCAGATTTTACGTGTGTGTGTGTGTGTGTGTGTGTGTGTGTGTGTGTGTGACATGTAGCATGTTTGCTATTATTCAGTACTAAATACTTTCTCATTTCTTTTTCAAGTCAGGGGTTACTTAGTAATACATCAGTTGACTTTCACACAGTTGTTGTTCTGATCTCATTGTCTCTGGATGGAGAACATCCTGTATAAATAGTGATCCTTTGAATAAGTCAGCTTTCTCTGCTCAGCACCATTTCCAACATTAGGAACTAAGCAGGAGAGCGAGACTCAGGATTCAAGAAGCTCACGGGGTGGGTTCAGGTTAGGCTGGAGGAAAGACCATGGAGATGAAGACCTGTGTCCCTGAAGGTCTCAGGAAGCCTATGTCACAGGAACTGATAATCAACTTTCTGCTTCAGAAACAGTGATCTAAAGGCCAACAAGAACAGAGTTTTGAGACCTAGATTGAAACTGGTTCCAGAATCGACCCAAACACAGGACCATGGGACCCCAGCATCTCAGCCCCATGCAGCTGCTCTGTCTCCTGGGGGCCATTTCCTCTCTGCCTTGTATGTCCTGTGGGGCTGGATGCCTTGGGACCCTCTTGGCTGGGGAGGATGGGGGGGGCCTGGATTCCTGTCGCTGGGGGAGGGAAAGCTGCGTCTCTGGGTCCCTCGGGGGACAAGATCTGTAGAGGCTGAACTCTTGATTGGCGGCTGAAGGGGTGAGAAGGCAATGTGAGGAGCAGTTGACCGGATAAAGATTCTCTCTTTAGGGGCTGAAGCTCTTCTGTGCTATGAGGCAAAATCTTCACTCTTCAGAGCTGTAGATCTCCATAAATGGCAGTGGTTTCTGTTGAGGAGCGTGGTGTGTAAACTGAATGAGGGCTGTGAGGAGACGCTGGTGTTCATCGAGGCAGGTGGGCCAGGCGACTTGGCTACATTGTTCCGGCTTGCTCTTCTGACCCCTACCTCCCTTCCCAGCACCCAAGGACTCTGGACTTCCGTTCCAGATATTTATCCCTGTCATATCTTTGGGAACAACGTCCAGACACCAGCAGGAGAGGGGCAGGACCCAGCTGGTTGCGCAGTGGGCTGGATAAGAGGGCAGAATGGAGGTGGGAGAGAAGACAAGTTTGGGACACACGGGAGAGAGGAGCAGAGGGGCTCCTCCCGTGGAGAGAGGGGTGAGGAGAGGCAGATAAAACCTGGGAGATCTGAGCATCGAGTGGACAGTAGGGGAGACGCAAAGCTGGTGGTGGGGCAGAGCGAGCAGCAAGGGCAGGGTGGGGTGGATGGGGTGGGGAGGGGTGGGAGGTCGGACTGGGTGTGGCCAACGACACTGATCAGAGCTCTCCAATCTTCTGCTCCACAGGGACCAGAAGGGGACTCCTGGGTTTTAAAGGCTGCAGCCCAGCCTCATCTTATCCCCCGCAAGTCTCCTACCTGGTTTCGCCACCTGGATTGTCCATCGCCTCCTATAGCCGGGTCTGCCGGACCTATCTCTGCAATAACCTCACCAACATGGAGGCTATATTGCAGCTCAAGGCCAGGACTCCCAAGACTTTAGCATTTTCTTCCCACAGTTGCCCAACTTGTGTGGGCGAGCACTCGAAGAGCTGCCTCCCAAATTTTGTCTCCACTGAGTCTTGCCCCAGAGATGCTACTAAGTGTTACAGTTCCACAGTGAAATTCCAGGCAGGTGAGAGGACACAGACTTTCTTTCTTAGATGCCTGCTCCAGGCCTGCTGCCTTTCCATCCCTGAGGGAGGTGGGTGGGACTTGGAGAGGTGCTGGGGCTCGTGGTACAGAATTCCAAGGGGAACAGGGGGAAGGTGCCTGATGCCGGGTCTTTGGGGGGCGAGCAGGTGTCCTGGTTGGTGAGGGGTGTCTGGAAGGAGGGGCAAGGCACTTGCGTTTTGAAAGTGTCCCTGACTGCCCCCTCTCTTCCTTGCAGGGTCTCTCAATACCACCTTCCTCCTCATGGGCTGTGCTCGTGAACATACCAGTGTTTTAGCCCATTTTCACCATATTGGGAGCATCAGAGTGACCGAGGTCCTCAACATCGTAGAGAGGGCCCTGTTTACTGGTGCAGGGACCCCTTGTCGGAGTCCTTGGGGCATCCTCTTAGGCCTCCTGTTTGCCTTCAAGGGCTAAGGATCTAGCTGGACCAGACCAACACCCCCCTCCCTTTTCACAGAGCCAAATAAAGTCACAGAGTTGCATTTCTGCCTTGTCTTGTGGTCCATGAGGGTTGTGGGGTTGTGAAAGAGCTGAAGAGGGATGGCAGACGGAGGGGAGGGGCAGGCAATGTGCAGTGCTCGCTGTGAAGTGAGCAGGGTACTCCAGGAGGAGGATCATTGGCAAAGTGACAGAATCATGGCCAGCGTGCAGGAGGAACCCAAACGCTCCCCTTTTCCTCCTGGGAGCATTAATTCTAGCTTGGGTTCAGCCATTGACTTTGAGATCCTGGCCAAATCTCCTCCATTTTCTGGGCCTCCATTTCTTCCCCTTTAAAATTAAGGCTTGGGACCTCCCTGGCAGTCCAATGGCTGAGACACTGTGTTCACGATGCAGAGGCCTAGCTTTGATTCTTGGTCAGGGAACTGGATCCCACCTGCTGCAACTAAGAGTTCACATGTTGCTACTAAAGATCCCACAAGCTGCAATGAAAATTGAGGATCTAGTGTGCTGCAACTAAACCCGGTGCAGCCGGGTATAGGTATTTAAAATGAAGGCCTTGTAGGGAAGTCATAAGGATTATAGATTCAATTTGAGTAAAGTTTAAAATCACATATTTAATGATAAAGGGCCTTTGACTTAACATGGCCAAGGACTTCCTGGTGGTCCAGTGGCTAAGACCCTATGCTCCCAAAGCAGGGCCTGGGTTCAGTCCTTGGTCAGGGAACTAGATCCCACAGGCCACAACTGAGACCTGATGCAGCCAAATAAATATTTTTTAAAAAGGAAATGTCATTTTTAAAAAAGGGACTTCCCTGGTCCGGTGGTTAAGAATCCACCTTGTAATGCAGGGGCATGGGTTCAATCCCTGGTCGGGGAACTAAGATCCCACAGGCCAGGAAGCAGCTAAGCCCACATGCCTCAACTACTGCCCGCGAGCTCCGGAGCTCGTGTGCCACAACAGGCTGGAGGGGCGCGTGCTGCTAAGTTGCTTCAGTCGTGTCCAACTCTGGACACACGGACTATAGCCTGCCAGGTTCGCTGTCCATGGGATTCTCCAGGCAAGAATACTGGAGTGGATTCCCATTTCCTTCTCCAGGGGATCTTCCTGATCCAGGGATAGAACGCACGTCTCCTGCATTGGCAGCAGGCAGATTCTTTACCACTGAGCCATCCGGGAAGCCGCTCAGTGCCTCTTTACCACTGAGCCATCGCTGATGCAATGGACATGAACTTGGGCAAACTTTGGGAGATGGTGAGGGGCAGAGAGATCTGGCATGCAGCAGTCCATGGGGTTGCAAAGAGTCGGACATGACTGGTCGACTGAACAACACCACCAGGGAAGACCTGAGGCGGCCAAATAAATAAATATTTAAATATTAAAAAAAAGATAGCCATAGCACGGATATGAATTTATTATAAACAGAATTTTAAGAGTTTCACTTTTCTGATATTAAAAGTGACAATAAAGACTTGTTTCCATTAAAGACAATAAAATGAAGTCTTTATGAATTCGAACTGCAGCTTATCAGGGTGATTTTTAAATACAGTCTATTTTGTATGTGTCAGATATTGTGTTAGTGTCTGCTAGGGTTTCTTTTTCCTTTTGGTGCAAAAAATTTATTAAATGGCTTGTATACAAAGGGTGTGTGGGACATGGGTGAGATATGTTTTGAGCCAGCTAAACTCATGCTGCAGTTCACTTCTTTTCCAGTTTTAGTGAGGTGTAATTGACAAAATTGCAACATATTTAAAGTGTACAACGTGAAGATTTGATATACATATATATTGTAAAAGGACTCCTACCACTGTGTTAACTAGCCCATTTATTTACCACCTTACACGTGTACCTTTTTTCCTTTTTCTGGTGAGAACACAAGTTCTACTCTCTTGTGTGCATACATACCGAGTTGCTTCAGTCGTGTCCGAGTCTTTGTGATTCTATGGACCGCAGCCCGCCAGGCTCCTCTGTCCGTGGGATTCTCCTGGCAAGAATACTGAAGCGGGTTGCCATGCCCTCCTCCAGGGGATCTTCCCGACCCAGGGATTGAACCTGTGTCTCTTATGTCTCTTGTTTTGGCAGATGGGTTCTTTACCACTAGCGCTGCCTGGGAAGCCCCTCTATTCTCTTAGCAAATTGCAGTTATACAACACAGTATTATCAGCGATAGTCAACATATTATATATTAGATCCTCAGACCCTATTCATCATATAACTGAAAGTTTCTACTCTTACCAACTTTTCCCTATTTCCTCCAACCCTAGCCCCTGGCAACCACTTTTTGAATCTCTGTTTCTACAAGTTCAACTATTTTTGGAATTTCACAAGTGGTATCATGTAGTATTTTTTTTCCCTTTTTTCTTTTTAAATTGAAGTAAAGTTGGTTTACAGTCTTGTGTTAGTTAGTTACTTACAGATAACTGCCCGGGTGGCTCCAGTGGGAACGCACCCCCCTGCCAGTGCAAGAGAGGTAAGAGACACGGGTTCAATCCCCGGGTTGGAAAGATGCCCTGAGGAGGAAATGGCAACCCACTCCAGTATTCTTGCCTAGAGAATCCCATGGACAGAGGAGCCTGGCGGGCTACAGACTACAGTCCATGGGGCCGCAAAGAGTTGGACATGACTGAAGCGACTTAGCACACACACACATATGCATATATTTATATATACATATATATATATACATTCTTTTTAAAATATTCTTTTCCATTTTGGTCTATCATAAGATATTGAATATGGGTCTGTGTTCCATATAGTGGGACCTTGTTGTTCATCCATTCTGTATATTAAAGTTCACATCAGCTAACCCCAACCTCCCACTCCATTCCTCCTCTAACCCCTTTCCCCTCAGCAACCGCCAGTCTGTTATCTATATTCTGTTTCATAGATGGGTTCATTTGTGTCATGTTTTAGCTTCCACATAAAAGTGATACCATATGGTATTTGTCTTTCTCTTTCTGATTTGCTTCACTTAGTCTGCTAATTTCTAGTTGCATCCACGCTGCTGCAGATGGCATTATTTCGTTCTTTTTTGTGGCTGAGGAGTATTCCATTGTATATATGTAACACTGTGCTGTGCTCAGTCGCTCAGTCATGTCCGATTCTTTTTGATCCCATGAACTGTAGCCCGCCAGGCCCCTCTGTCCATGAGATTCTCCAGGCAAGAATACTGGAGTGGGTTGCCATGCCCTCCTCCAGGGAACTTCCCCTGCCAGGGATCGAACCTGCGTCTCCTATGGTGCCTCCTGCCTTCACAGGTGGGTTCTTTACCTCTAGCGCCACCATTTTTATCCATTTATCTTTGATGGACATTTAGGTTGTTTCCATGTCCTGGCTATTGTAAATAGTGCTGGTATGAACATAGGGGTACATGTATCTTTTTGAATTAAGAGTTTTATCTGAAGCTAAGGTTTTAAATACAGGATCTCATTCAACTCTCACAAGACCCCAGTGAGATCAGTTTTATCCCCATTTTGCAAAGAAGAAACTGGCTGTGGAAGGTTAAATGACCTGTCCAGCGTAGAATCCCTCTTGCCTCCTGTGAAGATATGTCCCCACTGAGGGGATTTTGTTGAGACATTTGGAGATCTGGGACGACTTCCTCTGCCAATTAATTGCTTTTTTTGGTGCAAGCTGGCAGATAGGAGGAAGGAGTGCTGGGGGTGGCTAGTTTTCACCTAAGGTTCAGGTTGTAAGCTCCTAGGAGAGGACCATGTAACTCCTCTTTCTGGCCATAAGGGGGCGGCAGATACACCAGACCCTGCAACTTCAGGCCTTCAAAAGAGGGTTTTGTAGATGAGGAAGGGGGGAGTCTGAGGAAGCTCAGTGGTAGAGTCCATCTGCAATGCTGGAGACACAAGAGATGCAGACTCGATTCCTGGGTCAGATAGACCCCCTGGAGGAGGAAATGACAACCTGCTCCAGTATTCTTGCCTGGAAAATTCCATAGACAGAGGAGCCTGGAGGGGCTGCCGTCCATGGGGTCGCAGACGTGACTGAGCGCAAGTAAGGAATAGTGATGGGAGACTCTGTGCTAGGCTATTTACCTGTGGAATCTCAGTTTAACTCTCTGTACTCTGTTATGAGGTGGGGAGGTAGACACTTAGGGTACTTTTATTGTTCAGTTCAGTCGCTCAGTCGTATCCGACTCTTTGCGACCCCATAGACGGCAGCACTTCAGGATTCCCTGTCCATCACCAATTCCCTGAGCTTACTCAAACTCATGTCCATCGAGTCAGTGATGCCATCCAACCATCTCATCCTCTGTCATCCCCTTTTCTTCCTGCCTTCAGTCTTGGCAGTCTTCAGTCAGAAGATGGCAGTCTTCTTCCTGCCATCAAGGTCTTTTCAAATGAGTCAGTTCTTCGCATCAGGTGACCAATGTATTGGAGTTTCAGCTTCAGCATCAGTCCTTCCAATGAATATTCAGGACTGATTTCCTTAAGGATAGACTGGTTGGATCTCCTTGTAGTCCAAGGGACTCTCAAGAGTCTTCTCCAACACCACAGTTCAAAAGCATCAATTCTTCTGCGCTCAGCTTTCTTTATGGTCCAACTCTCACATTCATACATGACTATTGGAAAAACCACAGCTTTGACTAGATGGACCTTTGTTGGCAAAGTAATGTCTCTGCTTTTTAATATGCTGTCTGTGTTGGACACTTGCTCTTCGAAGGAGCAAGTGTCTTTTAATTTCTTGGCTGCAGTCACCGTCTGCAGTGATTTTGGAGACCCCCAAAAATAAAGTCTGTCACTGTTCCCATTGTTTCCCCATCTATTTGCCATGAAGTGTTGGGACCAGATGCCATGATCTTAGTTTTTCGAATGTTGAGTTTTAAGCCAACTTTTTCACTCTCCTCTCTCACTTTTACTGAGAGACTTTTTAGTTCTTTGCTTTCTGCCATAAGGGTGGTGTCATCTGTGTATCTGAGGTTACTGATATTTCTCCTGGTAATCTTGATTCCAACTTGTGCTTCATCCAGCCCACCATTTCACATGATATACTCTGCATATAAGTTAAATAAGCAGGGTGACAATATACAATCTTGACATACTCCTTTCCCGATTTGGAGCCAGTCTGTTGTTCCATATCTGATTCTAACTATTGTTTCTTGATCTGCATACAGATTTCTCAGGAGGCAGGTCAGGTGGTCTGGTATTCGCATCTCTTTAACAATTTTCCAGTTTGTTGTGATCCACACAGTCAAAGACTTTGGCATTAAGTATTTTCTGTGCCTTACCTCATTCATTCTTATTACAATACTATGAAGAAGATATTGTCGCTTCTGTGTTTCCATTTTGCAGTGGAAGGAATAGGTTTAACTACCTGAGGCCTCAAATCCTACCTCTGTTAATGACTTGGACAAGTGAGATCTGAAGAGCCTGCCATAGTCCTCAGAAGTTGGACTGTCATGAGGACCTTGATTACTATGGATGAGTTTTGGAAGGGTGGTTGGGGAGCCAAAGGAGGTCATGGGAAGTGGGTCAGGTCTGAATGGAGACCAGAGAGAGCCTGTGGCAAGAGGCTGCGAGGTGAAATTTATCACTGGGCTCCTCCTAGTCTGTACTTCTGACCAGTTGAGCTAGTAGATCATTTTAGAGGGCTGAGTCAGGGCATGGGTGAGCCAAGGCATGTGTGTGTACATTCTCTCTCTCTTTTTAAAAATGATTTTATTTTATTTTTGGCTGTGCTGGGTCTTTGTTGCTGCCCGGGATTTTCTCTAGTTGTGGTGAGCAGGGGCTACTCTCTTGTTGCAGAGCATGGGCTCTAGGGTTTGCAGGCTTCCGTTGTTGCAGCAAGCAGGCTCAGTAGTTGCAGCTCCTGGGCTCTAGAGCACAGGCTCGGTAGTTGTGGCTCACGGGCTTAGCTGCTCTGTGGCATGTGAGATCTTCCTGGACCAGGGATTGAACCTATGTCTCCTGCACTGGCAGGCAGATTCTTTTTTTTTTTTTTTTTGAAACTTCAACAGTCTTTTATTATCAAACTCAGGCAGCTTTAAACCCAGCCGGGTTAACCATTTAAACCCAGCTTACAGCAAAACCATGTCATCTGTGGATGGAGGTGCACACCTAATAAAGGCTGTCGCTTAAAAAGAAGATTAAAAATATATATACATATCTGTGTATCTTTTTAAACAAGCAAAATTCACCAGTGTTGCAGAAAAGAAAAATCCTAAAGTGATTTCAGTCCAACCCCCGCCCCTCTAAATGAAAAAACAGCATTGGCAGTCTTTGGTGGCTCAAAAACTTCAACTCAGGATGTACCCAGGAAGAAAGCATTTCTTTCCTCCTAAAAACACTTTCTGCTTCATGTTCAACCTCCAAAGCTTACTCCTTAGAAACATCTGAAGAATTACTGTATAAACAAGACCAAGTTTGCTTTTCCCAGCTTCTATTCACTCAAAGTTCACACCAAGGATGGTTCCTTAGCAATTTTCACCTCTACTACAGGCAGGAAATCGATCCCTAATTTCTGGGAACGGGCAAAACATCCTCAGTCTTCCTGAGGGCTCCATGCAAGACCACAGATCAGACTGAAATGCCAGGGTAGGCAAAGGGGGCCTTTCCAAATAAAAACAGTCAGCATCCCCAAACCTAAAGTCTAACCTATCAGGTAAAAACAAGCAGCAGCTGGCTTTAACAGAAGGGGCTTCTCTCCCTGCTCTAACCACGAAGGTGGTAACAGTAACAAAGGGGAAAAGTCAGTACTAGACCTCAGGTCCCTTCCGGGAAGCCTGAGCCACAGCTGGTGTGGTCCAGTTATCTCTAGCTGAATAAAGTCGCCACTCCCAGGCAGCCTGGCTCATGGCTGCTCCGCCTGAAACACATTCCCTTGTGCAGGGTGCTTAAGAATCATGAGGGAGATTTTCTTCTTATTTCGACTTCATAAACAACCAATACTTCCATTTTGCAGCTTCTAGAAAACTGCTCAGAGACCCCAATCCCCAGGATCAACGTCACCCCCAGGATCCAGGTCACAAGGTCACAGGTCCTTCCAGTTGATGGGCTCTTTGCCGGACTTCTGCAGCAGCTCATTGGTTTTAGAGAAATGCCTGCATCCGAAGAAGCCCCTGTACACCGACAACGGTGAGGGGTGTGCGGTCTGCAGTACGTGGTGCCGCTTCCTATCAATGGCACTGCCCTTCTTCTGAGCGTGAAAGCCCCAGAGCAAGAAGACAAGGCCGTGGGCGTTCTGATTGAGCCACGACACGACGGCGTCGGTGAACTGCTCCCAACCTCTCTCTCTATGAGAATTGGCCTGATGTGCCCGGACCGTGAGGACAGCATTGAGCAGGAGAACACCTTGTTTGGCCCATCCGGATAAATCTCCATGACCAGGGTGAACAAAACCATCTATGTCTGTAGACAGCTCTTTATAAATGTTTTCCAAACTGGGCGGGGGCGGCACGGGCCTCTGAACACTGAAGCACAGCCCATGAGCTTGATTGGGTCCGTGATATGGGTCCTGTCCCAAGATGACGACCTTCACATCTCTTATGTCACACATTTGGGTCCATGTGAAGACTTGGTGAGGGGGAGGGTAAACAGTGTAATGTTTTCTTTCTTCTGCAACAAATCCCATAAGCTTTATGAAGTAGGGCTTCCCGAACTCCCCGCTGAAGTGCTTCTTCCAACTCTCACCAAAACCCACCGGCACGTTACGCGCCGCGAGTCTGAGCAGCGCGGCCGCCTTGTTTCTTTGGATGCGGATCAACTGCTCCGGGCTCAGCGGCGACGAGGGCGGTGTGCCCGGCTCCTCCGGCCCGGCCCGGGGCTTCTTGGCGGGGCTGGCCTGTAGGTGGTCCCCGCAGAGGCGGCTCACCAGCTGCAGCGGGCCCCTCCCGGGCACCCGCAGCTTCCGCCCCCAACCCAACGGCCCGGGGCAGAGGACCCCCATTCGTGGGGGTTTTTAGCCCCGGAGACCCAGGGCTGATCCTGGTCAGGCACTAGCAGGCCGCGGCCCCCAGTCTCGAGTTTGGTACCGAAACAACGCGGGAGCAGAAGGGTCGGTGAGGAAGCGGCAGGCAGATTCTTATCACTGAGCCACCAGGGAAACCCCCGTAGAGTCTCTTATCTCATTAGCCAAGGGGCTTGAGTACATCAGTAATCTTCAAAGGGAACTGGAGAGTCAAAAGGATGGTATCTTTAGGTGGATGGGAGGCGCCAATCATGATGTGAGAGATGGGACATATTTACCATGTACAAAAGATTATATGTAACAGGACAATTGGCCATGGAGTGTGATTTAATGAACCCCACAAACATATCACTCAACCTAAGAAATAGGCTATCAAGGGGAACATGCATCTTGCCTATACAGTGCTTCCTATTGCATCTCTTTGCCTTGTCTCATGAAGTAACCACCACCCTACATTTTACTTGGCTTGGGTTTTTATATACTTTGATCATATATGCATAATGTACATTTATTTTAAAATATTTATTTAATTTTTAGTTGCACGGGGTCTTCGTTGCTGTGTGAGGGCTTTCTCTAGTTGCCACAAGCAGGGGCTACTCTCTAATTGCGGTGTGCAGGCTTCTCACGGCAGTGGCTTCTCTTGTTGTGAGCATGGGCTGTGGGGTGCTAGGCTCAGCAGTTGCGGCTCACAGGCGCTAGTGCATGGGCACAGCCTTAGCTGCCCGGGAGTATGTGGAGTCTTCTCGGACCAGCGATCGAACCTATGTTTCCTGCACTGGCAGATGGATTCTTAACCACTGGAGCACCAGGGAAGTTCAAGAAGAATATATTTAAACAATAAATGTTAGAATTGTTTCCTTTTGTAAAAAGGTTTATTATATGGAGTTTTCTGGAACTTTAAAAAATGCATATATCTAATATTCATCCATGTTCCAGTGTGTGGTTTTGTTCCTGCATTTTCACTGATGTGTTATCTCCTGTTGTGCTATTTGTATCACAATATAATTCTTGTCAATTGTGCTTGGATTTCCCCTTCTCCCAGTTTTGGGACCTTATTGCTGCTGAGTGTCCCCTAGTACTTGTGTGTAAGAATTTCTCCTGGGTGTACAGCCAGGTATGGAAATGCTGGGCTGTAGGTTTGTTTGGCTTTGGAAAATAATGCCAAATTGTTTTCCAAAGTGTTTGTAGCAATTATACATTACTGGTAGAGAGTAAAGAATTCTTGTTCATCCACATGACCTCCAACTTTTCCAACTTTAAAACTTTTGCCAATCTGGTGGATGTAAAATGGTATCTCACTGTGGTCTGAATTTATATCTCCCTGATTACTAAGCTGTTATTGTTCAGATGGACTGCAGCACGCCAGGCTTCCTGGTCCTTCACTGTCTCCCTGAGTTTGCTCAAATTCATGTCCATTGCGCCGGTGATGCCATCCAACCATCTCATCCTCTGTCGTCCCCTTCTCCTCCTGCCCTCAATCTTTCCCAGCATCAAGGTCTTTTCCAGTGACTTGGCTCTTCACATCAGGTGGCCGAAGTATCAGAGCTTCAGCTTCAGCATCAGTCCTTCCAATGAATATTCAGGGATAATTTTCCTTAGGATTGACTGGTTTGATCTCCTTGCTGTCTAAGGGACTCTCAAGTAGGTTGATCATTTTTTCAGATGTGTATTGCCTGTGCTTCATCTGTAAAATGCCTATTTATTTTATTATTATTTTTTTTTTTTGGTTTCTTTTTCTATATGATCATTTAACTTTTTCTTCTGGATACATAGGATTTCCTTAGCTATGCATATATCTTATGTACTAATTCTTTGTCAGTTAGATGATTTGTCTTTATATCTTATGGTCTCTTTTAAAGAAAAGGATTTTAATGTTGAACTTATCAACCTTTCAGTTTTATGGTGATTCTTTTTGTGCTTTGCTTAAGAGATGCTTCTTGGTGATTCCCCAGTGGTCCATTGGTTAGGGCTCAGTGCTTTCACTGCCAGGACCTGAGTTCAATCCCTGGTCAGGGAACTAAGATCCTGTAAGACACAGAGTGGGATCACACCCCCCCCCCCCAAAAGTTAAAACAAAAATAAAGGCTGCAAATATGGCAGTAAGGCCCTTGACAGTCTGATTCCATTCATGTTTCAGACTGTTTTCCACAAAAACCCTATTGACACACTGTCTTATTAACTATCTCATTATGAAATAACATTAAAAAAAAAGAGAGATTCTTATTTATCCCAGAACCCAAAACATGCTCTCTTTTGTTTCCTCCAAAAAAGCAAGTTTGGCTTTTTGCATTTATGTTCTTAATTTATTTAGAATTGATTTTTGTGTGTCTTTAAGATATTTTCATTTTTTCATATAGACAATTAATTGCCCAGCCCCTTTTATTGAATGATTCCTTCTTTCCCCATTTATCTGCAATGGCATCTTGGTTGTATTTCAAAGTTTCGTATTTGTGTGAGTCTATTTCTGGAATTCCTATCTTCCCATCGATCAATTTATCTATTTTTGTGCCAACAGTTCACTGTATTTATTTTTATAGCTTTTTAATAAGTTGTTTTACCTGATAAGGCAAGTCATTCCCCCTCCCCACTTATTCTTCATCTTCAGGAGAACCTTGGTTATTCTTGGACTTTTTGCACTTCCATGTAAATTTGGACCAACTTGTCAAGTTCCAAGGAATTCTTGTTGGCATTTTGGTTGGAATTTCATTGACTAACTGCTAATTTAGGGGAGAGTCTATATATTTACGAAGTTGAACCCTTCTATCCATGAACATGGGACATCTCTTTATTGAGGTCTTCCTTAATATTTTTCATGGAAGCTTAAAATTTTTTGCATTAGGATCTTGCACATCTTTTGTTAATTTATTCCAAAATAATCTATAGTGTTCATTATTATAAACGATGTCATTTTAAAGTTACATTTTCTATTTGTTTTTAACGTGGAAATGCAATAAATTTTGTACAGTGTATTGATCTTAAAGATAGACACTTTGCTAGACTATATTATTATTTCTAATAATTTGTTTAAAGGATTTTGGGGAGAGGTTTCTGTGTAGATAAAAAGCATCTGTGAATAATGACAGTCAGTCTGTACTGGTTGGGACATCCTAGTACAGCAGTGACAATGCTGGGCATTCTTGGGTTGTTCTTGATTTTCGGTGTAATACTGCCATTTTTCTAGAAAACAGTGTTGCTGTGTCTTGTTTGCTTGCTTTTTTGAGGGGGATAGATTAAAAAAATTGTTTTTCCAGCTTTTTTGAGATATAAGGGACATTATGCTCAGTTGCTCAGTCATGGCTGACTCTTTGCAACCCCATGGACTGTAGCCCTCCAGGCTCCTCTGTCCATGGGATTCACCAGGCAAGAATTCTGGAGTGGGTTGTCATTTCCTCCTCCAGGGGATCTTCCCAGACCAGGGATGGAAGCTGCATCTCTTGCGTCTCCTGCATTGGAAGGCGGATTCTTTACCACTGAGCCACCGGGGAAGCCTCATATAATAGACATGCAACACTTATTTAGGTTGTACACTGTGATGATTTGAAACGCATGTGTATTGCAAAATGATTGCTACCATAGCATTAGCTAACACGTCCATCTCATCACATAATTACCATTTCTTGTTTGTGGTGAGACCACTTAAAGTCTACTCTCCTAGCAC
Source organism: Dama dama (assembly GCF_033118175.1). Lineage (NCBI taxonomy): Eukaryota > Metazoa > Chordata > Mammalia > Artiodactyla > Cervidae > Dama > Dama dama. The sequence continues at coordinate 56,944,457 of NC_083684.1, forward strand.
TTTCAAGTATACAATAGAGTTTTACTAACTATAATCAGCGTGCTGTACATGAGATTCCTAGAACCTGTTTATTTTACCACTGGAAGTTTGTACTCTTTGAGCAACATTTCCTCATTTCCCCTACCCCTCAACTCCTGGTAATTACCATCCTACTTTCTGTTTCTATGCATTGGCTTTTTTTTGTACTCCACATGTAAGTGATATCATATAGCATAGGTCCCCCAAACTCTGAGATCTAATGCCTGATGCTGAGGTGGAGTTGATGTAATAATAGAAATAGCATGCACAAAAAATGTAATGTGCTTGAATCATTCTGAAATGATCCCCCAGCCCCCATCTGTGGAAAAATTGTCTTCCATGAAACCAGTCCCTGGTGCTGAAAAAGGCTGGGGCCACTATCATATAGTATGTATCTTTGCCTGTCTGATTCATTTCAGTTAGCATAATGCCATCAAAGTCCATCCACCTTTTTTTTTTTTTTGCAAATGGCAAGATTTCTTTCTTTTGCATAGCTGAATAATATTTCATCTTTCTATCTCACATCCTCTTTACATCTTTATCCATTCATCCATTGATGGACACTTAGGTTGTTTCCAAGTCTTAGCTATTGTGAATAATGCTGCAAAAAACACGAGAATGTAGAAATTGTTAGGTATTCTTAATCAGATTAAGGCGGTTCCCTTGTGTTCATAGTGCAATAGTTTACAAATATAAGCTGATGGCAAATATTGTTAAATTATTTTTCTATATCTATTGAGATAATCAGGAGTTTTCCCTTTGATATGTTAATATGGCACACAAGGTAGATTTTTTAAAACTTTAAAAACTGATGTATTACATGCAAAGACATGTACAAGTCATAAGTGTATTGCTTAATAATGTCTAAAAAATTGGACATACCCACGTATCTAACAGTTAGATCAGAAAACAAAACATTGCTTGCACCCTAGAAGCTCCAGCGCACTTCCATTTACAGATTTAAAATGTTAAATAACCTTTACTTCTCTGGGGCCAACAAAACTTAGTCATGGTGTGTCATCTTTTTTCATATACTGCTGGATTTGGTTTGCTAAAACCTTGTTTAGGATTTTTGCATCTCTGTTCATAAGTGTGACTGGTCTGACATTCTCCTTTTGGTTCTGGTTTTCATCTCAGGATGAGTTGGGAACTGTATCTCTTTTTCTATTCTGTGGAAGAATTTGATGTGTGAACAGAGTCCCAGAGCTTTTGGGGGCAGTAATAAAAGGATTTAACTTTTGTACCATTGAAATACCAGAAGCAGAGGAAAAGAAAACATGGACTGAAAAAAAAAATTGAAACAATAACGGCTCAGGAAGCTGAGTGAACTCAAAGCATGATCCGTCTAAACAAATCCACACTAAGATACGTATTAAACTTGTGAAAACTGACAACAGAGGAAAAAATACCTTTACCACTTAGAGGGGCGGGTTGGGGAGGGAGGTGAGAGGGGGGATCAAGAGGGAGGGGACATAGGTATACCTATGGCTGATTCACGGCAGAAATCAATACAATACATAAAGCAATTATCCTTCAATTAAAAAAAATCCAGACAAACAACCCATTTCCTATTCAGGATCTTTTTTTTTTTTTTTTTTTTTTTGGCCACGAGGCATGGGGGATCTTAGTTCTCTGACTAGGGATTGAATTCCTGCCTCTTGCAGTGGAAACTCAGACTCCTAACCACTGGACCACCAGGGAAATCCCAGAAACTCTAATTTAAATGACAGTAGATTTTGTACCTGAAAATATGGAAGTGGCAATTTTTCAAGTGCTGAAAAGAAAGAACTGTCAACTAAGAATTCTAATCTGGCAGATTTATCCTTTGGGAATGAAAGGGGAATCAGGAAATTCTCTGATGAAGGAAAACTATGAGAATTTGCTGCTAGCTGACCTTTCAAAGACTGGCCAAAGAGAAGAATGTCCAGTTCATCCTCTTCCATTGCTTAGGCTTGGTGTCATATCTAAAATCTAAACAAATTTAAAATAAAATAAAAATAATAAATAAAAATAAAATAAATCCAACAGAGTATGTTCTCTGACAATAATACAGTCACAGTATAAATCAGCAACAGAAAGACAACAAGAAAATCTCTGAAACATTTAGAAAATAAATAACATATTTCTGAATAATCTATGGCCAGAAGTGAAGTCTCAAAGGAAATTTTTTAAAAAATTGAATTAAATACTGAATTAAAAAACCTCCAACTATTTGTAGAATGTAGCTTATGTAATGCCGAGAAGGGTACTTATGCAACAAAATGCTTATGTTAGCAAAGAGGAAACACCACCTCAAATTAATAATCTAAGATTCTATCACAAGAAACTAGAAAAATGACAGCAAAAAGAATCCAACTCAAAGCAGAAGAAAGAATGAATAAAAATAAGAGCACCCACGATCCTTACACTAGGTTCCCTGAATGGATGGCTTGGACCTGAGCCACTGGGAAGGGCAGGGATGAGTCTGGAGGGTCAGATTTGGTTTTGTGAGTGTGAGGTGGATGGGAACAAGGAGATGGGATGACTCTGAGGGTCCCAGTCTTTTCTCTTCATCTGGGGGTTGCAGGCAGATGGAACAGTTCTTTGGTGTTCTGCCCTGGGAAATATGTCTTCATGCTCCACTGTTCCCTCAGGAAAAAGTTTTGCTCTGCTGAGAAGGACACCCAGCGCAGGGCTCTCAGCCTGGAGGAGCTGGGAAAGTAGCCTGGAGCTCTGCTCAGCCTGCTGTCTGGGGAGCTCAGCGGGGCTCAGGGAACAGAAGGCTGTGCTCAGGTGGTGCTCCAGGCTCAGTGATGGATGGGTGTGTTTCCGAGGTCAGGCACCAAGGTTCAGAAGGTTAATCATGAAATATTCCCTTAATGTTGCAGGCAAGACAGTTGCCTGACTCTCAGGGGTGGGGAGATTCCCTGAGATGCCAAAGTAAGTTCTCAGCCTCCCCAGGGGCTTACTCTGGGTGCAGTGGTCAGCAGCAGTGTGGCAAGTTGTAAAAGATGTGCCAGTAAGTACTGTCCAGACACATGCAAAAGGTTCACGACTTATAAATTAGAGCAAAGCAGGCTATCCCTTAAACGTTCTGCCTCGTTGCATCTTTTTCAAAGAAAGACTAGAAATGGGCAGGATTTCCAGTCATTCCTTTTCATTGGGTCCTTTCTGTGCAGCCCCCGGAATGAGCACAGTGAAGACCCTGTCCATGGTGCTGACCAACACTAGCTACCCAAAGGAGCTGCATCTGCTTTCTTTACATTCTTAACACAGCGTTCTAACAAGGAAGAGATGGAGAGGGCTTCAGGGAGTATTGACTGGCTTCTGTCTCCATGGCTAAAGGACAGTCAGGGTGCTGTGCACATCAAGTCAGGAACTAACCCCACAGTCAGGAAGACCAATTCCAGATTGCCCATGAGTAGTAGTTTTGTAGTTTAATCGGTAGAGAATCTCCCTGCAGTGCAGGAGAGCCGGGTTTGATTCCTGGGTTGGGAAGACCCCCTGGAGAAGGAAATGGCAACCCACTCCAGTATTCTTGCCTGGAGAATCCCACGGGCAGAGGAGCTTGGTAGGTTCCCAGTCAATGGGGTCGCAAGAATCAGACACAACTTAGCGACAAAACCACTATGAGTAGTTTGCAGTGAGAGAAGATGATGACCACAACCTTGAGAGATGTGATAGAGAAAACAATGGCCCCTTAAAGTTGACCACATATTTTTAAAAATTTTATTTATTTGGCTGCATTGAGTCTTAGTTGCAACATGCAGGATCTTTTGTTGCAGTGCACAGACTCTCTAGTTGTGGTGTGTGGGTTCAGTAGTTGTGGCATGCAGGCTTAGGTGGCTTATGTGGGAATCTCTGCAGATGTCCCAAGATAAAGGGAAATTATAAATTAAGGATCATGTGATTAGGAGATTATGGTGAGTTATCTGGCTGGGCCCAATATAATCACAAGGGTGGTCCTTTTAAGAAAAAGGAAGGCAGGAGAGGCAGAGCCAGAGAAAGAGATGTGATGATGGAAGCAGAGCCTGACTTTAAGATACTCCACTGCTGACTTTTGAAGATGGAGGAAGGGGCCACAAGCCAAGGAAAACAGGTAGCCTCTCATAGCTTGGAAAGGCAAGGAAACAAACTCCCTCCTAGACCATCCAAAAAGAACAGAGCTGTGTTGACATCTTGATTTGTGTTGTTTTATACCACGGGTTTGTGATAAGTTGCTACAGCAGCAATAGGAAACAACAAGAGGTGTCACTTTCTCTAACCCAACATTGTGTGCATAGGAGATAAGGAGTATCTTAGAGCCAAATCACGATGTGAAACTTAGCAGGTTTTGTAACTGTCTCTTATCTCATAACAAACAACACTCAGGCAACGGCCGAACATCCTCCTGAACTCTGGGCTCTGTGCCTTAGTGCACAGACCACTTTTGTTTGGGTGGATGTGGCTAAACTGACCCATGTGAACTTACATGGGAAGCTCACCCTTCCCAGGTGACCTCAGTTCTTCAGGTGTGTGGAGGGGGCTGCAGATGAGGCCCAGGTGGGAGGAGGCCCGAGGGCCACTATGAGGAGGAGACAGTTTGTCCCACTGCTGTGGAATCTGGGTGAGTTTTAGGTGGGAGGAGCCCATGTGCACAAAAAGAGCAAACGAGAGGAAAGTGCTCTTTATTCAGACCTCTCAGGTGGTCCACAGTGGGTCACAGGCCCAGCCACTTCCCTTGGAAGCCCTCAGTTCCTCAGGGAATGGAAGTCCTTGTCTTCATCCATCCAGGGCTCAGAGCAGCCTTGTCAGGGCCTCCAGAAGGTCAGGAGGGACACTAAGGCTGAGCCCAGGTCCCCCAGTATCTTCACAGGTCACAGCTGTTTCTCTGCTTCAGGTTTCTGACCTCACTCAGACTCTGGGTCTCAGGCGGGATCTTCTCCACAGCCCTTAGGGGGAAATTCCTGGAGCAAACTAAGAAACCACATCTACTTCGGGGTGGATCTGGCAGTAGATATCTGTGTTGGGATAGAGTAATTCCTATAAAGAAAGAAGAGGCCTTTGAGCCCCTATAAACTTCTCAGAACAGGTCCCAGGATCTCCCTGGCTCGGGGTCCACAGAGGTGCTTTGTGGGGAGCCTGGCTGTGCTGGAGGCTTTCTGGCCCCAGATGCATCGCTCCTCTTCATCCATTTTCCCATTTTTGCTGCTGTTTCCTGGACCTCAAGAACGTGCCCTTAGAAGTGCAGGATCAGACCATTCATCCCCAACACTCACCTCATAGAGGGGAACAATTGGCCTGGGGCTGTGTAGGGAGGCCTGGGCAGGGGAGAAAGTGGGCATCAGGAGGGCAGGGAGAGAGTCATTTCTCCTCAGAAGTGACCAGCCCTGCCTCCCAAGCAGCCACCTCCAAGCCTGAAGCCCTCACTTCAGTCCCCATCTGGGCTGCATGCCCCACCCTCGATAGCCCGAGACCCTTGTCTGAAGCTCCTAGTGCCCACTCTATTCCTGGCTGGACTCCAGGGTTAATTGTGAAGGGACCAGGCAGGCTCAGCGCAGGGTGTGGGGGTGTCCTGCCCATGAAGTGAGTCCCAGTCCTGACCAGGATGGGGTTCATGTTGCTGGCTACCTTGGAGTGAAGGGTGTCTGTGCTATGAAGTGTTGGACAGTCCCACTGCCCTGAGTCTGCACAGCTGGGACCACAGGGAGAAGAGACAAGGAAAGGATGTGCTTACCGGGGAGATAGAGCTGCCAGAGGACCATGTCCTAGGAGCAGAGACAGCAGTTAGCACCAGAGGCGTGAGGAAGTTTAGCCCATCCTCCCAGGAGAGGCTGGGGGTCCTCAGCTTCCAGAGAACCATGGGAGAAGGGGCATCACCCAGGGAGGGACCTTCTGGGCATTTAGGGTCCAGTGAGGTGACCCATGACTCAGAACTCATACATCTAGCAGGCCAGTCAGTGCGGATCCCCTGTGATGAAGCCCCAGGGCGGTGGCTGGCTGGAGCAGAGACGAGGATAGGAACAGGGTGTCCCAGCTGCTCGCGGGCTGAGAAGACACTCACCCAGAGTGGCTGCTGGAGGCTGCTGCTCTCTGAGGTCATTCTGTCCACTGGCCCTAGGAAAGGTCAAGATTATTTTTGAGGGTTGCAGGAGGCAGGAGGAGGTCACAGCTTTGGTGTCAAAACAGGGAACAAGGAAGGTTCCCTTTTCTAAACAGGGAGTGTGTACGTATGTGGTCAGATGCACAGTCGCGTTCAACCCTTTGCGATCTCGTGGACTGTGGCCCTCCAGGCTTCTCTGTCCATGGGGTTCTCCAGGCAAGAGTACTGGAGTGGGTTGCCATTTCCTTCTCCAGGGTATCTTCCTGACCCAGGGATTAAACCCACATCTTCTGCATTGCTGGTGGATTCTTTACCACTGAGCCACCAGGGAAAGTGGGGAGACAGTGGGGAGTTAACTGTGTCTAAATTACAGATGAAGAAGGTGTTGGGAAGCCACCACAGGTCAGCATCTGGTGAAGGAGAGGCCGGTGGATGAGAGGGAATGTCTTTGGAGGGAGTGGGGAGGCTGTGGAGAGCCAGGTCCGGAATCCAAGGATACGGTGTCTTTCTTCCTGGCTTGGCGTCAGCCTGGGGGACAGGATTAGCATCGGGCATTGCCATTTGTACCTTCTAGTCATCTTGAAGAAAACAAAACACCCCAGAGTGGTCACCACTGCCAACCTAACCAGGATGCCAGTCATGATGGCGATAACGATCTCGTTATTGAGGGCTGGGCTGTTTTCTTGGCCTGAAAGCAGAAGATAAAGGGGGAGACGAAGGCCTGAGTTCACCTGACCAGAAAAACCGCAAGAAGTCCTACGGGGGAGAGGGCCTGGTCAGGGAGGAAGGAAACGCGTTGAGGTCTGTGTGGTCGTGTGTTTTGTCATCACAGTGTCTTCCCAAATCTCCTGCTGCAGGCGATTGCATCTCTCTCTCTCTTTTTTTAATCACATTTGAAACCTCGGACTTCCTCTAACTCGACATCCTCTCACTGTAGCCAGCTCCATGTCCTATTCATGTTCCTGTTAAGGACTCTTTCCTCTTACATTATGCCCCCTCCCCTTGTTTTTCCTTCCCATCCCTATTGCCAGTCTTACAGGGAAGGTCTGCTCAACACCTGATGAGTAATAGTAATATTACCTGACTGTTTCCAGTTCATTCTGTGTGGCTGGCACTGTGGGAAAATCCTTTAGGTCCATCTGTTCTGATCCTTCCCTCCCCATGATGGAGGGGGTGTCATCCTTGCTGTGTGTACATACGTCTGAGACCCATGGTGCTTAAATAAACCAATGGAGTTCATAGAACTGGGATTCCCAGATGGCTCAGACAGTAAAGAATCTGCCTGCAATTCAGGAGACCCGGGTTTGATCCTTGGGTTGGGAAAGATCCCCTGGAGAAGGGAATGGCAATTCATTTCAGTATTCTTGCCTGGAAAATTCCATGGACAGAGGAGGCTGGTGGGCTACAGTCCATGGGGTTGCAAAGAGTCGTACACAACTGAGCGACCGAGCACATAGCAAATCACATCTGTTGTTCTTCAACAACAACAAAAGGCACTCGACCCTGGGGCCCCTTCTTTGTTTCCTATCTCCCCCTACATGAGGCTGTCAGGGTCTGAGAGAATCCCCTCCCCACATTCCAGGCTGGACCCAAGGTCTGCCAGGAGAAATCAGACAGCAGGAGGAAGAAGGGTCTGCTGAGATGTAGTGGGAGGGTTCAGGGGCTGATTTGGAATTTGCTTGTAACTTCTGGGAAGTTGGGAGGTAACTTCTTTCAGATTCTTTTCTGAAAACCTACAGGCTCTACCACAAAACTTGGTACTGATGGGCCAGGGGCCACTTAACAGAGACTGTGATAGCCTTGACTGTGGTTTTACTGGGATCAGTGACAAAGTTATGGACAAGGCAGTTACAGGATCGACTCTTATCTGCAGTGATGTTGGGGATAAAGAGTTCCTGTATGGATTGTGGGGGCCTCCCGGTGATAAGCCAGGGACACGTTGTGGCTGGGATTAGAGGCTGTGTGGTGGGAGAGGCTGAGGTTTGCCTCTGGATGGTAACAGGAGTCTGAGGGGAAGTGGTGGGGTGTCTGGGCCATCTGAAGCAAAGAGCATAAAGCCACATGTGGTGCAATCAGAGGGAAGGGAAATTCCTGGTCTGTATTAGGGCCACAGCGTCCTCTGTCTGGATCACAGCCTTGTTGTAGAAAGTCTCAACCATTACCTCTCATGTTCACTCATCCTGAGTCTGAGACATTAACCTCCATCACAGGCTGGTGACCCTGAGCCTCTCAATACAGAGCAGTCCATCCCCTCCTAGTCTTGATTCAAGGTGGGCCTGCCTGGGCTTGCCTGGGACAGGAAGTCATGGCTAGCCTGGGTGTCCCAGGGTGAGGGTCCTTGCTCTTGGACCTGAGAGGGGTGGGTACGGCCTGGCCTCGGGCACTGTAGATTCAGCCAGGAGGCCTGGGCCATGTAGGAACAGAGGTTACTCACAGAGAACATTCAGGTTGAATGGGTCACCATGGATGATATTCTCTGGATTCCTGGCTTCACACACATAGGGTTCTACGTCATTCCTCGTCACATTGAACACAGTAAGAGTTCTGTTTCTCTTGCACAGTTCCAGCTTGGTGCTGTTGTGGAGGCTCTGATTGTTGATCGAATACATGTAGAAGATGTCCTGAGTCTCAAATCTACACGTTAACACCACAGTGTCCTCGTGCTCCCAGGGGTTGGAGTTGTTGCTGGTGATGACAGGTGTGGGTAGCACCGCTGTGCAGATAACAGAGAGAACATTGCCCCTTTTCTACCTTTGGCTTCTCTAAAAGCATCTTCAATCAGGATTGGCATCTCTCACCTCTCAGCCAGACTGAGCCCTTAAAGGATAAGGCAGGTCTGTGTATCGAAGACAAATGCATGGGGAGCTGAGCTCAGAGAGTGTGAGGCCACCTGCTCTATGTCTGGGAGAAGCACAGGTTTCCTTGGGGGTTGACTGTGCAGTTGCGTTTAGTGGTGGACAGAACAGGGAGGGATTCAGAGACCACCTGGCGTCTCTCTTGGTTTTCATCAACCAGCCTCGGGAGAGAGCTCCCTGGGTGGCACCCCGGGGATGAGGAGCTTCTAGGAGTGTCTTCCTTCCTTCGTTCCTCCCTGGGGATGCTGAGACTTCCCTGGAGTCTCCAAGTCCCCCAGGGCAGCTGACTGACCACCTGGGGACCTTGTGCCCCTGTGATCTCCATGCTGAGTCTCAGGAGCAGGACCAGGCTGTCCCCCTGCCTGGTTGTGGCTCTCAGGGCTGAGCTCTGGCTGGCGTCCAGCTTGGAGCCTAGGGATTTGGCTCAGTGTCACTGGAGGCAGGAGCCCTGGGACAGGGTCTGGAGAAGGGCTTCCTGGGGCTGAGTTTCTCTGTGAGGATCCCTGGGGGCCCTCAGGCCGGGGTCTTCCCTGAGTCCTGAAGGGTCTTCCTCAGGGTCATGGTCATGGGGAGGGACCCGGGGCACTGGACTGAGAGTGCTCTCCCTCTGCTGAGTCCCTCTATCAGACCATCCTTCCTGCACAGGGTGTCTGCAGGGTCTGGCTTCCTGGAAAGCATTTCTGACCCTTTGGAGTTTGTCTCCACAGCGTGCGTCCTGCACTAAATGTTCAAACCCCAACACTGGACATCATGCAGAGGAGGATGGAGGCACCATCCGGGTCTGTCAGTCCTGTGTGTGTGAATAGAACTTACCCCGACCCATAGCTCAGTTGGTAAAGAATCTGCCTGCAATGCAGGAGACCCTGGTTCGATTCCTGGATCAGAAAGATCTGCTGGAGAAGGGATAGGTTACCCACTCCAGTTATCCTGGGCTTCCCTGGTGGCTCAGCTGGTAAAGAATCTGCCTACAATGTGGGAGACCTGGGTTTGATTCCTGAGTTGGGAAGATCCAATGGAGAAGGGAAAGGGTACCCACTCCAGTATTCTGGCCTGGAGAATTTCATGGACTGTATAGTCCATGGGGTCACAGAGTCGGACACGACCGAGCGACTTTCACTTTCACTTTCCCACCCAATACCCCGAGGTCAGAGAGGAAGCACTCACGGTATATGCAGAGATGCCCAGTTTGTCTTTCTGTCTGTAAATCATCGTTTGTAACGAGCAGCGTGTAGGATCCTGTGTCTTTCTGGGTGACATTCTGGATGAGCAGGGTTCCATTGGGGTAAAGTGTCTCTCTTCCGCTGTGTGCAGACCCTTTGGTAGTTACATTAGTGTCTACTCTGTATGATGCAATTAACTGGATGTTTTCTACCCTTTCTCCTCTGTACCAGGCATAGCCTAGACTATTCTCTGTCACGTTGTGGGCAAGTAGAAGAACATCTGTCCCTTCTGCAGCAAGGGGGAGCACCGTGTCAACACTGAGGCGGGCAGTGGTGGGCAGGGGCCAGAAAGCTAAGAGTGAGACTAGTAAAAAAAAAAAAAAAAAGACTGAGACTAGGAGGGAAGAGAGAAAAATCAGTTAATATTCTGACCTGTGTGTGGCGATGGGAAAATGGTGCCCTGGGTCCTGAGCAGGTCTCTTCATCCCTCAGCCTTGTTGTGTGTTTTTACATTGTGTGAGGCTGTGTGTGTGTATCTCTGTGTGCGTCTGTGTGTGTATATGTGTGTCTGTGTGTATATGTGTGTGTATATGTGTCTGTGTGTATGTGTATCTGTGTCTGTGTGTATGTGTGTGTGCATGCGTGCGTGTGTATGTGTGTGTGTGTTTGTGTGTATGTGTATATACGTGTATGTGTGTGTCCTCCTGGTTCAAGGTCAGCAGCATGACCCCCATCACTTCAGCCCCTCTGGGCTCTGTATTTCCTGTTTCCCCAGCTGTCCCCCGGCTCACTCCCTTGCTGCCCTCACACACCTGCTCACACTCAGGGGCCTCTTGGGAGCTGCCCCCAACAATGACCAGCTGCTGTAAAGACCCTCCATGTTCACTTGCTGACCCTTCCCTGTCTGGTTCCTGCATGACCCCTGTCAGCGCCTGACAGCACATTCTAGATCTCTCTGCTTGTCTGTCTTCCTCCCCACAGAGCGAGGGCTCCATGAGGCAGGGGCTTGTCTGATCCTGGTTACACCCCAGGGCCTGGACCAGGCTCCAGGTATTAATGCCTGGGGATGAAGGAAGGAGTGTTCCCAGGAATCCCACAGCCTGGTGTTTGTCAGTTTCTAAGGGTGCCGGGTAAGGACAGTGGTTACTGTCCTGGTTATGTCTTTTTCTGTGGTGACACAATAAAATGTTATTATTGTCATCAGTTTTCAACAATTACTGCTCAGTGAAGAATAACTCACAAAACCAACACCATCTGAGGTCTTCCCGCCCCTCACCAACTCTAGTTCATGGAGAGTCTCCTGTGACTGAGCCCCCACCATCCCTGCTCCCCGCCCTCTGCCCTCAGGCCTGAACAGAAGTCCTCTGTCCCCTCTCAGAGCCCCGTCTCCCTCAGAGACCAGCCAGTCTCTTGTTCTCCAATCTCTGCCCACTCCTGAAAATTGGCCCCTCTCACCTGCCAGGAGGAGCCTGTTCCAGGGGACATGCCTCCTGCTTGCAGGGCCTGACGGGGGCTCCATGGGGCCTGCTGTGTGCTGGTCCCTCTCTCTCTGAGGAGAACTTCCGGTCCAGAAACGCTCACAGGCCCTGCAGTCGCTGTGTGAGCTCTGCTGTCCTTCCCGCTCTGTGCTGGGCCTCCGCCCGGGGCAGGAGCACTTGGCTGGGTCACGTGGCCCGGGGGCGGAGCCTCTGAGCAGGCCCCTCCCACTCCCTCCCCGCTCATCCTTCCCTCCCTAGAGGCCCCGCCCCCTTCCCCGTCTGTCTGTTTCTATTCCCTGAACTCTGCTGAGTCCTCTGCCTTCTAGAGCAGTGATTCTCCACCCACACACACACACCACACACACACACACACACACACACACACACATATCCAAACACACACCTACACACATAAACACCTACAACACACCTACACACACCCACAGCTACACACACACACACACACATCCCTACACACACATCCCTACACATACAACTACACACAGACACCTACACACACCTACACACACCCACACACACATACCTACACATACACTTACACACACACACATGCACACACACACACACCCTTGTCTGGAAAATCACAGCCTTGGGGTGTCCGGGTCCGGGGTCCCCATGACCTGGATCAGATGCACACTCAACCTCCCCGACTGCCCTCCCTCATCCGCTTCTGGCTTTTCCCTTCAGAGCAGGAGCCTGGGGGTGGGGGTGCGTCGAACTCTTGTGACAGGGACGTCATCCCCGCAGTGCGAGGGAATCACCTGTGGAGCTTCATGAAGACTGCGAACCCCCAGGTGACACCTTAGAAATGCTGTTTCAGCCGCCGCCCAGGTCACGTGCTTGCCCAGCCTGACTGAGACCCCAGAACCCCGGTTAGGCTGCCCCACCCACCCCAGTGTTGGCCTCTGCTGTGTTTTGATCAGGGGTCTCTCAGCACAACGCACAGATCCAAACTTTCCAAATTTTGCTGGTAATTGTTCCCGTTCACAGAAACCCAGCTGGGCACCCAGGGTCTTCCTGTTGTTTTCAAATATCTGAGAAGATTGCTTTACTCACCACAGGAAGAACACACTGACTCTGGAGGAGAGAAAGGGGTCACATGAGTGATGACTGGAGAGGGGCCTGACCTCCACCTTAGCTTGCCACCAGCCTGGCGTCTGTTTTCTGGGACCGCTGCTGCTGCTGCTGCTAAGTCGCCTCAGTCGTGTCTGACTCTGTGCGACCTCATAGACGGCAGCCCACCAGGCTCCTCCATCCCTGGGACTCTCCAGGCAAGAAGACTGGAGTGGGTTTGCCACTGCCTTCTGCAGGGACAGAGACCCAGAAGCGGGTGTCAGGAGGAGCTGCAGTTCCCAGGTGAGAAGGGAAAGGTTTCCTGTATGTCCTGGGAAGAGAGGAAGCTGGTGCTGGGGGGTGGGCTGACTGCGGGCTCCCTGGTCCTCGGGTCAAGTTCCAGGAGACTCTCCCTCTCTGTGTCTGTTGCCTGAGACTTGGTTCAGAAACTGTTCAGGTCCTCCTTGCCATTATAGGGCCTCCTCTGTCACCCTGGCTGATTTTTCTGTGGTCACTGTGATCTTTCCCATGGGTGGTTCCAGGCAGGGATGGGAGCTGGCATGGGTGCCCATAGGCCCCTAGAAGGTTGGGCAGCATAGTGTGGGCACACAGGAGGGGCCCTGAGGGTCTGTTAGAGGAGGGGTCCCCTGGGGTCTAACGCCTGATGATCCGATGTGGAGTTGATGTAATAATAATAGACATAAGTGCACAGTAGTTGTAATGCACTTGAATTATCCCCAAATCACCCCCACCACTCCGCAACTGTCTTCCATGAATCCGTTCCCTGGTGCCCTTAAGGTTGGAGACCGCTGTTTAGAGGGAGGGATGGAAATCAGGCTCCTTCTCTACCTCCTTAGCCAGAGCAAAGGTCACCTGTTAATCTTCCGTGTGGCCCCATATCGCCCCCTGGAGGTCATGAGCAGACCTGGGGACAATATTAGGGGCTGCACAGGGGTGCAAACGCCAAAGGGTGTGAGCCGGCTCTGCGCCCTGGGCAGAGGGGTCGCTGACCTCCAGACTAGGGGCTGTCAGCCAGGGTCCAGGTCACTGTGGGTCCCCAGACTTCCCGACTCCATCCCAGCGCAGGGTGAGCCCAGGGAGACGATGGGCGTTGTTCAGTGGCAGGAAAACCGTCCATCCAGGTGCACGTGTGCTCAGGACGAGCTCTCAGTCCCTGAGGTTTCAAAGGAAGGGCCGGTGGGGAGTCTCTGGGGCTTTGGGGAGAGGGTGGCGGCCTGTGGGCTGGACCCCAGAAGGCCTGTCCTTCCCCACCTCTCAGCACTGGGGCTGCGCCCTAGTTCTCTGTGTCCCCATCGGTGGTCTGCTCTCGGTCTCCCCACAGCGCCGGGACCTGGGGCAGCTCCACCTCCCCCACGGGACCCCAGTCCCCCTGAGATGGAGCAACTGCAGAAGCTGGGTTCCCCTGTGCCATGCTGCTCTGGAAGTTCCCTTCCTTTCCCAGGATGCTTTGGGGGACTGAGATGTCTCCAAGGACCACAGGTGTCCCCCCAGGTCAGGGACCTTGGGATGAGGAGCTTCTCCCCAATTCCTGTGAGTTCACGCTGGGGCTCTCCCCTCCCCTGTGGTCATTCCCTTGGGATGGAGGATCAGGATTCTGAGCCACGTCAGGTCTCTGAGAGGAGGAGAAGGAATCAAGCTGCCAGCCCAGGCCCTCTGGGGAGACTAGAAGATTCTCCTGAGTAGAGATGGGAGTGGGTGTGATAATCTGGGAATGAGCAGAGGGTCTGCCTCCTCACAGATAAGAGGCCCCTGTCCTCACTCCTGACTCCGGGAGGAATAGAGTCCCGCCCTGGAGCAGCTGTGGGCACTTGCAGGTCTCCCCCCACTCTGATGCCAGGGCCCCTGTGTCCACAAGGGATATTCTCTGACCCCTCGGTGTCACACTGGGAGGGGGGTGGGGGTCTGGCTTCTGTTATGTAGATTCCCTTATCTATTTAAAGAGTATATTGAGCATGTGTGACATGTCAGCTGTGGGTTGTGTCCTGGACTCCAGACAATAGGATAGACTTGGGTCGTGGGTGAACACACTTGACTTGTGATGGGGAGGCAGACACTCAGAGAAGATCCTGGAAATAAGGAGCTAATTATAATGGAGGGATGGACTGAAGGGGAAGGGTCTAATGCATCCGGAGTCTGTCATGGAATCTCAGCTGGACTGCGAATCATGGAAGGCACCCCTGAGAAAGTGACCTTTTGCCTGAGATGTGAAGGGTGAGCAGACCCTCAGCAGAGAAGGACAGGGGCTGAGAGGGCAGAGCTACCTGAGGGGAGTCTGGCCTTCAGGTGGGCCTGGCTGGGAGGAGGAGCTGACAGAGTCCAGTGTGGGGAACTGGGAGAGTGGGGAGGACCGTGGACGGAGTAGGTTGCTGAGGGTCGGAGGCTGCTGGGCCGTGGGAGCTGCTAAGTGGGAAGGAGGTGGGCAGCCCTGTGGAGGCGCCCGACTGTGGAGGAGCTCTGCCGCCCTCTGGTGGCCAAGGAGGGGAGTGTTAGAAGGGAAAGGTCCTCAAGCAGGTTTTCTCCTAAGACAGCTCAAGAACTTGTCAAGTGTTTACATATCACTTTACAAACCCCAGGGACAGAGGATCCTGGCAGGCTACAGGCAGGAGGTCGCAAAGGATCGGACACGACCAAGTGACTAACCCTTTCAACACTACATGTCATTTATGCTCAATCATGTCCCACTCTGACTTTCCAACTCTCTCATCCAAGATCTTCTCTTACATTCCCCACTCCAAGATTTCATTCAGTTGAGATTTGTGCTGATACCAGGCCAATTTCTCTTTGTAGAAGAGGATCCAGTTGCAACATTCTCAGCCCTGGGGCAGGACTGGAGCATCTGTAAGTAGGAGGAGGGTGAGGAAACCTCCGTGTCCCCTGCCTGTGCGAGATGGTCCATGTGGACATGCAAAGGCTGCATTTCCTTTTCTCCCCTGACCCCTTAGTGTCTTCCCCATGGGGCAGGGCCAGGTGGAATTGGAAGACCAGGGGTGGTGTGGTGATTCTGAACCTCCTCTTCCCGCCTTCTCTATCTCTGCCCCCATCAGGGGACCTGGTCTTCATGGTGGGAAGGAAGGTGGGGCTTCTCCATCAGCCCCTGATCAGAGATTCTTTCAGCAAAAGGGACACAGGGATCAAGCACGCTAGCTCTGGCCTCAGCGTCCCTGTCACCCCGTATGATTGTAGTAACTGAATTATTAGGATCTAATGGCCTCTTTAGCATTCTAATTTAATTATTAGATTGTTTTTACTTCTTTTTACCTTTTGATATTTGAAGTTTCAAAGGTGAATCTCCATCTTCCTTGAGCCTGATTAGGGTTGATGCCAGGGCAGGTCAGTTGTCTTAAAGGTTATCTTTTATAGCAGCTTTAGTTTCACAGCAGAAGTGAGGGAAGGTACAAATTTTCCTAGGGACCTGCTGCCCACAAGTGTAGGGCCTCCTCCATATTCGGCCTTCCACACATGAGGTGTACATTTTATCAATTGATGAACCCACATGGATACATGAAAATGACCCAGCTTCCATAGCTTCCATTAGGGTTCACAGTTGGTGCTGTAAATTGCATGGGCTTGAACAAGTGATTATCAGCAACATGGGCTTCCCTGGTGGTGCCGTGGTAAAGAATCATCCTGCCGGTTCAGGAGACCCGGTTTGATTTCTGGGTCAGGAAGATCTCCTGGAGAAGAAATGGCAAACCACTGGAGTGTTCTTGCCTGGGAAATCTCATGGATAGAGGAGCCTGGCGGGCTACAGTCTATGGGGTCGCCAAAGAGTTGCACATGACTTGGCAACTAGAACAACCACAATGTCAGTGACAGGCCTGCTGCCAAAGTCACAGCATCAGGGCTAGTGAGTATAGAGCAAGTGGATGTGTGTCTGCAGGGCTAGTGAACACAGAGCTGATGGTTGTGTGTCTGTATATTCAAAAAGTATGACACACATTGCTTGTTTATTGACCCATACTCAAATATGGAAACCTCATGTGTGGGGTGGCCATGATGAACCAGTGTCTACCTACAAGTTAAGCATTGCTTAGAGGACTTTCCTGGTGGCTCAGTGGATAGGATTCCGCCTGCCAAAGCACAGTACATGGGCTTGATCCCTGATTAGGAGGATTTCACCTGCTTCGGAGCAACAAAAGCCATGCATCAGAACTACTGAGTCTGTGCTCCAGAGACCACGAGCTGCAATGACTGAAGTCTACTTGCCTAGAGCCCATGCTCGGGAGTAGAGAAGCCACCGCATTGAGAAGCCGGTGTATCACAACGAAGAGTAGCCCCTGCTCACTGCACTAGAGAAAACCGGTGGAAAAGCAATGAAGACCCAGTGCAGCCAGAAATTTAAAACAAAATAAAAATAATAAGAATAGTTCAGAATTTAATGTTTTTCCTGAAGTTGTCAGGTGTTCTTTTCATGTCCTTCTTTCTCAAACATCCAGGACCCCACAGAAAGGTTGATTTTCCACAGGCTGAGGACCTGCTCTGCCATTTGGGTGACTGCACTGCAAATTTGTTTTCAGTTTAGACAGCCACTAGCGAGCATCCTGCCTTTCACACTGACCATCAGCTCTGCAGTGAACACCTCACCACAAATCTCCGCCCCTGTGGAGTATGATCCAGGAGCTCATTCATTCAGCACACAGGTATGAAACTCCCTGCACCAGGCCTGGAGCTGGCCAGTGGACTCAGCAGAAGCAGGACAGGTGAATCCTTCCATGTCTGAGCTCCCAGCTCAGGGTTCCTCTTAGAACTGGAGTCCTGGTCAACAGGTGTGCACGCTGAATGTCACTGTATCCACTAAACTGCATTTGCAGGGGGAGTATAGGAGAATGTCCATTTCCAGCATCCTCACCCTTTATGGGAAAATTCTGTGAGGAGATAGCACGTGTGTCCATATGCCCATCTCCCTGCCCACATCCCTCCTTTATCCCCTACCCATCCTTCCATTCATCTTATCATGAAGTCCTTTGGCTGTGCCTCTGTGGTTGATCAGATGCCAGGACCCCTGAGATACCCTCAGTAGCTCCTTCTGCTGCTCTGTTTAAACACCATGGTTCCACAGGTGGTGCACCTGAGCCCGGGGGATTCCTGCAGAGTCTGTCCCCAGGGAAGATAGGAGAGGCCCCTGGGACCCAGGTGACCATTATCGTTGGTATCTCGAGCATTTTGCGTGACTGTTTGGGATGCTGGATGAGTTAGACCTGAGCCCTTGGGAAGTGTAGTGCTGGGTTTGGGTGTCAGACTTACCCCTGTCAATGGTACATTTGTGGAGAAGAGGAATTTGGGGTGACTGTGGAAGCCCTAGTTCCTTCTCTTCCCTGGGGTTCACAGGCAGATGGACAAGCCCTCAGGTGATGGATTGTACCCTGGAGAGTGGTCTCAGGCCCCACTTGTCCTTCAGCAGGACCCGTGCTCTGTTGGAAGCATGGAGAGATGGCAAACGCCCTGCTACTGGCTCAGGGCTCGGCCTGGAGGAGCTGGGAGGGTAGCCCAGGCCTGCTGCTCAGCCTTGCTCCCTGGGCCGCGGGGGATCATTTGGGGAATGAGGGAACAGGAGGCTCTGCTCGGGGGGCCTCCAGGCTAGCTGATGGCTGTCTCCAAGGTCAGGTACCAAGGGTCAGGACTTAGTCATGAAACGCTCCCTCCAAGTTGTAGACAAGATGGTCATCTGACACTCGGCGGGGAGATACTCTGAGAGGCCAGAGTTACTTCTCAGCCTCCTTGGGGACACCCTCCAGGTGCAGGATCATTCACCCGGGAGTTATCATGGGTGCAGATTCAACTAATACACAGACAGGAGAAAGTGCTCCCGATTGACAAACTAGAGCAAACTGGGTTATCCCTGAACACCTCCTCCTATGTTCGTCTTTCTTATAGAATAGAAATCAGCAGGATATCCAGCCGTCCCTTCCCATTGAGCCCTTCTTGCTGCAGCCCCTGGGATGAGCACAGCAGAGACACTGTCCATGGTGCTGATCAACACAGGCTGCCTAGGGGCTGGGAGCTGTGGTCTTTGAGTCGTATCTGCTTTCTTTTCATTCTGAAAAATTGGGCATTGCTAGTGAAGAAGATGCTCCCCTGTGGCTCAGATAGTAAAGAATCTTCTTGCAATGCGGGAGACCTGGGTTTGATGAGACTACGGAGATGAGAATGGATATCCACTCCAGTATTCTTGCCTGGAGAATCCCATGGCAGAGGTGTCTGGAGGGTTACAGTCCCTGGGGTTGCAAAGAGTTGGACAGACTGAGCAAGTTTCACTTCACAGAAAAGAAGAGGTGGGGATTGCTGCAGGGAGCGTGGACAGGCCTTGATCTCCAGGCCTAGGGCCAGTGAGATTTTTGCAGACGTCATGGCAGGACGTGACCCCACATGAGCATGACAAAGTCCAAGCTGCCCAGGGCACATTGAGGGAGGGAAGACGGTGACCACGGCCTTGAGAGGAGTGGCGGACAGAGCACAGAACCCTAGGCGATGTCCACAAGCTCAAGCCCACAATCCGAGAATGTGCCCCACGATTAAGGAAACCTACGGAAGACATTCAGATCACGTGACTGGGAGATTGTGGTGGGGAATATATCTGGCTGAGCCCAGTACTTTCATAATATTTCTTATAAATAAAGACAAAGGCAAGAGAGGCAGAGCCGGAGGAGATGGGATGATGGAAGGAGAGTTTGGGGAGACTTCAAGATGTTCCACTGCTGGCACTGAAGATGCAGGAAGGGGCCACAAACCCAGGAAAGCAGGCAGCCTCTCACAGCTTCGAAAGGCAAGGAAATGAACTGTCTGTAGAATCCAGAAAGAACAGGGTCATACTGACACCTTGATTTGCATAGATTTGTGCCACTCAATTTGTGGTCATTTGTTACAGCCTGATAGGATGGTCTTGAGGTGTGACCTTGTCTAATCCAGGACTGTGTGCCTGGGGGATAAGGAGTAATTTAGACCTAAATCATGATCGGAAGCTTTGCAGGTGGTTTCTCTTACCTCTCATCTCCTCTCAGCACAAATGACACTTGCCACTGGCCGAGCATGCTTATCAAATGTGGGCTCTGTGCCTTAGTGCACACACCAGCTTTATTTGTGCGAGTGTGGGGACCTGATCTGAGTGGACCTGTATGAGAACAGCACCTATCCCAGAACTGATGGAGAGACTGAGAACTGTTAGCCCAGGTGTGTGGTGGGGGCTTCAGGTGAGATGCGGGTAGAAAGGCCCTTGGGACACTTTGAGTAGGAGACAGGTGGGCCCTTTGCCATGGTAGCCAGGTTGATTTTTAGGTAGAGCCCTGCAACTCCACCCTTAGGCTCGTGTGTGTGTGTGTGTGTGTGTGTGTGTGTGTGTGTGTGTGTGGTAGCCTCATGAGCCACATTGGAGAACAAAATGGTGTGTGTGTGCGGGGCGGGTAGCCTCATGACCCACATTGGAGAACAAAGTGGAAACCAACAGGAAGTGGACAGAGGTCACGGGAAGTTCCTGGGAGGGCCTTTCTCAGAGCATGGCTTCTGGGTCCTTCCTTTCCGTGACTCTGATTGCTCCTCTGTCCCCCCAGAGGGAACAATGACCTCAGGGCTCAGGCCCTTAGGGAAACAACAGAAACCCACGGATAGAGAAGGCATTCTGGATCCTGGATCTGTGGACAGACAAAAGTTCCCGCCCCATCACCAACTCAGTGGAGATGAGTTGAAGCAAACTCCAGGGGACAGTGAAGGACGGGGAAGCCTGGGGTGCTGCAGTCCATGGGGTCCCAAAGAGTCAGAAACAAGTTAACAACTGAACAACAAAAACTCATTGGAGGCAGCCACCAGTTGGGGCCAGCAGGGCCTGGTGAGGAGGACCAGAGCACTCAGGATGCCAAGAGGCTGCACAGGGGCCTCACCCAGAATATGTGTCTCACACACGACTCGTCCTTCCTTCCTGACTCGGGTTCTAGTGGGTCTCAGGTGGTCCCACATTCTGTGCTCCAGAGACTCCATTCCAAGTGAGCAAGCACTGGGAGGTGTCTGGGACCCCAGGGCAGTGTGAGGACTGCCGAGTGCCCGTGTGGCTGCAAAGGGTCTGGTGACCCTCCTTTCCTGTTAGCATGACCCCCACCTCCATTCTCACAGCCTTCCCCTTACTTTCCCACAGGGAATAGATGAGGAGGTCAGGTAACCAGAGCTAATACTTTCCCTGTGGGACCATGGAGAAACGGGAGCAGAGATTCAGGTGAATTTCTTGCTGGACAGGACTCAAGGGCAGTATATTTTGCAAGCAGGGGAGGGAAAGTGCTCTTTATGCAGATCTCTCAGCTGGTCACAGTGGGTCACAGGCCAGTCTCTTGCCCTGTTGAAACCTCCCCCCACTGTGGGAACTGCAGTCTGAGTTCTGGTCCATCCAGGGTTCAAGGCAGCCTGTCAGGGTCTCCAGGAATCCAGGAGGACCCTGAGCCTGGCCCCAGGTTCCCGAATAGCCTCAGGTCTCAGAGCTGGTTCTCTGCCTCAGGCTCCAACTCTTGACCTCAACTGGGTCTTCGGTCTTGGGTCTCAGGTAAGCTCTTTCCCACAGTCCGTAAGGACACTTGTCTGGAGGAACTAATGACCTACATCTGCTTTGTGGTTGATTTGACAGTAAACATCTGTGTCGGGGCGTAGTAATTCCTGCAAAAGAAAACCGATGCCTCGGAGCTCATGTAACCTTCTCAGATGACTTACCAGGGATTCCCGGCCCCGGGTTCCCCAGGGCTGCTCTGTGGGGGTCTGGTTTTATCAGAGGTTTTTGGCCCAGACCTCCCTCTTCTTCATCTCTTTTCCCATCTTTCCTGCTATTTTTTGGACCTCCAAGCACAGCCAGGTGTGCAAGGGGCATTTCTTGAGCCCCTTGGGCTTATGGGACCAGACCGTGGATACCCACACTCACCTGGTAGATGGGAGCTGGTGATCTGGCATCAGGTAGGGAGGCCTGGGCACAGGAGAGAACGGGCATAGGGAAAGAGGGAAGGAGAGTCATTTCTCCCGTGCAGCCATCTCCAAGCCTGCAGCCCCCACTGCAAATCCTATCGGGGCCCTGTTTGCCACCCTTGTTAGCCGGGCTCCCCTGACTGATGGTCCCGTGCCCACTCTCTTCCTGGCTCAACTCCAAGGATCTCCTGAGGTCAAGTCAGGGGACCAGGGCAGCCTCAGGATAAGGTGGTGGGTGGTCATGCCCCTGAAGCGCATCCAGCTCCCAGCTTGGTGGGACTTGCCATGTCCTAACTACTTTCATGAGCTTCCCTGGTGGCTCAGAAGGCAAAAAATCTGCCTGCGATGCGGAGCCCGAGGCTCGATCCGTGGGTCAGGGAGATGCCCTGGAGAAGGCAACGGTAACCCACTCCAGTATTCTTGCCTGGAGAAATCCATGGACAGAGGAGCCTGGCGGTCTACAGTCCATGGGGTCACATGAGTCAGACACGACTGAGCGATTTTCAACTGCCCTCGAGTGAAGGGTGTCTCACAGTGCTTCAGGGTTGGACAGTCCCCCTGCCCTGAGCCTGTGAAGCACGGACGCTGGGGAGAAGAGACAAGGAAGGGATGTACTTACCTGGGAGACAGAGCCGCCAGAGGGACCACGTCCTGGGAGAAGAAATAGAACTTAACACCGGGCATGTGAGGAAGCTTAGCCCATGCTCCGAGGAGAGGCTGGATGTCCACCTTCTGGTGAACTATGGGAGAAAGAGCCCCATGAAGGGAGAGACACTCTGGCAATTTAAAGCCCCAGTGAGGGCGAGGGGGCCTGCCAGGATTATAAGCCTTAGGACAAGCAGCCTAGGCATTAGGGGTCCCCTGTTCTGAAGCCCCAGAGAAAGGACCAGAGACGCCGGGGGTGGCAGGCAGGAAGAGACGTGGCAGGGCCTGACCGGCGCTCCCCGCTGTCCTGGGCTGAACAGACACTCACCTGAGGTGGACGCTGGAGGCCAGTTCCCTCTGTTGTGGTGCAGGCAACCGGGGTTAGAAAAAAAAAAAGCAACAGGCTTATTTGTGAGGAGTGTAGAGGGAGGCCAAGGCTTTGTTGTCAGAACATGGGGCAGGAGGATCCCTATGTCCAAGCAGAGGCTGGATACCTCCTTTCTCCACCAAGGATGCTTAGAGGGGAGGGCCCAGCAAGGAAGCTGAGGAAGTCCTTAAGAAGCCATATCTGCCCCGAGTCCAGAGGGGCAGGACCATAGGCTAATAGGGTTCAGAAGAAAGTGGCCAGCAAAGGGACCAAGGCTCTGCGAAAGGCATCCATGCATCTAAAGCTTTGTCTGAGTGGATGCATCACGCCTGTGGAGAGAGCAGGGCCAGTGTGTGGGGAGGAAGGGGGAAGCCAGTGACTCTGGGATCTCACTGAGTGCAGTGTCGCTGCTGTGGCCACCTGCCCTCATGCAGGAGATGCTGACATGTGACAGTGGCCTGTCCTCTGTCTCCATTACCTGGACCTTGAGTGTAAAGACATCCCACCTCCTGCTGACCTGGCAGGATGTTGTCTCATGCGTCAGGGGCTGTTGTTAATGCATCGGCCACGTGGGGGCATTTGACCCCACGTGGCCTGTCCAGACTTCCATTCTCTGGCCAAGTGTGGACTTGGCGAGGACGACCCTCAGATCCTGGCCCTGTGACAGCCCCTCATCAGAGTAGCTGGATTTAAATATATGGGAAGACATACCTTTTTCTGAGTACTTACAACCTGCCAGCCTACATATAGGGAACTAGGACAAGGAGGGGTCTTAATTGTGTTAACTGATAGATGAGGCTTCTCTGGTGGTTCAGAGGTAAAGAATCCACCTGCCAATGCAGGATATGTGGGTTCGATACCTGGGTCAGGAAGAGTCCCTGGAGAAGGAAATGGCAACCCACTCTAGTATTCTTGCCTGGGAAATTCCATGGACAGTGGAGTCCATGGTGTGGCAAAGGAGTTTGAGACAACTTCACAACTAAATAACAAAATAAATGAGGATGGTTTTAAGGAAGCCGCCACAGACGTCAATACCTGGTGAGGGAGGAACTGAAGGATGAGAGAGAATATCCATGGGGCAGTGGGGAGGTCCTGGAGATCCAGGCCGAGAATGGGAGGGTGGGGTGTCCTTCCTCTAGGACTGGGGTCAATCTGGGGGCAGGAGCAGAATCTGGGAATGCCATTGTACCTGTGAAGGAAAAGGAAACATCCCAGGGCAGCCACCAGTGTCAGCACAAGCAGGAGCCCAATCACGATGCCAACAATGGTCCCCACATTGAGCGCTTGGGTGTTTTCTTGCCCTGAAAGCAGGAGAGAAAGAGAGAGGGGAAGTGGGGTCCGAGTTCACTGGAGGGAATATCCCGAGGAGTCTTACAGGGAGAGGTCCTGGTTAGGAGGAAGGAAATGCTCTGAGGTCTGTGTGTTTTCTCATCACAGTATCCTCCTGACTCTCCCACTGCACGGGCTTGCATCGTTTTACTCTTCATCAAATTTGAAACCTTGGACTTGCTCTAGCTCTCCATTCTCTCACTGTAGCCATTTCCATGTCCTGTTCATTTTCCTTTGAAGGACTCTTTTCTTCTCACATTATACCCCTCCCTCTGTTTTTTTGTTTCCATAACAATTGTTGGTCTTAGAGGATAGCTCCTCTCCAGTCCACTCAACATTGATTAGTAGTAATAATATTAATGAACTGTTTCCGGGTCCTCCTGTGCGACCGGCACAGTGGGAAATCCTTCACACCCATTTGTTCTGATCTTTCCATCCCCACGAGGGAGGGGTTGTCATCCCCACTGTGCATTCATAGATTTGAGACACACATGCTTCAATAAAGGAATGGAAGTCATAGAATTAGGACCAGAGGAAACAAAAATGTAACCAACTTGTTTAACTCTAGAGCTAAAACCCAAAACGCTGAAAACCAAAATATCACCTTGCATGCTGACCCTGTGTAGGTACTCAGGGAAGAATTTTAATCTCATTCACTTCCTAGTGAACATCTTCACAGCAGCCCTAAGATCCAGGTCTTCTTCTCCAGTTTTACTGACAGGGAAACTGAGGCACAAGATCCAGTGCCTTGCCTACAGTCAAACAGCTCTCACAAATAATAACCAAACTATGAAAAAATTAGCTAGGTTTTGCATAATTAATTAAACACACTGTTCTACAGGCTCTGAAAGACTACATCCTCATTATTTGCATTCATTACACACCCACTTCCAGTGAAATTACAAGGGAAGATGTAGAGGTGTTGAGGGTCACTCAGAGTGCTCAGCTGGGGAGCTGGGGTCACATCTGCAGACTCTGACTGGGAGGAGACCCTACACAGGTGGGACCCTGCATTCTCTGTCCTGACACCGTTGATTGTCTGGGACAGCAGCATCTTCTCAGTGATCCGTAAACTCTGCTCATCGATTCACTGACAATGGGATGCATGTCCCCATATCACTTGGTCTGTTTGCACCCAGATTGGAAGGCTCATGGGATTTCTAAGAGGGAGCGATTGACTACCAAAGAGCATGACCTTTGTCTGTGGTTCCTGATCATTTGGACTGGTGCCTCTGTCCATGGAATTCTCCAGGCAAGAATACTGGAGTGGGTTGCCATTTCCTCCTCCAGGGGATCTTCCTGACCCAGGCATCAAACCTGCATCTCTTAGTTTCCTGCATCAGCACTGGCAGGCAGGTTCTTCAGTTCTTTACCACTAGCCCCACCTGAGAAGCCCCTACAGAGGGTAGAGGATACATCAAACATGAGGACAAGTCCAGTTCTTCGATTCGTCCCATCTGAGAGCTCCTTGGGATGAGCCTTCCATCTCAGGGTCAAAACTAGCCTCCTCTCTACTGTGGTTTTCCACTCCTAATGTGCTTGTCTGAGATTGACCTGGGTAGCTATATAATCAAGGTCCATGTCTAAAGCACTGGAGTCCTTAGTGTGGGAGGCTGGCTGTCTCCATGTTGGGCACGTCTGAGGAGAACCTGCTTCTCAAGTAAGATGTGTTCTTCCTCACTGTTAAATTACTTAAACAGGGTCAAAGAAAATCTGGAGCTGAAGTAAAAGAACTGAAAACAATAACTTAGATGGGAGACTCCTCATCACATTTGAGCAGGTAGAGGAAAGAATCATGAAACATGAAGATAGAAAAAAAAAGAAGTTATTCAGACTGGGGAGTAGAAAGGGAAAAAAATTGATGAATACTGACTCCAGGCAAAGTATTATGCAGAACTCCATCAAGTGCACAAACACATGCAGTGTAGCAGTTCTTGCAGTAGAAGAGAGGGAAAAATGCAATGAAAAAAGATATAAAAATGTAATGGTTTAGAACTTCCCAAACTAGATGAGATCACATACTAGAGATAGTTAAGGAACTCCAAAAAAGGATAACTCAAGATATAGACACTGTGACACAATATAGTCAAATTGTTGAAAGTCCGAGGGAAAGAGGAAGTGAAAAGTGCAACAAAGAGAATGACTTATCACTTACGGTGGATCTTCAATCAGGTGAAAAGCAAATTTCACATCAGAGGCCAGGGCCAGAAAGTATTGAGATGCCTGATTTAAGTCGTACAAAGGGAGACTGTCAACCAGGAAAGCAATGTACAGAGAAACTCTCCTTCAATGAAGCTCAAATTTGGACTTTCCCAGATAAACAGCAGTCGAGGGAGTTTATTCCTTGGAG
This sequence comes from Dama dama, assembly GCF_033118175.1. Lineage (NCBI taxonomy): Eukaryota > Metazoa > Chordata > Mammalia > Artiodactyla > Cervidae > Dama > Dama dama. Next base: position 56,970,746 of record NC_083684.1, read on the forward strand.
ACGTGGGATACATGAAATGTAAAAGGAATCCTTTAAGATGACTGAACAAACATTACACAGTAACGCAGAGCCATAGGAATACATGAAGAACAGTGGTCAAAGGGACACGGTAGGTAGCTATCTTATTTAAGCCAGTATTATTGTCTTTTATGTAATCACTTGTTTTTGTTTTTTATTTCAAATGTATTGCATGAAACGATATTTATAAATCTATATAATCGGCATACATTGTATACGGATGGCTGAAATATATGACAGTAAGTGTATAGAATGGGGGGAATGGAGATGTATAGGAGCACATTGTTTGTATTATACATCATAGAATCTAGTTGGTATGTCAACTCGATAGATATATGTTTAAGATGTAACTGTCATCTTCAAGTTAGGCACTAAGAAAAAAACTGGAATACATTGGAAAGTGGAAGAACAGAATCAAAATGACACATATGAAAGGAAATCACCTAAATCCCAAACAGGAAGTAATAGAGTAATTAATGAATAAAGCATGGAGGACATATGGCAAGTAGCTAGATGGCAGAAGCTCTTTCTTATCAGGAAGTATTTGAATGATAGGTAGCCTCAACCTTCAAATTAAAGGCAGAGATTGACAGAATGGATAAAAATTATAACCCTCTCTTTACTCTCTTCAAGAGACTCACTTTAGATACAAAGACATAGAAGGTTGAAGTAAGGTTGGAAAAAGATATTTTATGCAAATAGTCAAGAAAAGAGAATTGTGGTGGCTGTATGAGTGTCTGATATAATCACCTCTAAGCCAAAAAAGCCTGCAGGAGACATTAGGGCCTTACATATCAACAAGAGTTTCCATCCATCAAGGAAATAGAACAATTATAAGCATTATGCACCTAACACCACCAGAGTTGTGAATCAAAAATGGACAGGATTGAGGGGAGAAAGAGCTCTGCCATAACAGTGACACTACAACACCCCACTTTCAATAATGGACACAGCATCCGGGAGAATTTCAGTGAGAAACTAGAGAACATCAAAGCACTGTAAGCAGAGACCTAACCGACCAACAGGCAACACAGAATCATGGGAGTTTATGTTTCGCAAATCACAGTCCTCAAGGCCCCCATCTCTCACCACACATGACCACCGCCCATCCTGTGAGGAAATGGTGTTGCTTCCACTGTAGAGACGATGGTGCAACTAAGAAAGACAAGTGGAGGGACCTGGAGTTGAATGTGACGGCAAGCCTGTAATCACAACAGTGCCAACCAACATACTGAACACTTACTGCCTGAAGACACGTCTGCTGTGATTCCCACCTTCACTGGAGCGCGTACTCACAAAGCTCTACAAAGTGCCTCATAAACACCATTGTACACACAAGAAAAAGGAGATTTAGGCTTCATGACTCACTGGGGCTTCCCAGGTGGCACTAGTGGTAAAGAACCCGCCTGACCAACAGGAGACACAGATTCAGTCCCTGGGTGGGGAAGATCCCCTGGAGGAGGACACGGCAACCCCTGCAGTGGAAGCTGGAGTCTTAACCACTGACTGCCCAGGGAGTCCCAGGTACTGGTTTTAGTGCTGCTTCCAGCGGTCTGGGGAACGAGGCTTCACAGCAGAGGGCCAGGAGAAATCAGGGGATGAGGAAGGGAGAGACAGCACACATTCCAATTGCTTGAAGTGAAGGAAATGAGATGATAGGCTAATTCCTGGTGGAATTAATAAAGGAAGATTATCCAGGTTAAAATGGTCTTCACTGGTGGCTTATATGGAAAACAGTGCCTGCAGTGCAGTAGACACGGTGCGATCCTTGGGTCAGGACGATCCCTTGGAGTTGTGAATGGCAACCCACTCCAGGATTCATTCCTGGGAAATCCCATGGACAAAGTATCCTAGTGAGCTATAGTCTGTGGTGTCAAAGAGTTGGACACCACTGAAGGACTAACACTGGAGGCAATGATAGTAACTCACAGGTCACACTCAGCCTGTGGGGGTCACTTTTGCTGGAGTTGGCCCTGTTGGACACCTCACACTGATAATCCCCGGCGTCCTTTCTGCTGACAGGGTCTATGGTGAGGATGCTATTGTCCAGGGACAGTGTCATCCCCCTTGTGAGGAGGAGACTCTGGCTTTTGAAGAACCAGCGTATGGAGACCCCAGTCTCATCTGTGAGGCAGGTCAGGACCACGGGACCCTCATGTTCTGCGATTGTGGTGTTGCTGGCTTGGAGGGAGGGCCATGCCACTGGGTCTCTGGAGAGACAGAGGGGTGACTGCTGAGAGGGGGTCAGGGGCCTGGGCCATGCTCCCTCCTCAGTCTCGGGGCCCAGTGACCTCTGTACAGGCGCCTGTAAGGAAGGCCCTGGGTCTCTTACAGGTGACAATGGGAGAGATGATCACACATCTCCTCTGACCCCCAGATCACACCAGGGGGACCCCTGCCTGGTTGCTGGGACAACACTCTAATATTGGACAGCTCTGCGGTATCAGCCTTGGGAACCTTGATTTTCTGACTGTGGGGCTATCCAGGCCAGTCAGGGAGTGTAGGATCTGAGAGAACATGTTATGACGGGAATAAAGAGAACCTGGGCGTACTGCTGGGGCCTCACACTGACAAGCCGGGAGCACTGTGTGGCTGGGTTAGAGGCTGTGTGGCAGGAAAGATTGAAGTTTCCCTCTGGATGGTAAGAGGAATCTAAGGGGGAAGTGGTGGTGTGTCCACCTCATTTGGAGCAAAAGAGCATAAAGCCACACATGGTGCAATCAGAGGGAAGGGAAGTTCCTGGTCTTATTAGGGCCCCTGGGTCCTTCTGAGCTGTTCACATACTCTGAAAAATTTGCAATCATTACCCTTCATGCTCACTCACTGTGAGCCTGAAATATTAATTTCTTTCTCCCATCATATTCTGGTGATCCTCAGGCACCAAGAGAGAGCAGCCCATCCCCTCCGTGTCTTGATTCAAGGTGGACCTGCCTGGACTTGCCTGGGACCGGAAGTCATGGCCAGCCTGGGTGTCCAGGGGTGACGGCCCATGTACTCGGACCTGAGAGGGATGGGTATGGATTGGCTCTGGCAGCGTTCATTTGCGTGGGCAGCCCGGATCACACAGGAACAGAGGTTACTCACAGAGGACCTTCAGGGTGAATGGGTCACTGCGGCGGACACTCACTGGGTTCCGGGCTTCACACACATAGGGCCCTGTGTCTTTCCTTGTCACACTGAACACAGTGAGAGTCCTCTTGTCCTCGGACAGCTCCAGCCTCGTGCTGCTGGGGAGGCTCTGATCGTTGATCCACCACATGTAGGAGGTGTCCTGGGTCTCAGGTCCACACGTTAACACCACAGTGTCCTTGTGCTCCCAGGGGTTGGAGTTGTTGCTGGTGATGACGGGTGTGTGTAACACCACTGTGCAGATAACAGAGAGAACACTGCCCCCGAGTTTCCCTGGTGGCTCAGACAGTAAAGAATCTGCCTGCCAATGCAGGAGACCTGGGTTCAACCACTGGGTTGGGAAGATCCCCTGGAGATGGGAATTGCTACCCAGTCAGTATTCTTGCCTGGAGAATTCCAAGGACAGCGGAGCCTGCCAATCAGAGTCTTCAAAGAATAAGGCAGGTTTGTGTCTGGCAAGACAAATGCATGTGGAGCTAAGCTCAGAGAGTGTGAGGCCACCTGCTCTATGTCTGGGAGAAGCACAGACTTCCTCGGGGGTTGACTGTGCAACAGCGTTTAGTGGTGGACAGAACTGGGTGGGATTCAGGGACCATCTGACATCTGTCCAGGTTTCATCAACCAGCCTCATGAGAGCGTTCCCTGGGATGCACCCCAGGGGATGAGGAGCTGCCCGGAGCTGCTTCTCTCTCTTCCTCCCTGGGGATGCTGAGATTTCTCTGAGTCTCCCAGTCCCCCAGGGCAGTTGACTAACAGCCTGGGGACCCTGTACCTATGTGAAAGTCTCATGAAGCAGGATCAGGTTGCATCCCTGCGGGGATGTGGCTTTCAGGGCTGAGCCTTTGCTGGTGACCAGCTTAGGAGCCTAGGGATTTGGCACAGGCTTCCCAGTGTCACTGGAGGCAGGAGCCCTGGGACAGGGTCTGGGAGGGGCTTCCTGGGGCTGAGCTTCTCTGTGAGGATCCCTCGGGTCCCTCAGGCTAGGTCTTCACCAAGTCCTGCAGGGTCTTCCTCAGGGTCATGGTAGAAGGGAGGGGCCCAGGGGCCTCTCCCTCGGCTGAGTCCCTCCCATCAGTCAGAACCTCTGTCTACACTGTGTCTGCAGGGTCTGGGTTCCTGGAAAGCATTCTGACCCTTTGGAGTTTGTCTCCACAGTGTGTGTCCTACACTAAATGTTCAAACCCCAACACAGGACACCATGCAGAGAGGGATGGAAGCACCATCCCAGTCTGTCAGTCCTGTGTGTGTGAACAGAATTCACCTCACCCAAAACCCCAAGGTCAGAGAAGAGGCACTCACGGTGTACCTGGAGGTGTCCGATTTGTCTTTCATTCTGTAAATCATTCTTTAAAATGAGCAGAGTGTAGGATCCTGTGTCTTTCTGGGTGACGTGCTGGATCAGCAGGGTTCCACTGGGGTAAAATGTCTCCCGACCGCTGTGTGCAGGCCCTTTGGTAGTTACATTAGTGTCCGGTCTATATGATGCGATTAACTGGCTGTTTTCTACCCTTTCTCCTCTGTACCAGGTATAGCCTAGCGGATTCTCTGACACGTTGTGGGCAAGTAGAAGGACATCCGTCCCTTCTGCAGCAAGTGGGGGCACCGTTTCAATAGTGAGCTGGGCAGTGGTGGGGGCGTGCCGGAAGGTTAAGAGTGAGACTAGGAGGGAAGAAAGAGAAATCAGTTAATATTCTGACCTGTGTGGGGGATGGGAAAATGGTGCCCTGGATCCTGAGCAGGTCTCTTCATCCCTCAGCCTTGGTGTGTTTTTATACTGTGTGGTGTGTTTTTATACTGTGTGAGGCTGTGTGCGTGCGTGTGTGTATATGTGTGTGTGCGTGTATATGTATGTGTGTATGTGTGTGTCTGTGTGTACATGTGTGTGCATACATGTGTGTGTCTTTGTGTATATGTGTGTGTGTGTATGTGTGTGTGTGGGTGTGTATGTGTGTGTGTCCTCCTGGTTCAAGGTCAGCAGCATGACCCCCATCACTTCCGCCACTCTGGGCTCTGTATTTCCTGTTTCCCCAGCTGTCCCCCGGCTCACTCCCTTGCTGCCCTCACACACCTGCTCACATTCAGGGGCCTCTTGGGAGCTGCCCCCAACAATGACCAGCTGCTGTAAAGACCCTCTGTGTTCACTTGCTGACCCTTCCCTGTCTGGTTCCTGCATGACGCCTGTCAGCGCCTGTCAGCACATTCTAGATCTCTCTGCTTGTCTGTCTTCCTCCCCACAGAGCCTGGGCTCCGTGAGGGCAGGGGCTTGTCTGATCCTGGTTACACCCCAGGGCCTGGACCAGGCTCCAGGTATTAATACCTGAGGATGAAGGAAGGAGTGTTCCCAGGAATCCCACAGCCTGGTGTTTGTCAGTTTCTAAGGGTGCCGGGTAAGGACAGTGGTTACTGTCCTGGTTATGTCTTTTTCTGTGGTGACACAATAAAATGTTATTATTGTCATCAGTTTCCAACAATTACTGCTCAGTGAAGAATAACTCACAAAACCTACACCGTTTGAGGTCTTCCTGCCCCTCACCAACTCTAGTTCATGGAGAGTCTCCTGTGACTGAGCCCCCACCATCCCTGCTCCCCGCCCTCTGCCTGAACAGAAGTCCTCTGTCCCCTCTCAGAGCCCCGGCTCCCTCAGAGGCCAGCCAGTCTCTTGTTCTCCAGTCTCTGCCCACTCCTGAAAATTGGCCCCTCTCACCTGCCAGGAGGAGCCTGTTCCAGGGGACATGCCTCCTGCTTGCAGGGCCTGACGGGGGCTCCATGGGGCCTGCTGTGTGCTGGCCCCTCTCTCTCTGAGGAGAACTTCCGATCCAGAAACGCTCACAGGCCCTGCAGTCGCTGTGTGAGCTCTGCTGTCCTTCCCGCTCTGTGCTGGACCTCCGCCCGGGGCAGGAGCACTTGGCGGGGTCACGTGGCCCGGGGGCGGGGCCTCTGCCCAGGCCCCTCCCACTCCCTCCCCGCTCATCCTTCCCTCCCTAGTGGCCCCGCCCCCTTCCCCTTCTGTCTGTTTCTATTCCATGAACTCTGCTGAGTCCTCTGCCTTCTAGAGCAGTGGTTCTCTACCCCCCCCCCCACACACACACACATCCACACATCCAAAAAGACACCTACACACACACACACACCTACACACATAAACACCTAGAACACACCTACACACACCCACAGCTACACACCCACACACACATCCCTACACACACATCCCTACACAAACAGCTACACACAGACACCTACACACACCTACATACACACACACACACACACATACCTACACATACACCTACACACACACACATGCACACACACACACACCCTTGTCTGGAAAATCACAGCCTTGGGGTGTCCGGGTCCGGGGCCCCCATGATCTGGATCAGATGCACACTCAGCCTCCCCGACTGCCCTCCCTCATCCCCTTCTGGCTTTTCCCTTCAGAGCAGGAGCCTGGGGGTGGGGGATGCGTCAGGAACTCTTGTCACAGGGACGCCATCCCCGCAGTGCGTGGGAATCACCTGTGGAGCTTCATGAAGACTGCGAACCCCCAGGTGACACCTTAGAAATGCGGTTTTAGCAGCCGCCCAGGTCACGTGCTTGCCCAGCCTGATTGAGACCCCAGAACCCCGGTTAGGCTGCCCCACCCACCCCAGTGTTGGCCTCTGCTGTGTTTTGATCTGGGGTCTCTCAACACAACGCACAGATCCAAACTTTCCAAATTTTGCTGGTAATTGTTGCCATTCACAGAAACCCAGCTGGGCACCCAGGGTCTTCCTGTTGTTTTCAAATATCTGAGAAGATTGCTTTACTCCCCTCAGGAAGAATACACTGACTCTGGAGGAGAGAAAGGGGTCACATGAGTGATGACTGGAGAGGGGCCTGACCTCCACCTTAGCTTGTCACCAGCCTGGCGTCTGTTTTCTGGGACCACTGCTGCTGCTGCTGCTGCTAAGTCACTTCAGTTGTGTCTGACTCTGTGCGACCTCATAGACGGCAGCCCACCAGGCTCCTCCATCCCTGGGACTCTCCAGGCAAGAAGACTGGAGTGGGTTGCCATTTCCTTCTCCAATGCATGCATGCATGCTTTATCGCTTCAGTTGTGTCCGACCCTGTGCGATCCTATGGGCAGCAGCCCCCCAGGCTCCTCCGTCCACAGGATTCTGCAGGCAAGAATACTGGAGTGGGTTTGCCACTGCCTTCTCCAGGGACAGAGACCCAGAAGCGGGTGTCAGGAGGAGCTGCAGGTTGCAGGTGAGAAGGGAAAGGTTTCCTGTATGTCCTGGGAAGAGAGGAAGCTGGTGCTGGGGGATGGGCTGACTGCGGGCTCCCTGGTCCTCGGGTCAAGTTCCAGGAGACTCTCCCTCTCTGTGTCTGTTGCCTGAGCCTTGGTTCAGAAACTGTTCAGGTCCTCCTTGCCATTATAGGGCCTCCTCTGTCACCCTGGCTGATTTTTCTGTGGTCACTGTGATCTTTCCCATGGGTGGTTCCAGGCAGGGATGGGAGCTGGCATGGGTGCCCATAGGCCCCTAGAAGGTTGGGCAGGGTAGTGTGGGCACACAGGAGGGGCCCTGAGGGTCTGTTAGAGGAGGGGTTCCCTGGGGTCTAACGCCTGATGATCCGATGTGGAGTTGATGTAATAATAATAGATATAAGTGCACAGTAGTTGTAATGCACTTGAATTATCCCCAAATCACCCCCACCACTCCGCAACTGTCTTCCATGAATCCGTTCCCTGGTGCCCTTAAGGTTGGAGACCGCTGTTTAGAGGGAGGGATGGAAATCAGGCTCCTTCTCTACCTCCTTAGCCAAGGCAAAGTTCACCTGTTAATTTCCTGTTTATTTTCTGTGCGGCCCAATGTTGCCCCCTGGAGGTCATGAGCAGACCTGGGGACAATGTAAGCAGCTGCAAGGGGTGCAAACGCCAAAGGGTGTGAGCCGGCTCTGTGCCCTGGGCAGAGGGGGGCGCTGACCTCCAGACTAGGGGCTCTCAGCCAGGGTGCATGTCACTGTGGGTCCCCAGACTTCCCGACTCCATCCCAGCGCAGGGTGAGCCCAGGGAGACGATGGGCGTTGTTCAGTGGCAGGAGAACCGTCCATCCAGGTGCACGTGTGCTCAGGACGAGCTCTCAGTCCCTGAGGCTTCAAAGGAAGGGTCGGTGGGGAGTCTCTGGGGCTTTGGGGCGAGGGTGTTGGCTTGTGGGCTGGACCCCAGAAGGCCTGTCCTTCCCCACCTCTCAGCACTGGGGCTGCGCCCTAGTTCTCTGTGTCCCCATCGGTGGTCTGCTCTCGGTCTCCCCACAGCTCCGGGACCTGGGGCAGCTCCACCTCCCCCACGGGACCCCCGTCCCCCTGAGATGGAGCAACTGCAGAAGCTGGGTTCCCCTGTGCCATGCTGCTCTGGAAGTTCCCTTCCTTTCCCAGGATGCTTTGGGGGACTGAGATGTCTCCAAGGACCACAGGTGTCCCCCCAGATCAGGGATCTTGGGATGAGGAGCTGCTCCCCAATTCCTGTGAGTTCACGCTGGGGCTCCCCCCTCCCCTGTGGTCATTCCCTTGGGATGGAGGATCAGGATTCTGAGCCACGTCAGGTCTCCGAGAGAAGGAGCAGGACTCAAGCTGCCAGCCCAGGCCCTCTGGGGAGACTAGAAGATTCTCCTGAGTAGACATGGGAGTGGGTGTGATAATCTGGGAATGAGCAGAGGGTCTGCCTCCTCACAGATAAGAGGCCCCTGTCCTCACTCCTGACTCCGGGAGGAATAGAGTGCCGTCCTGGAGCAGCTGTGGGCACTTGCAGGTCTCCTCCCACTCTGATGCCAGGGCCCCTGTGTCCACAAGGGATATTCTCTGACCCCTCGGTGTCACACTGGGAGGGGGGGTGGGCGTGGCTTCTGTTATGTAGATTCCCTTATCTATTTAAAGAGTATATGAGCATGTATGACATGTCAGCTGTGGGTTGTGTCCTGGACTCCAGACAATAGGATAGACTTGGGTCGTGGGTGAAGACACTTGACTTGTGATGGGGAGGCAGACACCCAGAGAAAATCCTGGAAATAAGGAGCTAATTATAATGGAAGGGTGCGCTGAAGGGGAAGGGTCTGGTGCATCCGGAGTCTGTCATGGAATCTCAGCTGGAATGGGGGTCATGGAAGGCACCCTTGAGAAAGTGACCTTTTGCCTGAGACATGAAGGGTGAGCAGACCCTCAGCAGAGAAGGACAGGGGCTGAGAGGGCAGAGCTACCTGAGGGGAGTCTGGCCTTCAGGTGGGCCTGGCTGGGAGGAGGAGCTGACAGAGTCCAGTGTGGGGAACTGGGAGAGTGGGGAGGACCATGGACGGAGTAGGTTGCTGAGGGTCAGAGGCTGCTGGGCCGTGGGAGCTGCTAAGTGGGAAGGAGGTGGGCAGCCCTGTGGAGGCGCCCGACTGTGGAGGAGCTCTTCCGCCCTCTGGTGGCCAAGGAGGGGAGTGTAGAAGGGAAAGGCCCTCAAGTAGGTTTTCTCCTCAGACAGCTCAAGCATTTGTCAAGTGTTTACCTTATCATTTTACAAACCCCAGGGACAGAGGATCCAGGCAAGCTACAGGCATGAGGTCGCAAAGGATCGGAAACGTCCAAGCGACTAACCCTTTCAACACCACATGTCATTTATGCTGAATCATGTCCCACTCTGGAATTTGGGGTTGCAAAGAGTTGTATAGACTGAGCAAGTTTCACTTCACAGAAAAGAAGAAGTGGGGTGAGCTACAGGGAGTGTGGACTGGCCTCGATCGCCAGGGATCAGGCCCGCTGAGATTCCTGTGGACGTCATGGCAGGACGTGACCCCGCACCAGCATGACAAAGTCCAAGCTGCCCAGAGCAGATTGAGGGAGGGAAGACGATGACCACGGCCTCGAGAGGAGTGGTGGACAGAGCACAGAACCCTAGGAGACGTCCACAAGCTCAAGCTTACAATCCGAGAATGTGCCCCACGATTAAGGAAACCTACAGAAGAAATTCAGATCATGTGACTGGGAGATTATTTTGGGGGATAGGGGAGATATGCTGGGGGTGACTTGGAGATTATGGTGGGTAACGTATTGGGCTGAGTCCAATATTCACAATGTTCCAAGGCAGGAGAGGCAGAGTCAGAGGAGATGGGATGACGGAAGGACAGCTTGGGGAGCTTCAAGATGCTCCACTGCTGGCCGAATGTGGAGGAAGGGGCCACAAAGCCAGGAAAGCAGGCAGCCTCTCACAGCTTGGAAAGGCAAAGAAATGAACTGTCTGTAGAATCCAGAAAGAACAGGGTCATACTGACAACTTGATTTGTGCCACTAAATTTGTGGTCATTTGTTACAGAATAAGGAACACTAAGAAGTGTCACCTTGTCTCATCCAAGACTGTATGCCTGGGGGATAAGTAATTTAGACCTAATCATGATCGGAAGCTTCGCAGGTGGTTTTTCTGACCTCTCATCTCAGCACAAATGACACTTGCCACTGGCTGAGCATGCTTGTCGACTGTGGGCTCTGTGCCTTAGTGCACACACCTGCTATATTTATGTGAGTGTGGGCACCTGATCCAAGCAGACTTATATGAGAACAGCACCCCTCCCAGGGACCTCAGGGAGAGACTGAGGTCAGGTGTGTGGTGGTGGCTGCAGGTGAGATCTGGGTGGGAAGGGCCCACGGGACACTTTGAGGAGGGGACAGGTGAGCCCTTTGCCGTGGTAGCCAGGTTGAGTTTTAGGTAGAGGCTGCAACTCCGCCCTGAGGCTCACGTGTGTGTGTGTGCTGGGAGCAGGCTCGCGATCCACATCGGAAAGCACAGTGGAAACCAGCGGGAAGTGGACAGAGGTCACGGGAAGTTCCTGGGAGGGCCTTGCTCAGAGCATGGCTTCTGGGTCCCTGCTACTTTGGTGACTCTGAGTGTTCCTCTGTCCCCCCAGAGGGAACAATGACCTCAGGGCTCAGGCCCTTAGGGAAATGACAGAAACCCATGCAGAGAGTAGACATTCTGCATCCTAGATCTGTGGACAAAAGTACCCGTCCCATCACCGACTCAGTGGATATTAGTTGAAGCAAACTCCAGGGCACAGTGAAGGACAGGGAAGCCTGGGGTGCTGCAGTCTATAGGGTCCCAGAGAGTCAGAAACAAGTTAACAACTGAACAACAAAAACTAATTGGAGGCAGCCACCAGTTGGGGCGAGCAGGGCCTGGTGAGGAGGACCAGAGCGCTCAGGATGCCAAGAGGCTGCACAGGGGCCTCACCCAGAATATGTGTCTCACACACGACTCGTCCTTCCTTCGTGACTCGTGTTCTAGTGGGTCTCAGGTGGCCCCACATTCTGTGCTCCAGAGACTCCATTCCAAATGAGCAAGCACTGGAAGGTGTCTGGGACCCCAGGGCAGTGTGAGGACTGCCGAGTGCCCGTGTGGCTGCAAAGGGTCTGGTGACCCTCCTTTCCTGTTAGCATGACCCCCACCTCCATTCTCACAGCCTTCCCCTTACTTTCCCACAGGGAATAGATGAGGAGGTCAGGTAACCAGAGCTAATACTTTCCCTGTGGGACCATGGAGAAACGGGAGCAGAGATTCAGGTGTATTTCTTGCTGGACAGGACTCAAGGGCAGTATATTTTGCAAGCAGGGGAAGGAAAGTGCTCTTTATGCAGATCTCTCAGCTGGTCACAGTGGGTCACAGGCCAGTCTCTTGCCCTGTTGAAACCTCCCCCCACTGTGGGAACTGCAGTCTGAGTTCTGGTCCATCCAGGGTTCAAGGCAGCCTGTCAGGGTCTCCAGGAATCCAGGAGGACCCTGAGCCTGGCCCCAGGTTCCCGAATAGCCTCAGGTCTCAGAGCTGGTTCTCTGCCTCAGGCTCCACCTCTTGACCTCAACTGGGTCTTCGGTCTTGGGTCTCAGATAAGCTCTTTCCCACAGTCCATAAGGAGACTTGTCTGGAGGAACTAATGACCCACATCTGCTTTGTGGTTGATTTGACAGTAAACATCTGTGTCGGGGCGTAGTAATTCCTGCAAAAGAAAACCGATGCCTCGGAGCTCATGTAACCTTCTCAGATGACTTACCAGGGATTCCCGGCCCCGGGTTCCCCGGCCCCGGGTTCCCCAGGGCTGCTCTGTGGGGGTCTGGTTTTATCAGAGGTTTTTGGCCCAGACCTCCCTCTTCTTCATCTCTTTTCCCATCTTTCCTGCTATTTTTTGGACCTCCAAGCACAGCCAGGTGTGCAAGGGGCATTTCTTGAGCCCCTTGGGCTTATGGGACCAGACCGTGGATACCCACACTCACCTGGTAGATGGGAGCTGGTGATCTGGCATCAGGTAGGGAGGCCTGGGCACGGGAGAGAACGGGCATAGGGCAAGAGGGAAGGAGAGTCATTTCTCCCGTGCAGCCATCTCCAAGCCTGCAGCCCCCACCGCAAATCCTATCGGGGCCCTGTTTGCCACCCTTGTTAGCCAGGCTCCCCTGACTGATGGTCCCGTGCCCACTCTCTTCCTGGCTCAACTCCAAGGTTCTCCTGAGGTCAAGTCAGGGGACCAGGGCAGCCTCAGGATAAGGTGGTGGGTGGTCACGCCCCTGAAGCGCATCCAGCTCCCAGCTTGGTGGGACTTGCCATGTCCTAACTACTTTCATGAGCTTCCCTGGTGGCTCAGAAGGCAAAGAATCTGCCTGCGATGCGGAGCCCGAGGCTTGATCCGTGGGTCAGGGAGATGCCCTGGAGAAGGCAATGGTAACCCACTCCAGTATTCTTGCCTGGAGAAATCCATGGACAGAGGAGCCTGGCGGTCTACAGTCCATGGGGTCACATGAGTCAGACACGACTGAGCGATTTTCAACTGCCGTCGAGTGAAGGGTGTCTCACAGTGCTTCAGGGTTGGACAGTCCCCCTGCCCCGAGACTGTGAAGCGGGGACACAGGGGAGAAGAGACAAGGAAGGGATGTACTTACCTGGGAGACAGAGCCACCAGAGGGACCACGTCCTGGGAGAAGAAATAGGACTTAGCACCGGGTGTGTGAGGAAGCTTAGCCCATTCTCCGAGGAGAGGCTGGATGTCCACCTTCTGGTGAACTATGGGAGAAAGAGCCCCATGAAGGGAGAGACACTCTGGCAATTTCAAGCCCCAGTGAGGGCGAGGGGGCCTGCCAGGATTATAAGCCTTAGGACAAGCAGCCTAGGCATTAGGGGTCCCCTGTTCTGAAGCCCCAGAGAAAGGACCAGAGACCCTGGGGGTGGCAGGCAGGAAGAGACGTGGCAGGGCCTGACCGGGGCTCCCCGCTGTCCTGGGCTGAACAGACACTCACCTGCGGTGGACGCTGGAGGCCAGTTCCCTCTGTTGTGGTGCAGGCAACCGGGGTTAGAAAAAAAAAAGCAACAGGCTTATTTGTGAGGAGTGTAGAAGGAGGTCAAGGCTTTGTTGTCAGAACATGGGACAGGAGGATCCCCATGTCCAAGCAGAGGCTGGACACCTCCTTTCTCCACCAAGGCTGCTTAGAGGGGAGGGCCCAAAAGGACGGTGAGGAAAGTCCTTAAGAAGCCATATCTGCCCCGAGTCCAGAGGGGCAGGACCATAGGCTAATAGGGTTCAGGAGAAAGTGGCCAGTGAAGGGACCAAGGCTCTGCGAAAGGCATCCATCCATCTAAAACTTTGTCTGAGTGGATGCATCACGCCTGTGGAGAGAGCAGGGCCAGTGCGTGGGGAGGAAGGGGGAAGCCAGTGACTCTGGGATCTCACTGAGTGCAGTGTCGCTGCTGTGGCCACCTGCCCTCATCCAGGAGGTGCTGAAATGTGACAGTGGCCTTGTCCTCTGTCTCCATCTACCTGGACCTTAAGTGTAAAGACATCCCACCTCCTGCTGACCTGGCAGGATGTTGTCTCATGCGTCAGGGGCTGTTGTTAATGCATCGGCCACGTGGGGGCATTTGACCCCACTTGGCCTGTCCAGACTTCCATTCTCTGGCCAAGTGTGGACTTGGCGAGGACGACCCTCAGATCCTGGCCCTGTGACAGCCTCTCACTGTAGCTGAATTTAAATATATGGGAAGACATACCTTTTTCTGAGTACCTACAACCTGCCAGCCTACATATAGGGAACTAGGACAAGGAGGGGTCTTAATTGTGTTAACTGATAGATGAGGCTTCTCTGGTGGTTCAGAGGTAAAGAATCCACCTGCCAATGCAGGAGATGTGCGTTCGATTCCTGGGTCAGGAAGAGTCCCTGGAGAAGGAAATGGCAACCCACTCTAGTATTCTTGCCTGGGAAATTCCATGGACAGTCGAGTCCATGGTGTGTCAAAGGAGTTGGACACAACTTTGCGACTAAATAACAAAATAAATGAGGGTGGTGTTAAGGAAGCCGCCACAGGTCAATACCTGGTGAGGGAGGAACTGAAGGATGAGAGAGAATATCCACGGGGCAGTGGGGAGGTCCTGGAGATCCAGGCCGAGTATGGGAGGATGGAGTGTCCGTCCTCTAGGACTAGGGTCACCTGGGGGCAGGAGCAGAATCTGGGAATGCCATTGTACCTGTGAAGGAAAAGGAAACATCCCAGGGCAGCCGCCAGTGTCAGCACAAGCAGGAGCCCAATCACAATGCCAACAATGGTCTCCACATTGAGCGCTTGGGTGTTTTCTTGCCCTGAAAGCAGGAGAGAAAGAGAGAGGGGAAGTGGGGTCCGAGTTGACTGGAGGGAATATCCCGAGGAGCCTTACAGGGAGAGGTCCTGGTTAGGAGGAAGGAAATGCTCTGAGGTCTGTGTGTTTTCTCATCACAGTGTCCTCCTGACTCTCCCACTGCACGGGCTTGCATCGTTTTACTCTTCATCAAATTTGAAACCTTGGACTTGCTCTAGCTCTCCATTCTCTCACTATAGCCATTTCCATGTCCTGTTCATTTTCCTTTGAAGGACTCTTTTCTTCTCACATTATACCCCTCCCTCTGTTTTTTTGTTTCCATAACAATTGTTGGTCTTAGAGGATAGCTCCTCTCCAGTCCACTCAACATTGATTAGTAGTAATAATATTAATGAACTGTTTCCAGGTCCTCCTGTGCGACCGGCACAGTGGGAAATCCTTCACACCCATTTGTTCTGATCTTTCCATCCCCACGAGGGAGGGGTTGTCATCCCCACTGTGCATTCATAGATTTGAGACACACATGCTTCAACAAAGGAATGGAAGTCATAGAATTAGGACCAGATGAAACAAAAATGTAACCAACTTGTTTAACTCTAGAGCTAAAACCCAAAACGCTGAAAACCAAAATATCACCTTGCATGCTGACCCTGTGTAGATACCCAGGGAAGAATTTTAATCTCATTCACTTCCTAGTGAACATCTTCACAGCAGCCCTAAGATCCAGCTCTTCTTCTCCAGTTTTACAGACAGGGAAACTGAGGCACAAGATCCAGTGCTTTGCCTACAGTCAAACAGCTCTCACAAATAATAACCAAACTATGACAAAATTAGCTAAGTTTTGCATAATTAATTAAACACGTTGTTCTACAGGCTCTGAAAGGGGACTACATCCTCATTATTTGCATTCATTACACACCCACTTCCAGTGAAATTTCAAGGGAAGATGTAGAGGTGTTGAGGGTTACTCAGAGTGCTCAGCTGGGGAGCTGGGGTCATATCTGCAGACTCTGACTGGGAGGAGACCCTACACAGGTGGGACCCTGCATTCTCTGTCCTGACACCGTTGATTGTCTGGGACAGCAGCATCTTCTCAGTGATCCGTAAACTCTGCTCATCCATTCACTGACCGTTGGATGCATGTCCCCATATCACTTCGTCTGTTTCCACCCAGATTGGAAGGCTCATGGGATTTCTAAGAGGGATCGACTGACTACCAAACAGCATGACCTTTGTCTGTGGTTCCTGATCATTTGGATTGGTGTCTCTGTCCATGGAATTCTCCAGGCAAGAATACTGGAGTGGGTTGCCATTTCCGCCTCCTGGGGATCTTCCTGACCCAGGGATCAAACCTGCATCTCTTAGTTTCCTGCATCAGCATTGGCAGGCAGGTTCTTTAGTTCTTTACCACTAGCCCCACCTGAGAAGCCCCTACAGAGGGTAGAGGATACATCAAACGTGAGGACAAGTCCAGTTCTTCGATTCGTGCCATCTGAGAGCTCCTTGGGATGAGCCTTCCATCTCAGGGTCCAAAACTAGCCTCCTCTGTGCTGTGGTTTTCTACTCCTAATGTGCTTGTCTGAGATTGACCTGGGTAGCTATATAATCAAGGTCCATGTCTAAAGCACTGGAGTCCTTAGTGTGGGAGGCTGGCTGTCTCCATACTGGGCAGGTCTGAGGAGAACCTGCTTCTCAAGTAAGATGTGTTCTTCCTCACTGTTAAATTACTTAAACAGCGTCGAAGAAAATCTGGAGCTGAAGTAAAAGAACTGAAAACAATAACTTAGATGGGAGACTCCTCATCACATTTGAGCAGGTAGAGGAAAGAATCAGTAAACATGAAGATAGAAAAAAAAGAAGTTATTCAGACTGGGGAGTAGAAAGGGAAAAAAATTGATGAATACTGACTCCAGGCAAAGCATTATGCAGAACTCCATCAAGTGGACAAACACATGCAGTGTGGCAGTTCTTGAAGTAGAAGAGAGAGAAAAATGCAATGAAAGAAGATATAAAAATGTAATCGTTTAAAACTTCCCAAACTAGATGAGACCACATGCTGGAGATGGTTAAGGAACTCCAAAAAAGGATAACTCATGATAAAGACACTGTGACACAATATAGTCAAATTGTTGTAAGTCCGAGGGAAAGAGGAAGTGAAAAACGCAGCAGGAGAGAAGTGACTTATCATGTACGGTGGATCTTCAATAAGGTGAAAAGCAAATTTCACATCAGAGGCCAGGGCCAGAAGGTATTGAGATACCTGATTTAAGTCGTATAAAGGAAGACTGTCAACCAGGAAAGTACTGTACAGAGAAACTGTCCTTCAATAAAGCTCAAATTTGGACTTTCCCAGATAAACAACAGTCGAGGGAGTTTATTCCTTGGAGTTTATTCCTTGGAGACATGGCATATATGAAATGTAAAAGGAATCCTTTAAGATGACTGAACAAACATTACACAGTAACGCAGAGCCATAGGAATACATGAAGAACAGTGGTCAAAGGGACACGGTAGGTAGCTATCTTATTTAAGCTAGTATTATTGTCTTTTATGTAATCGCTTATTGTTTTTTATTTCAAAGGTATTGCATGAAACTATATTTATAAATCTATATAATCGGCATACAGTGTATATGGATGGCTGAAATATATGACAATAAGTGTATAGAATGGGGGGAATGGAGATGTATAGGAGCACATTGTTTGTATTATACATCATAGAATCTAGTTGGTATGTCAACTCGATAGATATATGTTTAAGATGTAACTGTCATCTTCAAGTTAGGCACTAAGAAAAGAACTGGAATACATTGGAAAGTGGAAGAATAGAATCAAAATGACACATATGAAAGGAAATCACCTAAATTATTAATGAGGAATTGATGAATAAAGCATGTAGGACATATGGCAAGTAGCTAGATGGCAGAAGCTCTTTCTTATCAGGAAGTATTTGAATGATAGGTAGCCTCAACCTTCCAATTAAAGGCAGAGATTGACAGAATGGATAAAAATTATAACCCTCTCTTTACTCTCTTCAAGAGACTCTCTTTAGATACAGAGACATAGAAGGTTGGAGTAAGGTTGGAAAAAGATATTCTAAGCAAATAGTCAAAAAAAGAGAATTGTGGTGGCTGTATGAGTGTCTGATATAATCACCTCTAAGCCAAAAAAAGCCTGCAGGAGACATTAGGACCTTACATATCAAGAAGAGTTTCCATCCATCAAGGAAATTGAACAATTATAAGCATTATGCACCTAACACCACCAGAGTCGTGAATCAAAAATGGGCATCATCGAGGGGAGAAACAGCTCTGCCATAACAGTGACACTACAGCACCCCACTTTCAATAATGGACACAGCATCCGGGAGAATTTCAGTGAGAAACCAGAGACCGTGAGAGCACTGTAAGCAGAGACCTAACCGACCAACAGGCAACACAGACTCATGGGAGTTTATGTTTCGCAAATCACAGTCCTCAAGGCCCCCACCTCTCACCACACATGACCACCGCCCATCCTGTGAGGAAATGGTGTTGCTTCCACTGTAGAGACGACGGTGCAACTAAGAAAGACAAGTGGAGGGACCTGGAGTTGAATGTGACGGCAAGCCTGTAATCACAACAGTGCCAACCAACACACTGAACACTTACTGCCTGAAGACACGTCTGCTGTGATTCCCACCTTCATTGGAGCGCGTATTCACAAAGCTCTACAAAGTGCCTCAGAAACACCATTGTACACACAAGAAAAAGGAGATTTAGGCTTCATGACTCACAGGTCACACTCAGCCTGTGGGGGTCACTTTTGCTGGAGTTGGCCCTGTTGGAGACCTCACACTCATAATCCCCGGCGTCCTTTCTGCTGACAGGGTCTATGGTGAGGGTGCTATTGTCCAGGGACAGTGTCATCCCCCTTGTGAGGAGGAGACTCTGGCCTTTGAAGAACCAGCGTATGGAGACCCCAGTCTCATCTGTGAGGCAGGTCAGGACCACGGGACCCTCATGTTCTGCGACTGTGGTGTTGCTGGCTTGGAGGGAGGGCCGTGCCACTGGGTCTGTGGAGAGACAGAGGGGTGACTGCTGAGAGGGGGTCAGGGGCCTGGGCCACGCTCCCTCCTCAGTCTCGGGGCCCAGTGACCTCTGTACAGGCGCCTGTAAGGAAGGCCCTGGGTCTCTGACAGGTGACAATGGGAGAGATGATCGCACATCTCCTCTGACCCCCAGATCACACCAGGGGGACCCCTGCCTGGTTGCTGGGACAACACTCTAATATTGGACAGCTCTGCGGTATCAGCCTTGGGAACCTTGATTTTCTGACTGTGGGGCTATCCAGGCCAGTCAGGGAGTGTAGGATCTGAGAGAACATGTTATGACGGGAATAAAGAGAACCTGGGCGTACTGCTGGGGCCTCACACTGACAAGCCGGGAGCACTGTGTGGCTGGGTTAGAGGCTGCATGGCAGGAAAGATTGAGGTTTCCCTCTGGATGGTAAGAGGAATCTAAGGGGGAAGTGGTGGGGTGTCCACATCATTTGGAGCAAAAGAGCATAAAGCCACACATGGTGCAATCAGAGGGAAGGGAAGTTCCTGGTCTTATTAGGGCCCCTGGGTCTTTCTAGCTGTTCACACACTTGTCTGAAAATTTTGCAATCATTACCCTTCATGCTCACTCATTGTGAGCCTGAAATATTAATTTGTTTCTCCCATCATATTCTGGTGATCCTCAGGCACCAAGAGAGAGCAACCCATCCCCTCCGTGTCTTGATTCAAGGTGGACCTGCCTGGACTTGCCTGGGACCGGAAGTCATGGCCAGCCTGGGTGTCCAAGAGTGACGGCCCATGTACTCGGACCTGAGAGGGATGGGTATGGATTGGCTCTGGCAGCGTTCATTTGCGTGGGCAGCCCAGATCACACAGGAACAGAGGATACTCACAGAGGACCTGCAGGGTGAATGGGTCACTGCGGCGGACACTCACTGGGTTCCGGGCTTCACACACATAGGGTCCTGTGTCTTTCCTTGTCACACTGAACACAGTGAGAGTCCTCTTGTCCTCAGACAGTTCCAGCCTCGTGCTGCTGGGGAGGCTCTGATCGTTGATCCACCACATGTAGGAGGTGTCCTGGGTCTCAGGTCCACATGTTAACACCACAGTGTCCTTGTGCTCCCAGGGGCTGGAGTTGTTGCTGGTGATGACGGGTGTGGGTAGCACCGCTGTGCAGATAACAGAGAGAACACTGCCCCTGAGTTTCCCTGGTGGCTCAGACAGTAAAGAATCTGCCTGCCAGTGCAGGAGACCTGGGTTCAACCCCTGGGTTGGGAAGATCCCCTGGAGATGGGAATTGCTACCCAGTCAGTATTCTTGCCTGGAGAATTCCAAGGACAGCGGAGCCTGCTGGGCTATAGTTCCTGGGGTAGCAAAGAGTGGGACATGACTGAGCGACCAACACTTTCCCTTTCTTTATACCTTTGCATCCTCTAGAAACATCTTTATCTTTTATTTGAGAAACATCTTTAAACAAAAGTGGCATCCTTCGCCTGCCAATCAGAGTCTTTAAAGAATAAGGCAGGTTTGTGTATGGCAAGACAAATGCAGGTGGAGCTAAGCTCAGAGAGTGTGAGGCCACCTGCTGCTCTATGTCTGGAAGAAGCACAGACTTCCTCGGGGGTTGATTGTGCAGCAGCGTTTAGTGGTGGACAGAACTGGGTGGGATTCAGAGACCACCTGGCATCTCTCCTGGTTTTCACAATCCAGTCTAAGGAGAGAGCTCCCTCGGCTGCACCCTGGGGGACGAGGAGCTGCCAGGAGTGTCTTCCTTCCTCCGTTCCTCTCTGGGGTTGCGGAGATTTCTCTGGAGTCTCCAAGTCCCCCAGGGCATCTGGCTGATTCCTGGGGACCTTGTGCCTGTGTGATCTCCGTGCTGAGTCTCAGGAGCAGGACCAGGCTGTACCCCTGCGCACAGGTGGCTCTTGGGGCTGAGCCCTGGCTGGTGCCAAGCTCAGGAGCCTAGGGATTTGGCGCAGGCTTCCCAGTGTCACTGGAGGCAGGAGCCCTGGGAGAGAGTCTGGGAGGGGCTTCCTGGGACTGAGCTTGTCTGTGAAGATCCCTGGGGGCCCAAAGGCCAGGGTCTTCCCTGAGTCCTGCAGGGTCTTCCTCAGGGTCATGGTCGCAGGGAGGGACCCAGGGGCTGGACTGAGAGTGCTCTCCCTCTGCTGAATTCCTCCATCAGACCATCCTTCTTTCTACACAGTGTCTGCAGGAAAGCATTTCTGACCCTTTGGAGTTTGTCCTCACTGTGTGTGTCCTGCACTGAATGTTCAAACCCCAACATGAGAAATAATGCAGAGGGGGATGAAAGCACCATCTGGGTCTGTCAGAGCAGAATTCACCCCTCCACAAGACCCTGAGGTCAGAGAGGAAGTACTCACGGTGTACGTGGAGGTGTCCAGTCTGTCTTTCTGTCCGTAAATCATTCTTTAAAATGAGCAGGGTGTAGGATCCTGTGTCTTTCTGGGTGACGTGCTGGATCAGCAGGGTTCCATTGGGGTAAAGTGTCTCCCGACCGCTGTGTGCAGGCCCTTTGGTAGTTACATTAGTGTCTGCTCTATATGATGCAATTAGCTGGCTGTTTTCTACCCTTTCTCCGCTGTACCAGGTACAGCCTAGAGAATTCTTTGTCACGTTGTGGGCAAGTAGAAGAATGTCTGTCCCTTCTGCAGCAAGGGGGGGCACCACTTCAATAGTGAGCTGGGCAGTGGTGGGCAGGGTCCCGAAGGTTAAGAGTGAGACTAGGAGGGAAGAGAGAGAAATCAGTTAATGTTCTGACCTGTGTGTTGCGGTGGGAATGGTGCCCTGGGTCCTGAGCAGGTCTCTTCATCCCTCAGCCTTGGTGTGTGTGTGTATGTGTGTGCATGTGTTTGCATGTGTTTGAGCATGTGTGTATGTGTACCTGGGTATATGTATGTGTGTGTGTTTGTGTGTGTCCTCCTGGTTCAAGGTCAGCAGCATGACCCCCATCACTTCAGCCCCTCTGGGCTCTGTATTTCCTCTGTTTCCCCAGCTGTCCCCTGGCTCACTCCCTCGCTGCCCTCACACGCCTGCTCACACTCAGGGGCCTCTTGGGAGCTGCCCCTTCCACCTGACCACCTGCTCGAAAGACCCTCCGTGTTCACTTGCTGACCCTTCCCTGTCTGGTTCCTGCATGACGCCTGTCAGCACCTGACAGCACATTCTAGATCTCTCTGCTTGTCTCTCTTCCTCCCCACAGAGTGTGGGCTTCATGAGGGCAGGGGCTTGTCTGATCCTGGTTGTAACCCAGGGCCTGGACCAGGTTCTACATATTAATTCCTGGAGGTGAAGGAAAGAGTGTTCCCAGGAATTCCACAGCCTGGTGTTTGTCAGATTCTAAGGGTGGCGGGTAAGAACCATGTTTGCTGTCTTGGTTACGTATTTATCTGTAGTGACACCCAGATATAAATCATTGTTACTGGCATCAGTTTTCAACAATTTCTATTCAGTGAAGAATAACTTGTAAAACCTACACCATCTGAGGTCTTCCTGCCCCTCACCAACTCTAGTTCATGGAGAGTCTCCTGGGGCTGAGCCCCCACCATCCCTGCTCCCCGCCCTCTGCCTGAACAGAAGTCCTCTGTCCCCTCTCAGAGCCCCGTCTCCCTCAGAGACCAGCCAGTCTGTTGTTCTCCAGTCTCTGCCCACTCCTTGAAAACTGTCCCCTCTCACCTGCCAGGAGGAGCCTGTTCCAGGGGACATGCCTCCTGCTTGCAGGACCTGAAGGGGGCTCCATGGGGCCTGCTGTGTGCTGGTCCCTCTCTGTGAGGAGAACTTCCGGTCCAGAAACGCTCACAGGCCCTGCAGTCGCTGTGTGAGCTCTGCTGTCCTTCCTGCTCTGTGCTGGGCCTCCGCCCGGGGCAGGAGCACTTGGCTGGGTCACGTGGCCCGGGGGCGGGGCCTCTGCGCAGGCCCCTCCCACTCCCTCCCCGCTCATCCTTCCCTCCCTAGTGGCCCCGCCCCCTTCCCCGTCTGTCTGTTTCTATTCCCTGAACTCTGCTGAGTCCTCTGCCTTCTAGAGCAGTGATCCTCCACCCACACACACACACATCTACACACACACCTACACACACACACCCATACACACTCATACCTACACACACACCTACATATACACACCTATACATACACACACCCTTGTCTGGAAAAGCACAACCTTGGGGTGTCCGGGTCCGGGGCCCCCATGATCTGGATCAGATGCACACTCAGCCTCCCGACTGCCTTCTGTCATCCCCTTCTGACTTTTCCCTTCAGAGCAGGAGCCTGGGGGTAGTGGGGGCAGGTGCATGAGGAACTCTTATCACCCACGGTGAGCGGGAAACTCCTGTGGACCTTCATGAAGACTGCGAACCCCCAGGTGACACCTTAGAAATGCTGTTTCAGCAGATGCGCAGGTCACACGCTTGCCCAGCCTGACTGAGACCCCAGAACCCCGGTTAGGTTGCCCCACCCACCCCAGTGTTGGCCTTTGCTGTGTTTTGCTCTGGGGTCTCAGCACCACACACAGACCCAGGGGTTTCCAAATTTTGCTGGTAATTGTTCCTGTGAGACAGAAACCCAGCTGGATGCTCAGGGTCTTCCTGTTGTTTTCAAATATCTGAGAAGGTTGCATTTACTCCCTGCAGGAAGGACACACTGACTCTGGAGGAGAGAAAGGGGTCAGCTGAGTGATGATGGTAGGGGCCTGACCTCCACCTTAGAGTGTCACCAGCCTGGCGTCTGTTTTCAGGGACAGAGACCCAGACCCGGGTGTCAGGAGGAGCTGCAGTTCCCAGTTGAGAAGGAAAGGTTTCCTGTGTGTCCTGGGGAGAGAGGAACCTGGTGCTGGGGGGTGGGCTGACTGTGGGCTCCCTGGTCCTTCGGGTAAGTTCCAGGAGACTCTCCCTCTCCGTGTCTGTTGCCTGAGCCTTGGTTCAGAACTAGGCAGGTTCTCCTTGCCATTATAGGGCCTCCTCTGTCACACTGGCTGATTTTTCTGTGGTCACTGTGATCTTTCCCATGGGTGGTTCCAGGCAGGGATGGGAGCTGGCATGGGTGCCCATAGGCCCCTAGAAGGCTGGGTAGCATAGTGTGGGCACATAGAAGCGGCACTGAGGGTCTGTGACAGGAGGGCCCCCTGGGGTCTAACGCCTGATGATCTGAGGTGGAGCTGATGGAATAATAACAGATATAAGTGCACAATAATTGTAATCTGCTTGAATTGTCCCCAAACCATCCCCACCACTCTGCAACTGTCTTCCATGAAACCGGTCCCTGGTGCCCTTAAGGGTGGGGACCGCTGCTTAGAGGGAGGGATGGAAATCAGGCTCCTCTCCATCTCCTTAGCCAGAGCAAAGGTCACCTGTCAATTTTCTGTGTGGCCCCATATCGCCCCCTGGAGGTCATGAGCAGACCAGAGGACAGTATTAGGGGCTGCACAGGGGTGCAAACGCCAAAGGGTGTGCACTGGCTCTGCGCCTTGGGCAGAAAGGGGCACTGACCTCCAGACTGAGGGGCTGTCAGCCAGGGCCCAGGTCACTGTGGGTCCCCAGGCTTCCCGACTCCATCCCAGAGCAGGGTGAGCCCCGGGAGACGATGGGCGTTATCCAGTGTGAGGACCGTCCATCCAGGTGCACGTGTGCTCAGGAGGAGCTCTCAGTCCCCGAGACTTCAAAGGAAGGGCCGGTGGAGGGGGGAGTCTCTGGGGCTTTGGGGAGAGGGTGGCGGCCTGTGGGCTGGACCCCAGAAGGCCCTGTTCTTGCCCCTCTCACAGCACTGGGGCTGCCCTCAAGTCGTCTGTGTCCCCATCAGTGGTCTGTTCTTGGCCTCCCCACGTGCCAGGACCTGGGGCAGCTCCACCTGGAGACTCCGTCACACAGGCTGTCCTGCCAGGGGACGCGAGGCTCCCCTGGGACCCCAGCCCCTCTGAGATGGAGCAACTGCAGAAGCTGGGCTCCCCTCTTCGATGCTGCTCTGGAAGTTCCCCAACTTTCCTCAGCTGCTTGGAGAGGCTGAGATGTCTCCAGGGACCAGACCCAGGTGTCCCCACAGATCAGGGACTTTGGGATAAGGAGCTGCTTCCAGATTCTTGTGAGTTCATGTTGGGCTCCCCTCTCCCCTGTGGTGACTCCTGACGGGATGGAAGATCGGGAGTTTGAACCAGGTCAGGTCTCCGTGAGAAGGGTAAGTACTCAGACTGCTGGCTTTGACCCTCCAGGGAGATACAAGATTCTCCTGAGTTAGAGATGGGAGTGGGTGTGATTATCTGGGAATGAGTAGAGGTCTGACTCCTCACAGTTAAGAGGACCCTGTCCTCCCTGCTGACTCCAGGAGGAATAAAGTCCCATCCTGGAGCAGCTGTGGGCACTTGCAAGTCTCCTCCCACTCTGATGCCAGGGCCCCTGTGTCCATAAGGGATATTCTCTGACCCCTTGGTGTCACACTGGGTGGGGAGTGGGGGGTCTGGCATCTGTTATGTCAATTCCATTATCTATTTAAAAATTATTTATTGAGCATGTGTGACAGACAGGTCAGCCCGGGGCTGTGTCCTGGACTTCAGAGAATAGGATAGACTTGGGTCCTGGGCGAACAGATTTGACTTGTGATTGGGAGATGGACACTCGAAGAAAATCCTGGAATTAATGAGCTAATTTTAATGGAGGGAAGGACCATGAAGGGGAAGGTCTTGTGCATCCAGAGTCTGTAATGGGGTCTCAGTTGGACTGGGGTCATGGAAGGCATCCCTGGGGAGCACATGGTTAATAGATTTGGACAGTCATATGGACTTTCAGGTAGGTTTGGGCAGATAGGGAAGGGGAGGGAAGGTGCCCCTGGCAACACAATGGTTGGCCCTTGCCTACTCGAGCAAGAACAGGAAGGAGGTTATCCTGGCTGAAGCTTTGAACTTGCAACTGAACTTGGAGGCTCGATGGATGAGCGGAGTGTTATATGTGTGTCGGTCCCGGTGTAGGTATGAGAAGGCCTGAGGTTTGGGTTGGTACATGGGTGTTGCAGCCCGCTTAGTGTCTGCTTTAACTGGTACCACTCTACCTAGAGGACCAGAATGGATCTGGGCAAAGTGGTTAGTACTGTGAAGCGGTCAGTTATGCCCCCTGACCCCAGGGAGAGAGGGGAGGGATGAGGGTGCCCCTACACACCTATGGCTCGGCTGTGTGGAGCTGCAGGTGTCCCTCACGGTGACTCTTGAGAAACATGCCTTGGGGACAGGTGTCACAGCCATACTAGGTGTCATCCTTCTGAGGTTCAATGAAGGGGGTCCTGGTGTCCAGGGACCCAGAGCCAAGGCCCTGGTGAAGGGAGGTGTTGGATGGGGCTGAGTGGGTTCACATGGTCAGAGAGTGAAAGATGTACGGAGGCACAGATCCTCGTCTCCTCTTGACTGGAGCTCTGTCTGTGTCCGGGAGAGAAAATGGGGCTGAGCCAGGGCAGAGAGAGGGTGAGCAGAGAGGACCTAGGTGACTGCTCAGCTGTGGGATGTGAGAGGAAATCTGTCCCCATGAAAGGCAGGGGAGGCCCCTGGTACCCAGGTGACTATTATACTGGGTACTTGAGTGTTTTGAATGACTATTAGGGATGCTGGGTGGATTAGACCTGAGCCCCTGCGAAGTATACAGCTGGGTTTGAGTTTTCAGGGTTACCTCTGTCAGTGGGACCTTTAGGGAAGAGGAAGTTGGGAGTGACTGTGAGAGCCCTAGTTCCTTCTCTTCCCCAGTGTTCACAGGCAGATGGAGGCTCCCTCAGGTTATGGATTGTACCCTGGAGACTGGTCTTCAGGCCCCACTTGTCCTTCAGCAGGACCCTTGCTCTGTTGGAAGCATGGAGAGATGGCAAAGCCTCTGACACCAGGCTTGGGACTCAGGCAGGAGGAGCTGGGAGGGTAGCCCAGGCATTCAGCTCAGTCTTGCTCCCTGGGGGAGGGGCCTCATCTGGGGCTTGGGGGAACAATAGGCTGTGCTCAGGAGGCCTCCAGGCTAGGTAATTGCCGTGTCTCCTAGGTCAGGCATTGGGGATCAGGACTTAATCATGAAACGTTCCCTCCAAGTTGAATACAAGACAGTTATCTGACTCAGAGGCGGGGAGATACTCTGAGAGGATAGTTAGTTCCCAAACTCCTTGAGGACACCCTCCATATTCAGGAATCATTCACCTGGGACTTGTCATGGGTGTAGCTATAACTAACACACAGACAGGAGAAAGTGCTCCCGATTGATAAACTAGAGCAAACTGGGTTACCCCTGAACACATTCTACTGTGTTCACTGTTGTCATAAAATAGAAATGGGCAGGATATCCAGCTGCCCCTTCTCACTGAGCCCTTCTTTCTGAAGCCCAGGGCTGAGCACAACAGAGTCACTATCCATGGTGCTGATGAACACAGGCTACCTACTGACTTGGGAGTGGTGGTCTTTGAGTCACATCTGCTTTCTTTTCATTCTGAAAAATCGAGCGTTGCTAGAAAAGAAGAGGCTTCCCTGGTGGCTCAGATAGTAAAGAATCAGCTTGCAATGCAGAAGACGCGGGTTTGATGAACCTCTGGAGAAGGGAATGGTTACCCACTGCAGTATTCTTGCCTGGAGAATCCCACGGACAGAGGTGCCTGGTGCGTTACAGTCCATGGGGTTGCAAAGAGTTGGACATGACTGAACAACTTTCACTTCACAAAAAAGAACAGGTGGAGAGAGCTGCAGGGAGTGTGGACTGGCCTCTATCTCCATGGCTCAGGGCCAGTGATGGTACTGTGGACATCATGGCAGGACTTGACCCCACATCAGGATGAAAAAGTCCAAGATGCCCAGAGAAGACTGCAGTGTGGGAAGATGATGACCGTGGCCCTGAGAGGACTGGAGACAGAACAAAGACTCCTGAGCGATGTGCACAGCCTCATGCTAAAAACCCGAGAATGTGCTCCATGATTAAGGAAACCTATAGATGAAATTCCGATCATGAGACTGGGAGATTATTTTGGAGTATATGGGAGATATGGTGGGGGTGACTGGGAGATTATGGTGGGGAATGTATTTGGCTGAGCCCAATACATTCACAATGTTCCTTTTTAATGAAAGAGGAAGGCAGGAGAGGCAGAGCCAGAGGAATTGGGATGATGGAAGTAGAGCACGGGGAGCTTCAAGAGGCTCCACTGCTGGCTTTGAAGATGAAGGAAGGGGCCACGAACCCAGGAAAGTAGGCCACCACTCACAGCTTGGAAAGGTGAGGAAATGAACTGTCTGTAGAATCCAGAAGGAACAGGGTCATATTGACACCTTGATTTGGGTAGATTTGTGCCACTAAATTTATGTTGATTTGTTGCAGCACAATAAGGAACTACAAGAGGTGTGACCTTGTCTAATCCAAGACTGTGTGCCTGGGGGATAAGGAGTAATTTAGACCTAAATCATGATCAGAAGCTTTGCAGGTGGTTTTTCTTACCTCTCCTCTCGGCACAAATGACACTTGGCCTCTGGCAGAGCATGCTTGTCTTCTATGGGCTCTGAGCCTTAGTGCACACACCTGCTACATTTATGTGAGTGTGGGCACCTGATCCTAGCGGACCTATATGAGTACAGCACCTATCACAGGGACCTCAGGGAGAGACTGAGGTCAGGTGTGTGGTGGTGGCTGCAGGTGAGATCCAGGTCGGAAAGGCCCACGGGACACTTTGAGGAGGAGACAGGTGGGCCCTTCAACGTGGCAGCCAGGTTGAGTTTTAGGTAGAGCCCTGCAACTCTGCCCTCCAACGTGTGTGTGTGTGTGTGTGTGTGTGTGTGTGTGTGTGTGTGTGTGTGTGTGTGTGGTGGGGGGAGGCTCACAATTCGCATTGGAGAGCAAAGTGGAAACCAGCGGGAAGTGGATGGAGGTCACGGGAAGTTCCTGGGAGGGCCTTGCTCAGAGCATGGCTTCTGGGTCCCTCCTACTTTGGTGACTCTGATTGCTCCTCTGTGTCCCCCAAAGGGAATGATTTTCTCAGGACTTAGGCCCTTAGGGACACAACAGAAACCCATGGAGAGAGTAGGCATTCTGGATCCTGGGTCTGGGGACAGACAAATGTTTCTATCCCATCACTGACTCAGTGGACATGATTTGGAGCAAACTCCGGGAGATACTGAGGGACAGGGAAGCCTGGCGTGCTGCAGTCCATGTGGTCCCAAGGAGCTGGACATGACTTAGCTGCTGAACAACAAAAATTCATTTGAGGTAGCCACCAGTTGGGGCCAGCAGGGCCTGGTGGGGAGGACCAGAGGGTTCAGGACACCAAGAGGCTGCAAAGGGGCCTCACCCATAATATTTGTCTCACCCATGACTTGTTCTTCCTTCCTGACTCATGTTCTAGAGGCTCTCAAAGGGTCCCATATTCCGTGCTCCAGAGACTCAGTTACAAGCAATCAAACACTGAGAGGTGTCCATGACTCCAGGGCAGTGTGAGGACAGCTGACTGCCCACGTGGCTGGGCAGGGGTCTTGTGACCCTCCTTTCCTGTTCGTATGGTCCCCACCCCCACCATCTTCACATTCTTCCCTGTGCTTTCCCCCAGGCAATGGACGGGGAGGTCAGGTAACTTAGAGTTAGTACTTTCCCTGTGGGACCCAGGAGAGACCAGAGCAGAGACTCAGGTGAATTACTGGCTGGAGAGGACCCAAGTGCAGGATATTTTGCAAAGCAACGGGTAAGTGAAAGTGAAAGTCGTTCAGTCCTGTCCAACTTTGCCACCCTGTGGGCTGTATAGTCCATGGAATTCTCCAGGCCAGGATACTGGAGTGGGTAGCCTTTCTGTTCCCCAAGGGATCTTCCCAACCATGGGATCGAACCCAGGTCTCCTGCAATGCAGGTGGATTCTTTACCAGCTGAGCCACAAGAGGGAAGTGCTCTTTATTTACCAGCTGAGCTACAAGGGGGAAGTGCTCTTTATTTACCAGCTGAGCCACAAGGGGGAAGTGCTCTTTATTCAGATCTTGGGAGGTCCACAATGGGTCACAGGCCCAGTCACTTGCCCTGTTGGACTTCCTCCCTCCAACTGTGGGAATGGTAGCCTGAGTTCTGGTCCATCTAGGGTTCAGAGCAGCCTGTCAGGGTCTCCAGGAATCCAGGAGGGACCTGGACGCTGGACCCAGATTCCTGAATAGCCTCAGGGCTCAGAGCTGGTCCTCTGCCTCAGGCTCCACCTCTTGACCTCACTCAGGTCTTGGGTCTCCGGTAAGCTCCTTCCCACAGTCCATAAGGAGACTTGTCTGGAGGAACTAATGACCTACATCTGCTTTGTGGTTGACTTGACAGTAAACATCTGTGTCGGGGCGTAGTAATTCCTGCAAAAGAAAACCGATGCCTCGGAGCTCATGTAACCTTCTCAGATGTTGTACCAGGGACTTCCCGGCCCTGGGTCCCCCAGGCTTGCTCTGTTGGGGGCCTGGTTGTGTCAGAGGTTTTTGGTTCAGACCGATCTCCTCTTCATCCCATTTGCCATCTTTCCTCCTATTTCTTGAACCTCCAAACACAGCCAGGCATAAAGGGGGCATTTCCTCAGCCCCTTGGGCTTATGAGACCAGAACTTGGATCCCCACACTCTCCTGGTAGATGGGAACTGGTGGTCTGGCATCAGGTAGGGAGGCCTGGGGCATGGGAGAAAGTGGGCATCAATGGAGAGGGAAGGAGAATCATTTCTCCCAAGCATCCATCTCCAAGCCCAAAGCCCTCACCCCAAATCCCATCTGAGCTGTGTATCCCACCCTTGTTAGCCTGGCTCCCCTGACTGATGATCCAGTGCCTGTTCAGTTCCTTTTGGACTCCAAGGTTTTCTTGAGGCCAAGTGAGGGGACCAGGGCAGCCTCAGGATAAGGTGGTGGGTGGTCATGTCCCTGAAACACATCCAGGTTCTGGCATGGTGGGAATTGCCATGTCTTAACAACTCTTACTGAGCTTCCCTGTTGGCTCAGAGGTAAAGAATCTGCCTGCAGTGTGGGAGAACCAGGTTCATTCCCTGGGTCAGGAAGATCCCCTGGAGAAGGCAACGACAACCCACTCCAGTATTCTTGCCTGGAAAATCCCAGGGACAGAAGAGCCTGGTGGGCTACAGTCCATTGGGTTGCACACAGTTGGAGACGACTGAATGACTTTCACTTTCAACTACCCTCGAGTGACGGGTGTCTGCACAGTGCTTCAGGGGTGGACAGTCCCCTTGCCCTGAGCCTGTGAAGCCGGGACCCTGGGGAGAAGAGACAAGGAAGGGATGTACTTACCGGGGAGACAGGGACGCCAGAGGGACCACGTCCTGGGAGCAGAGACAGGGTTAGCACTGGGAGTGTGAGGAAGCTTAGCCCATTCTCTGAGGAGAGGCTGAATCTACCTTCCAGAGAAGCATGGGAGAAAGATTCCCACAAAGGAAGAGATACTCTGGCAATTTCCAGTGAGTTCGAGGGAGGCTCCCAGGATTATAAGCCTTAGGACAAGCAGACTAGCCAATCAGGGTCCCCTGTGCTGAAGCCCCAGAGAAAGAGCCAGAGACCCTGGGGGTGGCAGGCAGGAACAGACGTGGCAGGGCCTGACCGGGGCTCCCTGCTGTCCTGGGCTGAACAGACACTCACCTGAGGTGGATTCTGGGGGCCAGTTCCCTCTGTTGTGGTGCAGGCAACCGGGATTAGGGAAAAAAAAAAAAAAGCAACAGGCTTATTTGTGAGGAGTGTAGAGGGAGGTCAAGGCTTTGGTGTCAGAACATGGGACAGGAGGATCCCCATGTCCAAGCAGAGGCTGGACACCTCCTTTCTCCACCAAAGCTGCTTAGAGGGGAGGGCCCAGCAAGGAAGCTGAGGAAAGTCCTTAAGAAGCCATATCTGCCCCGAGTCCAGAGGGGCAGGTCCATAGGCTAATAGGGTTCAGGAGAAAGTGGCCAGTGAAGGGACCAAGGTGCTGGGAAAGGCATCCATGCATCTAAAGCTTTGTCTGAGTGGATGCATCACGCCTGTGGAGAGAGCAGGGCCAGTGCGTGGGGAGGAAGGGGGAAGCCAGTGACTCTGGGATCTCACTGAGTGCAGTGTCGCTGCTGTGGCCACCTGCCCTCATCCAGGAGATGCTGAAATGTGACAGTGGCCTTGTCCTCTGTCTCCATTACCTGGACCTGAAATGTAAAGACATCCCACCTCCTGCTGACCTGGCACGATGTTCTGTCTCATGCGTCAGGGGCTGTTGTTAATGCATCGGCCACGTGGGGGCATTTGACCCCATGTGGCTGTTACAGACTTACTCTCTGGCCAAGCGTGACCTTGGGCAGGATGCCCCTCAGATCCTGGCCCTATGACTGCCCCTCATCAGGGTAGTTGAATTTAAGTATACAGGAAGAGATACCTTCTTCTGATATCTTTCCCTCTATACCTACATATAGGGAAATAGGACAACACTCAGGTGGCGTAGGGGTCTTAATTGTGTTAACTGAATGATGAGGCTTCCCTGGTGGTTCAGAGGTAAAGAATCCAACTGCCAATGCAGGAGATGCAGGTTTGATCCCTGGGTCAGGAGATTACCTGGGGAAGGAAATGGCAAACCACTCCAGTATTCTTGCCTGGGAAATTCCATGGACAGAGGAGTCCATGGAGTGGAAAAAGAATTGTACACAATTAGCGACTAAATAATAAAAGTTAGCGACTAAATAATAAAATAAATGAGGAAGGTGTTAAGGAAGCCGACACAGGTCAATACCTGGTGAGGGAGGAACTGAAGGATGAAAGAGAATATCCACGGGGCAGTGGCAAGGTCCTGGAAATCCAGGCCAAAAATTGGAGGATGGGGTGTCTTTCCTCTAGGACTAGGTCAACTTAGGGGCAGGAGCAGCATCCAGAAATGCCATTATACCTGTGAATTCTTGCGAGAAAAATGAAACATCCCAGGACAGCCAGTGGTGTCACCACAAGCAGGACCCCAATCATGATGCCAATAATGGTCCCCACGCTGAGGGTTCAGGTGTTTTCTTGCCCTGAAAGCAGGAGAGAAAGAGAGAGGGGAAATGGGGTCCAAGTTCACTGGAGGGAATATCCTGAGGAGCCTTACAGGGAGACGTCCTGGTTAGGAGGAAGGAAATGCTCTGAGGTCTGTGTGTTTTGTCATCACAGTATCCTCCTGACTCTCCCACTGCACGTGCTTGCATCGTTTCACTCTTTATCAAATTTGAAACCTTGGACTTGCTCTAACTCTCCATTCTCTCACCGTAGCTAGTTCCACGTCCTGTTCATTTTCCTTTGAAGGACTCTTTTCGTCAAACATTATGCCCCCTCCCTCTGATTGTTTCTTTCTATCACTATTGTTGGTCTTAGAGGGCAGGTCCTCTCCAGTCCACTCAACACTGATTAGTAGTGATAATATTAGCCAAGTGTTTCCAGGTCCTCCTGTGCGACTGGCACAGTGGGAAATCCTTCACACCCATCTGTTTGGATCTTTCCATCCCCATGAGGGAGGGGTTGTCCTCCCCTCTGAACATACATAGATCTGAAACACACAGTAGTTCAAAAACTCAATGAAAGTCATAGAACTAGGACTGGGTGAAACAAAATGTAATCAAGTTGTTTGACTTTACAGCCCAAAACCACAACGTTGGAAAAAAAAATATCACCTGTGAAAATGTTTCTTGCATGCTGACTGTGTAGGTACCCGGGGAAGGATTTTAATCTCATCAACTTCCTAGTGAACATCCTCGCAACATCCCTAAGATCCAGCTGTTCTTCTCCAGTTTTACAGGTGAGGAAACTGAAGCACAAGATTCAGTGTGTTGCTCACAGTCTAACAACTCACACAAATAATAACCAAACCATGACAAAATTAGCTGAGTCTTGCATAATTAACTGGACACATTCTTCTACAGGCTCTGAAAGGAGACTACCCACACCCTCATTATTTGCATTCATTACACACCCACTTCCAGTGAAATTACAAGGGAAGATGTAAGGTGTTGAGGGTCATTCACAGTGCTCATCTGGGGACCTGGGGTCACAACTACAGATTCTGACTGGGGGAAGACTTCACACTGATGGGACCCTGCATCCTCCGTCCTGACATGGTTGCTTGTCTCAGACCAGCATCATCTTCTCCGTGAGCCATAGACTCTGCTCATCGATTCACTGACCATTGGATGCATGTCCCCATGTCACTTGGCCTGTTTGCACCCAGCTTGGAATGTGCATGGGAATTCTAGGAGGGAGGAATTGACTACTGAAGAGCATGACTCTGTCTGTGGTTCCTGATCATTTAGAAAGGGAAGAAGGTACATCAAACTTGAGGACAAGTCCAGCTCCTTGATCGATGCCATCTGAGTGCTCCTTGGGATGAGCCTTCCTTCTCAGGGTCCAAAACTAGCCTCCTCTCTGTTGTGTTTTTCTACTCCTAATGTGCTTGTCTGAGATTGACCCAGGTAGCTTTATAATCAGTGTTCATGTCTAAAGCACTGGAGTCCTTAGTGTGGGAGGATGGCTGTATCCATATTGGAGAGGTCTGAGAAGAACCTGCTTCTCAAGAAGAACATGTTCTTTCTTACTGTTAAATTATTTATCCATGGTTGAAGAAAATCTGGAGCTGAAGTACAGAACTGAAAGCAATAACTTACAAGAGTGATTCATCAGGATATTTGAGCAGGTAGAAGAAAGAATTAGTGAACATGAAGATAGAAAAAAAAATTATTCAGACTCGGGAGTAGAAAGGAAAAAAATGAGGAATAGTGAAACCAGGCAAAATATTATGCAGAACTCCATCAAGTGGACAAACATAGGCACTATGGCAGTTCCTGAAGTAGAAGAGAGAAAAAAGCAATGAAAAAAAAAAAAAGAAAAATTAATGGCTTAAAACTTTCTAAACTAGATGAGAGATTACATATCAAGGGTGGTTAAGGAACTCCAGAAAAGGATCTTTCAAGATACAGATGTTCTGACACAAATCAGTCAAATCACTGAAAGACCGAGGGAAAGAGGGGATGATTAAAGCAGCAAGAGAGAAGTGACTTATCATGCACAATGGATCTTCAATAATGTGAAAAACAAATTTCACATCAGAGAAAAGGGGCCAGAAGGTAGTGGGACCACTGATTTAAGTCCTAAAAGGGAGACTTCAGACTCTACTACAAAGCCACAGTCATCAAGACAGTATGGTACTGGCACAAAGACAGTAATATAGATCAGTGGAACAGAATAGAAAGCCCAGAAATAAATCCACGAACCTATGGACACCTTATCTTTGACAAAGGAGGCAAGAATATACAATGGAAAAAAGACAACCTCTTTAACAAGTGGTGCTGGGAAAACTGGTCAACCACTTGTAAAAGAATGAAACTAGAACACTTTCTAACACCATACACAAAAATAAACTCAAAATGGATTAAAGATCTAAATGTAAGACCAGAAACTATAAAACTCCTAGAGGAGAACATAGGCAAAACACTCTCCAACATAAATCACAGCAAGATCCTCTATGATCCACCTCCCAGAATATTGGAAATAAAAGCAAAACTAAACAAATGGGACCTAATGAAACTTAAAAACTTTTGCACTACAAAGGAAACTATAAGTAAGGTGAAAAGACAGCCCTCAGATTGGGAGAAAATAATAGCAAATGAAGAAACAGACAAAGGATTAATCTCAAAAATATACAAGCAACTCCTGAAGCTCAATTCCAGAAAAATAAATGACCCAATCAAAAAATGGGCCAAAGAACTAAACAGACATTTCTCCAAAGAAGACATACAGATGGCTAACAAACACATGAAAAGATGCTCAACATCACTCATTATCAGAGAAATGCAAATCAAAACCACAATGAGGTACCATTACACGCCAGTGAGGATGGCTGCTATCCAAAAGTCTACAAGCAATAAATGCTGGAGAGGGTGTGGAGAAAAGGGAACCCTCTTACACTGTTGGTGGGAATGCAAACTAGTACAGCCACTATGGAAAACAGTGTGGAGATTTCTTAAAAAACTGGAAATAGAACTGCCATATGACCCAGCACTCCCACTTCTGGGCATACACACTGAGGAAACCAGATCTGAAAGAGACACGTGCACCCCAATGTTCATCGCAGCACTGTTTATAATAGCCAGGACATGGAAGCAACCTAGATGCCCATCAGCAGATGAATGGATAAGGACGCTGTGGTACATATACACCATGGAATATTACTCAGCCGTTAAAAAGAATTCATTTGAATCAGTCCTAATGAGATGGATGAAACTGGAGCCCCTTATACAGAGTGAAGTAAGCCAGAAAGATAAAGAACATTACAGCATACTAACACATATATATGGAATTTAGAAAGATGGTAACGATAACCCTATATGCAAAACAGAAAAAGAGACACAGAAATACAGAACAGACTTTTGAAATCTGTGGGAGAAGGTGAGGGTGGGATGTTTTGAAAGAACAGCATGTATATTATCTATGGTGAAACAGATCACCAGCCCAGGTGGGATGCATGAGACAATTGCTCCGGCCTGGTGCACTGGGAAGACCCAGAGGAATCGTGTGGAGAGGGAGGTGGGAGGGGGGATCGGGATGGGGAATATGTATAAATCTATGGCTGATTCATATCAATGTATGACAAAACCCACTGAAATGTTGTGAAGTAATTAGCCTCCAACTAAAAAAAAAAAAAAAAAAGTCCTAAAAGGGAGATTGTCAACCAGGAAAGCAATGTACACAAAAAGTCTCCTTCAATGAAGCTCATTAGGACTTTCCCAGATAAACGATAGTCAAGGGAGTAAAGTCCTTGGATGCAAGCCACATATGAAATGTAAAAGGAATCCTTTAAGATGACTGAAGAAACACTGGACAGTAACTCAAAGTCATTGGAATATATAAAGAACAGTGGTCAAAGTGACATAATATCTTATTTAAGCCAGTATTATTGTCTTTTTTGTAATCACTTGTTTTTCTTTCTCATTTCAAAGGTATTTCATGAAACAATATTTATAAATCTATATAATGGACATACATTGTATAATGATGGCTGAAACCTATGACAATAAGTGTATAGAATGGGGGGAATGGAGATGTATACTACACATTGTTTGTATTATACATTATAGAATCTAACTGGTATTTCAACTCGATAGATACATGTTTAAGATATTGTCATCTTCAAGTTAGCCACTAAGGAAAAAACTGAAATACATTGGAAAGGGAAAGAATAGAACCAAAATGACACTTAAGAAAGGAAATCACTTAAATACCAAAGAGGAAGTAATAGTGGAATTAATGAATAAAGCATGTAGGACATATGGCAAGTAGCGAGATGGCAGAAGCTGTTTCTTACCAGGAAGTATTTGAATCATAGATAGAGTCAACCTTCTAATTAAAGGCAGAGATTGACAGAATGGATTAAAATTATGACCCTCTCTTTACTCTCTTCAAAGGACTCACTTTAGATACAAAGACAGAAGGTTGAAATAAGATTGGAAAAAGATATTCTATGC
This sequence comes from Dama dama, assembly GCF_033118175.1. Classification (NCBI taxonomy): domain Eukaryota; kingdom Metazoa; phylum Chordata; class Mammalia; order Artiodactyla; family Cervidae; genus Dama; species Dama dama. Next base: position 57,008,008 of record NC_083684.1, read on the forward strand.
AAGTAGTAATAAAAAGAGAATTGTGGTGGCTGTATGAGTGTCTGATATAATCATCTCTAAATCTAAAAATCCTACAAAAGACAAAGTAGGACCTTACATATCAAGAAAAGTTTCCATTCACCAAGGAAATTGAACAATTATAAGCATCATGCACCTAACAACACAGCACCAGAGTTGTGAATCAAAAATGGACATCATCGAGGGGAGAAATAGCTCTGTCATAATAGTGACACTAAAACACCCCACTTTCAATAATGGACACAGCATCCGAGAGAATTTCAGTGAGAAACTAGAGAACATGATAGCACTGTAAGCAGAGACCTAACCGACCAATAGGCAACACACAATCATGGGAGTTTATGTTGTGCAAATTACAGCCTCAAGGCTCCCATCTCTCACCACACATGACCACAGCCCATCCTATAAAGAAATGGTGTCACTTCCACTGTAGAGATGATGGTGCAACTAAGAAAGACAAGTGGAGGGACCTGGAGCTGAATGTGACAGCAAGCCAATAATAACAACAGTGCCAACTAACATACTGAACACTTGAAAGTGAAAAAGTGAAAGTGAAAGTCGCTCAGTCCTTTTGGACTCTTTGAGACCACATGGACTATACAGTCCATGGAATTCTCCTGGCCTGAATGCTGGAGTGGGTAGCCTTTCCCTTCTCCAGGGGATCCTCCCAACTGAGGGATTGATCCCAGGTCTCCCGCTCTGCAGACGAATTCTTTATCAGCTGAGCCACCAGAGAAGCCCTACCTCCTGAGTACACATCTGCCGTGTGATTTCCATCTTCATTGGAAAGCCTATCACAAAACTTTATAAAAGTGCATATAAACACCACTGTACACATAAGAAAAAAGGAGATTTAGATTTTAATACCTCACTGGGGCTTCCCAGGTAGAACTAGTGGTAAAGAACCTGCCTGCCACTGCAGGAGATGTAAGAGATACAGATTCAATCCCTGGGTGGGGAAGATCCCCTGGAGGAGGACACGGCAACCCCTGCAGTGGAAGGTGGAGTCTTAACCACTGGACTGCCCAGGAAGTCCCACGTACTGATTTTAGTGCTGTTTCCAGTGGTCTTGGCAACGAGGCTTCACAGCAGAGGGCCAGGAGAAAACAGGGGATGAGGAGGGGAGAGACAGCACATGTTCCAATTGCTTGAAGTGAAGGAAATGAGATGATAGGCTAATTCCTGGTGGAATTAATAAAAGAAGCTTATCCAGGTTAAAATGGGCTTCACCTGAGGCTTAGACAATAAAGAATGCAGGAGACATGGGTTCAATCCCTGAGCTAGAAAGATCCCCTGGAGAAGGGAATGGCAACCCATTCCAGGATTCTTGCCTGGAAAATCCAATGGACAGAGGAGCCTAGCAGGCTGTGGTGTCTGTGGTATCGCCAAGAGTCGGACAGGACTGAACGACTAACACAGGAGGTAATGATGGTTACTCACTCAGCCTATGGGGGTCACTTATTCTGGAGTTGCCCCCCCGGAGACCTCACACTGATAATTCCCGGCATTCTCTGTGCTGACCCGGTCTATGGTGAGGGTGCTGTTGTTGGGGGTCAGGGTCATCCCCTCTGTCATCTTCTCTGACCTTTGAAAAACCAGCGCATGGAGACCCCAGTCTCATCTGTGAGGCAGGTCAGGACCACGGGACCCTCATGTTCTGCGACTGTGGTGTTGCTGGCTTGGAGGGAGGGCCGTGCCACTGGGTCTGTGGAGAGACAGAGGGGTGACTGCTGAGTGGGGGTCAGGGGCCTGGGCCATGCTCCCTCCTCAGTCTCGGGGCCCAGTGACCTCTGTATAGGCAACTCTAAGGAAGGCCCTGGGTCTTTGTTCAGGTGACAATGGAAAAGAGATGATCGCACATCTCCTCTGACCCCCAGATCACACCAGGGGGACCCTTGCCTGGTTGCTGGGACAACACTGTAGTATTGGACAGCTTGTGGTATCAGCCCTGGGAACCTCTTCTCAGCCCATGTATCCAGCAACCTCATCATCAGGTGGAAATCTTCTAGGATGCTTCCATGTGACCCTATCCAAAGGTCTTCTGTGACAGAATAAATGTTAGCCCCTTTCATTCAGTACACTGTTGTTCAGTTGCTCAGTTATGTCTGACTGTTTGTGACCCAGGGGCTGCGGCACACCAGGCTTCCCTGTCCTTCACTATCTCTCAGAGTTTGCTCAAATTCTTGTCCATTGAGTCAGTGATGCCATCCAACCATCTCATCTTCTGTTGCCCTCTTCTCCTGCCCTCAGTCTTTCCCAGCATCAGGGTCTTTTCCATGAGTCGGCTCTTTGCATCAGGTGACCAAAGTACTGGAGCTTCAGCTTCAGCATCAGTCCTTCCAATGAATATTCAGGGTTGATTTCCTATAGGATTGATTCGTTTGATCTCTTGGCTGTCCAAGGGACTCTTAGAAGTCTTCTCCAGCACCACAGTTTGAAAGCATCATTTCTTTGGCACCCAGCCTTCTTTATGGTCAATTCTCACATTCGTCTTTATGTCAATTCTCACACAAATCTGACTACTGGATAAACCATAACTTTGACTATATGGACCTTCACACATCTGTTTATTTTGGGGAGGCAGGCTTGCCAGCTCTCTCCATGTTTTGGGCAGAACAGCTTTATATTATTAAGGAATGTGTTCCCATTTGTGAAATAATTTAGTTGGGAATGAAGATGACGTGGTTAGCTTTCATGATCTTAGGACCACGGGAGATTACAGTTGAATGATTTCTTAATCTGAAGAAGTCTTTTAATCCTGGCCTGTGGAGTGAATATCATGGTGAAGGAAATCTCTAGAGAGAAGTGGTTATGGTTTTAACAAAAGGCTGTAAAAACTAGTCCTTCTATAAACTAGGGGAACTGTCTATGGGACACCACTTGGTTAATAATTACTCCCAGGATGTTTTAGAAGACCAGAGAAGCCTCGCTCTGTGTCTCTCTCCCTGTTTCTCTCTCCCCCTTCTCTATTTCTCTCTCCCTTCTCTGTCTCTGGGCTTCCCTCATAGCTCAGTTGGTAAAGAATCTGCCTGTAATGCAGGAGACCTGGGTTCGATCCCTGGGTGGGAAGATCCCCTGGAGAAGGGAAAGGCTACCCACTTCAGTATTCTGGCCTGGAGAATTCCATGGACTATACAGTCCACGGGGTCGCAAAGAGTCAGACAGGACTGAGCGACTTTCACTTTCACTTCACTTCTCTGTCTCTGCCTCTCTATTTCTCCCTCCCACCCCTCCAACCTTCTCTTGAAAGAGAGAAAGAAGATAGAAAGAAAGAAGAAAGAAAACCAGAGAGATCTCCACCTGAGGCTCAGTCAGAATGCTCCAGGGATCACTTATTAGAGACCCCAATTTTCTGACTGTGGTGCTATCCAGGCCTGTCAGGTAATGTTGGATCTGAGTACACGGTATGGTTGCGGATAAAGAGAACCTGGGTGTATTTCTGGGGCCTCGCATTGACAAGCCAAGGATCCTGTGTGGCTGGGTTAGAAGCTGTGTGGCAGGAGAGGTGAGGTTTTCCTCTGGATGGTAACAGGAGTCTGAGGAGGAAGTGGTGGGGGTGTCCGGGCCATCTGAAACACCTGGTGGGTGCTGAAGGTTGGTGTCAGTGGCAATTTCTTGGAATAAGACCACAATGAAGTCTGCTTGACTCTTTCTTCACTTACGTACTTAGAAGCCAGCATATTGTTTCTTTCTAAGAATTTATTTATTTTTGGCTACACAGGGTCTTCGTAGCTGCACTCAGGCTTTCTCTAGTTGCAGTGAGTGGGGGGCGACTCTCTAGTTGTGGTGCTTGGCTTATTATTGGGGTGGTTTTTCTTGTTGCAGAGCATGGGTTCAGTAATTGTGGCCCATGGGCTTAGTTGCTCCATGGCATGTGGGATCTTCCTGGACGAGGGATTGAACTGGTGCCCCCTGTGGTGGAAGGCAGATTCTTCTCCACTGAACCACCAGGGAAGTCCCCTGTGTGCTGACTTTATTGCTGCTTCCAGTGGTCTTGGGAAGGAGGCACCACAGCAGAGGGCCAGGAGGTCAGGGGCTGAGGAGGGGAAAGACAGCACATGTTCCAATTGCCTGGAAGTGAAGAAAATGAGATGACAGGCTAATTCTTGGTGGAATTAATAAAGGAAGGTTATCCTGGTTGGAAGAGCTCTGACTCTGAGGGGCAGAAAAAGGGACAGGGAACAAGGAGGCGGGACGTGCTGGAGAAATTTCTACACACCTGAGCCCATGGAGACTGTGGGAGTGAACGCTGGATCAGGCATGGGATGCACTGGAACCATCTGTGTGGGCAGTGTGGTGTGTCCCTAGTGAAGAGCCCAGCAGACCTTTTACTCATGAAATCATCTTCTCTCCTTCTCTCCCAGAGGAAGACAGGCAGGTCCTCCAGGCAGGTTGGAGCAGTGACCTGTGGCTCTAGGTGGACACACTTTGTCAGCAGGTGTGCACACGAATTGATTGAGCTCTCAGATCCCAGGATCAAATACCCCTGGACTTAGAAACAGGCTCACTCTTGACTCTCTGTTGAGCAATTTCTGTTTCTTCTGCCTGTAAAGAAGGCAATGCAGAAAGCAGTACCAACTGCGAGGCAACATGTTGGTGTCTGATATATAATTTTTATTATAAATATAAAGCAAATTTTACAAATCATTCAGAAGTGGCCTTAGCCAGGCAAAATTAAATTATGCAGAAGTGCTTGCATGAGGGGAGGTGTACACAGTCTGTCTCAGGGTGAGAAAACCCTGAAAGAGGTACCTGAGTACAGAGCGCTCCCAGCCACCCCTCTCGGGGGCCAGTTCCACACAGCAGGAGGTCCATCATGAAGGTGGAATAAAGCCTTTCTCTCAGCAGCCCAAGGAGGCCCAGTCTGTGCAGAAGGCTGGTGGGAAGCAGGGGCACCTCTCCTCCTCCCATCCTCCCTTTCTATGCCGACACATTGGGTCCCATGCACCCCATGGGAGAAGAATTCCAGAGGCTCTTCAAGAAACCCAGGGCTGAGTCATAATCCTTGTGTCCTAAGGAGCGTGCGCACCCGTGCGGCCTCCTGGGCTGTAAACAATGCAACAGCGCAAGGGGCCGTGTTCCCTTCAGGGCGCTCCTGCTTCTCAAGGACCAAACACCCCTCAGCAGAGACCAAGGCATCCTGAGAAGGTGAGCGGGGCAGACTGACGGAAGAGGAGGGGGTTGGTGACTGGCCTGGGGCTTCCCAGGTGGTGCTAGTGGTAAAGAACCGGCCTGCCAAGGCAGGAGGCTCAGGTTCAATCCCTGGGTGGGGAAGACCCCCTGGTGAAGCGAATGGCAAAACACTCTGGTATTCTTGCCCGGAGAATCCCATGGACAGAGGAGCCTGGCGGGCTACAGTCAATGGGGTCGAACAGAGTCGGACATAATTGAGCAACTGAGCAGATGACTGGCCTGAGGAGCCGAGAACGGGAGTGGGATCCATTTCCGGGCATGAATGTAGAAAACTGCTGCTTCTCATTTTCTGTGTGGGGCACCTCACACAGAAGCCTTGGGGGAGCTCCTGGTCAGAGGGACGTGCAGGACTTTGGTGGCTTCTTTCCTCTAAAGCAGTCAGACTGGCTTATGCAGCAAGTTAAACAGAACCCCTTTCACATAAACAAGCAGTTACAAAAATTAAAATGGCAGAATATCTCAGAAGGAAGGGGGGAGAAAACAATAACCCAAATTGTATGTTCTTTGACCATTATTTAAATAATCTCTAGAGGGTAAATTTCTGAGTCCTTTCCCCAGTCCCAGCAGATTGTATCTGATAAGAGCTGATAGATGAAACCAGATTGTATCTGGTTGATGTTGATATCAGCAACCTCAGATATACAGATACCACTCTAATGGCAGAAAGCGAAGAGCAACTAAAGAATCTCTTGATGAGGGTGAAGGGGGGTGAAAGAGCTGGCTTAAAACTAAATATTAAAAAAACTAAGCTCATAGCATCCGGCCCCATTACTTCATGGCAGATAGAAGGGGAAAAGGTGGAAGTAGTGACAGATTTCCTATTCTTGGGCTCTAAAATCACTGCAGATGGTAACTGCAGCCATGAAATCAGAATGAAGGAGGAAACAGAACAGGCTCAATCTTGAAAGCAGGGCTCCATCTTGGTCCGGACTGTGGACTTTGAGCTATATGCCCAGTATCTACGGAAACGACATACCAACTGGAAAACCAGGCCCCTGGAAGGAAGAGCCCCAGGGCTCTCCATCGCCTAAAAGCATATCCTAATTATCTGTGTGACCGAATAGAATCATACACTCTATGCTTATTGGGGAACAACCACAAGCCTATTGATAATTGTCCACTGTTAACTACCTAGGTTTAAGGCATATGATTTACGGGTTGACTTTGTATCTTTCTTTTCCCTTGTCCAGACTAGTTTCAGGGAATTTGGGGAGGTGGGTTTGGGCACATATGCTTAAGGTATATAAGGTTTTCACAAAAACTGGTCGGGGTCCTTGGCTAAGAGGAGACTCTGCCTTGGGCCCACCGGTGTAATAAGCTGCACTCCACTATCTGCATTGTCCTTCTGAGTGAGTTTGTTTCCCAGAACGTGTGGCTACAACAAGAAGACATATGCTTCTTGGCAGGAATGCGATGACAAGCCTAGACAGTGTGTTGAATACCAGAGACATGACTTTGCCAACAAAGGTCCATATAGTCAAGACTATGGTCTTCCCAGTGGTCATGTGTGGTTGTGAGAGTTGGACCATAAAGAAGGCGGAGTGCCAAAGACTCCATGCCTTCAAACTGTGGTGCTGGAGAAGACTCCTGAGAGCTCCTTGGATAGCAAGGAAATCCAACCAGTCAATCTTAAGGGAAATCAACCTTGAATACTTGTTGGAATGACAGATGCTGAAGCTGAAATTCTAGTATTTTGGTCATCTGATGCAAACAGCTGACTTATTGGGAAAGTCCCTGATGCTGGGAAAGATTGAGGGCAGAAGGAGAAGAGGATGTCAGAGGATGAGACTGCAGGATGACATCACCGATGCAATGGACATGAACTTGGTCAAACTTCGGGAGATGGTGAGGGACAGAGAGGCCTGTCATGCTGCAGTCCGTGGGGTCACAAAAGTCGGACATGACTGGGAGACTGAACAACCACCACCAACAAGAGCTGACTGCCCCCTCCACCCCAAAGTGATAATCCCTTCTTCTGTGGGCATTTCTTGAAATGAAGCCCATGAAGTTCTTTAAACATACCTGCATTTTTAAAATTAAGAATTACTTATGGACCTAGACAAGTAGTTGTTTAGTTACTTTTAGTAGGTTCTCTGGTAGCTCAGTGGTAAAGAATCCTCCTGCCAATGAGGAGACACGGGTTCAATCCCTGGGTTGGGAAAATTCTCTGGAGGAGGAAATGGCAACCCACTCCAGTATTCTTGCCTGGGGGAAATCCCATGGACAGAGGAGTCTGGCTGGCTACAGTCCATGGAGACCAAAAGAACAGGACACAACTGAGCATGCATGCGCTCACACAGTAGGATCTCTAAAGACAAGCTTTCCAAAGGAACTGGTGGTGTAGGGTAAAGGAGTTAGAGAAGGCGAGGTTCTGGAAAAGAACGAGACCAGCACTTTACAGGAACAGATCACTTTTAATGAGGCGAGAAGAGGCAACAGTCAGATTAGTGAGCTGCTGCACTAACCCAAGAAAAGAGTAAGTATATATAGGCATATTTGTGGAAATCTACTGTCTTAAGGGGGCCTGTTCTTCTCCAAGGTTGTTTGGAGTAGTTATCTCTTAAATGGCTGTGGCAAGGAATTCTGGAGATCGGCCAGAGGCTGGACCTGCTGGAAGCTGGGTGTAATCAACCTTAATGTCCATTTTCTTTTTCCTTCAGTGAGAGAGTTCTTTGTTTTGCATAAAATGGTGGGGAGGACCCAGAGGAGAGTTTTAACTCCAGGCTATTTTGAGCCATGTAACTTTCCTTCAGGTGGTCTTCTAGGTAAGCATCAAGGTGTTTAAGCCCTGGTCCTGCATGTAGACAACCTTGATAGGGGACAAAGCTGTCGAATTTGTAGTCCTAACTCGATTATATATGTATTTCCTGTGGATGTTGAGTTCATACTGGACCTTGAAGAGCTTTTCCTTTTCTTCTCTCTCCTCTTCTGACACATGCATTTCAGTGAGAAGGACATAACTTGCAACTTTGTGGCAAATTCAAGTTAGACCCCAATAGGCCAGGACTGGGGTGGGAAGCACAGTTTACAATAGCTGAGACATGCAAGCAACCTAGGTGTCCATCACAAGATGAATGGATAAAACTGTGGGACATGCATACAATGGAATACTACTCAGCCAGTGTGCTCTGAATAAGCAAATTTACAGCTGGTCTAGGTCAGCAAATGGGGAGGGGCAGAGATTCTGACAACTGTCTCCCAAGGTCCTCTCTGCCAAAGTTCAATGACCAGGAAGGTTAGGTTTCCTACAGACCTCCTCATGTATATGCCTTTTCACCTACTGACACCAAAGGAAAGGACTGTGACCAGGCAGCCTGGAGGAGCCTTGTTAGGGGATTACAGGAGAGTTGGGGAAAGACTGTCTTCCATTTTCCCTAATGGTGAAAGAATCTCCTGGTGATGTAATAAGAACCTTGAGGTGTCAGCAGTGTCATGAGCACTATCTCTTCTTTTTTTTGCACTCCTCCTTCTTTTTGTTTCTCTTCTCCCCTCCTCCTCCCTCTTCTTCACTTCTCCATACACTGTTTCTGTGGCTATTGGAGATGGGGGACCTGAAGTTGCTTTGTTTGATTCCTGGGCATTAAAGTTCAGAGAAGACTGTGCACCTTTGTCAGTCTGAAAGGCATCAACAGTGGTTGTTTAAGTCAGCGTCACGGGCCAGGCCCTCACCATGTGTGGGGTGATTCAGCACCCCAGGCTTCCATCCCTTTGAAACTTTTAGCTTCAGAGAAAGGCTTTTACTACCCATTTTTTTCTGCTTGCTAACGTTCTGTTGGGTGATCATTAGAAGAGATAGATTATGAATTTCTACAATGGATATGAAGGAGGAAACAGAACAGGTTCCATTTGAAAGCAGGACGCCACCTTGGGCCGTACTGTGGACTTTGAGCTATATGCCCAGTATCTATGGAAACGACATACCAACTGGAAAACCAGGCCCCCTGGGTGGAGAGCCGGGCTCTCCATAGCCTAAAAAACCTCTAATTATCTGTGTAACCGAATAGAATCATACATTCTATTATGCTTATTGGGGTATGACCACAAGCCTATTGGTATTTGTCCACTGTTAACTACCTAGGCTTAAGACATATGAATCATGGGTTAACTTTGATTGTATCTTTCTTTTTCACTTGTTCAGACTAGTTTCAGGGAATTTTGGGGAGGTGGGTTTGGGCACGTACGCTTAGGGTATATAAGGTTTTCACAAAAACTGGTCGGGGTCCTTGGCTAAGAAGAGACTCTGCCTTGGGCCGGCCGGTGTAATAAACTGCGCTCCACTACCTGCATTGTCCTTCTGAGTGAGTCTGTTTCCCGGAACTCGTGGTTACAACAGATACAATGATAGAGCAATGAGAATAAATTAAGCACAACAGCATACAATGAGATGGATGACTCTCATGATTTTGAATGAGAGAACCAGACACATTAAGGACGTACTGTTTTTTTCCTGTGTGGACGAGCAAGAACAGGCAGACCTATCTCATGCATTGGAAGTGAGGATGCTGGTTACTCTTTGAAGGGAACTAACTGGAGGTCTTCTTTAGGGTAGGAATGACACATTAATTGATTGATTTCGGTGTTGCTAACCTGGATTGTTCAACTCCTGAAAGTTCATAGATTTTTTTAGAAACAGTTTTTTAAAAAATTATTTATTTTTGGCTGCGCTAGATCTTCGTGGCTGCAAACAGTTTTCCTCTAGTTGTGGGTAGCCGGGGCTCCTTTTCATTGCAGTGCGCAGGCTTTTCACTGGGGTGGCTTCCCTTGTCGCCTTGCCTGGAGACTTCCATAGACAGAGTAGCCTGACAGGCTATAATCCGTTTGGTCACAAAGAGTTGGACACGACTGAATGACTAACACTTTCACTTTCTGTGGAGACTGAACCCTGTGCTACTGCAGCTGTTGACCTTCAACACCCACTGAGGGAATTCAGGGTGGCATGAGGCACTCTGTGCTCCAGGGAATCTGGTGGGGTAGCTGGATATTTTCAGGAACTGATTTCATGATTCCCATCCTTGCATCTCCTCATCTCTAGAAAAGCACTAAATCCCGTCATGATGACATTACCTCCTCATGCCTTGCAGAAAGCCTCTTATAAAGTAAGCGCTTAATTGCCTTGAACTCCCCCTTCAACGAAATCTTACATATTGACCTTCCCCGACTGCCTCTTCAGAGCAGGTTATCAGAGCTATCCAAGGTGCTGCGTCCCAGGCTGCAGTCCTCATTTTGCCCCAAATAAAACATAACTCGCAGCTCTCAAGTTGTTCACCTTTTTTAGTTGACACCCCTCTAAATCAGATGGGGGTGGGAATAGCCATGTCCAAGAGAGAGGGGGGGTTCAGGAAGCATGAAGACCAGGGAAGAGGAGACCCATAAAAATCAGTGCTGAGAAGTAGGGCTTTAGGAAGACTGAGGAACAGATCCAGGCCAGAGATGGAGACGAAGTCTCCTTCCCTCTCCCAAGCAGGGCAGTCAGTCTCGAATAAAGTGGAACAAGAGGAAAGGTGGCATACCCTACTGTTTATTTGAAAAACAGAAAATACACCAGGGCTGCTATCAGACCCAAACAAACTGAGGTTACAATCAGGATGCCGACAACAGTACCAGTTGTGAGGTCAAACAGAGAGGCTGTCATGGAAAGAAAAGAAAAGAATGAATGAAAGTGACATTATTTTACAGTGGGAGGTGCTCTACGAAAGAGCTGTCAACATTAAGTAGTCTCTACTTGTGCCTTCAAGAAATCGATTTTCTCTGGGACAGCTGTTGTGTGGTGATTAGGTGACTAGATCCTTGTGATTTTCTTTCTCTCTCCATGTATTTCTAGGTTGGTGACCAGAGTTGCCTCAGTTCCAATCTGGCCTTTTCTGCACACATATATTTCTGAAGGCTTTGGAAATGTAAGAAGGACTGATGGTTATTTTTGTATGTTACTATTTCCCCCCTTTTCATGGTTTTGTACGTTATAACTTCCCACCTTTTCCTGGGGCTTCCCTGGTGGCTCAGTTGGTAAAGAATCTGCCTGCAATGTAGCAGATATGGGTTTGATCCCTGGGTCGGGAAGATCCCCTGGAGGAGGAAATGGCAACCCACTCTAGTATTTTTGCCTGGAGAATTCTATGGACAGAGGAGCCTGGTGGGCTACAGTCCATGGGATCACAAAGAGTAGGACATGACTGAGTGACTAACCCACACATCACTTCCCACCTTTTCATGACAGCATCTTTCTCTGGGTACCAGGTGTGACAGCTATAAATATATGCCTCTCAGGTGTCTTGTGGTGGGCATTTATTGATGGAAAGCCCTCTGAATTCACTGCCCCTTTGCACAGAGAACACCCTTCACACTGGCTCCCGGTAAGGATGTGAATTCAATAATTCTATGACAAATGATAGGGCCTTCCCTGGTAGCTCAGCTGGGAAAGAATCTCCCTACAATGCAGGAGACCCCGGTTTGATTCCTGGGTTGGGAAGACATGTTGGAGAAGGGGTAGGCTATCCACTGCACTATTCTGGCCTGGAGAAGCTCTACACAGTCAGCAAAAACAAGACCAGGAGCTGACTGTGGCTCAGATCATGGACTCCTTATTGTAAAACTCAGACTTAAATTGAAGAAAGTAGTGAAAACCACTAGACCATTCAGGTATGACCTACATCAAACCCCCTATGATTATACAGAGGAAGTGACAAACAGATTCAAGGGATTAGATCTGATAGACAGAGTACCTGAAGAACTATGGATGGAGGTTCATGATATTGTGCAGGAGGCAGTGATCAAGACCATCCCCAAGAAAAAGAAATGCAAAAAGGAAAAATGGTTGCTGAGGAGGCCTTACAAATAGCTGAGAAGAGTAGAGAAGCCAAAGGCAAAGAAGAAAAGGAAAGATATACCCATCTGAATGCAGAGTTCCAAAGAATAGCAAGGAGAGATAAGAAAACCTTCCTTAGTGATCACTGCAAAGAAATAGAGGAAAACAATAAAATGGGAAAGCTTAGAGATCTCTTCAAGAAAATTAGAAATACCAAGGGCACATTTCATGTAAAGATGGGCACAATAAAGGACAGAAATGTTATGGACCTAACAGAAGCAGAAGATATTAAGAAGAGGTGGCAAGAATAAACAGAAGAACCATACAAAAAAGATCTTCATGACCCAGATAACCACAATAGTGTGATCACTTACCTAGAGCCAGATATCCTGGAATGCAAAGTCAAGTGGGCTTTAGGAAGCATGACTACGAGCAAAGCTAGTGGAGGTGACGGAATTCCAGTTCCAGCGACTTAATTGAACTGATGAGAAATGATCTTTCTCCACGGGTAACTCTAGCTCAAGGACTCCCCATCAGCTTTGCAGACACTCTCTAAAACTGTACTGCAGCCTAAAACTTCCTTCCTTCTCTTTCTTTTTCACTTGGGTCAGATATGCCTTGTGGTCTGAGGACCTTCCCAGGCTCCTCCCACTCCTGCCCCACTTTCCTAAACAGGCATTCTCCCAGTAAATGTCTTGTATGTCTAGTGCCATCTTGGCTGCATCTGAAGGATGAAAAGTATCATATCAGACAAGAAACCTTGCAGTCAAATCCTTTTTTTTTCTTCTCCCATATTTAGTCAGTAACATGTTCCTATGAGTCTTTTGTTTTATCCTTTCCCTCCCTTCCAATATGTAATGTTTTTTGCATCACTTTCTCTTTTATTTCTGTTTTCTTCACTAGTCAACTCAAATCTGAAGATGAATGCTGATGTTAGCTATTGTTATGAGGTACTTATTATATGACAGACTCTCTGGTATATACTTTACACATACCACATTTGATTCATATAATAACCCTGCCAGGTCAACATTCAGTTCAGTTCAGTTCAGTCGCTCAGTCGTGTCCGACTCTTTGCGACCCCATGGTCTGCAGCACACCAGGCTTCCCTGTCCATCACCAACTCCCAGAACTTGCTCAAACTCATGTCCATTGAGTCGGTGATGCCATCCAACCATCTCATCCTCTGTCGTCCCCTTCTCCTGCCTTCAATCTTTCCCAGCATCAGGGTCTTTTCCAGTGAGTTAGTTCTTTGCATCAGGTGGCCAAAGTATTGGAGTTTCAGCTTTAGCATCAGTCCTTCCAATGAATATTCAGGACTGATTTCCTTTAGGATTGACTGGTTGGATCTTCTTGCAGTCCAAGGGATTCTCAAGAGTCTTCTCCAACACTACAGTTCAAAACCATCAATTCTTTGGCACTCAGCTTTCTTTATAGTCCAACTCCCACATCCATACATGACTGCTGGAAAAACCATAGCTTTGACTAGATGGACCTTTTTTTGTCTCTGTTTTTTAATATGCTGTCTAGGTTGGTCATAGTTTTTCTTCCAAGGAGTAAGGGTCTTTTAATTTCATGGCTGCAGTCACCATCTGCAGTGATTTTGGAGCCCAAGAAAATAAAAGTCTGTCACTATTTCCACTGTTTCCTCATCTATTTGCCATCAAGTGATGGGACTGGATGACATGATCTTCGTTTTTTGAATGTTGTGTTTTAAGTCAGCTTTTTCATTCTCCTCTTTCACTTTCATCAAGAGGCTCTTTAGTTCCTCTTCACTTTCTGCCATAAGGGTGGTATCATCTGCGTATCTGAGGTTATTGATATTTATCCTGGCAATCTTGATTCCAGCTATGCTTCACTGAGCCTGGCATTTCACATGATGTACTCTATATATATAAACAGGGTGACAATATACTGCCTTGACATACTCCTTTCCCAATTTGGAACCAGTCTGTCGTTCCATGTCTGGTTCTAACAGTTGCTTCTTGACCTGCATACAGATTTCTCAGGAGGCAGGTCAGGTGGTCTGGTATTCCCACCTCTTAAGAATTTTCCACAGTTTGTTGTGATCCACACAGTCAAAGGCTTTGGTGTGATCAATAAAGTAGATGTTTTTCTGGAATTCTCTTGCTTTTTCTATGATTCAATGGATTTTGGCAATTTGATCTCTGGTTCCTCTGTCTTTTCTAAATCCTGCTTGAACATCTGGAATTTCACAGTTCATGTACTGTTGAAGCCTGGCTTGGAGAATTTTGAGCATTACCTTGCTAGCATGTGAGATGAGTGCAATTGTATGGTAGTGTGAACATTCTTTGGCATTGCCCTTCTTTGTGACTGGAATGAAAACTGACCTTTTCCAGTCCTGTGGCCACTGCTGAGTTTTCCCAGTTTGCTGGCATGTTGAGTGCAGGTCAACATTATTCCACTTGATAGATGAAAAACCCAAGACTTCCAGTGATGATAAAAAAAAAGGTACCCAAAGTCATATAACTAACAAGAGGTGGATCTAGTGTAGTCCTTGACTGTAGGAATACCTGATTTTATAGAGCCCAATGGTAGTAATAGTAATAATAGCATTTAATAGTTACGGAACATTTCCTCAGCGTGTGGCATTTTACTAAGGGTTTAATTGAATAGTACGTTAAATCTTTGAAACAATGACATGAAGCAGAGACTTTTTAGTATGATTTCAGTTGAGGACTCTGAGGCTCAGTGAAGTTAAGAATCTCATGCAAGAATTTATCACTGTAAATGGTTACCTTAAAAAAGAAGAAAGATCTCAAATCAACAACCAAACGTTACAACTGAAGGAACTAGCAAAAGAAGAACAAACCATACCATAAGCTAGCAGAAGGAAAGACAAAATAACAGAGTAGAGATAAATAAAATAGAGAATGGAAAAGTAATAGAGAAAAAACAATAAAACAAGAAATTGGTTCTTCAGAAAAGAATAAGAAAGGCTTCCCTGGTGGCTCAGTGGTAAAGAATTTGTCTGCTAATTCAAGAGACGTCGGTTTGACCCTTGATCTGGGAGGATCCCACACGCCGCAGAGCAGCTGAGCCTGTGCTCCACAACTACTGAGCCTGTGCTCTAGAGCCATGGAGTTTCAGTTACTGAGCCCACGGGCTGCAACTACTGAAGTCCGCAGGCCCTAGAGCCCATTCTCCGGAACAAGAGAAGCCACCGCAATGAGACTCCCGTGCACTGCAACTGGAGAGTAAACCCCACTCACCACAGCTCGAGAAAAGCCAGCACAGCAATGAAGATCCAGCACAGCAAAGAAAATAAATAACTGGGGGCAAAAGATGAACAATTTTGACAAAACTTTAACTAGACTGATGAAGAAAAACAGGGAAGATTCAGATTACTAAAATCAGGAAGGAAAGTGGGGACACTGCTACTAATTCTCAAGAAATAGGAGTATTATGAATAATTGCATGCCAACAAATTGCATAACTTCAGTAAAATGGACAAATTCCTAGAAACACAGATGCTACCAAAGTGGAATCACAAAGACTGCGACCCCATGGACTGTAGCCCGCCAGGCTCCTCTGTCCATGGACTTCTCCAGGCAAGAATACTGGAGTGGATTGCCATGCCCTCCTTCAGGAGAATCTTCCTGACCCAGGGATTGAACCTGTGTCTCTTACATTTCCTGCCTTGGCAGACAGGTTCTTTACTACTCACGCTACCTGGGAAGCTCCAGTGTTATAGAGGCCATATATTAAAACCCGCATCTAACACCATTCTAAGTGTGAAAGATTGAAAGTTTTCCCTCTAAGATCAAGAACAAGATAAGGATGCCTACTTTTGCCACTTCTATTCAAAACAATATTAAAAGTAATAGACAGGACTTCCCTGGTGGCTTAGTGGTAAAGAGTCCACCTGCCAATGCAGGAGACATGGGTTCCACCCCAGTCTGAGAAGATCTCATATTCAATGGAGTAATTAAGCCTATGCGAAAAAGCCCACACAGCTACAAAGACCCAGCCCGGCCAAAAATAAATTAAAAAATTATTTTTAAAATTAATTAATAAAAAAAGTGCCCATTGCATTAAGAACCTATACCAGGTATCTCACTTAATTCTAATAAAACTTTGTGAATTACAAAAAATAGCATTTAAAAAACGTAATAGACCAATTCAGTGCCAAAGAAAGAAAAAAGAAAAGATACTGAAATTGTAAATTAAGAAGCAAAATTAACTGTTTGCAGAGGATGTGGCCTTATATATTAACAGAAAACCCTAATTTCACAAAAAACTGTTAGGTCTAATAAACAAATTTGATAGAGCTTCAGGATATGAAACCAACACATAAATGCAGTTGTATTTGTATATATGAACAGTGAACAATATGAAAAGAAAGTTTTAAAACTTCCCTTTATATATTTTACGAAGAAGATAAGCCTAACACTCCCCCTGACAAAAATGGCAGAGGCCTTTGGACCTGACAATATGCATACAGTTAAGGCATTGCTACCTGGATCATAGTATCTAACCATCATTTTTATAAAAATAAATTCCACTTACAACAGCATCAACAAGAATAAAATTTAGGAATCTTGGAGCTGACAGACTTGTACAAGAGAAACTAAAAAAAATTTTTTTTCAAAGGAAAAACATAGTATAAGAAATTAAAGAAGATATGAATAAATGTAAAGTGTTCATGGACTGGAAGACTTAATATTGCTTAGATGACAGTACTAAGCAAGGTGTACTGGATAGATGTGGGTAACGACTGCAAAACAACATGAATGGACTTAATACCACTGAGCTATAAACTTCAAAATTATTTACATGATAAATCTTACTTTTTTTTTTTTTTACCTTATAAAGACAGTGTACCAGAAAAAAACAATCTTGTGTAAGGTCACAGAGTAAATGCCAGCCCCAGGATTAGAAACTTACTGTATTTTTTTTTTTTTGTGTGTGTGTGTGTGCATGTTTGTGTGTGTGTTAGTCGCTCAGTCCTGTCCAACTCTTTGCGACCCCCTGGACTGTAGCCCGCCAGGCTCCTCTGTCCATGGAATTCTCTAGGCAAGGATATTGGAGTGGGTAGCCATTCCCTTCTCCAGGGAAATCTTCCCAACTCAGGGATCAAACTTGGATCTCCTACATTGCAGGCAGATTCTTCATCCTCTGAGCCACCAGGGAAGCCCCTCCACCTTTTTTTTCAGAGATGGAGTTATTAAGATTTTGCTGGCTTTTTATTGTAATGGTCTCCTCACTGATATTCTGCCTGCTGTGACCTCAAGCCATCGTGCCTCCCGTTGGTGGAGCCATCCTGCTGGGAAGGTGGAACACAGGACACACAGTCACTTACATTTCTTCGCCTTCAGCTCAAAGATCCCACTTCTGTTGAAAGTGCCTATGTTGGAGATCTCACACTGATACTTCCCCGCATTCTCCTTCTTGATGGGGTCTATGGTGAGTTTCTTCCCGTCCTCGGACAGGAAGATGTTCTTTGCGGCTTTTATATACTGGCCGTTGAAGATCCACTGGATGCTGATGTCAGTTTCGTTTGTGTTACAGGTAATGACCACCTTGTTCTCTTTATCTCTGTCCATGGGGTCGCTGACTTGGATGGAGGGCTGCTGCAGCAGGCCTGTGGAAAGAACAGAGGAGGTGACTGAGACTAGGTCAGTGGCCTGGGGCCATGCTCCTTCCTCAGGTGTCTTAGCCACTGCCGGGGCCCAGTGAGCTCTGTAAAGGCGACCCTGAGGAGGACCCTGAGCCTGTGAACAAGGTCGTGGGTCTCTCTTCAAGAGAGGATGTGTAAGGAGAAGGCTCCCTTTCCTCCCTCACCCCAACAATACCTCGATGACCCTGACCCGTCCATGAGACATCTCTGGAGTACCTTCTCAACCCGTGTATACAGCATCCTCAGCCTGAAGTGAAATTTTTCCTGTGAACTTTGATGGACCCTTTCCTAGAATTTCCTTTGGTTCTAAAAAGTTTCAGGTCTCATTCGTTATATACCTTTCTGTGTATGTTATGGAAGACAGTTGTGCCACACCTGTGTTTCTGTGGGGCTGAGGGAACTTTACACAAAGCAGGAAAGGCAATTATTTCTCTTTAAAAAATTTATTACTGGCTTTCCCAGAGAATCAGAGGTAAAAGATCCGCCTGCCAATGCAGGAGACGTGGGTTCGATCCCTAGGTTGGGAAGATCCCCTGGAGAAGGGCATGGCAACCCACTCCAGTGTTCTTGCCTGGGAAATCCCATGGACAGAGAAGCCTGGAGGGTTATGGTCCATGGAGTCACAAAGAGTCAGACCTGACTGAGCAACTAAGAAACAACAACAAAATAATTTATTAGGGAATGAGGATGACCATGTCCAGTCTCCCGGTCTAGATGTATATAGTGACAGTGACCCTCTGAGCTTGGTACAATCTTGTTGGAAAGATTTCCAACCATAACCACCCCTCATTTTCCATCACTCTGCGTCTGAGACATTAATGTGTTACTCCCATCATAAAATGATGACAGCAGAAGCTCATTCTCCTGGTGACCTGGGGAAAGTGGCTCGTGCTGGAGCCCCACAGAGGCTGCTGCTCCCAGATTTCTGAGTCCTTTACTATCGCCTAAGAGGGTGTGCCTGGCCACAAGCCAGGCTGGGAACAGGGTAGTCAGTCAATTGGGGAAATATCTGTGGAAGGCTTAAGGGCGGGGGTGGGGGCGGGGGCTTCCCTGATGGCTCAGCTGGTAAAGAGCCTGCCTGCCAATGCAGGAGACATAAGAGATGTGAGTTCGATTCCTGGGTCGGGAAGATTCTCTGGAGAAGGAAACAGCAACCTGCTCTAGTATTTGTGCCCTGAGAATCCCATGGACAGAAGAGCCTGGCAGGCTACAGTCCATCGGGTCATGAAGAGTTAGACATAACTGAGCGCACATGTTTGCATCTAAGGGCAGGGAAGCTGTGCAGAGCAGGGCCAGTCCTTGATGGAATGAAGGAGAAAGAAGGTAAGACACATGGAAAGATCAGAGAGCGAGAAATGTCCATTTACAAGTGACTTTAAAGTGGGGGTTTCAAGTGACTTCAAACATCCAGAGGTCCAAGAGCCCCACCACTGCCCAGAAGCAGGCCCCCTGCCCCCCACCCCTGGAAACCCTCCCACAGCGGAGCAGCCCCACAGCCGCGGTGAGACTCGGCTCCCAGTGCGCTTTAGGGGCAGGTGGTCAGAGGATAAAACACCGGTCCCCTCCCTGGAGAGACAGGTGGCAGGCGTGGCCAGAGCCTCCTAGGACTCTGCATCCAGAGAAACCTTGGCCTCAGGGAGCTGGGAATCATCCGCCTCAGTCAGCCCCGCCTGGGAGGCCAACACCCACCAGCGGCACAGTTTCTCCGTGGTCACTGGAGCTGGGACCCTGGGACAGGGTCTGGGGAGGGGCTTCCCCGTGGGCCTGAGCTTCTCTGTGAGGATCCCTCAGGCCAGGCCCCTACTGAGTCCTGCAGAGTCTTCCTCAGGGTCATGGTCGCAGGGAGGGACCCAGGGGGGCTGGACTGAGAGTTCTCTCCCTCTGCTGAGTCCCTCCCATCAGACCGTCCTTCTTTCTGCAGTGTCTGCAGGGTCCAGATCCCCTGAGTGGAATTCTGACCCATTGGAGTTTGTCTCCACTGTGTGTGTCCTGCACTAAATCTTCAAACCCCAACACAGCACGTAATGTAGAGGGAGATGGAGGCACCATTCGGGTCTGTCAGTCCTGCGAGTGTGAACAGAATTCACCTCACCCAACACCCTGAGGTCAGAGAGGAAGCACTCACTGTATACTTGGAGATCTCCAGATGCTGAAACGTTTGTTAAATCAGCCTTTACAGTGATCACAGTGTAGGTTCCTGAGTCCCGCTTCTTGACAGACTGGATTATCAGGGAGCCATTGGGTTTTATTGTCTCTCGACCGGTGTTTGCAGGCCCAGGGGTGAATGAATTGTTAAGTACCTGGTAGACGTCAATTGCAGCTGCTCTATCTACCCTGTTCCCTCTGAACCAGCCATAGCCTAGGACAAGCCCTTCTTTTCCGAGGATGTTGAAAACAACGACCGACCCTTCTGCAGCCAGTGGGGGCACCGTGTCAACAGTGAGGTGGGCAGTGGTGGGCGGGGGCCAGAAGGATAAGAGCACGACTTGCAGGGAAGAGAGAGAAACCAGTTAATATTCTGACCTGTGTGGGAGATGGGGAAATGGTGCCCCGGGTTCTGAGCAGCTCTCTTCATCCCTCAGCCTTGGGGGGGGGTGTGTGTGTGTGTGTGGTTCAAGGTCAGCAGCATGACCCCATCACTTCAGCCCCTCTGGGGTCGTTTTTTCCTCTCTTTTCCCAGTTGTCCCCCGGCTCACTCCCTCACTGCCCTCACACACCTGCTCACACTCAGGGGCTCTTGGGAGATGCCCCCCACCACCTGCTCTAAAGACCCTCCATGTTCACTTGCTGACCCTTCCCTGTCTGTTTCCTGCATGACACCTGTCAGCACCTGACAGCACATTCTAGATCTCTCTGCTTGTCTGTCTTCCTCCCCACAGAGTGTAAGCTCCGTGAGAGCAGGGGCTTGTCTGATTTTCTTGTACCCAAATTCCTGGTGAAGGAACCTCTACAGTCTGGTGTTTGTCCTTTTAGGAGTTGTAGAAAAGGGTGTTGTCTAAGTGTCCTGGTATATTCTTTCTGGAGTAACACCCAGACATAAATTGTTATTATTTCCATCAGTCTTCAACAGTTATTGCTCAGTGAAGAATAATTTCTTAAATAACTTCTAAAACCTACACCATTTGAGGTCTTCCCGCCCCTCACCAACTCTAGTTCATGGAGTCTCCTGTGACTGAGCCCCCACCCTCCCTGCTCCCCGCCCTCTGCCCTCAGGCCTGAACAGAAGTCCTCTGTCCCCTCTCAGAGCCCCGTCTCCCTCAGAGGCCAGCCAGTCTCTTGTTCTCCAGTCTCTGCCCACCCCCTGAAAATTGGCCCCTCTCACCTGCCAGGAGGAGCCTGTTCCAGGGGACATGCCTCCTGCTTGCAGGACCTGACGGGGGCTCCATGGGGCCTGCTGTGTGCTGGTCCCTCTCTCTCTGAGGAGAACTTCCGGTCCAGAAACGCTCACAGGCCCTGCAGTCGCTGTGTGAGCTCTGCTGTCCTTCCCGCTCTGTGCTGGACCTCCGCCCGGGGCAGGAGCACTTGGCGGGGTCACGTGGCCCGGGGGCGGGGCCTCTGCCCAGGCCCCTCCCACTCCCTCCCCGCTCATCCTTCCCTCCCTAGTGGCCCCGCCCCCTTCCCCTTCTGTCTGTTTCTATTCCATGAACTCTGCTGAGTCCTCTGCCTTCTAGAGCAGTGATTCTCCACCCACACACACACATCCACACATCCACACAGACACCTACACACACATACACCTACAACACACCTACAACAGACACACACCCCTACACACACTCTTACACACCCCTACACACACACACTCCACACACCTATACACACACACATCTACAAACACACATCTATACACACCTCTGCACACACACCCCTGCACACACATCCCTACACACGCACATCCCTACACATACACCCCTACACACACACTTGCGTGGACAAGCACAAACCTGGGGTGTCCAGTTCCGGGGTCCCCATTCCTCTGGACCAGATGCACACACAGCCTCCCCCACAGCCCTCCCTCATCCCCTCTGGCTTTTCCCTTCAGAGCAGGAGCCTGGCGGGGGAGGCGCATCAGGAACTCCTGTCACAGGGACATCATCCCCACGATGCATGGGAATCACCTGTGGAGCTTCATGAAGACTGCGAACCCCCAGGTGACACCTTCGAAATGTTTTAGCAGTCGCTCAGGTCATATGCTTGCCCAGCCTGGCTGAGACTTCATAATGTGGGGCGGGGCAGCCTCTCCCCAACTTCAATGCACAGGGAGGGTCTGCAGATCCTGTTAAAATGCAGAGCCTGATTCAGCAGGGGTGGGGTGAACCTGAGAGTCTGCATCTAACAAGCTCTCAGGTGATGCTGACCATACTGGACTGTGGAGCACACTTTCAATAGCAAGGCTGATGGTGAAAGTCAACCGAGAGGCCGCCGCCCTCCCCCCAGTGTCGGCCTCTGCCGTGTTCTGGTCTGGGGTCTGCCAGCATGACGCAGAGACCCTGGGATCTCCAAAATTGGTGATAATTTCTGTGGTGACATAGAAACCCAGATGGGTGCCCCATATCTTCCCATTGTTCTCAAATATCTGAGAAGGTTAAGGTTATAGATGACTCTGGAGGAGAGAAAGGGGTCAGCTAAGTGATGACTGGTGAGGGGACCTGACCTCCACCTTAGAGTGTCACCAGCCTGGAGTCTGTTTTCAGGGACAGAGACCCAGACCCATGTGTCAGAAGAGCTGCAGTTTGCAGGTGAGAAGGGAAAGGTTTCCTGTGTGTCCTGGGAAGAGAGGAACCTGGTGCTGGGGGGTGGGCTGACTGTGGGCTCCCTGGTCCTTGGAGGAAGTGTTTGGGGAGACCCTCCTGCTTCATGTCTTGGCTCATAAACTGTCCATGTTCCTCCCTGCCATTAGAGGTAGCCCTGTCACCCTAGCTGATTTTCCTGTGGTCACTGTGACCTTTCCCATGGGTGGTGCCAGGCAGGGATGGGCGCTAGCATGGCAGGGTGTCCTTAGGCCCGTAGAAGGAGCGTGGGGCACAGAGCAAGCACAATAGGAGGGGCCCCGAGGGTCTGTTTAGAGGGAAGGGTGGATTTCAGGCTCCTTCTCCACCTCCTTCAGTTCAGTGCAGTCACTCAGTCATGTCCGACTCTTTGCGGCCCCATGGACTGCAGCACGCCAGGCCTCCCTGTCCATTGCCAACTCCCAGAGTTTACTCAAACTCATGTCCATTGAGTTGGTGATGCCATCCAACCATCTCATCCTCTGTCGTCCCCTTTTCTTCCTGCCTTCAATCTTTCCCAGCATCAGGGTCTTTTCACATGAGTCAGTTCTTCGCATCATGTGGCCAAAGTATTGGAGTTTCAGCTTTAGCATCCGTCCTTCCAATGAATATTCAGGACTGATTTCATTTAGGATGGACTGGTTGGATCTCCTTGCAATCCAAGGGACTCGAGAGTCTTCTCCAACACCACAGTTTGAAAATATCAATTCTTCGGTGCTCAGCTTTCTTTATAGTCCAGCTCTCATATCCATACATGACTACTGGAAACACCATAACTTTGATGGACCTTTGTTGGCAAAGTAATGTCTCTGCCTCCTTAACCAAAGTGAAGTTCAACTGTTAATTTCTTGTATGTTCTTTGTCTGACCCGATGTCACCCCCTGGAGGTCATGAGCAGACCTGGGGCCAGTGTCTGGATGTACCAGCTATGCTGATCAGGCTCCAAAGGGTGTGAGCCAGACCTGAGCCCCGGGCAGAGGCGGGCTCTGACCCCCAGCCTGGGGCTGGTCAGCCGGGGCCCAGGTCACTGTGGGTGCCCAGGCTTCCCGACTCCATCCCAGAGCAGGGTGAGCCCCGGGAGATGATGGGCGTTATCCAGTGTGAGAACCGTCCATCCAGGTGCACGTGTGCTCAGGAGGAGCTCTCAGTCCCCGAGACTTCAAAGGAAGGGCCGGTGGAGGGGGGTGGTCTCTGGGGCTTTGGGGAGAGGGTGGCAGCCTGTGGGCTGGACCCCAGAAGGCCCTGTTCTTGCCCCTCTCACAGCACTGGGGCTGCCCTCAAGTCGTCTGTGTCCCCATCAGTGGTCTGTTCTTGGCCTCCCCACGTGCCAGGACCTGGGGCAGCTCCACCTGGAGACTGCGTCACACAGGCTGTCCTGCCAGGGGACGCGAGGCCCCCCTGGGACCCCAGCCCCTCTGAGATGGAGCAGCTGCAGAAGCTGGGCTTGCCTCTTCCACACTGCTCCGGAAGTCCCCCAACTTTCCCCAGATGCCTGGGGAGGCTGAGATGTCTTCAGGGTCCAGACCCAGGTGTCCTCACAGATCAGGGGCCTTGTGATGAGGAAGGAGCTGCTCTCCTTTTCCTGTGAGTTCACACTGGGGCTTCCCCCTCCCCAGGGTGACTCTTGGTGGGATGGAAGATTGGGAGTCTGAGCCAGGTCAGGTCTCCATGAGAAGGGGAAGGTCTCAAGCTGCTGGCCCAGGCCTTCTAGAGAGACTACAAGATTCTTCCCCAGTAGAGATGGGAGGGGGTGTGATTATCTCAGAATGAGCAGCTGTCTGACTCCTCACAGTTAAGAGGACCCTGTCATCTCCCTGGGTCAGGAAGATTCCCTGGAGAAGGAGATGGCAACCTACACCAATATTCTTGCCTGGAGAATCCCATGGACAGAGGAGCCTGGCAGGCTCCAGTCCATAGGGTCACAGAGGGTTGGACATGACTGAAACGACTTAGCACTTAGCGTGTCCTCTCTCCTGATTCCTCGAGGAATCAAGTCCTGTCATGGAGCAGCAGCCGTAGACACTTGCAGATCTCGTCCCAGGCTGATGCCAGTGCCCCTGTGTCCCCAGGAAATATTCTCTGACCTTTAGGTGTCACACTAGGGGTGGACCATTGTGTGGTATCCCTCATCCATTTTATGAGTGTTTATTGATCATCTATGACTGAGTGCACACATGCTGTTGAATATCTTGTCTGGCTTCCATTTCATCATTCCAGAGCAGAACCTTCTGTTCAGAGCTCCCTGTGGTCTCAAGTAAGTAACTGTTAGTTGCTCAGTTGTGCCCGACTCTTGGCAACCCCACTGACTACAGCCCACCAGGCTCCTCTGTCCATGGGATTCTCCAGCCAAGAATACTAGAGTGGGTTGTCATTTCCTTCTCCAGAGGATCTTCCCATTTGGGGATTGAAACCGAGTTTCCTGCATTGCAGGCAGATTCTTTACCATCTGAGCCACCAGGGAAGCCCCGATGAACACATTTGCCGTCAGGGGCTTAATGTGGAAGTCCCTTCCCTGGCTCCGCCCCCAGGTCTCCTAGCTGGCTCTCAAAGAAGAGTGAGTCCTCATTATCACTCTGCCTCCCATCCCTGAGTTGCCCGAGGTCTCACACAGCCTCCCTGGCACAACAGTCTGGGTGCTGGGCGCTCTTGAAGCCGAGTTGACCACAACCCAGAGCTTCAGCTGATCCTTCTAGTACTGGGGAGAAGGTCCAGGTGACGGCATCAGGCAGTCTGTAGGAA
Source organism: Dama dama (assembly GCF_033118175.1). Classification (NCBI taxonomy): domain Eukaryota; kingdom Metazoa; phylum Chordata; class Mammalia; order Artiodactyla; family Cervidae; genus Dama; species Dama dama. Next base: position 57,033,170 of record NC_083684.1, read on the forward strand.
CTTGCCTCCGAGGCTTGACGACCACCACTTGAGGGAACTGGTGAGTTCCTCCCAGTGGCATCTTGGCAGGGGGCGCAGATCAGGTGCTTGAGGTGTTCGGGTGCCCATGAGACCTGAGGGTAGAATCGCTGCCTTCCAGTAGGATTAAGCTTCAGGAGTTTCCGATGTCCCTGGACAAGACTGGAGGTGAAGCCTGTGGTTCTGGTGATGTTTTAGACTGAGCGACTAAAAGAACCAGAGACCGCCCTGGGCAACCGCAGGGCCCTGCATCCAGTAATTAGCCCCCCAGTGAATTCAGGGGCTTCGTGGCTGAAAGCCAGCTCAGGGGACAGGTCGGGGTGGCTTCTCTGTTGTCCTGAGGACCAGCGGAGCCCGAGCCTCAGCTTATCCTGCCGCTGGTCACAGGCAGTTGGCTCTGGGAGACGGCCCAGGAGCAACCTCCAGTTTTTTATTTGACTTTAAATGGAAATGAAAGTGAAAAGTGAAAATGTTAGTCAGTCAGTCGTGTCCAAATCTTTGCCACGCTATGGTCTGTAGCCCACCAGGCTCCTCTGTCCATGGGTTTCTCCAGGCAAGAATACTGGAGTGGGTTGCCATTCCCTTCTCCAGGGGATTTTCCTGACCCAGGAATCAAACCCACATGGCTTACATCTCTTGCATTCACGAGCAGGTTCTTTACCACTAGTGCCACAGGCAGCCATAAATTAATCCCCCTAAATACGCATCCTGAACCGGACTGTGCCCTTTGTCCAAGGTCAGCCCATCTCAACTCCCCAGTGTCCTCTTTGCGCCTCTTCTAGCACGATCAGTCCACTAGAGGGCACGCACGCTCCGCTTTTGCCATCACCTGAGCCCAATGCCCGTGTGTTCACTGCCACACCCACCAGCTCCCAATCACTCTCTAGGTTTGCTCGGGGCGAAGCTCCTGGGACAGACATCAGGGTCCTCCAGGAAGAACCTCATGTGGAGGAGGTGGCAGGGTGGACGGATGACTTGGAACCCACTGCAGGACCCAAGTCACTGCTGAGGGGGATGGCCTCAGGCACAGAGGGCAGTGTGGGCTGGACACAGGTGCCTAGACACCTAGGCCACCGGCGCGGGCACTGGGGGAAACAGCTGTGAGCCTGCGGCCCCATCACTGAGGATCTGTGCACGTGGCCTTGGCTGGGCTGCTGAGGAACCTTCCAGAATGGACCCTCCACAGCAGGAGATGAGTCCTCCCGGGCACTTCAGGAGCCCCGTGCCAGGAAGAGTCAGGGGAGATGCGGCCATCACTGTGGCACAGGTTCTCCCAGGGCCTGAGGGAGCAGGTGGGGTCCCAGGTTCACCGTCAACCTCAGATCAGCACTCGGGGTGCTAGGACGGTGAGGTCCTGCCACCCCGCCTCTCAGGACACCACTCCTACGCTTGACACCCCTCCCCACTCCCTGCAGTGCCCACCCCTCTGAGACCATCTGTCCACCACTGTTCCATCTCAGCCCTCACAGCATACTCTGAGTAAGTCTGTCACTCAGACTGTCCCTGAGACATCACGTGGGTCACTCCATCCCTTTGCTTTGATCCTGATGCCTGTCTGGGGCTGTGCAGGGTCCTGGAGTTTCCAGTTCCCTGGATATAGTGGACACAGCTACAGTTCATGCATGCCTTCACTTATTAATCAAATGAATGTTTGAATGCCTGTGTGCCTGGCATATCAGACTCTGCAATTGTGGGGTAGACAAAGTGGACACAGCCAGCTCTCAGGGAACTCAGTCTAGCCGGGGTGACAGTAAGGATCACTTCCACCCTCCTGAGGGCTTGTAGCACCAAACACCCTCCTACACTCTCCTGACCTCATAACTGCCCAGTGATAGGCACTCCTGTCATTATGCCCATTTTATAGCTCAGGAAGTTGAGGCAGGGAGGGAGGGAGCCTCTGTCCAGTGTACCACCACCTCACAGCTGAGGCACCAGGTCTCCAAGGCCCGTTTCCTGATCACTGTCTTGCCTCTGGGCTCTGTGTCCTGTCTGTGAAGCTGTGTCCTGCAGTGACAAGGAATGCTCTCGGGCCGCAGTGTGAGCTCTGAGCCTTCCTGTGTGTGTCTAGAACCAGCTCCACTTCTATCCTTGGCTACTAATGATGTCTGTGGCAGGGAGGGCGATGAGTCTGGGGTCTCTGGGCCTGAGGGCTAAGTCAGCTTCTTTCCTGCAGAGGAGATTCCCATAGGTCTTCACGTGGGTTGACACTCCTAATCCAGCAAGGACTTCATGTGGGCCTGAGGCTGGCAGCATGTCTTGTCAGTCAGTTTCTCCAGCCTGCTGAGACTTGTAAATAATGTGACACCCTAGGGAACCTTGGGGGCAGCTCTTCTCTCTCCCAAGTGAAGGTTAAAAGTGAAAGTGTTAATCTCTCAGTCGTGTCCAACTCTTTTTGACCTCATGGGCTGTCGCCCGTCAGGCTCCTCTGTCCATGGGATTCTCCAGGCAAGAATACTGGAGTGGGTTGCCATTCCCTTCTACAGGGGATCTTCCCGACCCAGGGATTGAACTTGGGTCTTCTACACTGCAGGCAGATTCTTTACGGTCTGAGTCACCAGGGAAGCCGAAGTGAAGGTCAGGCTGTCCCAAGTCGACCCACAACCCCTTGTCCTAAGAGTAGGAGTCAGGAAACTGAGGGTGGACTGGCCATAGATGAGCAGACTGAGTGAAGAACGCTGGAATAGGGCTGTTTGAAGCTGTACTTCACCCCTCTTCCAGGCATGCTCCTTCCTCCTACCTTTCCCTGACTCACTGCCTAACTTCCTCTTTGGGCCAGAGCTTCTAAACCTCTCCCCCATTACTGTCTCAAGAGTGTCAGAGACAGGAAAATCGCACTTGAACCATTTCCCACTTTGGAAACGCCGAGGGCAGGAGTCGCCCACGGTCACGCAGCGAGTCTGGAGCCGGAGCGGGAACCCTGGTTCGGGACACTCATTCTGGACTCTCCTCCCAAGATCCAACAGTCTCTATGCTGGGTGTGATATTTTGTTCACACATTACCCCCTTCTCTCAATGGATTATCCCCGCACCCACCCAGTGAGCCAGTCCATGGGCTCCCCACTTCTCGTGGCGGTGGGCCAGGGCCCTCCGTCCTGCTTCTCGTAGGATGTCTAAGGTACCATCAGGGCCACTCCACAGCCCCGCCCGCTCACACTTGCTTTGCCTTTTAGCCATCACGGTGGTGGCTATGGCTCTTGGACCCCCCTTGGGCCCTTTTCCAGGCTGGGTCCCCAGTGGCCAAGGCAGCTCCATTCCGCTGACTTACTTCCTGAGATCATACCCCAAGTGGCCACGGGCCTGGAAGGGCTGGGACTCCCCAGGACGCGTGTCCTCCTGCCCACTGGACACCCCAGAGAACTGAAAGGCTGCCCCTGCCCGGTGTCTGGCCTGGCCTGCGTGGAAACCCGCCCAGTCGGCAAGGCGCCTGCCCCAGCGGTGCTCAGAGTTCTGGGCCCGGGGGATGAGCACTCGCCCTCGCCCACAGCCTTTCTTAGTTTCTGTTTGATTCCCCCGTGTCCCTGCAGGGAGGTGGCCTGGAGCCGAGCAAGGAATCCGAGGCTGGCTGGGTATCCTGGTGCCACCAGCCACCCCTCCTGCCCAGCCCCCTACAGGCTCCCTCTCTTCTCCAGGCCTCAGCTTCCTCCTCCATCAAAGGGGGCTCTGGCTCTGTGTCCGGACTGCTGGGGGGTCACCTGAGCTCACCTGATGTTCTGGCAGGTCTTAGTTCTTCTTGACTGAATGAAAAACAATCCCTGGGAGCCCCTCCCCCTCTCCCTTCCTTCAAGCTCAACTCACCTGTGTACCGTTATTGTCTGGGATTCTGGCTGCTGGTTTTCTTCCTGGGTGTTGGCGTGACACCACCCTTGTGGCAGAAAGGGAAGAAGTACTAAAGAGCCTCTTGATGAAAGTGAAAGAGGAGAGTAAAAAAGTTGGCTTAAAACTCAACATTCAGAAAACTAAGATCATGGCATTCTGTCCTATCACTTCATGGCAAATAGACGTGGAAACAAGGGAAACAGTGACAGACTTTATTTTGGGGGGCTTCAAAATCACTGCAGATGGTGACTGCAGCCATGAAATTAAAAGACACTTGCTCCTTGGAAGAAAAGCTATGACCAACCTCAGTTCAGTTCAGTTCAGTTGCCTAGTCGTGTCTGATTCTTTGTGACTCCATGGACTACAGCACGCCAGGCCTCCCTGTCCATTGCCAATTCCCAGAGTTTACTCAAACTCATGTCCATTGAGTTGGTGATGCCATCCAACCATCTCATCCTCTGTCGTCCCCTTCTCCTCCTGCCTTCAGTCTTTCCCAGCATCAGGGTCTTTTCCAATGAGTCAGCTCTTCGCGTCAGGTGGCCAAAGTATTGGAGTTTCAGCTTCAGCATCAGTCCTTCCAATGAATATTCAGGACTGATTTCCTTTAGGATGGACTGGTTGGATCTCTTTGCAGTCCAAGGGATAGCATATTAAAAAACAGAGACATTACTTTGCCAATAAGGGTCCATCTAGTCAAAGCTATGGTTTTTCCAGTAGTTATGTATGGATGTGAGAGTTGGACTATAAAGAAAGCTGAGTGCTGAAGAATTGATGCTTTTGAACTGTGGTGATGGAAAAGACTCTTAAGAGTCCCTTGGACTGCAAGGAGATCCAACCAGTCCATCCTAAAGGAAATCAGTCCCGAATATTTGTTGGAAGGACAGATGCTGAAGCTGAAACTCCAATACTTTGGCCATCTGATGCAAAGAACTGACTCATTGGAAAAGACCCTGGGAAAGATTGAAGGCAGGAGGAGAAGGGGATGACAGAGGATGAGATGATTGGATGGCATCACCGAATTGATGGACATGAGTTTGAGCAAGCTTCAGGAGTTGGTGATGGACAGGGAAGCCTGGCATGCTGCAGTCCATGGGGTCACAAAGAGTCGGACACGATTCAGTGACTGAACTGAACTGTTGCTGGCCCACTGAATCCTGGCATCACTTCATAACCAGGTTGCCCCTTGAAGGCCAGCTTCATTCTGGGGGGTCACTGTTCACCCCCCTGGCTGGCAAATCAGTCTCTAAAGTAAACCCCACATCCGAATCTGCACCAAACTCTATTACCCATTCAAGAAATGTCTTTGAAGTGGGTTTCTGCATGGTGGTAGGTTTGGGGTGTGTGTGTGTGTGTGTGTGTGTGTGTGTGTGTGTGTGTGTAATTAAATTAATTAATTTATTATTATGCTGGGTCTTCTTTGCTATACGGGCTATACCCTAGTTGCAGCCAGCTGTGGTTACTCTGAAGTTGCAGTGTGAGGTTTCTCATCATAGCAGCTTCTCTTGTTGCAGAGCACGGGCCCTAGGGCGCACGGACTTCAGTAGTTGTGGCTTCCAAGCTCTAGAGCACAGGCTCAGTTGCTCCTCGACAGATGGGATCTTCCCAGACCAGGGATCAAACCCGTGTCTCCTGCATTGGCAGGTGGATTCTTAACCACTGGACCAGCAGAGAAGCCCTGGTTTGGTTTTGCTAGAAATCTCCACGGTAAAGACCCCGGCTGGCCTTTGGCTCCCTGGGCTGGAGCTGTGTGCTGAGCCCGCAGGGTCTGACTCTTGCCATCTTTCTCAGGACATAGGTTTAGTCTGGGCTGGTGGTTCAGTTTTGGGTGGGGATCTTGGCTGGGCCAGAGGTGGTTGATCCGGCTTCTTGTGGGGCTACAAGAGGCTCTATAGGACCAGGTTCTGACTGGGCTCCCGATCCCTGTCTCAGTTCTGGGTCCTGTTGAGTTCTAGATTCTTTTCCTGGCCCAGGTCTGTGCTGCGAGGCAACTTCCTGTTTACTGAAGGGCACCCTTTGGATGGGAGGTGACGTCTGCAGGGCAGAGGCCTGTGGGGCATGAAATTCTTGGTGCAGAGCAGACTTTTGTTGTGCTTGAGGTTCCTGCTGGGCTTCAGCTTGGTGATGGGCAAGGGGCTCCTGCTGAGTGAGGGTCTTTGCTGTGCAGTGGGCTATTGGATCCTTGTCTATTGGGTCCCTGCTGATCCTTGGATACTGGCTGGTCTGGATGTTTTTTCTGGTGCAGGCTCCAGCTGGGTTATAGTTGTCTGGCGTGGCTTTGATTCTCTAACAGGCTTAAATACCAACGTAGAACCTGGCTCTGCTGTGCTTTTTTTTTTTCTTTTTGTCAAGGGAGATATATATATTTTCAATAATTTTATTTATTTACTTTTGGCTGTGCATTTATTTTTGGCTGAGTCTTTGCTGCTGCACGGGCTTTTCTCTAGTTGCGGTGGCTTCTCTTGTGGAGCACAGGCTTGGTAGTGAAGGTGCACGGGTTTATCTGCTTCGTGCCATGTGGGATCTTCCCGGACCAGGGGTCGAACCTGTGTCTCCTGCATTGGCAAGCAGATTCTTGATCCCTGAGCCACCAGGGAAGCCCTCGTGGGAGATATTGGTCTCCCTGGCTTCGTCACCCTGGGTCCCCACAGACCTCCTTTGTCACAGATCCCTTGTGGGTTACTCATGATGGCTCCCCCACCATCTTGTGTTCCACTCCTTCAACCTGGCATCCCTGGTCTTCCTTTTGGAGGCGGTCAGCAAGTGGGCTGACCACCAGAGGGTTATGTCTTTAAAGGGGCCCCATCCCACTCCCCACTCAGATAAAATATTTCTTGTCATGAGGGCAGCATCCCAGCTGAGTCCTCTGTTTCATCCGGATGACAGAAGCTAGACTCTGAAGGAATGTTCCTTTTCTTTCTCGATTTAAAAAAAAATTTACTTGGCTGCCCTGGGTCCTAGTTGTAGCACATGGGATCTTCCTGTTGACATCTTCCTGTCGGCAGGACCTTTAGTTTCGGCATGCAAACTCTCAGTTGCAGCATGTGGGATCTAGTTCCCTGACCAGGTACCGAACTCGGGGCCCCCTGCATCAGGAATGCGGCGTCTTGACCACTGGAACTCTAGGGAAGTCTCGAGTGTTCCTTTTCTTACTTCTCCTTCTGATGTTTGAGGAAAGGGTCAGAGAGGGAAGCGGGATCTACCCCGCTGTAACTTTCTGCTCTTTATTTATTCTAATGGTTCCCACTTTTATTTCCTTATATTATTGTTCTGATCATTTTATTCCCATGTTAAAAAAGAAAAAAAAGACATCTTCCCATTTCTACAGCTGGAAAGCCCTTTTCAGTGGCATTTGAGATCTCCCATACTGTCACTGGCTCAGTGGTAAAGAATTTGCCTGCAATGCAGGAGACACAGGAGATGCTGGTTCGATTCCCTGTGTCGGGAAGATCCCCTGGAGTGGGGCATGGCAATCCACTCCTGTATTCTTGCCTGGAGAATCCCATGGACAGCAGAGCCCAGCAGGTTATAGTCTGTAAGGCCGCAAAGAGTCCATCATGACTGGTGACTGAACACTCTAGCCTTGAGCTCTGCCTTTGCACATATGTCTTCTGTAGTTGCCTGGAAACTTAGAGAGTCCGGTGACCATTGATGATGATGATGGTGGTGATAATCATAAATACTGGGTAGGCATTTTATGTGCTAGGAAATGGAGCCAGGTTCTTTTTAAACTTATATTATCATTAGTAAGACAATGTCTGATTCATTGCTTTCACTGCTTTCTTTGCCCTACCTAGCTCTTAACCTCAGGAAGGTTTGTTGGATGAGTAAAAGAGTAAAAATTTGGGCAGCAGAGAGACTGAAGGTGGTGTTGAATAGAGATGTGTATATAATCTGGAAATGGTTTGGAATGAACAGGGTAAAGTGGACCGTCTGGATTGAACGTGCATTTCGAGACCCCATTTGAAAATGATTTTGATCTATTACATTTAAGTATATTTATTGATTTTGTTTGCTATTTTCCTGTTTGTGTTTATAGTCAGGGAGGACCAGCTCTAGGTACTCAGAGATTCTTGGTTTCTTTCAGGTAAGTAAGCTTAAGGCTCTGTCAGGGGCAGCCCCAGGAAAAGACTGAAAATGAACAAGGCACTAGAGGGGGCAATAATCTCAGGGAAAATGCTTTTGGGATGATTTAGGGAGTGGGGACAGGAATCGGAGGACGTGAGGTGGGAGAAGAGTGTCTTCTAGGTGCACTCACAGCTTTGTTGACTGAGAATGTTTCATCGGGAGGGTGGGGTCTCAGAGCGCCTATAAGGGCAGAGCAATGCTTTCTAGCAGACATCGTGTGAGAAATTGCTGGCAGGCTTTGGAGAGCGTGTTTGACTTCCTGTGGTGTCTTTGGTGTCCTAGGGTGAAGAGAAAAGGGAGACACTGCAGTTAGAAACATTTTTAGAATTTAATTTTTTTTAATGAGAGCTTTTAAAATGTTACAAGTGAGACTCACCCCATGATTTCCCCCATGGGGGAAAAATTTTAATGAAAAAATATCTACAGTAAGGAGATAAAAGATGCCCCAACCCTTGCTTCCACTCCTGATTCTGGTGAGCACTATTGTTACTAGTTTGCCGTATGGTTTTCCAAACGTTTTGTATATAAATGTAATTGTTGTTGTTTAGTCGCTGAATGGCCTCTCTTTGCCACCCCATGGACTGTAGCCCGCCAGGATCCTCTGTGGGATTTCCCAGGCAAGAATGCTGGAGTGAGTTGGCATTTATTTCTCCAGGTATCATCCCATTCTTGATCATGTAATATCATAATAATGCCACAATATCGATCAGTTTAACACTTAACAGTATACTTTTTATATGACATTTCATTATACCTAGACCAGGGTAGGTCTAGATCTCATCGTTTGACTCCGACACCAGTGTCATTGTCAGAGATCAGTGACCAGGTCGCCAACAGCCCCTCTCCCTCCATTTTGATAAGCAATGGCGTTCTATCATCAGAGGCTTTGGTGAGCCGTCTTCTAGTATTAGGGGAATTGTGTTTTGCTTTTCCTGCTCTTCCTGTTTCCCCACTCGTTGACCTTGAGTAGGATGAGCTTGAGTAGGATGAGCTAATCCTGATCTTCATTTCATCTCTCTTGTCTCTTAACCCCTGCTTCATCCCTAGTTGGGGCTTACCTGGTGGCTCAGAAGGTAAAGAATCCACCTGCAATGCAGGAGACCCAGGCTCGATCCCTGGGTCAAGAAGATCCCCTGGAGAAGGAAATGACAACCCACTCCAGGATTCTTGCCTGGAAAACCCCAAGGACAGAGGAGCCTGGGGGGCTATAGTCCATTGGGCCACAAAGAGTCAGACACGACTGAACGACTGATGCTTGCACTCTCATCCCTAGTCGATTCCACAGAGCGACTCTGGTTTAAGGAGGGTCGTTCTTTGACGACTTACTGGTTTTCTTCATCCTGCCTTTGAAATGATCACAGGGACATGGCTTCTTTGTCAGCCTGGGCGCTGTCATGAGTGTTCTTCTAGGGCCTCTCAGGAACCAATCTGAAATAAGGGGGTTGCTGCTTAGGAAGGTTCACATGTTTGAGGGCTAGGACTTGACTTGCCATCTTCCTTACCTCCCAGTTGTTTTTCATATTTCAGTGGGAAAGGGTCAACACAGAACAGTTATATGAGCACCAGGGTCTCTAAGTTGTTTTGCTGATCTGTATGGACAAGAATGGGCTTTCCCGATAGCTCAGTTGGTAAAGAATCCACCTGCAATGCAGGAGACCCTAGTTCAATTCCTGGGTCGGGAAGATCTGCTGGAGAAGGGATAGGCTACCCACTCAAGTATTTTGGGGCTTCCCTTGTGGTTCAGCTGGTAAAGAATCTGCCTGCAAAGCAGGAGACCTGGGTTTGATCCCTGGGTTGGGGAGATCCCCTGGAGAAGGGAAAGGCTACCCATTCCAGTATTCTGGCCTGGGGAATTCTCTGGACTGTACAGTCCATGGGGTCGCAAAGAGCCAGACACGACTGAGCGTGTTTCACTTTCATGGGCAAGAATTTGGTGGCAGGTTTGGAGGAAGCATCAGAGTGTCATTAGGGAGACCAAAAAAATGAGCAATGAGTGGGAGGGAGCTTCAAGAGGGAGGGGACATAAGTATACATGTGACTGATGCACGTTGTTATGTGGCAGAAACCAACACAATATTGTAAAGCAATGGTCCTCCAATTAAACATAAATTTTAAAAAATGAGGAATAAGAGGTGTCTGCCTTTCAGTGGCTGCTTTACTTCGACTAAGCCATTTTGCCCCTCTGATTTCAGTCTTGCCTGTGAGTAAAATAAGGCTGAGAATGGGGTCCAGGAAGGTCTTGGAAGGCAGCCCTGGGTTGTTGGGGAAAAGGGTAAGGGAGAGGGGGCCAGCCAGACCTTCAGCCTGGACCCTGGACCCTGGAGGAGTCTGGCTCTTACATGAGACTCAGGAAGAAATGAGTGGTGGGCTAGGGAGAGGGCAGGGGGCGAGGGCAGCTCCGGTAATATCTGCTCTGCTCTCAGAAAGATTCAGGGGAGCAAGTGGGGATCTCGGCGGTGCATTGTTGTTGTCGATATTGTGTTACTGACCTTGGCACTCACATTCTTGGCCTCCTTCTCGGAGCCACCTCCCAGAAGCCTGGCGTTGGTCCCTCTGGCCTCTGGCGACCCCTGTGGGAAGGAAACTGGTCACTTCCAGGAACTGGAAAGGGAAGGCGCCAAGGCCCTTTTCCCTGTGCCTCTGGGTCAGCGCAGCTCCATCGCGCTTCCTATTTACTGAGGGAGCTAGGGTACTTCAAGAGAGGGGTATTGTCAATGGATAAGGAATCGAAGCATAAAATCCGGCCTAGAGAAAAGCTTAGCTGGAGGTAGGCAGAGAAAGAATAGCTTCTGGATAGAAGAGAGGACAAAAGGTAGGGGTATTGATCAAGACCTGACAACTTCCCCCATTAAAGTCCCTACCCTACACACGTTATTCTCCTGACTTAAGAAATAAGAGCAAAGAGTAGATTATTCCATAAACCAGTCAAGAACTTCACCTGACCTCTGTGTTTGGTTGTATTTGAATCCATAGTCCCTGTTCAACTGTTAATATAAGAGGATGGTATTTACCTTTGTCCCTCTGGAACAAACCCATTTCTCCTTTTGTCTCTATTCAAGTCTGTCTTATCACCTAATGCTCTCTTATGCCCGTTTTGTGTTTCTTGATATCATTACCAAGCTGTTGTTATAGCATTGCACTAATTAAGTGAATCACCATCTCTTTTATTTTGAGGTGAGAAAACCGAGGCCCAGAGAGAGTCAATGCAATGCCCAAGTTCACAGCGTTAACGGTGACTCATCTGGAGCTAAAACCTAGGTCCAAGGCTCTTAGCCTTTTAGTCTTTCTTCGAACCTACATGACCTAATGTCATGGGAGCTATTTATCATAAGTAGTTTTCTAATTAATAGGTAATCTTATAAGGAATTAGTCTGTTATTGTAAGTAATTTATTTCTTAACATTGTCATTGCTTCTCAGTTATTTATTTTTTCCCCATTTCCCCATGAAAAGCATATTAAGCAGGTATGTGGTTGTTTTAAGAGATAAAGCAAGATCAGATTTTATTTGGAGATTTCTGGGCAGGATTATGTAGTGTTATTTCTGCTCACCAGACTGGGTCCAACATTGCAACTACCCTTGCCTGGGAAACGGGAATTGAGCCTGCAACTGCATTCCCTGGGGGCCTCAGTGAGCTTTCCGCGTCTCATTGCCCTTATGCCTTTGAAGCTACTTGAGAATGAAATTTTACTCACTCGATTTATTGATCACTTACTAGGTTCATATTATCCATCATTTACTCTTTACAACAGTTGTACATGCTAAATGGTGTTTTACTCATTTTAAAATGAAGCTTAAAAAACTTAAGCATCTTGTCCAGGGTTCCAAGGGGTTCCCAGGTGGTAGAGCAGTCAAGAATCCACCAGCCAAGCAGGAGACGCGGGTTCGGTCCCTGAGTGGGGAAGATCCCCTGGAGAAGGAAATGGCAACCCACTCCAGTACTCTTGCCTGGAGAATCCCACGGACAGAGGAGCCTGATGGGCTACAGTCCGTGGGGTCACAGAGAGTTGGACATGACTAAGCGTGCTCGCTCGCGCGCGCGCACACACACACACACACACACACACACACACACCAGGGTTAAAAAGTGAGTGATGGAGCCAAGATTTGGATCACGGTCGATCCCCTGAATTCAAGTCTGAGTCTAAAGGTCTGGGTGAGTCTAAATGTGTCACCATACTTGAGAATTATTGGTAAAGCAGTGGCTCCCCTGGGGAGTGGGCTACCCTCCAGGGGATGTTTGGCCATGTCTGGAGATATTTTTGGCTGTATTAACAGGGTGGGGGCGGGGAAAGGCTGCTATTGGCTTCTAGAGGGTAGAGGCCACTCGGATGTTGCTAAACAGGTTAGAAAGACCAGAACAGTGCACCCTGCCGCCCTTACAAGAGGACTTAATCTCTAATGTCAACAGAGCTGCTATGAAACCCAGGTGTCCAGTCTCTTAAGGGGAACATTTTGAACTTAGAAACCTGAGGATTTGTTCTTCCACTTAGATGTATTTACCTAGCACCTTGCCGGGTCATGGGAGGGACATGGAAACAAGATACCAGGTTGTGCCAGGGGCGAGGTTACAGCTCAGAAGGGCAGGGGTTGGGGTAGGAGACGCACCAACACTCAACTCAAGGTGGAGCGTGGACCGTGCAGAGAGAGTCCAGTCGGGGCCCAGCTTGTGCAGGGAGGGGAGGGCTCATGTCTGCCTCTGGGACACATCAGGGCGGCTCTGGGAGCAGAACTGAGCTGGTGGGAGGACACAAGAGCAGCTGGGGAGCAGCCGAGGTTCCGAGATCCCGGCTGAGAGGAACACGGGCCCTTGTTAGTGCGGGGGTGTGGGGGGATGGTGGGGAAAGGCCGCCATGACTGGAGCTTGGAGTCCAGGCTGAGGTCTCCAGCCTGGGGGCCTGTCACAGCGGTGGAAAAGACTTCCCTCCCAGAATGCTGGTCTAGGGCTACCCCCACCGGGCCATGGGGCCCAGCGGCTTCCAGAGAACTCTATAAGGGAGAAGATTCTGGAAATGGGTGCAGGAGGGTAGAGTCCTGATTTTAGAACCCACTCGATGCTGCTGCTAAGTCACGTCAGTCGTGTCTGACTCTGTGCGACCCCATAGACGGCAGCCCACCAGGTTCCCATCCCTGGAATTCTCCAGGCAAGAATACTGGAGTGGGTTGCCATTTCCTTCTCCAGTGCATGAAAGTGAAGTCTCTCAGTTGTGTCTGACTCTTAGCGGCCCCATAGACTGCAGCCTACCAGGCTCCTCCATCCGTGGAATTTCCCAGGCAAGAGTACTGGAGTGGGTTGCCATTGCCTTCTCCCACTCGATGCTGAGTGTGTAACAAAGCTATTTCACCTGAAAGTAGCGCTTGGGGAGATGGTCACTTAGAGTGGGAACATAGGTGGGGAGGCGGTCCCTTCTGCACAGTTGTTCTGCTAAGGGCTGGGCCACTCCGGCTGTAGGGAACAGTGGAGCGGATTCAGGACTCCTAACCCAGGATCTGCTTCCTAAAGGTAAGCTGTTCAAACAGGGCTGGTGTGCAGTCTTGCCCCCCCCACCCCCAGACCACAGGCGCGAGGCCTTGTACCCAGAACACAGAAGCAGAGCAGAGAACCAAGGTCACCCCCAAAGCTGACTGAGCCCCTTTGTAACTGTTGCCTGGAGAACCCCATGGACAGAGGAACCTGGCGGGCTACAGTCCATAGGTCACAAAGAGTCGGCTGAAGTGACGTGACACACACATGTAACCGTTGCCAAAAGCCCACGATCATCACTAACAGGCTTCCTGACTCCATTAGTCAAAGATGCCCACTCCAGTAAACACCCTATAAAGCCCCAATCAGTCCCCTAACGCCAGCCTTCCAGCAGGAATTGTCTTTGTCTTGAGGCTATAAAAATTGGCTATTAACCCACTAACACCGTCGACTCTCCCTGACCTGTCAGGAGTTGTCGGCCCGCTGTGCTCGCAGGGCCCACGTTATCTCTGCTCTTTGTTCTTAATAAACTCACTCCCTTCTGTAATGCTCTATGTTTGGAAATTCTTTTCCAACCGGCGCTCAGATTGCCTCAATAGCTCAGTGTGGTCACAGCTTCAAACACAGGTATTTACCTGGTGGTGTGATTTTTCTGGTTTATCACCTTACCATGAAAAAGCATTAAGAATTATTGGGGCATGTCTGGTGTACTAGGAAGAATATAATCGAGGATGACTGACTGACTGGACGCACACTTGCTTTCAACACCCTCCTTGCACGGCCTCCAGGCTCGGTCTCCAGGACACTCAATACCCCCGAACAGGGGCTGGGGGAGAGGTAAGGTCCTTTCCCGCCAGCTACCCTTGCAGACACTCCATACACACAGGCTCTTTTAACTTCACAACACTCAGGATTTACGTTAAGTTCATTCCTTTTTGTAAATGAAGAAACAGGCACCCAGACAGGCTAACTCACCACTAATCCCCGTAGCCTGCAGGGGCTACATTTTACCACGTGTGCGGTCATGCTCTTTCCTGTGTCGCCACATTTCTGCCCCCTTTTTATCTTTCATAGAAAGTGGACTTTTTTTTTTTTTTTTTTTACCTGTGTGTGAGCTGCTGGAGACTGCGGACATCAGCATTAGTGGCAGCAACAGGAGGAGGGAGGAGATTAGAACCTTCATGTCGCCTGTCGATGCTGCTCCGTGGCGACTCTTCAGCAGCTCCCAGTGAGAGGGTCCCCACTTCTCCCGGCGGCTCAGGCCGTGCGTGGGACGTCGCTGGGGTGGGGGGCGGGGTCTGCACTTTACTCCCAGACCAGCGTTCTCATTAGAGGGCGGGAAGGGCCGAGTGGCGCTGGCCTTGTTAGGTAACAGGTTGGACCATGTGTTTTATGGGAATCTGGGAGGCAAAACTGGCCAAACAAATGAAGCCTTTGTAGGAACACGAGAGGGTGACTGGTAACCTGGCAGCCATGCTCATCCCCTCCCTCCTCCCTCCCGCCTCTCCACCCCGCAATGTGTTATGATTTCTTATTGTGGCTTGTTTGAATTTCCTTATACGTTTGAGTGACATTTTCTAGCTTAGTGTCTGGCAGGAAAAGTGAGGGCTAAGGGTTGGCAAAGAGGATGGCATGGCCTCTCTCCCCTCTGCCTTCCCCACTCCCAGCCTTGGCACAGTGTCAGACGTCGTGGTGTCCCCACTGTGGAGAACGTCCTCCAAGTCTGTGGCTGCATAAGGAGGGAAGCACAGAGGATGGAGGAGAGGCTCTTCTTGCCCAAACACTGCCCTGGGGCACTGGGTCAAAGTGCCTGGAGCTTGCTCACACTCATGTCCATCGAGTTGGTGATGCCATCCAACCAGCTCATCCTCTATCGTGCCCTTCTCCTCCTGCCTTCAGTCTTTCCCAACACAGGGTCTTTTCCAGTGAGTTGGCTCTTTGCATCAGGTGGCCAAAGTATTGGAACTTCCTGGTATATGGCCTCATGGCTCCTGCCTAGAGGAGAGGTGCTGGGAGCCGGCACACGAGATCCCACCCATGACAAGGTCGCGAGGAGAAAGCCTGACAAGCAAGGCGGATCAGGTTTTCAGGGATTTTGAAAAGCTGCCCCCGGTGCTCACCTTGAAGATGATATCTGTCTTTCTGATGCTTGCTTCAATAGACTACTCCCTAATTTCTGTGACACAGGCAGAAGGCCTTCCCCGATCTATTCCCAAATAAAAATCAATTTATAACTTTAATCAATAAGTTTCCCAGGTGGTGGTACTTTATGAGATTATTCAGGGTGAAAGGAGTGTTTTAATTTAAACTCCTTTGCTGGTAGTTAGTTAGCCAAATGCATTTATGCCCTTGGTACTAATATGCATGATTGCTTATAATATCCTAGTCATAAAATAGCATAAAGAACCTGATTATATAAAAGCCCTAATAGACATAGAGCATTTTTGAGGGGTGAAGGAGTCCTATTAGAAAACGTAAGAAAAATTATTCTAAAAGTAGCTATTGGGTTAACATTTGCTTGCTGTGTTTTTGCTTTTAATGTGCTAAGGTTGTGTTATAGAAACCATTGTTAATATAGTTAAAGATCTAGAGAAATAAGAACTTAGCCCTAGTGTGGTAACAATGAGATGGTTGTTAATTGTCAGCCAAGAGTGCTAGGCAGAAGCTGCCTCACCAAAGTCGCAGAGTCAGTCTGGGGTAAACTTCTTAGATAAACGCAACTGACAACTTCTGTAGAAGGATTAATTTTTGTGTTAACAAGGTTATACTTCTACTGTATACTGTTGCCCTATGAGACTGCTACCTTTCAGTCACCATAGAAACAGAAAATAGGTTTACATTCACCTGACCTGCATGAAATGTTAATAGGCCCCAAGGCCAGAAGATAATATACAAGACCCTCATAAAGAAGTATGCAGAAAACACCCTGGTTTCGTGAAGGACAAGCTGACGTTATGTTAAACTATCTTCCCCTTAGAAATGTACTAACTTAGGGCATAAAAGCCATGGTAAAAATAAAGGATTGCCAGACTCTGCTGCAACCCCCATCTGGTCATTCTCTCCCCCCCACCCCCTCTCTCTCTTTCTCTGTCTCTCCCTCACAGACTTGGCCCTATCAAGGCTGGTCTCACGTGTCTTCTCTCTCTCCCTCGCTGACGCCGTTCATCCTGAGGGTATCCCCTGGATCATGCTGAGGCTGGACCCCAGCAGAGAGGGACGTGGGTTGGCGGAAGACCCTCAAGGCTTCAGGTCCAAGAGGATTTGAGAAGTAAAAGCCACAGTAGGGACAATGTCTGCCCAGGCTGCTGGGACTCCTGGTGCGAGATCTTGTTTGAAATCAGTCCAAGATGAAAGAGAGAAGATGTTTGCTCTTGGAGCAAACATCAAGGGTCCAGAAGGGCAGCACTTACTGACGTGACTCATTCCAAAGACTTCAGGAACTGGGCTCAAAAATAGAAGAGAGGCTGGTCTTAAGGGCTGAGAGCTGTTTGTGGGGCTAAAAGAAAGAAAATAAGTGCTTAGTCATGTCCGACTCTTTGCGACACTTTGGACTATAGCCCGCCAGGCTCCTCTATTGACGGGGTTTTCCAGGCAAGAACACTGGAGCAGGTTACCATTTCCTCCTCCAGGGGATCTTCCCGACCCAGGGACTGAACCCGAGTCTCCTGTGTCTCCTGCATTGCAGGCAGATTCTTTACCTGCTGAGCCATTGCGGAAGCCCTTGTGGGGCTGAGGGGAAGGTTAACAAGGAAGTCCTCCCTGTTCCTCCAGGCAGGTGTGAGAAAAGGTGGTGTGACTTTGTTCTAGTCCAGAGGAGGGAAGAGGCCAGGCATGGCTTTTGTCTGCTCATCCCTACTCTGTCATTTTCAGATGATATTCACCTGTGGACCTGTTGGAGACTTTGATTGTAGACTTTGCTATGAAGTTTATAAGCATCGGCAGGTGCCTGGCACTTCACTGGATAGTGGAGACTGTCCTTGAGTTGAAGGCGCCGTCTGAGCTTGGTCTAATGTGTAAAGCACTAATGTGGCTCCTCCCTGGAAAATTATTATTAAAAAATTTTTTTTATTCATTTACTTATGGTTGCCCTGAGTTGTTGCTTTGCACAGGCTTTCTCTAGTTGCAGTGAGAGGGGGCTACCCTTCATTGTGGTGCTTTTCACTGTGGTGGCTTCTCTTGTTGTGGTTCATGGGCTCAAGGCACACCGGCTCATTAGCTGTGGCACCCTGGCTTAATTGCTCTGTGGCATGTGGAATCTTCCCGGACCGGGGATCGATCCCATGTCCCTTGTTTGGGCAGGTGGATTCTTATCCACTGAGCCACTACTCCCTGGAAATTTCTAACCATGGTCTCTGTCCTCAGGACCCTCAAGTCTAACCAGGGAGACGACACACACGTCATAAAACCTGGGGATATTGTGCAATCAAATTTCAGAAGTGGCAGCAGTTCACGGTGGACGGTGAGTAGCTCCAAAACTACTTGGGGTTCAGTGGAACTTGGGCTGGGTCTGGAGGGTGGGGTAGGGTTTCTGTTGATGGAAGGCAGGGAGGAGGGCAGGGCTGAGAAGGAGCACAGAGCTGACTGGGTGGGGATTTTTGAGGCAGGGCTGTTAATTGTTCACTTGTAAGTTCCTAAACTTACGTAGGGCCTGGCACTTTGTGGGTGCTCTGCAAATATTTGTTGAACTGACTGATATTTTTGTAAGCCTTTATCTAGACCTGCTATGTTAGAAAGCATGTGAAAGCGCAGTCCATTATCGGGAAAACATTTTTCTGATAGAAGGTCACGCACACACATGGAGCCTGAGGTGGTGTTTTACTTCCTCATCGAGTCCTCCTCCAGTCTGCCCCAAGGCTGCAAATCAGGGGGCTCCTCCCGCAGCTTCCTCCAGGTCCCCTCAATCTGTTCACCCCCATCGTCTCCCCAAGTCCTGGCTCCCTAAGCGGTTCACTCCATCTAATTTTCCCCTCTATGGACTTGAAAAAGGATGTCGGGTCCTATTTCCCATGGGAGAGGACTTTGGGTCTCTCAGCTGCATTGATGTAAGACACTCACTCCCAAGACAGACTTTTCTCTTATTAATATAGACAACCACTTAGGGCTTCCCAGGTGGCGCTAGTGGTAAAGAATCCACCTGCCAATGCAGGAAATGCAAGAGACAGGTTCGCTCTTTGGGTCAGGAAGATCCCCTGGAGTAGGCAATGCCAACCCGCTCCAGTATTCTTGCCTGAAAAATCCCACAGTCAGAGGAGCCTGGTGGGCTACAGTCCCTCGGGTCATAAAGAGTCAGACACGACTGAGCACACACGCTTAGAGCTCACCCTGAGAACTTCAGTTATGTCAAGCACAGTCTTTGTGTCTTACAAAGGTCTCCTTCCAGGAAGGAGGTGAGGGGAAAGTGGGAGAAATAACCATTTTCTACTGTTATTTGGTTTCCCCCCTCTTCAGTATACTTGGTGTGTGTATGTGTGTGTGTGTGCTCAGCCGTGTCCGACTCTTTGCAACCCCATAGACTGTAGCCCGCCAGGCTCCTCTGTCCATGTACAGTGTACTTAGACATTTAAAAATGCTTGTTGATCGTATCATATCCATGCTTCCTGTTGCTCTAAGAGTCATTTATTCACACACACACAGTCAGTGACACAAGAGACATAGGAGGAGGGCATGGTAACCCTCTCCAGTATTCTTGCCTGGAGAATCCTATGCACAGAGGAGCCTGGTGGGCTACGGCCCATAGGGTTGCAAAGAGTTGGACAGGACTGAAGCAACTCAGGGAGCATCAGAGTCCCTAATGTATTTGGGTGGTGGCTTCCAAGAAGAAGAAGGTGTGGCGTTTCTCTGAAGGGCTCTCACCCAACACGTAGACCTGTGGAGGGTTAGTCCAACTGCTCCGTGATTTGTTCAAGGTCACGGTTAGTTTGCCTCCAAGCCAGAGAAGAACTCCAGTTTCCCGGCTTGCTGGAATGCCTTAGTGGGCAGCTGCCTGGCTGCTATGTGCGCCAGTGGGGGGCGGGGCACCAATACCCTGGATTATCCAGAGGTAAATGTCTGGTTAAACCATGACTGCAAAAATCTGGGACACTCATCACGTCTACCTTATTCCTCAATCTGGATTTTGGCGAGCCTCCCCCCAAAAAGGCATTAGAGGGAAATGCCAAGCACCGAAAATTTGTCAAGAAGCGGCGACTCTTGGAACGGAAAGGCTTCCTCAATAAGAAGAAGCAGCCCCCTAGCAAGGTGCCTAAGTTGCACTCAGAACCTTCAAAGAAAGGGGAAACTCCCAGGGTAGATGGGACTTGGAAGGCCGCTCCCCTTCCAAAGAAAAAGACAACAGCTGCCTCCAGCAGTGGGTCAGAGCAGTCCCTGGACAAGAAAACTGCAGTGCCTTGGCTAACCCCTGCCCCTTCACAGAAGGCTGGTTCTGTTGTGGCTAAAGTAGATTTGCTAGGGGAGTTCCAGAGCGCCCTACCAAAGATTAAGAGCCACCCAACTCACCCCCAGAAGAAGGGCTCCCAGAAGAATCCTCCACCCAAGAATGGCCCGCAGAACTCCACCCAAACACATTCAGAGAGTAAATACTCTGGGGCATCCCAGAAGATACCAGGGAAGATGGTGGCCATTGACTGTGAGATAGTGGGTACTGGACCCAAGGGGCATGCCAGTTCCTTGGCTTGATGTAGCATTGTCAACTACGACGGAGATGTGCTTTATGATGAGTACATCCTCCCCCCCTGCCACATTGTGGACTACCGGACCAGATGGAGTGGTAGCCGCAAGCAGCACATGGTAAATGCTACACCCTTCAAGATTGCTCGGAACCAGATCTTAAAGATTCTTACAGGGAAGATAGTGGTGGGGCATGCCATCCACAACGACTTCAAAGCCCTTCAGTACATTCATCCCAAGTCCCTCACCCGAGATACCTCTCATATCCCCCTCCTCAACCGTAAGGCTGACTGCCCAGAGAATGCCACCATGTCTCTGAAGAGTCTCATCAAGAAGTTGAACCGGGACATCCAGGCTGGGAAAAGCGGACATTCCTCAGTGGAAGATGCTCAGGCCACCATGGAGCTGTACAAGTTGGTTGAAGTTGAATGGGAACAGCACCTGGCCCAGAATCCCCCTAAAGACTAGTACCAGTCGGGACACTGGTGATGCGGGCAGGCAGAAACAGCATCACGCCCAGGAGAGCAGGGCAGCGGGCCAATGGACAGCTCCACCAGCCCCACACCTTTGGAAGCTAGGGTTTTTGGGGAGAGGGAGGCTACACCCCAGACTTAACATCCATTGAAATTTCACTTCAGGTGTTCTGTTGTGTGTCTGGTTAACCGTTCCATGGAAGAAAGATGCCTCCATGTCAGAACCTGGCCCTAGGCCGTTTACCTCTTAAATGGTGCTAACCATGTGTTCCAAGGTGCTTTGCTTCTGGGAAAGTCTTTTGACTTTCAAAGGGCACGGCAAACCGGGAAATGTCTTTTCCCAAACTGCCTTATCACTCGGGTGGTCATGTGTCTCATTTTATGCCTTTCCTTTCAAGCAATTAACAGCACCCTCTTTCACTCTCAGAAGTATCCTGTTGGATGATAATTTGTGTGATCACAATGCATTTCTCAGACTCTGCTTTCTGCTCAGAGTCTACATCTGGTTTGTGTTGGGATATATCCACCTGTTCTTTCCACCTTGAATTCCAGAGGAGCCATTCCTGGTGAGGTTTAGTTCTCCTTAGGGTTATGGGCAGAAGAGGTAAGAGAAGACTTGGAAATCAGTTTTTCTGATTTAGGAAAGCAGTCTCCTAAAGTGATAGAGAAATTTATTTAATTTAAACCCCGCTTGCTAGGTTAAAGAAGAATTATAAAGTGTTTCAATGAGTTTTAGTCTTTTACTTTGCTAAACCAAGCCTCTGAAAACACAAATTATTCCCTTGATAAATTTTTTTATAAAGGAAAAAAAAAAAATCTGGGACACTTGCATTCTCTTTCTTTTTCACTTTGAACTTGAAATGAGGAATATGAGAGCCTGGAAAACCCAGGGGGCTGATGAGATGCGCCCAGACACCTGTGTTACCTCTTATCAACATGTTTCCATGTGACTGCAGTGCTCTGATGCTGGGTTGGATTCTCTCCCTCAGTAAGGTCAGGGACCAGGTCTGATTCATCCTTGTGTCTCTAGCGCATCGCAGGCTCTAATAGATATTTCTTTTAAAAAAAATTACTTATTTTAAGTGGAGGATAATTACTTAACAATATTGTGATGGTTTTTGCCATACATCAGTGTGAATGAGCCATAGGTACACATATGTCCCCCCCATTCTGAACCCTCCTCCCACCTCCCTCCCTATCCCTCCAGGTTGTCACAGAGCACCGGCTTTGGGTGCCCTGCTCCATACATCAAACTCGGGCTGGTTATCTATTTTACATATGGTAATGTGTATGTTTCAAAGCTGTTCTCTCAAATCATCCCACCCTCTCCTTCTCCCACTGAGTCCAAAAGTCTGTTCTTTACGTCTGTGTCTCCTTTGCTGCCCTGCACGTAGGATTGTTGGTACTGTCTTTCTAGATTCCATGTATATGTGTTAATACACGATATTTGTCTTTCTCTTTCTGACTTATTTCACTAAATACTTCTTAAAAATAAAACAGCAGAGTTTCCCTGGAGGCTCAGTGGGAATGATAACCTAGGGGTGTGGAGTTGGGAGGGAGGTTTCAGAGGGAGGGGGACATGTGTTTGCCTGTGGCTGATCCATGGTGATGTATGGCAGAAACCATCACAATATTGTAAAGTAATTATCTTCCAATGAAAAATAAAAATTAAAAAAAAAAAAAAAAAGAATCTGCCTGCCAATGCTGGAGACATGGGTTCTATCCCTGGCCCGGGAAGATCCCACATGCTGTGGAACAACTAAGCCCATGCAATCACAACTCCTGAACCTGTGCTCTGCAACCCAGGATCGACAACTACTGAGCCCTCACGCTGCAACTGCTGAAGCCGGAGCGCCCGCGGGCCCGTGCTTCGCAACAAGAGAAGCCACAGCAGTGAGAAGCCTGTGCCCCACAACTAGAGAGTAGCCCCTGATCGCCACAACTAGAGAAAAGCCCATGCAACAGTGAAGAGCCAGCACAGACAGTAAGTAAAAGAACAAACAGATATGGAATGACTGGGGCAGCAGTCATTGGAGTCAAGACTCCAATCTCCTCGGGTGAACTAAGGTGGAGTTTCGCTTCTAAATACAGGAGAAGTGTTCAGTATGAGGACGGGGCTCATCCTATGGCTCTGCAGCTGTGCTTGGAATACTCCCAGGATATGAGTTTCTGCTCTGGTTGACATACTTCACTTGCCCATCAGAAAGTGACCGGAAAGCGTCGGGGAGCTTCAGAATACGTCATTTTGGAAATGGCTCAGGGAAGACATAGGGGGTGCATGGTGGTTATCCACAAGTATTTGAAGTTCTGTTGTGTGAAAAGGTTTGAGACTTGTTTCCATGCCTACAGAGAGTAACAGGAGGCTTGGCGAGTCTGCACCAGACACATTTTTGGCTCAGGATGAGAAAGAACTGTCAGAGGAAAGTAAATATCCTTGGACAACTACAGGTTTACTGGCAGAGTTCAGGCAGGACCTGGGTGTCTGAAAATAGCTGTCACAGTGATTTGTTGTTTCTTGAAGATTCCAAGGGTAGAGCTTGGCTTGGAACCCAGGATTCCACTAATACTACATTTTATTAGGTATTATAAAATCTGCCCTTTGAAAAGTGACACTACTCTATGATGTCAGCCCAGGTCTCTGTGATTCTGGCTCCCAGTCAGTGTAGGTGGTTGTGATTCTCTTACCTACGCTGAGACTTGGACGTCACCTGCTCTGCCAACCCTCCCTCCTCCTTTATAGCTGAGAATGGTCACCATCAAGTGTATTTACTGCATGTTCATGCCCACAAGGTGGCAGCACTGCCCCACTCGTGTTTCCAACCACTCTATTCTGTTAGACGCTCAGTCGTGTGACTCTGCAATCCCCTGGACTGTAGCCTGCCAGGCTCCTCTGTCCCTGGGGATTCTCCAGGCAAGAATACTGCAGTGGGTTGCCCTGTCCTCCTCCAGGGGATCTTCCAGACCCAGGGATCGAAGCTGCGTCTCCTGCATTGCAGGCAGATTCTTACTGTCTGAGCCATTACAAAGGCTCCACTCTATTCTGGGATGTGGGCAAATCTGAGAGCTCTGATTAGGATTAGAAAAAGGGTACAAGTGAAGTGACTATGTGAAGCTTTTTTTTTTTTTTCCTCCCCTGCTAAGTGACAGAGTTGAGGTGAGTCTCAAGAAATTGCTTTGTAAAAGTGGCAGGCACTTTAGGGAAGTGACTCAAGTTTTAAGGTGCTAATTGATCTCCCGATTATCTTGATCAAATACAGATCTGATTCTTCTAGTGGGGCCTGAGAGTCTGCATTTAAAAAAATTATTTGTTTATCCATTTTTGGCTGTGCTGGGTCTTCGTTACTGCACGAGCTTTCCTCTAGTTGCTGCAAGCAGGGACTACTCTCAAGTTGCAGTGGAGGGGCTTCTCACTGTGGTGGCGTCTCTCGTGACATAGCATGGGCTCTAGGGCACGCAGGCTTCACTAGTTATGGCTCCCAGGTTCTAGAGCACAGGCTCAATAGTTAAGGTTCATGGACTTAGTTGCTCTGCAGCATGTGGAATCTTCCCAGACCAAGAATCAAACCTGTGTCTCCTGCATTGGCAGGCAGATTCTTTACCACTAAGCCACCAGGGAAGCCCAATATTCTGCATTTTTATTAAGATTTTGAGTGATGCCATTCCTACTGGTTATTGGACCACGCCCTGAATTATAAAGCTTAGAAGTCATTTACCTGGACCTTTATCAAGAAGAAAGCATAATTCAAAAGGATACTTGCATCCCACTGTTCATAGCAGCACTGTTTACAATAGCCAAGACATGGAGGCAACCTAAGAAGATGTGGTATATATACACAATGGAATATTATTCAGCCACAAAAAGAATGAAATAATGCCATTTGCAACATCATGGATGGACCTAGAAATAACCATACTAAGTGAAGTAAGTCAGACAAAGACAAATATCCTATGATATCACTTACATGTGAAATCTAAAAGAATGATGCAAATGAACTTATTTACGAAACAGAAATAGACTCAGACAAAACAAACTTGTGGTTACCAAAGGGAAATGGGGAAGGGATAAATTAGGAGTTTTGGATTAAAGTATACTTGTAATAAATAAGCAGCAAAGACCTACTGTATAGCACAGGAAATGATACTCATTATCTTGTAATAACTTATGATGGAAAAAAATCTACAAAAGAGCAGATTCAAATATATATTTGAATCACTTTGCTGTATCCCTGAAACTAACACAACATTGTAAATCAACTACATTTCAATAATTTTTTTTTTAATAAATTTTAAAAAGGACCACTTGTAAATTGTGAAAGAACAGAGAATGTGAAAAAAGAACAGTGGAAGAACTACGTGAAAGATTATCAGCTGGAAGAATGACTTAATTGCCTTTAACCACTGTCTGAAAAACAAGCTACAGTTTGTTTCCCTTAAACTGTAGAGATTAATGGTGTTTACAGATATTTACTATGATGAGGACTCTGTGCTGGCCTTGCTGTGTGCCGGGTTCATCTGCTTCAGTCCTGTCCAATACTTGGTGACCCCGTGGACGGTAGCCCCCCAGGCTCCTCTGCCATGGGATTTCCCGGGCGAGAACACTGAAGTGGCTTGCCATGTCCTCCTCCAGGGGATCTTCCTGGTCCAGGGATCGAACCCGAGGCTCCTGTGTCTCCTGCGTTGCAGGCAGATTCTTTACCTGCTGATCCATCGGTGTAGTTTGCCGTATATTGAAGGAGATGTCGAGACAGAAGCCGAAGTATCAATAACATATTGTAATTGGACTTCGCCGGTGGCACCATGGATAGGAATCCACCTGCCAATCCAAAAGATATCGGTTCAATCCCTGGTCTGGGAAGATTCCACATGCTTTGGGTCAAGTCACCACAGTGAGAATCCCACACATCACAACAAGGAGTGGCCCTGGCTCACCACAACCAGGAAAAGCCTCCTCAAAGCAACGAAGACTCACTGCCACCAAAAATAAACAACTAAAATAAAAAACAATATATTGCAATCAATTGTATAATGTATTCACCTTGTTTAAATTATCTGTGTTATCTATAGATGGCTTATAAAGTGTTTAGTCTAAGTAATTAAAACTTAAAATTACTCCCCCCTTCCCCCGCCCAAAAAGTCATTTAGATTAATTCTCCCTTCCCCCGATTTATGGATGAAGAAAGACTGACATCCAGAGAGAGAGAAGGTTTCTTGCCTGGCATAGCCATGACTTCGGCACTTAGCTTTGTATGTCTTAACCCAAGCTTCTCACTCTCTTGGTCCACTTTTTACTCCGCTGTATGCTGTGGCCCTCTTTACTGTTGTGATGGCATCTCTGTATCCTAAAACTCCCATTTTCACCACCATCCCCTTTGGTCTTTGCTCAGGGCATCACTTTGGTTAACCCGTGTCTATGGAAATAATCAATAGCCTATCTATAATAAGAGTAGAAAAGAGGTGGGTTTTTTTGTTTTTCTTTTTTGAGCCAAAGTGAGGATTGCAGCCTAGGAGACTAGCTACAGTCCATGGAATCGCACAGAGTCAGACATGACTGAGCAACTGAACACACACAACTTCCAGGAAGGCAGACGTTTAATTGTTTTTTTTTGTTGTTGTTGTTGTTTGCTTGTTTTTAAGTATCCTATTTCCTTCCTTCCTTTCTTCTTTCTTTTTTATTGAGGTATAGTCCATTTATAATGTTAAATTAGACTCAGGTATACAACTTAGTGATTCGATATGTTTATAGATTATACTCTACTTATTATGAGGAGCTTACTAGGCAGCTTGGTGGTAAAGAATCCACCTGCCAATGCAGGAGATGTGGATTCTATCCCTGGGTCAGGAAGATACCCTAGAGGAGGAAATGGCAACCTACTGGGCGACAGTCCATGAGGTCACAAAGAGTCGGACACAGCTTAGTGACTAAGTATGCATGCAACCTTGTACAAGGATTCCATTTTCTCCACCTTCTTGCCAGCATTTGCTATTTATGGTATTTTTGATGGTGGCCATTCTGACCAGTATGAGGTGATATCTCACTTTGATTTTGATTTCCATTTTTCTGATTAAAGATAAAGATGTTGAGCACTTTTTCATAAGCCCCTTGGCCATCTGTGTGTCTTCTTTGGAAAAAATGTCCATTTTTCAGTTGGGTTTTTTTCTTGTACTGAGTTCTGTGAGCTATTTATATATGTTGGATATTACTCCCTTACCCGTCATGTCGGGCTTCCTTGGTGGCTCAGTGGTAAAGAATCTGCCTGCAGTGCAGGATTCACAGGAGACGCAGGTTTGAGTCCTAGGTCAGGAAGATCCCCTGGAGGAGGGCAGGGCAACCTACTCCAGTATTCTTGCCTTGAGAATCCCTTGGACAGATGACCCTGCTGGGCTACAGTCCATAGGATTGCAATGAGTTGGATACAGCTGAGGGAGAGCATGCCCTCAACACACCAGCAGGCCTCTAGTGCTGGTCTAACGAGGCCAGGAGGGGCGGGCTGAGGAGGAAGTCGGAATTAACAGCTATGGAAAGAGGCAGATGGGGCTGCTATTGTTGAAAGGCTCCAATCTCTGAGTGTGTTTTCTGATGGTTTCTGCATTTGCAATCTCCTGCTCTTTGTGACCCTTCCGGGGGCTCTCCCCACTCCTGCTTCTTCCTCATTACACACTCTTTTCCCAGTGCACCCTTCCCATGGCCAGAGAATGGCTGTGCAAACAGTTGACAGTTCAATAAAAATGGCATTTTATGGGGACAGGGATCCTGCCCCTGTTTCTTCCCTGACAGAGGCTGCAGTTTATAAAAGCAAGCTCTCATGTAGAGTGAGGTGTAATTGTGAGTGTGCTGTTAGGGAACAGGTGTCTAAGTGAAGGGCAAGACAGGAAACAAAAGGCTGAGTGTGGAATCCTGGAAATGGAAGGGGCAAAAATCCCTCTAGAAGGTGGATTTCACTAAGGAGATCTCAGAAATCTTAGGGTGTCCTCTGCAAAGATGGAATCATTAACATTTATTTGGGTGGGAGAGGAGATTAAATTATGTGGTACAATGCTGTCTTCTTCTGATGCTTAACTTCTCTGTCTCATTTTTGTTGTGTTTTTTTTTAATTAAATTTTTATAATTAAATTTTGGCTGTGCTGGGTCTTTGTTGCTGAGCACAGACTTTCTCTACTCTTCATTTCGGCACAGGCGCTTCTCATTGCGGTGACTTCTCTTGTTGCAGAGCATGGTCTCTAGAGCACAGTCTCAGTAGTTGTGGCAAATGGGCTTCACTGCTCCGGGGCATGTGGAATCTTCCCAGACCAGAGATCAAACCCGTAACCCCTGCAGATTCTTTACCACTGGACCACCAGGTAAGTCCTGTCTTAGTTTTTTTTTTTTTTTAATCTGGCAAAACATGAGTGATAACACTCATGGTATTTGCCTGGCACTTGGTGAGTGTGAGCTTTTATAATTATGGTAACAGGCGAAAGTGTCACCCTAGTCATCTGAGGGAAGGGATCTTGTAGCCGAGGGTCTGGGCAGGCCAGCTGGAGACGAACATGATGGGCAAGTCTTACCTTGCAGGACTAGAAAGACTAGGTAGCAGTAACTCAAGAGTGACATTCTGGAAAATGTCTTAATCTGAAGGCAGGGATATTCAGAAGGCATGGGGCTTGTGTCACAGTTATTGTCTCTGGGGCTCTGGGAATGTGTCCTAGAGTTAAATGGTTTTGCTGAATGCCAAACCTAGAAACAGGCTTCAGAGGGGATGTCTTACACTCATTGTTGTGGCCCAGGCACTACTTTTGTCTGTGTACTATCCTTAATTATAATATGAAAGAGAAAGACTGAAAAAAGATGAAATAAGAAAAGGCATGTAAAAATTATCAGGGCAGAATTAGGACTGACAGGTATAAGTTACGAAGACGTCTATATAAGCTTCATATAAACAGAAAAGGACTTTATTAAAAAAAAAACTGGAGTGGGCTGCCATCCTCTCCTCCAGGGGATCTTCCTCATCCAGAGATTGAACCGGCATCTCTTATTTCTCCTGCTGTGGGAGGCGGGTTCTTGACCACTAGTGCCACCTGGGAAGCCCCTTATAAAAAGCGGATCTCTCCATGTAAGTGCAGTGAGCTATCTTGAGTGATATCCGACTCCATCTGAAGAAAGATGGAAGCAGAATCCCAGATGGGTTGGCGGATGCAGGGGCCGGGGCACCAAGGAGTGTGGGCATCTCTGGAGCCTGGATCAGGAGAGGGAGCAGATTCACTCCTTGGATCTCCAGAAAGAACACCATCTGCCAACACCTTGATGTGAGCCCAACCCAGTGACACCATGTTGGACTTGTAACCTCCAGAACTGTACGAACAGGGGGAAAGTATATCGTCGTTAGGAATTCCCTGGTAGTCCAGTGGTCAGGGCTCTGTGCTCCCACTGCAGGGGGCACGGGTTCAATCCCTGGTTTGGGAATTAAGATACTGCATGTCACATGGACAAAAAAAAAGTATATCATCCTTGCATTCCGGGAGGTTACAGTTTGCCACCCCAGAAAAGGAAATTGTAAGAAACATGCCAAGTTGCTAAATAATGATTAAGTCTAGACTGTGGGTAGAAAGGGCTTCTCTGATGGCTCAGACGGTAAAGAATCTGCCTGCAATGCAAGAGATGTGGGTTTGATCTCTGGATTGGGAAGATCCCCTGGAGGAGGAAGTGGCAACCCACTCCAGTGTTCCTGCCTGGGAAATCTCATGGACAGAGGAGCCTGGGGGGGCCTACAGTCCAAGGGGTTGCAAAGAGTCAGACATGGCTGAGTGGCTAACACTTTCACTTTCTATGGGTAGAAAATGGAATTCTTGGTGATAGTTTTCTGTTTCATACTTCATCTTAATTTTCTAAAACAAAAAATTAAATATCATTATGGTGTGTAGTTACAAACAGAGGTATGTTCAACGAACTGTGGGCACCCGGCACTACTTGTCTGCGTGTGGACCTCTGAGAGAGCTCGCCGAGGGCCAGGCCCGGAGAAGGAAGGACTTCATGGTGGAGGAGCGGCTTGTGCCAGGGCAGGAAGAGGGGATGGGAGCCTTTGTCTGGGGCTGAGCATGAGACTCTGTTCTTCACTCTAAACGTTCAATCAGGGACTTCCCTGGTGGTCCAGTGGTTCAGACTCTGCACTTCCACTTCAGTGGGTACAGGTTCAAACCCTGGTCCAGGAACTAAGATCCCGCATGACAGGCAGTGCAGAAAAAAAAAAAAAAGTTTAGTCACTTGAAGGATCAAACCCAAAGGAATGGGTCTCTAGGCATCAAGAAAGATGGTCAGAGACGTTTTACGGAGTGAGACAAGGCATTCCGGCAACTCGAAATCAAATCAAGTGGTCTTGGTGGCTGGGAGGATGTGCTCATGAAATGTTTGTTTAAGGCTCAGGCCTTTCTGCTTTTCCCTCCTGTTTCTTGCAGTACTGAGAGGGGCAGGGCCCTGGTCCCCAAATGCTGCTGCTGCTAAGTCGCTTCAGTCGTGTCCGACTCTGTGCGACCCCATAGACGGCAGCCCACCAGGCTCCGCCGTCCCTGGGATTCTCCAGGCAAGAACATTGGAGTGGGTTGCCATTTCCTTCTCCAATGCAGGAAAGTGAAAAGTGAAAATGAAGTCACTTAGTGGTGTCCCCAGATAGGGCCCTTGTATTTTGCAGGGGGAATATTTTTAGGAGTGGAGTGTTTTTTGTTTTTTTCTCTCACCAGCAGTTAGGGAACTGAGAGTGCCTTCTTTTTCTACTAACAAAACATTTCTAAAACAGAGCCATTGAATCTCATCCTGTGTCCTCCACCCTCCAGGGAGCCACTCCTTTTCCTGGTCTTCCTAGATCCTGGGGAACTCAGAGGCCTGTGTGAGAAATTAAAAACAAAACAAAAACCCAACAAAAAACAGAAACCAGGGGTGAATAAGAACTATTGCAATCACCCTTATTTTCTTAAAGCATTGGGGTCTCTCTTGCTTCCTCTCCACCCTGATATTGTACTGCTAAGTCCCAATCTCTGGCTATAAAACTGGTTTCCTTGATCCTGCTGTGGTTTGATTCCATCCATTAAGACAAGGGGCTTATTTTTTCCTCTATAGTCAATGAAGGAGTCTTTTGGGCCTAGAAAAGAGAACAACAGTCTCAAAGGTCCCTTGCTGAATCATCTAACTTCAGAGAAAACAAAACAGAACTTTAGTTCCACCCTGATGCTCCAGGCCGTTTGCATCTATCTGGGACTTATCAACCCCTGTCCAGAAACCTTCCACCCCCTACACCTGCCCAGAAGACTTATCACACCCTGCCCAACTACAAATGTCATCTCAACAAAAGAATACTCAAAATATCCCGCCTGATTAACGTGTCCCTTATCGCTTCCACAAACCTCCCTATAAGTGTGAAGCCTCCCTGATCCCTCTTGGTGCTCAGCCTGGTTGTTAGGCCGACTGTCACCGCTCCTTGCCTGAATAAAGGTACTTCTGTTGAGGTCGTCTTTCCTTTTCTGCCTTGCCCGAACTATACCCTACAGTCAAAAGCCCTTGTGTTTGTCCTCAGGAGTTTCCACCCTCAACTGGTGCCATGGTTTGAGGTTCCCTGTTCTGTTTCTTCCAGATCATCTTAGAATCTGCAAGCTTGTGGGGTAGGGGGTCCTGTGTTGCGTCCAGGGAAAGGTTATGGAAATCCCAGACAGTTGCGTTTGGGAGCGTTTTCTAGGTCTGTTGGCAGAAGCAGCAGAAGTGTGGGCCAAGGAACCTGGGCCCTGGGGCTGGTGACTAAACCCTGACCTTGAATTAATAGATCAACTTTTCTAGGCTTTACCTTTGCCTGGAGCTTCCCAGGTGGCTCAGTGGTAAAGAATTCACCTGTCCTTGTAGGAGATGCAGGAGACATGTGTTCCACCCCTGGGTCGGGAAGATCCCCTGGAGAAGGAAATGGCAACCCACTCCAGTATTTGTGCCTGGGATAATCCCACAGACAGAGGAGCCTGGCGGGCTACAGTCCATGGGGTCATAAAGAGTCAGACATGACTTAGCAACTAAGCAACAACAATAAAGTTCAGTATTAATGAACTCTTAGTTTTTGCTTCTCTGAGAAGCTTTTAAAAAAAAAAATCTCTCCTTCAATTCAAAATGATAATCTTGCTGAGCAGAGTATCCTAACTGGTGGGTTTTCCTGTTTCAGCAGTCTAAATGTATCTTGCCACTCCTTTCTGGTCTGTACGGTTTCTGCAGAAAAATCAGCTGACAGTTTTATGATGGTTTTCTTGTATGCAACTCTTGGTTTTTCTCTTTGTCTATTCAACTCTTGCCATTTTCATGATGGTATATCTTGGTGTGGGTCTGTTTGGGTTCATTTCGTTTGGGACCCTCTGTGCTTTTTGTCCCTGGATAACTCTTTCCTCTTTCAGGCTTGGGAAGTTGGCAACCGTAATTTCACCAAGCGGCTTTTGGATAGCTTTCTCTCTTTTCGCCACCTGGGACATCTATAATGCTAATGTCCGTCTGCTTGATGCTATCCTAGAGATACTTTAAACTGCTCTCATTAAAATTTTTTTCTTTTTGCTTTTCTGACTGGGCAATTTCCATTATTCTATCTTTTGTATCACTTATGCATTCTTCTGTATCACCCGGTCTACTGGTAATTCCATAGAGGGTATTTTTTCATTTCAGGTATTGTATACTTCAGTTTTTTTTTTTTTTTTTTCTAAACGTATTTTCTAATTCATTGTTAAAATTCTCACTGTGTTCATCTAGTCTTTGCTTTTTTTTTATTTTTGTTTTTAACTGGAGGAGAATTGCTTTACAGTGTCATGCTGGTTTCTGCCATACGACAACGTGAATCAGCTCTAAGTATACACATATCCCTTCCCTCTTGAGCCTCCCTCTCATTACCTCCCCCCTCCGTCTTGCTCCTCTAGGAAGTCACAGAGCACTTTCATAGAACTAGAACAAAAAATTTTACAATTTGTGTGGAAACACAAAAGATCCCAAATAGCCATCTATCCTTTTCTGTAATTGTTATCATGCCTGTTACCAATGATTTGAACTCTTTTTTTAAAAAGTCTTTATTTTCCCACGTGGCACTTGTGGTAAAGAACCCACCTGCCAATGCAGGAGACATAAGAGCCTTGGGTTGGATCCCTGGGTGGGGAAGATCCCCTGGAGGAGGCCATGGCTACCCACTCTAGTATTCTTGTCTGGAGTATCCCATGGACAGAGGAGCCTGATGGGCAACAGTCCATGTGGTCGCAAAGAGTCAGACACACTGAGGTGGCTTATTGCTACTGTTTTATGCTTTGGTATTTTTGGTCCTGAGGCATGTGAGATCTTAGCTCCCCAACCAGGGGTGGAAACATCACTCCCTGCTTTGGAAGGTGAAGTCTTAACCCCTGGACCACCAGGAAGTCCCTTGAACTCTGTATTTGGTCAATTATTTATTCTGTTTCATGAGTTGCATATCCAGGGATCTTCTCTTGTTCTTTCAAATGAGATATAAATTCTTCTATCCTCTCATTTTGCTTAACTGTCTCTGTCTGTCTGAAATTAAGTGAAACGGTTACCTGTTTAGTCCTCGTGAAGGACCGTCCCTATTTGTTTCACGTGTGTGCCCAGTGGGAGAGCTGAGTCTGATGTGAACATGAGACCCATCTTTTCCCTGGCTGTGCTGACAGCCATCAACTTGGTAGGATGCGGAGGGGCTAAAACCAGAGCCAGGCCTGAGCTGGGGCGTCTCCGCACAGTGGCCAGCATCACCGTATTCGGGCCGGGGGTGAGTCTCAAGCTGCTGGAGCAGAAACCCCGAGGGCCGGTTTGTAAGCGGCTCCGTTCCCTCTAAGTGTGTGTGTCCCTGCCCTTCCCAGCCCTGACACCCTCGCCCTAGGAGGGTGCCAGGGCTGGAGCAGGAGGAGCTGGGCTGGGCGCTGGATGGGGCAGGGTCACGTGCCCAGGTACTCCTAGGAAACCAGCCAGGGTCCTGGGCAGTTTCAATCTGCCGCCTCCTTCCTGTTTTGGGAGTCAGCAAGTGTGTGCACGTTCTTCAGTGACGTTATCGGTTTCAAAGAGCCCCACTGTTAGTCCCACTGATTTTGAATCTTGTCTTCCTAGTTTTGGACCCCACGTCAGCAGCACCCAGAATGTGATTCGAACAGTTTGCTCCCCAGGGACGATCTCTCAGGCCATGTAGCCCCCGTAACCCCCATTCTTCTCTGTGTCCCTTCCCAGGGGTGCAGGTCCTGACCTGATTGCTTCTCTTCTCTGCCTACCAGAGTCTGTGTGCATCTTTCTGCCAGCCTCACTGTGTAGATGTATTTTTTTTCAAACTTTACATTTTTTATTTTATACCGGGGTGTAGCTGATTAACA
This sequence comes from Dama dama, assembly GCF_033118175.1. Classification (NCBI taxonomy): domain Eukaryota; kingdom Metazoa; phylum Chordata; class Mammalia; order Artiodactyla; family Cervidae; genus Dama; species Dama dama. The sequence goes on from NC_083684.1 coordinate 57,067,077, forward strand.
ATACCGCGGTAATTTCAGGTGGACAGCGAAGGGACTCAGCCATACATCTACATGTATCCATTCTCCCCCAAAACCCCCACCTTCCACCCAGGCTGGCGCATAACCCTGAGCAGAGTGCCGTGTGCTCCACGACAGGTCCTGGTTGGTTATCCATTTTGAACCCAGCAATGTGTACATGACCTTCCCAAACTTCCTCTCTCTTACTCCCACAAGGCAACCATAAGTTCATTTTCTAGGTCTGTGAGTCTCTTTTCTGTTCTGTAAGTTTGTTGGTATCATTTGTAGATGTATGTTTTGATGGGTCGTATGGAGAGATGAACTCCTTGCCCTTCTACTCTGCCATCTTAATCTCCCTCCAAGCTTGTGTACAAGTTCTTATGTGGACAAAGGTTCTCATTTCTCTTGCATATAAATGTGGGGGTAAAAGTGCTGGCTCTTATGGAGGCCTTGGGATTCGTAAGGAGAGACATGGGGGCTTCCCTAGCGGCTCAGTGGTAAAGAATCCGCCTGCCAATGCAGGAGGCAAGGGTTCGACCCCTGATGCGTCAGAATAACTAAGCCTGTACTCCACAACTGCTGAGCCTGTGCTCTAGAACCCAAGAGCCTCAACTACTGAGCCCATGTGTTGCAACTACTGAAGCCCTTGCAGCCTAAAGCCCATGCTCCACAACAAGAGAAGCCACCATAATGAAAAGCAAGTGAACTGCAATTAAAGAGTAGCCCCCGCTTGCTTGTCGCAACTAGAGCAAAGTCCACGCAGCAGTGACAAGCCAGCACAGCCAAAAATAATTGAATAATTTTTTTATAAAAAAAGAAGAGACCTTGCCTTAGAGAATAAGCTCACGAACACTTGAAGCACTTTGAATGACTCTTGCTGTTTAACTTATTAATTTAGTGAGAGTCACATTTTTAGTTGGTTCTTTGAAAAATTGATGTTAATCAAATTTCTCTGTCTAATATAAGCGGGTGAGTGTTAGTCAGTTGCGTCTGACTCTTTGTGACCCCCTAGACTGCAGACTGCCAGGCTCTTCCGTCCATGGAATTTTCCAGGAAAGAATCCTGGAGTAGGTAGCCATTGCCTTTTCCAAGGGATCTTCCTTACCCAGGGATTGAACCTGGGTCTCCTGCAGTGCAGGCAGAGTCTTTACTATCTGAGCTACCAGGGAAGTCCCCGTCTAATGTAAACTAGCCAACAAAGTTTAGCACTCCACTGTAGGGTGATAAAGCCCTTGTTGGGTTTATATGGAAGTGAAAAAGTTTCAACGGGGGGAGAGGGCCTGCTAGCTGATTTTAGCCATAATTAACTTTCTGCTTCTGTCTTTGGATCATGACGGGAATTTATTGTTCCTTTTGTATTACTCTTTTTTTTTTTTTTTTTGGCTCTTCTTTTTTCTTCTTCACACATCTAAGCCATATAGGCATATACTCCGCACATATATATATATATATATATATATATGCACATATATAACCACATATACTCCGATTTTATTCCTGCTTTTCTCCTCTTCTTCAAACTCCTGGTTGTATCAAAATGTTCCTCAGTCTTATGTCAGTTAAGACAATAAAATTATTCAGCTCAAATGAGTTATCAGTTTCCTTTACAAGTATGTCATATCCAGATAAACATGGGCACCACTGCTGTGCATCTATTCTAAAAGTTCTGTCATTACTGAAGATATTTTGGCCGCTTATCATGTAGTGCATGCTGTGCAAAGTCACCTCCACCTCATTTGTGTCCCACTCTTTGCGACCCCATGGACTGTAGCCCACTAGGCTGCTCTGTCCATGGGATTCTCCAGGCAAGAGTACTGGAGTGGGTTGCCATGCCCTCTTCCGGGGGAACTTCCCGACCCAGGGACTGAACTCATGTCTCTTATTAAATCTCCTGCATTGGCAGATGGGTTCTTTACCACTAGTGCCACCGGGGTAGCCCATGTAAAAGTTACTCTCAAAACCTGTCTGAGCCCTATGAGAAAACTAGTTTCTCTTCCTTGTAATCACACTGAATATTTCAGGAGTCTTGCCACTCTGCTTGCATTTGTCTTCCTGTTTCCAGTTCTCTTTTTAATGTGTTGCTCTAGTCCCCAAGCAAGACGAGTTCTGGGTTCAGTGGGGCTCAAAATACAGGGCAAGGCTAATGGTCATGGAGAGCCCATCAGGGAAAGGAAGTTGGCCTGGTTCACAAGACCTTGACCTTTAAACAAAGCATGCTTACGCAGCTCTTTTTAGTCTGTCCTTTCCTGTGTCCCATTTCTGCTCTGTGATTCCTCACCCACCATTATAACAGAAAAGAGCCATCAAATCCTAGGGCTGGGTCATAACCTTGAATTGCCTAACTCTCGGGTAGCAGGGAGAACCATAGAGAGAGGCCCTTCTGAGGCTCCCTTTCCTTCTGCCCCTGGGTGGTTAGTTAATGTTCTACCAGCACTTCCCACTTGTCAGGGGCCAGGACTATACTCCAGCCCCACATCACTACTCAGGGCAGAGGGCACTTTGTCCAGACAGCTTTGATTCCAGAGAGACCTGCATCTGAGCTTCACACTTCACCTTCGAGTCTGTGTCATCTGTGGTCTTGTATCTTCTCAGGCCTCAGGCTCTGGCTCTTCACATTCTCTTCTTCTCTTCCTCACTGTTCTTGGGGGGTGAAAATGAGGATGTCTGCTAACGGTGGAAAAATAAATTAGTTTGCACAGCAAATAACTACCTAAAGCTGGGCTTCCTGCCCATTGTGACTCCCTCTCCTCCCCAGAAGTTTCTGAGCACCCCAAACACCGGTGAGATGTGAGCTGATTGTACAAATCTGTCTCCAAGGTCTCCTCGGCAGTGGGGCTATGTTTGGAGGTTTTATGTCCTGGCTACTATCTTACTTGCATTTCTCTTTTCCAGAGGAGTCTACTTCTTACTAGTAAGTATGAGGCCGATGGTCTACAGATTCATCCTCCTTTCACCCTTTATTAGTTGCAGAATAAGTGTTGCTGTGTCTGTTTGCATAAAACAGCAGTGGGGAGAGAGCAGGGAAGCAGAGGCTCGCGTGCCAGGGAGGGGAGCAGAGAGCACTTGAGTGGATGGACGGCTCTGCCACAGAGTGAAGGGTGAGCGGCAAACAAGGAAGGGAGCCACAGGAAGCCGAAGAGTTGTAGGCAGTGAGAGTCTATCCCTAGGGGAACAGAGAGGGGGCTAGACAGAGCCTTTGGGTGGTCCCAGCCCTGCTGCCTGCAAGAAGAGTTGCCTGATCCCTGCCTATTATGGGCACATTCTGGGCTTAGGCTAGGTTCTGGGCTGCAGAGATCAATAGGCATGGCCCCTACTTTACAAGTGTACACTCTAACTAACCAAAAGAAGATAGTAACAAATAGAAATCAGATTCGGTTTTCAAGATGTGTGATATCGTCGGCTGAGATTACGTCTTCCATCACTAACAGCTAACGTTTATTCTTCCCCCATTTTCTTCCATGTGCTCTGCATATGGATTAATTTCCTGATTGCCGACAACAGACCTGGTAGGTAGGTATTGTTACAAGTCCCCGTTCATGGTGAAGAGTCAGAGGCACAGAGAATACACACAGCTTGCCTGAGGTCTCACAGTAGGGACTCCAGCACGGCTGGTCTGGCTCTAGGACAGGTGCTCGGAAGTAATACAGCTTCTAGTAAGTCATCTGAAGACCACAGAGCTCTGCGACTTCACATTCACATGCCTTTGGGTCCACCTGCCCACCCCTTTGCCTGGAAGACTCTTTCTTACAGACTCTGGTCAAGGGAGACTCCTTTGACATCTTGTCTGACTCCGGTGTATCCCGGGGCGGTCAGTGTCCTCAGAGCTTGACTAGCACTTTGGGATATCTGACGCTTTGTGTTATAAGCTTCTGGAGAGGAAGTTCCTTTTTATTTTGGAAAATTTCAAAAATAGTTGCAAGACTGAAAGCAATAATATAATGAATCTACCTGTTACTTATCATGTAACTATAGCAGTGATCGTCCGGTGGCCAGTGTTGCAGCATCTATACTTCCTCTCCAACCTAGATTGTTTTTTTGTTTTATTTTTGGCTGTGATGGGCCTTTGTTGCTGCACGCACATTTTCTCTAGTTGGGGTGGGCAGGGGCTACTCTTCATTGGGGTGCATGGGCTTCTCACTGCAGTGGCTTCTCTTGTCACAGAGCACAGGCTGTGGGCACACAGGCACACGGGCTCAGTAGTTGAGGCTCACAGGCGCTAGAGCACAGGCTCAGTAGTTGTGGGGCATGGGCTTAGTTGCCCCTCGGCATGGGGGTCTTCCTGGACCGGGGGTCCCCATGACCCCTGCCTTGGCAGACAGATTCTTAACCACCAAACCACCAGGGAAGTCCCAACCTGGATTGTTTAGAAAAAGTCCCAGATATCACGTCACTGCCTCTGTAAATATTTCATTTGTGTTACTAAAATAGAAGGGGTCTTTAAAAAACATAATCCCAGTATCACTGTCCCACTAAAAAGTTATACTTTGTTAAGTATCATAAAGTATTCAGTGTTTGAGTTTTAGCAATTTTCTCACCATTTTTCCCTTCCCGTCTCATTCTTCTTTATTCTTTCATTTCCTCTATATCTCCCCTCCCTTTTTTACAGTCAAATTTTTTGAATAAAGTTGCAAATAAGGGCTTTATTTTGTAATCATCACATTGTTCTCAGCAAGTGACTTAGTGCTTGTCATATAGTAAATCCTCAGTAAATGATGCTGAATGAATGAACCATCAGAAGTCTATAACAAATCCTGGTTGAATTAGTGCGATCTTACTGTCGCTTTTGGTTGGTTGGTCAGGATGGCTTTTGGTTTCTGATGACTTTAGCTAGGAGTTAACTTTGGGGCTAGCTACTATCAGTGCCTGTGAACGTTACTAAAGGTCTGAGGGCAATGTATGCACCTGTGACTCAGATTCACAGGTGAGCAGGGAAGGGGCCCTTGCTTTCTCATCTCTATTGTTTGTCTTCAGAGTCTTGTAATAACTTGAGTTTGGACCGACCAGGTTTGGCTTTTTTGCTTCTGTAGAACAGAGACCCTGAAGGAGCTCCCTGAGAACAAGAACAGCTTCCATATGGTGCTGTTGTCGGCAGCATTCTAGGATGGAACCTCAAGACTTACTCCTAATCCCTGGACTGAGAATATGTGATGAGTAATCCTGTGGGTGATTGTGTTATGTTACGTGGCCAAAGGGATTTTGCAGATATACTGTAAGTAGGGTCAGTCATCAGTTGACTTTGAGTTTAACAAAAAGAGATGTGATCTAAGTGGGCTTAATGTAATCACAGGAGCACTTTAAAAGCAGACTTTTTTTTAGCTGGCCTCAGAAAAGAAGTCAGTGAGATAAGCAGTACAAGAGGGATTGGATTTAAGGGATGTTCTCTGAGTTGTTTCTCTGAGTCCCTGAGATAGAGGGAGCCTCATGCCTAGGACCTGAGAAGGTCTTCTAGGAGCTGAGAGTGTTTGTACCATGAAAATGCAGAGTTGCCTTATGGCCTCAGAACAGGCTGTTCCTAAACCGATGTGACTTCTAGCTGAAGGAGGTGGCAGGTGGTGGGAGGGTGGGGGCCCATGATTAAGACTTAAGGATTTCTCTTCCCTCAGTCTGTGGTCCAGACCCCAGTGCATTAGACCGAGGTGGTGGTGGGGCGGGGTGGGGGTGTTGAGGGGAGGCCTCAGTGCACTTCTGAAGATTTCTGCCAGTTCACAAGGCCTGAGTTTTGCCCACGTGTGTCTCACAGGTGTGTGTCTAGGCAGCAGGCTCCAGAGGCAGGAGGGGCTGAGGCCCCCAGCACCCAGAGCACCAGAGGCAGGGAAAGTCTCACCATAGGAGATGTCCGCATCCTTAACAGAGGTAGGAGGGGGAAGGAGGTAGGATGAGGAAAGGGCTCCTGGAAGCTCGGCCATCTCACGGCTGCCTGGCTTGTGTGGCCTCAGAGGGGCCATGTCTCTGGGGACTCTTCCATGACTAGGAGAGTGTGAGGACCTGTACCAAATTGAGGATGGGGACTGAGATCACCTCTCATATTTCAGAAGGTGGGGGTTCCCTGGTCAGTCAGGGCACGTGGTGGAACAAACCAGTTCTCACTCAGTTCCAATCTGGCCTTTCGGTGCTCAGATATTTTTGAAGGCTTTGGAAATGCAAGAAGGACTGATGGTTATTGCTGTGTGTTATAACTTCCCACCTTTTCATGGTTGCAGCTTTCTCTGGGTACCAAGTGTGACAGGTATGAATATGTGCCTCTCATGTGTCTTGGGGTGGGGATTTACTGATGGAAGGCCCTCTGAATTCACTGCCCCTTTGCACAGAGAACACGCTTCACACTGGCTCCCAGTTAGGGATGTGAATTCAATCCCAATTCTGAGAAATGATCTTCCTCCATGATAGGGCACGGATCTTCCCTGCCCTACCAGGGAATCCTGGGTTTCCAAACGAATCTCTACCTCTAGAATTTCTAGTGTCGCAGCCTCAGTTTGGGATAAGTCCTCACACCCTGCCTAGCCATGTAAGATTCCCTGGAGACACGGCCCTGGGAGAGACACTCACCATATTTCTATACATAAACAGTAAACAGTATGAAAAGGAAAATTTCAAAATTCCATGTACAACAGCGTCAATGAGAATAAAATACTTAGGAATTAACTTAACCAGGTAAGTGACAGACTTGTGCACAGAAAAACTAAAAGACAATTTTTAAAAAGGGGAACACATTGTAAAAGAAATTAAAGAACACATAAATAAGTGGAAAGATATTCTGTGCTCATGTACTAGGAGACTTGGTATTTCTAGATGACAATACTAATGAAAATGTAGTGGATGTATATGGGTAATGATTCCCTGCCCAGGAACTGAACCTGATTAGCCTGAATGAAAACCAGGAATCCTAGTAGTGAGACCACCAGGGGCTAGAGGCAAAGTTCCCCTGCCTTTACCCCCACTGAAAGCAAGAATGTGTCAAGGAGGCAAAAACTAACAACAATAACAAACTTTATTAGAGACACAGCATAATATGTGGCAGAACATACAGAGGAGCAGTTTGTTTATTTAAGATAGAAGCAAGGCAGAAATACACTCCCAGAGAGGAAGGCGGGTGTCCTGAATGAGAAGCACAGTTAAGACATGACTTAAATCAGTTATACAGGACGGTCCTTCTGGGTCTGTGTTTACCTTTGGCCAGTTATATAACTTCTTTTTCCACATCAGACCTGTCCTAGGATCCTCCCCAAGTCACATGGGTAACTTTTTGCTGAGATGGATCCCACCGCAGAGGCATGTCCACACGTATTATGGGGTGACGCTCCCCCCCCTCCCTTTTTGACCCCCAAGGAGCCTTCCTGCACTTGTACATACAGGGAAGTTTTCCTTGACCTCAGGAGTGGTCGTCTTATCTCTTTACTTCAGCAGAGCTCAGCTCCTGCCACTAGCTCTATCCTCAGAGTGTCTGGGTGAGAACAAAGCTTTGATTTTCCTCCACCGGACAGACACCAGCAGTTCGGATCAGGGGCCCATCCATCTCCTACATCAACCTTGGTAAAAGCAATTTTAGAGGAAGAAGAGGAGGAAAGAAAGCATGGAGGAGTGAGTGAAAAGTGAAAAAATAGAAGCCAAAAGAAGAAAAAAAAAATGCGGGCATCCCTGGTGGTCCAGTGTTTAACAATATGCCTGCCAATGCAGGGAACAGGAATTTGATCCCTGGTTTGGGAAGATCCCACATGCCTCTGGGCAACTAAGTCCATGGGCCACAACTACTGAGCCAGCACTCTAGAGCCCATGCCCTGTAACCAGACAAGCCACTGCGATAAGCCTGTGCACTGCAGTGAAGAGTAGCTCCTCTGCTCTCTGCAACAAGAGAAAGCCACAGCAATGACAACCCAGGGCAGTAAAAAAAAAAAAAAGTGTCCAGGGACTTCCCTGGTGGTCCAGTGGTTAAGAATCCACCTTCCCATGCAGGAGACGCAGGTTTGATCCCTGGTCAGGGAACTAAGATCCCACATGTGGTGGAACAATGAAGCCCTCATGCCATAGCTAAGACCCGACACAGCCAAATAAAATAAACAAATAAGTAAATTTAAAAACAAAAAGTGTCCAGAGAGTTGAAGATGCTTGACCCAGAAGGGAAGAAGCAGTGAACGGGATAGAAGATCAAGGAAGTGGGTTTTTTCAGCAGATTGCTTTAGAGGATGCAGGGGGGGGGGGGGGGGGGGGGGGCGGGGACAAAGCAGATGCAGAGGGGGAAGTTGAAGGCTGGCAGGGCACAGACAGCAATCCCATGAAACCATGAAACCACGTCTCTGGATGTGAATGTCCACTTGGCGTATGACTGTTTTGGATTCGTTAAAGTTCGAGTTCGCAGTGTAGAGAAAACTGGGGTTTAGGGTCAGGGTTAGGGCTTAGCCTGGTCAGGATCAGGAGTTGATTGAGAAGATGTTGATAGAATGTGGACTTGACCTGGGATCAGAGTTAAGAATCAATCTGGTTCTGGGATCACAGAGGTTGATGTCCAAAACAGAGAGGCTGATCTTTAGATATCACAAACCTGAACCTCGTCTGGCTCTAGTATTTTCCCTCCTTCTCCGTTCTGTAGCAAATTTTCTTTTGGTTTTATTTTTCATTTCTCTCCCTCCCCTTCTTTCTCTCTTTTTCTTAATCCCTCTTCTCTCTCCTCCACCTTTGCAACTCAGACTAGATGAATTTAAACAGCTTGAAAAGTTGATTCTTTGCTAACTGAAATTGACTTTAGTCCCAACAGGAATAATTTAGAAACTAAAGGAGCATTAGTTAGTTCAAGGCTCTATTAATAAATAAGTAAAATCTAAATTCTAATACTTTTTTTTAACCCACTGTTGATTATTTGTAATGAATCAGGAACTTCTGATTGATTTTTTTTTTTTTTAAGACTAGAACAAAACAAGCTTTATTCAATGCCAAAGAATGGAGAAGCTGGAACCGGTTCACAAATTAACTTCTCTGAAATTGATTTTTAAAATCTTGTAACCTTATTTCACAAATATCCTTGGGCAAAAGCCTTAACTTTATGTAAGAGGAAATCAGACTTGGCTAATCCTCAACAGGTTCTGAAAAAGAAAAATTGCAAGTTGATAAATGCAGATACATTTTAATATCAAACAGTAGGGATAGTAAGTTGTCAGTCATATAGGAAGTAGCCATAAATTAGAAAAAAGGACAAGCCATTTAAACCACAAAAGAGTCATACTAGAAATCGCCCCCTTGGAAATATTAAAATGTTCTTCTAAGTAACTCCTGGGTGATTGTATTCAGAAAATAAAGACCGTAAGAATGTTTAAGTTTCAGACCCAGTATATTACAACATGGAACATCTTACAAAGTCTAATAGGAGACTCACAATGCAGAACTCCTTGTTTTGGAGAAAATTCATGCCACCTTCTGAAGATTGCAATCAGACATTTGGAAAGGGACTCTAGGCTTGTTGTTAGTGTTGTTTAGTCACTAAGTCATATCTGATTCTTTTAAGACCCCATGACTGTAGCTTGCCAGGCTCCTCTATCCATGGGATTTCCCAGGAAAGAATACTAGAGCTGGTTGCCATTTTCTTTTCCGGGGGATCTTCCTGACCCAGGGATTAAACCTGTATTTCCTACATTGGCAGGCAGATTCTTTACCAGTGAGCCATCTAGGCTTATTACTGGACCCCAGTGGAGGCTGAATGCCTGGTGCACTGGAAATGCTAATCCCAGTATGAAAGTATTAGGAGCTGGGGTCCTTGGGAGGTCATTCGGTCATGAGGGTGGAACTCTAATGATGGGATTAGTGCCCATATTCATCAAAATTCTCCAGAGAAATAGAATCAATAGGATATAAACAGATATATGTGTGTGTGTATTGTCATTCAGTTGTGTCAACTCTTTGTGACTCCATGGGCTATAGCCCACCAGGCTCCTCTGTCCATGGAATTTCCCAGGCAAGAATACTGGAATTGGGTGGCAATTCCCTTTTCCAGGGGATCTTCCAGACCCAGGGATCAAACCTGGGTCTCCTGCATTGCAGGTGGGTTCTTTATCATCTGAGCCACCAGGGAAGCCCAAACAGATAAATAGAAACATATGTAGATTTATTATGAAGAATTGGTTCATGCAATTATGAAAGCTAGGAAGTCCCAGGATCTACTGTCTGTAAGCTGGAGGCCCAGAAAATTTGACAGTAACAGTTGAAACTTCAAGCCTGATAACTAGGGGAGCAAGTGGTCTAAGTCCCAGTCTAAGGTAGAAGCCCTGAAACAAGAAGGCCCAATAAGGTTGAAGGCAGGAGGAGAAGGGGACAGTGGAGGACGAGATGGTTGGATGGAATCACCGACTCAATGGGCATGAGTTTGAGCAAGCTCCAGGAGGTGTTGAAGGACAGGGAAGTCTAGTGTGCTGCAGTCCATGGGGTCACAAAAAGTTGGACATGACTTAGTGACTGAACAACAAAAATCTTTATTCAGTACACCAATTCAAATGCCATTGTCTCCTGGAAACACCCTTACAGAAACACCCTTACAGAAACACCCAAAAATCATGTTTTACCAGCTATCCGGGCACCCCTTAGATGTGACAAGTTGAACATTAATTACCACAGTGTCTTTTTATGAGGAAGGCAGAGCTAGTTGGCTCTCCTCCAGCTATGTGAGGATGCAATGAGAAATCTACCATCTGTAGTCCGGAAAAGGGCCCTCACCAGAACCCGATCACATGAGTACCCTGAGCTCTTCTGGCCCCCAAAACTGTGAGAAATAGGTCTATTCTTTTTTTAAAAAATTGATTTATTTAATTTTTGCTTCACTGGGTCTTCATTGCTGCAGATGGGCTTTTTCTAGTTGCTGCGAGCCAGGGCTACTCACTGTTACAGTGGGTAGGCTTCTCACTGAAGTGACTTCTCCTGTGGAGCACAAGCTTCAGTAGTTGTGGCACATGGGCTTAGTTGCCTCTCAGCATGTGGGATCTTCCTGGACCAGGGATTGAACCCCTGTCCCCTGCACGGGCAGGTGGATTCTTAATCACGGGACCACCAGGGAAGTCCTCCCATGAAGTATTACTTCCAACTAGAGGATGTATTTTAAGGCAAAGGAACTGAGGCAATTAACTCCCACCCATGGAGCTCACTGACCTTCCAGATGCCCCACTACACAGACACAGCTGGCTTATCAGAAGGGTCGAAGGGCCATGATGGCTTATGAAGGCACCAGCTAGAGAAGGTACCTTGCCACCCAACAGGAGATGCTCTAGGTCTCAAACTGGCCAGTCTATCGTGCCACCTCCCCTAGAGCCAGAATGCAGGGCTCCATGACACAGGGGAGGATAAGGGAATGTGCCCCCCCCCCCCATCAGTACATATGACAACCCACTTAAAGGATTCTGGCTCCTGGTCTCTGTGACCTTGGAGTTGCTGTGGGTGAGAAACCCAATCAGAACTCTAATGACCCAGAAGCCAGGACTGCCCCCATGCTATCTTGTGTTCCTCATGCTGCTGAAACAAGAGGCGGAGAAGACCACCAGAGGGAACGTGACCACCAGAGGGAAGCTGGTTTGCTGGGTCAAGGAGGACTACATTTGGGAGCCAGGGGGTGCGTTGGGGATAATATTTACTTGTCCGTGGCCCTGTTCAGCAGAAAGTATCCAAAAGCTAATAAAGACAAGCCTATTGAACACTTACTTCCCTTAAGGATGAAGACTTGTGTCTCAACAATGTGGAGAGGAGGTGTTGGCAGGTGGTAAGAGAATGTAGAAGGGGTGGTAGAAGAAGGTGGCTCTCATCACCACCAGCTACACAGTCAGGGCCTTTGCAGCCCTGTTATAGGTTTTCCCCCATCTTCCTCTCACTGTGGTTCATGAAGAACTGATCATCTAAAGCTGTGGGTGTGTGACCCCTTGTCATTAGCACAAGATGATTCTATTATTAAGTAACAGATGGGAATTGTGTGTCTTCTGTATTGAGGACTCTGATTTTCATCTGGACAAAGGCAAGGCACTCTAGCCATTTACCCCAATTTAAATTTAGAAATTACCAGTTTTAGTAATAGCTGAGCTTGTTCAAAATGTTAATAAAAGTTTTGTTGCATGGTAAAAAAAAAAAAAAAAATTGTGCTGTTTCCTTCTTCACATTCATTCTCGCCCCTTCTCCCCCTGCCCTGTGCTGTAGGGACTGTTAGTGGGATCTCCCCCCTTCCAGCTGGGTTCAGTCAATGGGGAGCCCCAGCAGGAGACCAGAGAGAGGACACTGAGTGAAGTTGGGGTATTAATTCCCCAGCTCCCTCCCTGTACTGTCGCTGTTGGCTGCGTGAATTTTTCAGCCTGAAGTTGGAGCTCCTGTCAAATAGCCATCTCCAGAGAGGTTCTCTCTGAGTGTCTGCCTTGCAACCCCTCCGGGTTGCAGTAAAACAACAACAGAAACAGTGGTATCAGAACCAGGAAACTGCTCTAACCTTGAGTCTCCACAACAGTCTCATGCTCTTGCCAGTTGTCTCATTTAAAATCTCTTTTCAAGTTATGCAGGTGGAATGGGTCCCCATTTGAGCTGGGGCCCTGACTGCTAGGGGGAATCTATATTGGTTGAAGTATACCTTCACCTCCCAGGTCATGGTCATGGACACATACTTTTGGCTGCAGCACCCTGGGGCTTCCCAGGGTGGTCCTAGTGGTTACAAAAAAAACAAAAACAAAAAAACCCGCCTGCCGATGCAGGAGACTAAGAAATGCAAGTTGGATCCCTGGGTTGGGACGATCCCCTGGAGAAGGGCATGGCAACCCACTCCAGTTATCTTTGCCTGGAGAATCCGATGGACAGAAGAGCCTGACGGGCTACAGTCTATGGGGTCACATAGAATCGGACACGACTGAGCAACTAACACTTTCAGATTTTCACTTTCACTTTTCACAAAAGGGCAGAAATGAGTTCCAGGCAGAGGACCTAGAACATGCAAAGGCCAGGGGGTAGGAAAGTTGAGTCAAATAAAGTTCAGCTGACTCACTTGGGTGATTAAATGAGCTAAGCCACCTGACGTGCCCTGTACACAGTGAGTGTTACCTAAAGGCCATCAGTTATACTCATTGCACACCAGTGTGCACACATCCAGGGTCTACCAACTTGGGCGTATTAGTGGTAGAGTAATATTCTCTCCTCCTGACAACACAGGCAATCCATAACCTCAAGCCTTGATTACAGCTCTAGTGAGCTGTAATGGACAGGCAAGAAACCACACACATGTGAAGTATACAGTTCGATGAGTTTTCATGTGCACACACACTCTGTAAGGTCATCAGCACAGTTCAGATAGTGAATGTATCCATTCCACCCAAGTTTCCACATGGGGACTTCCACATGAGGACTTCCTGGGTGGCTCCACGGTGAAGAATCTGCCTCGAAATACAGGGAACTCGGGATTCGATCCCTGGTCTGGGAAGATCCCACATCCCTCAGGGCAACTAAGTCAACTAAAGAAAAAGAGATGGGGAATCTGAAATTTTGAACAATTTTACATGTTTACCTAAAATTTTTCCACCTGAGCCTTTGTAATCCCTACCTCCGTACTCAGCCCCACCCCGACAGTACCCAGACACTCACTCACCTCCTCTCAGTTACTATAAATTAGTTTGTACTTTCCAGAGTTGTATATAAATGAAATCTTAGAGTACGTTCTCTTTCTTTTCATCTGGTTTCTTTCATCCAGTGTAATAATTTTTTATTGAAATGAAATTCACCAAATGGAAACCATTTTCAAGTGAACAATTCCGTGGCATTTAGTTCAGCCACAAAGTTGTATGACCACCACCTAGATAGTCCTAACACGCTTTCATCGCTTCCCAATAAAACTCTACTTATTAAGAGGTTGCTCCCAATTCCCCCATCCCCTAACCCCTGGAAACCACCAGTTATGTCTCAGTGGAGTTACTTATTCTGACTATTTCATATCCATGAATCATACAATATGTGACTTTTTGTGTCTGGCTTCTTCCAGAAATGGCTACCTACTCCAGTATTCTTGCCTGGAGAATCCCATGGACAGAAGAGCCTGATGGGCTTCCGTCTATGGGGCTGCAAAAGAGTCCAACACAACAGCGACTAACAGCAACAACCTTACCGGCCTCTTTGCCCCCCTTCCTTCTCCCTCCAGGGACATTGCTTCAGTATGCACACAACTCCAGAGGGCACCATTCACACAGCAACACAACCCATACACATGTAGTGATGGCTCCCTTGTACCTTTCCTTCCTTCCTCCCTCTCTCCCTTCCTTCAATAAATATTTATTGAGCATCTAGGCTCTGCCATGTTAGTGGTGGAGACACAGTGGCAGACGACTGGAACATGCCTCTGTCCATGGAGCAGAGTTGAAACCTGCAAAACAGAGGCTTCCCTAAGTGGCTCAGTGGTAAATCTGCTCTGTCAATGCAGGAGATGTGGGTTCGATCCCTGATCTGGGAAGATTCCACATGCCTCGAAGCAACTAAGGCTGTGTGTCGCAACAATTGAGTCTATGCTCTAGAGACTGGAAACTGCAATTATTGAGACCACGGGCCCCAACTGCTGAACCTGTGCACCCTAGCACCCATGCTCCGCAATGAGAGAAGCCACCGCAGTGAGAAGCCCACACACTGCAACTAGAGAGTAGCCCCTGCTCTCCGCAACTAGAAAAAAGCCTGCACAGCTACAAAGACCCAGGGCAGCCAAAAATATAAATAAAATTATTTTTCAGTTAGTCAGTTCAGTCGCTCTCTTTGTGACCCCATGAACCGCAGCTCTCCAGGCCTCCCTATCCATCACTTGCACACGCAGAGAAAAATAGAACATATAAGGATGTTGAAATAAACGTGTAATTGCAACTTTCATATTCATTTCTTTCTCCTCTACTGTTGTCCTCACTCTTTTCTCCATTTCCCCTCTCTTTCTCACACACTCACATCTGGCCTCTGCAGTCACGGATACACACCTCCTATTCTTCCCTGTCTCTTCCTACCCAGCATGCTAGAGCTGGTTTGTGCAGGTTTGCAAAAGCCAGTTGTTAAATATTTAGGAATTTTTCGAGCTGGTTGTTAAAATGATTGGTAGCTTAAAACCAGACAGGATAAGAGAATTTACACCATAGAAATAGGCTGATGTTATGATGCTGTTTTTCTGAAAAGCTGATCTTCTAGCACACCACTCTTCCATCTATTTCTGGCAAAGACATTTGCTTTGCCAAGGAATATCCTAATTCTCTGATAGATATTCAGTCTCCAGCACCGCCTGTCCCCTCCCACCCCCGCCTTTCCTCACCTCCCTCCTGGGTGGTGGGAACGCGGAGGTTCTAGGACCTGTGTTGTGCTGAGAGTGGAAAGAAGAGAAGAGGAAGCATGAAGGAAGTTCGTGAAAAAGAGAATAAAAAGGGCAGCGGTGTAGGAAGGTGGTGCTAGTGGTAAAGAACCTGTCTGTCTGCCAGTGCGGGAGACATAAGAGACATGGATTTGATCCCTGGGTTGGGAAGATTCCCCCGGAGGAGGGCATGGCAACCCACTTCAATATTCTTGCCTGGAGAATCCCATGGACAGAGGAGCCTGGCAGGGTACAGCCCATGGGGGTCACAAAGGGTCAGACATGACTGAGTGACTCACACGCACACAGGAAGGAAAGAGAAGCAGGAATCCATGGGGAGCAAGGGTTCAGGTAGGGACAGCAAAAGGACCAGGCAAGACTCACCGCGCAGTGTCCTCACAGGCAGTTGGGTCATTTCCCCATCTCGGGCCAGAAGGTGGCCAAGCTGCTAGGAGATGAGGAAACCGCCTTCTCAAACTACCCTGAAACAGGGTGGGGGTGGGGACCCACAGAGCTGGGCTCTGCAGGAAAGAGGGCTGGGGGCCTGGACCAGTGAGGTCTGGGGGCTAGAAGCCTCAGTCTCTAACTGTTGAGAGGGGCTGTGGGCCCAGACTCTTGGATCAGAGGGGGAGCAGAGGCCTGAATCCTGGGTCTGAGGGAGGAGGGGCTGGGGGCCTGGACTCCTGGGTCTAGGGAAGGAAGGAGGACACAGGTTCTTCCCCATGCTCGCCCTCCCCACCCTCGTCCTCCCCCCAGATCCTCACCCTACTCACCTCACCCCACCCCAACACCTTTAAGCTATGGAGACTCAGAGGGAGGCCCAGGCCTCGTTTAGCAAGACCCTTTCCTCCCCACCCTTTCCTGGACTACCTTGGGTGTGACAAGATATAAAAGTGCTGTTTCCTAGGAGAAAGAGCGGGAATGAGCATTCCCGCCACTCAGACCATGAGCCCTGCCCTGATGCTGGCCCTGCTGGTCATCACCCTCGCCCTGCCCCGTAAGTGAGATTCCCGGCCAGGGAGGGGATCCACCTTGAGGCTGAGCTCAGATGGATTTGCTCCTCCCATTTCAGGAGCGGGGGCCCTGAACTGCCACTTTGGGGTAGCGGAGACTGTGCGGAATGTATCAGAACAGCCCTTGAAGTGGACGACTTCCCAGAAGAACTGTGAGGAAGGTTTGGGCTGCCAGGAAACGGTGATGATCGCCCAGAACGGTGAGACGGACCCGCTCCTGACTTGCAGCCTCTCTCTTGGAGAGACGCCCCTATCACCCCACCCTCCAGTCCTCCCTGCGTTCTGTGTACAAACTCAGAAGACCGCTCCCCGAAATACCAGGAGCGGCGCCCACCTTAGCTGCCCAGGGGCCTCCTCTGCACCTTCGGGATGCACACCCTCCCTCTATGACCCTGGAGCCCTGACCCCACCGTGGCCTGCTTCTGTCTCCGAGCAGAACTCTTCATGTATCTGGTGCTCCTCAAGGGCTGCACCGAGGCAGCCAATCAGGAGGCCCGTGTCACCGACCACTCTACAGGCCCCGGCCTGTCCATCATCTCCTACACGCGGGTATGCCGGAAGGATCTGTGCAACGATCTCGCCACCAGCCTCCCTCTCTGGATCCCGCGCCCACCCAAAGGTGCCGGAGGTGGGGGGAAGAAAGGGACTGCCTGGAGGAGGGGGGCAATGGGGTTGAGGGGGTTGGGGTGAGCACACAGGCAATGTTCTTTTAGAATCCCTCCCTGCCTCCCCTCAACCCCGTCCAGCCTCGCCAGCAGGCCCTCCCCAGCACAGCTTCTTCTAACAGCCCCTTAGCAGCACACTGGACTGATGTTCCCTCATGTTCGACCACCCACCTCCGACTGCGGCTCTGGCCCTAACCTGCTGCCCACTCCTTTTTCCTCTGGGGTTTGGGAACTTGCCCGTCTGGGTTTCAGCATCTCCTCTTCCGAAATGAAATTGACCTGTGGTTTCCCATTGTCCTCTTCTGTCTGAGATCGTAAATCGGATTTCCCTCTGCCCTTTGCATTTCTCTACTCTTGGGCATCGCCGGTGGACACGGGCATCTCGTCTTCTTCCACAGTTCAGTGGAGCCGCTGGGTCCTACAAGGACCCCAAGCACCCCTCCCCTCCCCTTACCAGGCAGCCCTCCGCAGATCTCATGCTCCGTCCCCACCTTGGCCTCTCTCTAGTCGCGGGTCCTAATGCCCTGCTCCCCAGACCTTCCTGAGAGGAGCCCAGGGAGACTAAGGGAGCTGATTCTTGGGAGCTGTGAAAAGCCGAGGAGGGTGGAGGGAAGGCGCCTGGCCTGAATTCAGAGCCCCCTTATTCCTCCCTCCCTTTGTCTCTCGCCTCTCCAGTCCCGGGTTCTGTGCGGTGTCCAGTCTGCTTGTCTGCAGAAAGCTGTCTGTCGGCCCCAGAGCTGACCTGCCCGGCCGAGAGCTCACACTGCTACAATGGGGTCCTCCACCTCACTGCTGGTGAGCCATCGGGAGGTGGGGTCGGGGCCAGGGTTGGGAGAGGCGGGGGTGGCGGGGGGTGGGGGCTGAGGCCCAAAATCTGAGTCTCTTGGGGAGGAAAGGGAGGTGAGGATGGGGACCCTGAGGAGGGCGGGCCTGGCTTCCCCCTGAATGTTGGCTGGTCCCAGTAACAGTGTCTCCACCTTCTCCCACTTTCCAGGGGACGGCACCACCAGACTCCTAGTCCAAGGATGCGTTTCTCAACCAGGCTGCAACCTGCTGAATGGAACCCGGCAAGTCGGGCCCATCAGCCTGCAGGAGACCTGCTATCCTCAAGGTGAATGTCACAGCAACAAGACCGAGTGCCAGGGGTGGAAGTTCTGGGGTATAATAACCCTGCGAAAGGCAGGCATCCAAACATATCCCACCAAAACCAGCATCACAGGTTGTTCAGATGTTACTACTCACTCAGGCAGGTGTGATGGGAGGGATTCTCCCAGTAGGCACTTCGGGCGAGGATGCCAGGAAACAGAGAAGGTATGTGGTCCAGGGAACAGATCTATAGGACAGGAGATCTATAGGACAGGTGTTTTTAATGATGCTGAGCCTGGCTCAGTTAGGACAGCCTGTCCAGGTGGGAGAGGAGCAAGGGAGCTAGGAGGAAGGTCAGAGAAGCAAAGAGGGTGGGCCACATCGAATGCCACTCTACCCATTGGCTGCAGGAGTGCCTGCTGGTTTCCCTGCTGGCAGTGACTAGCTGCTTCTGATTCCATTTCTCCACCTCCCTGACTTTGGGGTCTCTGGCTTCCCCGTGACCCCCACCCCCACTCGGGCATCCCACCCTCGGCCAACCCCCACTCCTGGTACCGGAGGGCCCAGCAGCCCTGCTGCAGAGAAAAAGTGATCAGAAGGGTGTCAAGGGTGCTTCGGGTGTGACAGGAAAAGTAAGAGCCAAACGAGGACACGGGGAGGGCTCCCACTCACCCGTGGAAACCCAGTCCAGGTGGAACACCCGTGGATGAGAGTGGCCTGGAGTGTCCTGATGGTGGGGAGCAGGATGAGGAGAGGGGTGGGGCACGGAGGGAAGTGGGGTCTGGAGAAAGTGGGAGGAGGGTCCTCCCTGACCAAGCTTTGGGCAGAGAATTGAGTGAGTTCAGCAAACATTCCTGTTTGGATCTCTCTGGCTGGACTGGGAGCTTTGAGGACAGAACCCAGATGTCCCTGACACCAAGGTTTTCAGCCTCGGGCAGTACAAGGGCTGGGTAAGGATAGGTTCCCCAGGATGTGTTTGCTGACAGGAGTTCATACAGCATTCCAAGGTCTCCCTGACTCAGGCAGAGGACTCAGACCCTGGCCCTGCCCTAAAGGGCCTCTGGGACTGGGAACAGAGATATCACAGACATAGGTGTCCATGAGGCTGTCACGAAGGGGGCCTGGGGGAGCTCAGAGGAAGAAGATACTGATGTTCTGGGAGGGGGAATTCAGGGAGGACTTCACAGAGGAGGTGACCTATGACCCATGTCTTAATGATGAGCTGCAGTTCATGCATAGAAGAGGAAAAGGGCACAAACAGGCAGAGAGACAGTATGGGCAGAGGCTTGGAGGTGGGGGCAGCCCGCTGTTTTCAAGAAGACTCCCTGGGCTCTGCCTGAGTAGGGCTCATGGCGAGGATGAGGTACAGCTGGGAGCGGTGAGCAAAGACAAGTTTTCCAGGTGGACAAGGTGAGTGTGGGTGGTGAAGGCAGAGCCCTTCCAAACAGAAGGAACGTCCTGCTGTGTCTTGGGAATGGATTTTGGTGGGGGAGCTGAGGGGTAGGTGGGGGTCCTGGTGGTGGGTCAGATATCTTCCTAGCCAGACTGATGGGGCTAGCCTTTCTGCTAAAGGCAGGGGAGCCATGATCAGGGAGGGACAGAGTCTGAATCTTTTTTTTAAATTAATGCTAGTTTACTTATTCGGCCCTCGTCTCTGGGACTAGCAGGAATATTAGGTAACATAATCCAGCAGACATTCAGAAACAAATCAGACACATGCCACATGCACCACACAACACACGATACACAGGAGAGACACAGCCACGCACTACATATTCCATGTACACACCACACACTACACACCACACACCTGTTTCCTCACCCCTCACACATCCCCCCACACCACAAACGTCACAACCACACAGCACCACACACCACACCCAGCACACACCCAACACCCAACACACACACACAGCACAGACACGCAGGACACGCACACACTCATACGACACACACCACACACATCACCAACACACTCTATCACTATACACGCACACCACACATCACACACCAGACACCCACCACACACATTTTACACATTCCCATGCTACCCCACACCCTCCACAGGCCCGCTACATATTCACACACCCCACGCATATCCCACATATGTGTGCTGCCCAAACCACACACGTATCACATAAAACACAGCCATTACACCACAAATGGATATTCCTCATATATTTCCCTATTTTGTTGGCTTTCCGCATCAGAGCCATATCTTTTTTGAAAGTTGTTTATTTATTTATTGATATATGTGGCTGCACTGGGTCTTAGTTGAGACATGTGAACTCTTAGTTGTGGCATGTGAGGTCTAGTCGCTGCCCAGGGATTGAACCCCGGGCCCCCTGCAATGGGAGTGTGGCGTCTTAGCCACTGGACCAAAAGGGGGCTAGGGTGGAGCAAGATGTCAGGGAGGAAGTGCAGAACAGAAAGACATCCCAGGGACAGAGAACAGCTCCTGGAAGACATGGGGGCAGGAGAGGACTGGGTGCAAAATGGGCCGCCTCAGGAGCCCAGACTGTAGAAGGACCAAAGGTCCAGGATTTCAACAGCCTTGACTGTCCCCCTAAGGACTGGATTGTGGTTCCAGCTAGAGCAGTGGGTCGGCGCAGCCGTTAAGAGCTTAGCATCTGAATGGAAAGACATGGGTTTCAGTCTGGACTCTGCCACTGAACCAGCTTTTGAGGATTACCACTGCTCAGAGCCTCTCTCACTAAGTCCAGGGAGGAGGAGACGCTCACTGATGGTCAGAGGTGGCAGAGCATATGCAAAGGCCCCGGGGCAGGCGTGTGCCTCCATGTGTGGTTCAGAGAAGACCAGAAGTCAGTGGGACTCCAGCAGAGCCATCAAACGGGAGCAGAGCAGGATGGGAGGACAGTGCAGGGGAGGGAGGGCAACTCAGGTAGAGCCTTTGGGGCCATTTTAAGGACTTAGAATTTTATTCTGAATGGGCTGAGGATCTACTGGAGTTTTCTGAGCAAAGGATCGATGTGAATCAACCTTTCTTTTATGGGCATCATTCTGAATGCCTGGTGGAGAATAGAGTAAAGGGGAAGGGAATATGGGGGAGGGGACCCTCCAGGGAGACTCAGGAAAGAGCAGGTGAGAACCAAGGGGTCTTAGACCCTGGTGGGAGCCATGAAGGAGGTGAGAAGTGGTCAGGTTGTGGAGGGATTTTGCAGCTTCAGTGGACAGGATTTCCTGATGGGCACAACATGGGGTGTAAGAGAGGAGGGATTGTCGAGAATAACAGCAATGTCTTCAACTTGAGCAACTGCAAGAAAGAAGGTGCCGTTGGCCAAGACAGGAAAGATGGAGGTAGGCAGAGAGGGAACCAGGCTGGGAGGGAGGCTGCAGGAGCTGGGGAATGAGTCATCCTCCTTCATGGGGGCTGTTGTGAAAGTTAACACATTTGTGGGTTACTTGCACAGTCAGCCCCGGGGGTTTCTGCATCAGGAGACACATCCCAGCCGATCGTATGATGGTCTCAAGAGACGGTCTAATGGTTTTCAAACTAGACTGCTGAGGGCTACAGGGCCTGAGGTGACCCAGGATGGTCATCAGTCCTCCTCTTCCCCATCACTCCCTGCAAGGAGCCAGAATAATGCCTGAGTTCCCAACCTAGCTCCTAACTCATTCGCAGTGGGATATTGGGCAAGCTGCTTTCAAAACTCCGCTGTTTCTCTCTTTGAAAATGGGGGTGATACTCTGGTTTCTTTTCAGATCGAATAAATCTTTCGCCCCTTGAAAATGGGGGTGATGATGATGACAACCTGCTTGGGGTAGGGGGGTGCCAGGAGGAAATGAAGCAATCCAGGTGAGGTGAGCTTCTGGGGAGGGTTCATCCTTGGAAACAGATCACGGCGGCTGGGCACCTTTTAACTGTTCAGTGCACACAAGGCATCTGAGTATTTCTTTAGAGCATAGAGTTGCTCAGTGAAGACATAGATGGTGTCAGGCTACTTTCCTGTTTATCTAGATAAGGACCTTGAGGCCCAGAGAGGGAAGTAGAGATTGACTCAGGCTAAGGAAGAGCCATCTGTCTCCATCACAGCTGAAGGAAAGAGCAGCTGTCCTCAAGGGGGCATTGAGAAAGACCCCTGTAGTGTGTTTGAGCAGAAACAAGGTAAAGAATGAGGATGGGGCTCAGACTTCCAAAATGAAAGAAGTGAAAGTGTTAGTCACTCAGTCATGTCTGATTCTTTTGCAATCCCATGGACTGTAGCCAGGTTCCTCTGTGCATGGGATTCTCCAGGCAAGAATACTGGAGTGGCCATTCTCTTCTCTAGGGGATCCTCCTGACCCAGGGACTGAATCTGGATCTCCCACATTGCAGGCAGATTGTTTATCATCTGAGCCACCAGGGAAGCCCTGAAGGTCCCTTCTAAATCTGAGGTTGAGGGACCCAGTGGCCCAACGGGCTTGCAGGGTGGCTCAAGAATGTGAGCATCTTCCCAAGCGGAGGACCAGGAAGCAAGGCACACAGCAGGTGCCTGGCTCCCACAGACCCTGGTGATTCTTTCTCCACAGCCATTCTGACCTGTCATCGGGGGATCATGCTGCGGATGTCTCCAAACCTGAGCCAGGACCCTGTCACGTGGTCCACACCTGGGGAGGAGCAGTGTAACCCTGGGGAGGTGTGTCAGGAGACCCTTCTGCTCATAGATGTAGGTGCGTGGGCTGCGCAAGAGGGCAAGACCCCTGCATGGGGTCCTGTGTCTCCCTGCCTTGGATTTTTAAAAAATTGATTAATTTATTTTAACTGGAGGCTAATTACAATATTGTAGTGGTTTTTGCCGTACATTGACATGAATCAGCCATGGGTGTACCTGTGTTCCCCATCCTGAACCTCCCTCCCACCTCCCTCCCCATCCCATCCCTCCGGGTCATCCCAGTGCACCAGCCCTGAGCACCCTGTCTCATGCATTGAACCGGGACTGGCGATCTGTTTCACATATGATAATATACATGTTTCAATGCTATTCTCTCAGATCATCCCACCCTCACCTTCTCTCACAGAGTCCAAGTCTGTTCTTTACATCTGTGTCTCTTTTGCTGTCTCACATATAGGGTCATCATTACCATCTTTCTAAATTCCATATACATGCGTTAATATACTGTATTGTTGTTTTTCTTTCTGACTTACTTCACTCTGTATAATAGGCTCCAGTTTTATCCACCTCGTTAGAACTGATTCAAATGCATTCTTTTTAATAGCTGAGTAATATTCCATTGTGTATATGTACCACAGCTTCCTTATCCACTCGTCTGCTGATGGACATCTAGGTTGCTTCCATGTCCTGGCTATTGTAAATAGTGCTGCGATGAACATTGGAGTACATGTGTCTCTTTCAATTCTGGTTTCCTCGGTGTGCATGCCCAGCAATGGGATTGCTGGGTCCTATCCTGCCTTGGATTTTTAAAAAATACTTATGTTTATTTTTGGCTGCTCTGGATCTTCGCTGCTGCATGGGCTTTTCTCTAGTTGCGGAGAGCAAGGGTTACTCTCTAGTTGCCGTGCTTCGGCTTCTCATTGCTCTCCTGTTGGGGAGCACAGGCTCCAGGGCGTGCGGGCTTCAGTAGTTGAGGCTCACAGGCTTAGTTGCCCCGCGGCTTGTGGTATCTTCCTGGACCAGGGATCGAACCTGTGCCCCCTGCATTGCAAGGAATCCTCCTTAAGTGGTTAAGGAATTTTAACCACTGGAGCACCAGGGAAGCCCCCTGCCCTGGATTCTGTGCACTAAATTTCCTGCCACGGTCCCTTCAGGCTTGCAATCCTAAACCCAATTCTTCCTCTATCTGTGCCTTGGTTTCTCCTTCTGAAAACAGGGAAAAGACGATGGCAGTAATAGTAATCTACTTCACAGGGTGGTCACTAGGATATAGCCGCAGTCCAGGCAAAAGGCTGAGAACAGAGCCGGCACAGAGAAAGCTTTGCTGTCATTTCAGTCCTGTCCGACTCTTAACTCATTTCATTCAAAGTCTAAGGAACTGCTGTTATGTGTCAGGCAGTGTTTTAGGTGCAGTAGATCCCGTTACATTTGCCTTCTTGTAGCTTTACAGGCCAGTGGGAAGCTGCAGGCAAAACAAAAGAGTAAGGTATCATGTATGAAGATAAGAGCTGTGGACAGAAGTCCAGTGGGGACGGGAGAACAGAATGATGTGAAGGTTGCAATTTGTGCTCTGAAGGCTCCCTGTCAACTAAAAAACCCCCGAACCTAAAATTTTAGTTATTTATTCGGTGGGAATGTTATACACATTTGCAGCAAGTGGCAGGTAATCTGAATATGAAAAGATTACTGTTAATTAAGAGAAAACTAAATCTCTCACATGAAGAGATTTAACAATCTTCTATCTTCTTTGGGAAGATGCAAGTGTCCAGACCTGCTGAAATCATTTCCTTCATATTTGTGGTTGTCGTTCAGTCGCTCAGTTGTGTCCGACTCTTTGCAACCCCATGAACTGCAGCAGCCCACCAGGCTTCCCTGTCCTTCATTATCTCCCAGAGTTTGCTCAAACTCATGTCCATTGAGTTGGTGATGCCATCCAACCATCTCATGCTCTGTCACCTCCTTCTCCTCCTGCCCTCAATCTTTCCCAGCATCAGAGTCTTTTCTAGTGAGTCGGCTCTTTGTATCAGGTCCCCAAGAGTATTGGAGCTTCATATGCATCTAGCTATCTGGGGCCAGTCCTGCTTTCTTTATTGTTCACAAACTAATTTCTTGTTTATCATAAGAGATGGCAAATGTGGTGGATGGCTGCCTCAGAATTCTCTCTCTCTCTCTCTCTCTCTCTCTCTGTCTCACACACACACACACACACACACACACATGCGCGCACACACACACACACACACACACACACAGCTCCTCAGTGCTTTCAGGGGGGAGGAAGTAGCTGCTGGCTTCCAAATACATGCCTTTGTTTCACCTGGGCTCAGAAATTTGCATTACACACACGCACATTTGCATTACACACACACACACACATACACACACAGCTCCTGCTGGCTTCCAAACACCTGGCTTTGTTTCATCTGGGCTCAGAAATTTGCATTTGAAAAAGGCGTGTTGACTGGTAGGGCGTAGAGCAGAAAACATTTCACTTCCCACGGGAAATTCAGAGGACGTTCTACTCCGAAGGTGACATTGAGCCAGAAATGAGGGGCGGCAGAGCTGGGGGAGGACCCCGACTCTGGCCCCAGGCTTCCCCGTGCCCCGGTCATCGTCACGTACCTGTCCCCTGACTGACGAGCCCCTGACTCTGCCGCCCTTGGAGCCTCCCTTCTCGCCGCCCAGCTTTCTCTCTCTCACCCCTCAGGACACAGGTCGATGCTGCTGGGGAGCAAAGGCTGTAGCCAGATCAGGACCCCGGCTATCACCATCCACTCGAGGCCCCCCGGAGTGCTGGTCGCCTCCTATGCTCGGGTCTGCTCCTCCGACTACTGCAACTCGGCTGCCGACAGCAGCGTCCTGGTCAACGCCCTCCCTCGTTCAGGTGTGTGATGCCAGCGGGCTGGGTGGGGACCGGGGTAGGGAAAGACGGGGCCCCAGAGACACATCTCTGGGCTCAAGGGGGTGGCCGCGGCTAAGTGCAGGGCTGTGTGTTCCCAACTTTCTCTCTGCTCCCCAGCCGCCCCGGCCCCAGGACACCTGCAATGTCCCAGCTGTCTGGTCCTTGGATCCTGCTCAGAAAGCTCTTACGTGACGTGTCCTCAGGGCACCAGTCACTGTTACAAGGGTCAGATTTTTCTCTCCGGAGGTGAGTGCCGAAGGTCAGGTCCTGAGGAGGAAGGGGCTGGGGGCTTGGATTCACGGGGTCCCGAGGTGGGAGAGTGCTTGAGACCCTGGTGTTGTGGTCCTTGCGCAGGTTGGAAAAGGATTTCCAGATATGAGGCAGAGAGGAGAATAAAGTTTAATAGAGTGGGAAAACCAAACAGTGGGCTGGCTCAAGGGAGTGCCAAACCCCTTCTCAGGCTGGCTGCCAATTTTTACAGCCTCAAGACAGAAAATTCCTACTTGAATGGTGGCATTAGGTGATTGGTTAGGATGCTATAGGGTGGGTAATAGGGTGGGTGTTTTACCTAATGCTGGGTCAGGGAACTGGTCGGTTTAGACCCAGAGGCTCATGGCAACAGTTGCTATGGGGCTTGGTTAGTTCCAGAGACTTTTATCCTGTGACCTTGGTACAGGGCTCCACACTTGGCTCACGAGTTTGGGGGTGGAGGGGCTTGGGGACCCAGATTTTCTAGGTCTGAGGGAGGAGGGGACTAAGAGCCTGGTCTCTTGGTCTGAGGTGGAGTAGGGGAAGGTCTAGGATTAATAGGGTCTAGGAACTTAAGCATGAGGAGCATTGAACGCTCTGTCTTCACTCTCTCTCTTCACTCTCTAGGTGGGGTGACCTCCCCAGTGGGCATCCAGGGCTGCGTGGCCCACCCTTCTAGCACCTTGTTGAACCGTAGGCAGAGTATCGGGGTCTTCAACGTGCTTGAGGAGCGTGAGGGTGACGATGAGATGGTTCTGCCTCCCATTTCAAGTGGAGCCGCCCCTGGCCCTTCCCTGGCTTGGGTGGTGGGGCTGGGGCTGTCCCTAGCCCTTTGGTGTGGGGCACCCTCCTTGCTGACCCTGTTCCCCCATGATCCTAAGCTCCTGCTGACCCCTACACCCCACCTCTCCCTCTGACCTCATAATTCAACAGCCTTGGACACTGAATCATGTCCCAGTCCTCATCACCACCCTCCCCGCCCCCCCACCACACACACACACACACACACACACTATCTGACCTGGTGACAGCATATGGAAAGGCCTGGGAACAGCTGAACTGATCCTCTGGGAGGGTGGACATTCAATCAGTGGCCAGCTGTGTGTGATAATAAAGACACTGTTCTTTCCCCACATGCAGGGGTTTCTCTATGTGAGGGGAGGGCAGACTCCCAGAGATCTGGCACGAGGGAGGAGAGGAAGCCGGTGAGAGAGTCACCATCTCAGGTCATCTTTCACTGGTCTGGTCCACAGTCCCCCTGGACCAGTTTGGGTGGTAGCAGAGTCTTCCAGGTCTTGCAGGCAGAAGTATTAGGGCCTCCTGGGAGGGCTTTCCAGGCAACTCAGCAGTAAAGAATCTGCCTGCAATGCAGGAGACCTGGGTTCGATCCCTGGGTGGGGAAGACCCCCCAGAGGAGGGCAAGGCAACCCACTCCAATGCTCTTGCCTGGAAAATTCCATGGACAGAGGAACCCGGCGGGCTACAGTCCATGGCGTTGCAAAGAGTCAGACACGACTGAGCCACTGAGCACACACATATAATGACTTGGGAAGTGAAGGTGTGCCAGACCAATGAAGCTTCTATTTTAGTAGCCAGCACCAATAGGGGGCTCACCCCACTTGAATAAATTGACAATGGTTTGTGTGAAGCAGAGAGATGAGAGGATTGGCACCATTTCCTGAGGCTGATATCATTGGGTCTGTTATCATCCTAGGCTTGAAAGACTAAGAAGTCATTACTGTTGTTAGAATCTGGAAGGGGGTGGTGTTTAGAGAGGGCTGCCTGACAGGAGCCATGATCTCAGGCTGAAAAATCCACCCAACCCACAACGACACTACAGGGAGGGAGCTGGGGAATTAATACCCCAACTTCACTCAGTGTCCTCCCTCTGGTCTCCTGTTGGGGCTCCACATTGACTGAACCCAGCTGGAAGGTGGGAGATCCCACTAACAGTCCCTACAGCACAGGGCAGGGGGAGAAGGGGCGAGAATGAATGTGAAGAAGGAAACAGCACAATCCACCCCTTGAGTCCGCAATACAAAAGACACACAGTTCCCATCTGTTACTTAATCATAGAATCATCTTGTGCTAATGACAAGAGGTCACACACCCACAGCTTTAGATAATCAGTTCTTCATGAACCACAGTGAGAGGAAGATGGGGGAAAACCTATAACAGGGCTACAAAGGCCCTGACTGTGTAGCTGGTGGTGATGAGAACCGCCTTCTACCACCCCTTCTACGTTCTCTTACCACCTGCCAACACCTCTGGACATCGCTGGGACACAAGTCTTCATCCTTAAGGGAAGTAAGTGTTCAATAGGCTTGTCTTTATTGGCTTTTGGATACTTTATGCTGAACAGGGCCACGGACAAGTAAATATTACCCTCAATGCACCCCCTGGCTCCCAAACGTAGTCCTCCTTGACCCAGCAAACCAGCCTCCCTCTGGTGGTCTCCTCTGCCTCTTGTTTCAGCAGCACGAGGAACACAAGATAGCATGGGGGCAGTCCTGGCTTCTAGGTCATTAGAGCTCTGATTGGGTTTCTCACCCACATCAAGCCCAAGGTCACAGAGACCAGGAGCAAGACTCCTTTAAGTGGGTTGTCATGTGTACTGATGGGGGGGGGGGGGGCACACTCCCTTATCCTCCCCTGTGTCATGGAGCCCTGCATTCTGGCTCTAGGGGAGGTGGCACGATAGACTGGCCAGTTTGAGACCTAGAGCATCTCCTGTTGGGTGGCAAGGTACCTTCTCTAGCTGGTACCTTCATAAGCCATCATGGCCCTTCAACCCTTCTGATAAGCCAGCTGTGTCTGTGTAGTGGGGCATCTGGAAGGTCAGTGAGCTCCATGGGTGGGAGTTAATCGCCTCAGTTCCTTTGCCTTAAAATACATCCTCTAGTTGGAAGCAATACTTCATGGGAGGACTTCCCTGGTGGTCTGTGATTAAGAATCCACTTACCCGTGCAGGGGACAGGGGTTCAATCCCTGGTCCAGGAAGATCCCACAGGCCACATGGCAAATAAGCTTGTATGCCACAACTACTGAGCCCCCATGCCCTAGAGCCCATGCCCCGCAACAAGAGAAGCCACAGCAATGAGAAGCCTGTGCACAACTAGAGAAAGCCCATGTAGCAAAGAAGACCTAGGGCAGCAAAAAAAGAAATTTAATTAACTAATTAATTAATTTAAAAAAACTTCATGGGATCCTGTAGCAATAGAGCAGACATTTCCTAAGTCCCCAGATGGCAGTGTTGACAGAAGCACTGAGCACAAGGAAGGTGGAACAGCGTCAACAGCATGTATTACCCTGTGGGGAGAAAGGTCAGTCTCGAGAGTCGGGTGTGCGTCCTGAAGAGTCCTGCTGGAGAAAGACATCGTAACAGGCTGAGATTGGCCTCTGCCTTTGTTGGGTTTGGGTACTGAGTGGAGGCCACAGCCAGGTCACCTGAAGAGAGTTAGCTCATTTGTTGTCACTGCATGGAGACATTAGTTAACTCACTAACCCAATAGAGTAGTAATTATATCCCCAGATGATTGAACTAATACCTCCAATCCTATATTCCCTGAGAAAAATATTGGCCCCATGAAACCTTTCCCTTGGTCCTGTCTAGTCTCACACCCTTAGAATCTGTATCAGTCAGGGTCCAAGCATGTGTCAGGAACCACATGCTAATTTTAACAGGTAAAGTTTTTTGTTTTGTTTTTGTTTTGGCCATGCAGCACGCAGGATCT
Organism: Dama dama; assembly: GCF_033118175.1. Classification (NCBI taxonomy): domain Eukaryota; kingdom Metazoa; phylum Chordata; class Mammalia; order Artiodactyla; family Cervidae; genus Dama; species Dama dama. Next base: position 57,096,640 of record NC_083684.1, read on the forward strand.
TAGTTCCCTGACCAGGGATCGAACCCCATTTAGTATAAAGAATCATTGTCGGACTTCCCTGAGAGCCCAGTGGCTAAGACTCTGCCCTTCCAATGCAGGGGGCCTGGGTTCAATCCCTGGTTGGGGAGTGAGATCCCACATACCACAACAAGGATTGAAGACCCCAACTGCCGCAACTAAGACCTAGCACAACAATATAAATAAAAATAAATATAAAAAAAACAGGAAATATTTAGAAATAAAAGAATCATGAGGGAATTCCCTGGTGGTCCAATGGCTAGGGCTCTGAGCTTCCACTGCAGGGGACATGGTTCCATCTCTGGTCAGGAACTAAGATCCACAAGGCCAAAAACAAAAGAAAGAATCAGTATCTAGCAACACGGGGTGAGGATTAAGAGGGAATTGGTTACTAAGCCTAAAGAACACAGGGCTTTCCAGGTGGTGCTAGTGGTAAAGAACGCCTGGAGGATCCCACGGACGGAGGAGCCTGGGAGGCTATAGTCCACAGGGTCGCACGGGGTCAGACATGACTGAAGCTACTTAGCATATGACAAAGATAAGAGATAAAAGATAATAGTGGATCTAGGGAGCAACCTTCATACTTGGGGCCAGAAAACAAGCTCTTCAGCCTGCAGTGTCCCTCTACCACCCTCTACCGGCAAAGCCTAACATTGTGCCAGGAGATGATGAAAATTGCTTGCAGGATCCAGCAGGGCAATGAAGAGTGGATCTGGAGCTGAGAGGCCATAACTGGCACAGAATCTGCTCATACACATGCTCTGGGATTCCTGCCTGTGCAAACTGGTGAGGTTCTCTAACGCTCTCAATGTGTGGCATGTTCATGCCAGACCAAGTCCTGTGCTTCTTTGGACTACATTAGAAATTCGTTCTTGTGGGTCTGGAGGAGAAGCAGTTTACTATGAGTGGTGTCTATCCCACATCTGAGGGTCACACTCCCTTAACACAGACTGGCAACATAGAACATTTACCTGGCAGTACATCTCTGCAACCCGTTCACTCAAGTCTTAGGTTTGGTTCTCAGCCATATCTGCCCTGTGACTACTGGAAACAAGAGATGCTCTGCCAAGGGAGTTTTCTGATTGTCCATCACATTTCCATTTGGACAGTCTCATCTTTCCATTGCTCCTCTTCCCCCATGTTTGCTCACTAGGGTCATTCGAAGAAACCAGCTGACTCCCCAATCAACCTGTGCACCACTGTTGCCATAGTAACAAAGTGCCACACCCACTTCAGCTCCCAATACCTTGCTTTCCATCTGCACTTCTTTGACTGCTACCCCAGTGATAACTTGACCAACTATGAAATTGCCACAGGACTTCTCTCACCTGTGTCCTATCTTTTTCCATCAAGGTGGTCATCCCTGTGCCTCTCCCATGTAGTGAAAACCTAACCCCAGAATACAATTTTGTTTGTCTTGCTGGATGCCACTGCTGATCCTAATTACTGAATTGGTCAGGGTCCCGGCTTCAGGTTCAGTCGCTCAGTCGTGTCCAGCTATTTGTGACCCTATGAACTATAGCCTGCCAAGTCCTCCAGGCTCCTCTGTCCATGGGATTTTCCAAGAAAGAATACTGGAATGGGTTGTCATTTCCTATTCCAGGGATCTTCCTGACCCAGGAATTGAACCCTCATCTCCTGCATCTCCTGCACTGGCAACAGATTCTTTACCACTGAGCCACCTGATAGCAGGAAATAAATTGTTCACCCAAGTTGGGTAACTTGAGTAGAATTTATTAAGGGGAGCATTGATTACAACTGTTAATACTGGATCCAGGAAAGCCACAAAGGATGGTGCACGAGTTGGGAGTAATCATATATTTTATTTAATTTTATTTATTTTTGGCCATGCCGCACAGCTTGCAGGATCTCAGTTCCCCATCCAAGGATTGAACCCAGGCCATGGCAGTGAAAGCCCAGAATCCTAACCACTAAGCCACCAGGGAACTCCTTCATGTATTTTTAAACATATGATTGCAATAGTATATAACAAAGAAGATTGCTCCGACCACAAATGCTCTACATCTGGGAGGTGCCATGCACTTCATAGATTTATAACTGGCATGAAAAGGCCCAGTACTGAAATGGGGGAGAGAGCTCCTTTCTATGTAAATCCATACTTGAACACAAAGCCATGTACACTCATGGTGTGCTGGTAAATAAACAACTGCCTCCCTGAAGGGAGAAATAAAAGCTCTGATCTGTAGCATTTGCCAATGTCCTTGGTGTAAATACTCCCACTGTGGCTGATTTCAAGCTATCACGATGTCCCTGCCTATGGAGTTGGGAAGAAATGACCATGCAGGGGACACAGGTTTGATCGCTGGGTTGGGAAGATCCCCTGGAAGAGGAAATGGAAACCCACTCTAGTATTCTTGCCTGGAGAATCTCATGGACAGAGGAGCCTGGCAGGCTACAGTCCACGGGGTCACAAAAGAGTCAGACATGATTGACAGACTGCGTACACACACACACCATACAAATACAATAGTTATAAATAGCCTCGAGAGCATAGGTAATAGTAAAATAGTAGAGAGAGAATTTAGGAAGTGATGATTTTTCAGTATTTATTACCTTTGTTTTAAAATTTTTTGTTATTTATTTATTTATGGCCATGATGGGTCTTCATTGCTGCAGGCAGGCTTTCTCTAGTTGCAGTGTATGTGCTTCTCATTGTGATGGCTTCTCTTGTGGAGCACACGCTCTGGGGTGTGCGAACTTCAGTAGCTGCAGTGCACAGGCTCAATAGCTGTGGCACACGGGCTTAGTTGCCCTGAAGCATGTGGAATCTTCCCAGACCAGGGATCGAACCTGGGTCCCCTGGATTGGCAGGAAGATTCTTAACCACTGGACTACTAAGGAAGTCCTACCTTTGCTTCAATATAATTTAGTTTTAAGTTGACAAAATTTAATTTTTAATAATGGCTGTATTTAGCAACTGGCTTGAAAAACTCCTGAAAATTGACTCTCATGAACCAGGTGGAGTCAGTCCCAGCACAGCATGGCCCACACCCCAGAGAGAACCAATGAGTATGCACAAATGCTCTTGCACACCCTGCCCTGAGAGCCCTCAAGGATCCCCTGAGCTCTCAATTCTTAAAGAATAGATCCTGATTCTTCCTTCCATCTCTGAACCTGTCAGGGTAACCTCACCCATGGTGGGTGGGTAGGGGACCATATTGGCTCACTGCCGGAAGCATGGGCACCTCAATATGCAAGATTTGTGGTATATGAGCATTGAAGCCATCAACACTGTGGGTCTCCCTATTATGTCTTGAGAAGTTACCCGAGATGACCAACACCTACAATTCCCAAGATGTGAGAAGGATGGGGACTTCCCTGGTGGTCCAGTGGCTAAGTCTCCACCTCCTGGTGCAGGGAGCCTGGGTTCAATCCCTGGTCAGGTAACTAGATTCCACATGCTAAAACTAACAGATCCCCATGTGTGCTAACTAAGACCTGGCACAGACAAATATAAAGAAATTAAAAAAAAAAAAAAAGAATTTCTACTGAGTTACTGATGGCTTTAAAAACTGAACCCAAAGAAAGATGTACTATATTTATATAAATGATTAACATTTTAAAGCAGCACTAGCTCTTGTTAAAATGTCTGCTTTTAGTTACTTTATTCAGAGGTGGTTTGGGGCCATCTTAACCATGCCAAAAGTTAATTTAAAACACACAAGTAAAATACCATGTCTCCCTACTGGGGCTAAGTGAGCAGACACAGGCAATTTACTTTAGAATAGAGTAGGGGTGGGGGGAAGCCCTTTATTTAAGCTTGTGCATTTGAGTGCAAACAACCTTCCAGGGAGAAATACATGGAACAATGTCCGAAGCTCACAGAAAAAAAGTCTTCCAGCCTCTCAATTCCATGGTACTTAGCTATGGCAGCCTCAGCAAACTAATTAACAGGCCAATGTGTTATTTAAGATGACCTTCACTACAGTTTCTAGATGTCAAGTATGGAGGTAGGACTGAAGAGGCAGGGTGAGTGCTACTCAGAGGCATGGGAAGGGATAAGGGTCTTAAGATTCTGGAGCTCCAAGCAGGTGTCTATGCAGCTTCCAACCACCCTCTCTGCCCTCCAGTTCCCCCTAACTCATTGGTCCTGCACTGGCAATGGTGGCCAAGATCTGAGACCTTGCTCCAGACCTATAGTTACACAATAACCCAGGAAAACCACATATTGCTCCAGATCAAAAGAGGTGAGTTCTGGAGGCCTGAGTCCAAAAGAAGGGAGTGTGGCTCAGATTCCTGGGTCCTGAGGGACAGGGTCTTTGGACCAGAATGCTCTCTATGTATATTAACTCTTTCTAATAGTTACATGGATAACAATATTAATAATTATATTCTTAATGTTAACAGTCCCCAACTGGAAGCTTTTCACATATTTTCACATAAAGTTAAGAGTTTCACCAACACCATTCTTACTGTGGCATTTTCTCTATGAAAAATAAATACTCAGTTATACCACAAAACTCACAGAAACAATATCAAGTCTGAAAGAACACATGGCATCTTCGTTACATCCAGAAAACTTATATGTAAGTGTACATATATGTAATATATATATGTGTGTATATATATATATATATATAATATAATGATTTCCAGCCATGAACAAGAAATCTGAATGATTCATGATGTTCATACTGACACCAACATGCGGGTTACAATGGCATTCTGCCGTTCAGGGTGCGAGAAATAACGCTGAAGCCAGCATCCCTCTATTCAGTCTTCCAGAAGACCACGGAGGAGGCTGGTGCCCTGGTGTGTACAGAGGATGAGGCCTGGGTTGAGCAGGAACCACTGCAAGTGAAGAGTGAGGGGACCAAGTTGACTCCCAATAGATATGGCCACTGGATGGATGCTGGGAAGGGGCCAAGCTGGTACCATGAGAGGAATTTGGGCTAGGAGAAGAGTTCGGGGGATGAAAGCCAAAGGTTTGCCTTCCTAGTGCGGCTGGGGAAGTATGAACTCTATAGAACAAACTGAAAAGTTTAAGCAAGGTCATTTGGGAGGCACCGCCCCCGCACTGAGCTGGCCTAGCACAGCCAAGACCAGCGAGTTCTCGGTCCTCCAGCTTACCCGCCACTCGCCATTCTGCGCATGTGTACCTTCTAAGCCGGTCAGGGATAGGCCAATGGGGGGGGGGGGGGTGGCGTTCCTCCAGGCTCATCCAATGAGCTATCAGACGCTTTCGTGTCAACCAATGGGGCTTCGAGTGAGCTGTCGGGTGAAACAGGTCCCACCTTCTGTGCCTCAGCGAGCTTGAAGGAGAAAGCCGGGTTTGGAGAGTGTGGCGTCTCAGGGCGTTACTTCAGCACCAGTATATTCTTGTGAGATTATTTGGAAGTCAGGAGGAATTTTGGTCCCTTAAAGGGAAAAAGAGGGGCTGGAGACCCAGTTTCCAGATTCCTGGGTAAAGATAAGGCTGGGTTGGGATAAAGATAAGGCGGGACTCCTGGAGCTAGCGGGGCGAAGGCTGGAGCCTTGCGCTCGTTGATCTGAGAGGGGGAGAGGCTGGGTGCCCAGAATCACGCATCCTGCCAGAAAAGGTGGCTGAACCCAAACTCCTGGATCCTTAGTTAGGACCAGGCTGAGATCTCAGAATCCCGGGTTCGGATGAAGACGGGGGCAAGGAAACCTGAGACTCTAGGGCGTAGGTTTGATTCTGGACTCCGGGGTCTGAGGGACGCGGGGCCTGTAGGCCGGATTATGGCTCCAGAGGTTGGAGGGTACGGGTTGTTGAGCTCGTTGGTCTGGGTGGCCGAGTCGGAGAAGTATAGCTATGGAAACTGAAACTTGTTAACTAGTTAAGTTGCCCAAACTCACAAGCTAGATAGGGACAGACCGACTTAAGAAGTCATCGTTTTATATATACCCGTAAACTCTGCCTTTTAGTCGTGCTTGCTTAGATTTTATCTTATTCCATGTGACTGAAGAGCTTCCTGTCCATGTCCATCAAATCACAGATCCTGCCAATTCTTCCAAACATCTCTAAAAGAAGCCATGGGAGCCTGTCACTTTCAGGGTCTGCTGCTCCTCTTTCTTGTAGGAGCTCCGACCTTGATCAGTATGTATTGGAGATGTGGGGGTGGGGGAGGGCGAGGGGAGTGGTTGGGTCAAGGAGGATGGATTTCTGGTGAAAAAAGAGTGATTTGGGGCCCCGGCAGAGGAGGACAAGTGCTCATCTTTATCTCCTTTTCTCCCCAGTGGCACAGAAATTGTTTTGTCAAAAGGGTACTTTTGTGGGTATCCAAGAGAATCCAGCAAACACGTTCAACTGGACCTCAAAGAAAGTTGAGACTTGTGACAATGGGGCATTGTGCCAGGAAACCATCCTGCTGATCAGCGCTGGTAAAATGAGAAAGGGGCGATTGGGCTGGTGGGGGGGGGGGGGGGGCGGCGATGATTATGTTCATGTTAAGACTGTTCCACCTTCCCCAGGCCAAACAGTAGCGTCCCCACCCACTTTCTTTCCTTTCTGTCTCACAGCAGGGACCAAGGCAGCTATTTTGGCCACTAAGAGCTGCAGCTTTGATGGGACACCGGCAATAACGTTTATCCAGCACTCTGCAGCCCCAGGCCTAGTTGCAATCTCTTACAGTAACTACTGCGAGGATCCCTTTTGCAATAACAGAGAGGGATTATATGATATATGGAGGACACAAGAGACTGAAGAAGGTACCCTGCGAGGGAAGAGATGGGTGCTAAGGAAAACTCTATACACTCCTGAAAAGAAAATGGGAGGCTTCCTTCTTTGTGTTCTTACTTGGTTTAGGTTCAAGTGGGCCGTACACAAAAGGACCTCAGACCTTTTGCTTGTCTCTCTTTTTCTGAATTGTCACCTCAAGATCTGTAAACAGTACTCCAAGCAGAGGGACATCAGTGAAGGCTGCAGTGTAAAGTGGATTTGGGGTTTATTAAGCAATAAGATGTCAGTGGAGGTTTCTGAGCAGGATGGTGGCATTGGTCTAACTGCTCTGGCTTCCCCATTGCCACATGGCCACAGCCCAGTTCCTGCATTTGTCCTCAAAGTCTACAGTAACCTGGCCACACCTACCTTTTCAGGTCATTTTCTTCTCTTCCTTCTCTCATTTATTGTGTTTTAGCTAGGGCAGGATTCAAAATATTTAACAATGGAGATGGTACTGGCCAATCAGAATGGATGCTGGCTATAGAAAACAGTCTAGCCCTGCCTGTCTGTGCCTACCAGCTGAATATCAACACCTGGTGATTTCTCACAATTCCCAAATCCACCAAGCCAGCTCACACTTCCAGGCCTCTGTCCTTGCTGTTGCCTTTTTTACCCTCACTCAACCCCCATTTCACACAGCTAATCTCTGTTTATCCTCCATCTCAACTGAGGTATCTGTTCTGGGAAAAAAAATCAAATTATTTTAGGTAATTATGCATTCTTCCATTTCTTCACTACCGTACCTTGGCCAAAGTGCCCACAGAGTTGTATGGTAGGTAATTACTTACATGTCTGTCTCTTTCAGGACAATGATCCTAGATGGCAGAAGCTGTGTCCTTTGCGTATCTGTACCTCCACACCTATACACAGTTTAGAAGTCATGTTGCATTGTGTTCTGACAGCACAGATATCAGTTGGAGAGGGATGGGGAGGTGGTAGTAACAGGCCTTGAGTAGAGAGGCATCAGCAGGAAAGACTCGAGGAAGAGAAGGCAGCAAAGAGAGATAACTCCAGAGGCAGGACACATCCTTAACTTTCTCTCTCCTCCCTCTTCAGAAACCAAAGGGACAACAGGCCTCCGCTGCCCCACCTGTCTGGCTCTGGGATCCTGTTTAAGTGCTCCTTCTCTTGCCTGCCCCAACGATACAGATCGATGCTATCAAGGGAAACTTGAGGTCTCTGAAGGTAAGCTGAACATCTGATAGTTTCAGAGGCCAGAAAACCTCAGGCATCTGAGTGTAGCCTAAGAGGTTCTGACACTGAGTTCCAGGAATGAGGTGAGGACTGGATTCCTCTCTGATTTCCTCAAACATCTATGTGTCTCCCCATCCTTGTTCCACAGGAAACATCAACTCAGTTTTGGAGATCAAAGGCTGTACATCCATCATTGGTTGCAGGCTGATGGCTGGGGTCTTTAAAGTAGGACCCCTGTGGGTGAAGGAAACTTGCCCCTTCAGGTCCATCTCGGCCCGAAAGGTTGACAGTGGGGCCACGTGGTTTCACACTTCAGTTTGGAAGTTAAAGCTATTGCTGATGATGTTACTGCTTGTCCTTGGAGGGAGTGCTTCTGGTCCCTAATCACCTCTTCAGACTGGTCATCAGCAGCTTGAGGAGCAGGTGGAGATTTGAAGAGCAGTTCCTGTGAATGTATTTGACATTTCTAATAAAGTTTCTGCTGTAATTTGTGTATGCCTCAAGACTAGAAGTGGTGTTATTATGCTAAGAGAGTCCTTAAAATTCATGCTGTCCAACCCACACATTTGCAGAAAGGGAATCAAAGATCTCAAAAACTTGAGTGAATTCCTTACACTTACATAGCTATGGACAAAGCCATAAATTCTGGTATTCCTTTCACTGTAGTAGGCTTCCTTCTCTTGCTGGCTAGATAGGAGACTAACATTATCCTCCTCTAGAACACTCCCAACCCAGTCATAAGGCCAAAATCATGCACTTTGGGGTTCTAATAATTCCCGGGGAGGTGTGTCAGAAAAAGCAGACTCCAATTCAGTTACAGTGGGCCTTGTCTCCCCTATCCTGTTTGTTCCTTGCCCACTTTGCATCCTTCCTTTTCAACTCTGCTGCCTACTTAATGCCTCCTCAGTGGACAGAGAGAACTTAGGACGGAGCTAGGGCTCTGTAGGTTCTGGTCAGTGTGAGCCAAACAATAATTTGGATGGGGAGATGTTTTTTTTCAAATTCTTACGCTGTTTTATTTATTATTCAAGAATACATAAAGTCTATGTTATTGTAAAAGACTCCAGTGATACAGGAGCTGTATAGAGCAAAGTAAAAGGTAGAGTAAAGAGAAACAGACTTTAAAAAATTTTTTTAAAGCAGCTTTATTGAGGTTTAACTGACATACAATAAACTGCACTGGAGGTGGGAAGAGAGACTTTTATTGCAAACTGTTGACCCCTCCCACAAAGGACGGGGAGCCTGATCAGAGCATAGTCCAGCCAAGTTCTTTCTAGAAAGTTCTCTAGTTCTAACTAACTTTTGGAGTTAAAGCCTCCCCACATAATTCTTAGGCATGAAGCTCTCTGTTGTGTCAGTTTGGTAAATCTAAAGAGTGAGAAGAAACACCAACAAAATTTTAACTTAATGAGGGGACATAGAAATGTGGGAAATTACAAGCATTCAGAGACATGACTGGTAAATACTATTCAGGGTAAAACCAAAATCAGAAACAAACCAAATAAATCAAAAAAGCCAAGTAGATGTTTCCCATAGGACACTTGTTTCTTTTTTCTTTTTTTTTCATGATTAAATAAGTTTTTATTGTCACATTTAACTGCTTTGTCAGATATACATTGTAGATTTCAGTATGGCATAAAAATAAAAATATTTTCCTGAATGTCAAAATCTGAACAGTGGAGATGGCGATGGCACTTAAAAAAACAAAAATTCACACTGGTGCTGAAGCCACTAGAAGGTAGCTGGTAAACACTGGAACACATTCGCAGACAAAGCGGTCTGAAGTGAAGTGATGTGAAAGTTGCTCAGTCATATCTGACTCTTTGTGACCCCATGGACTGTACAGTCCATGGAATTCTCCAGGCCAGAATACTGGTGGGTAGCCTTTCCCTTCTCCAGGGGATCTTCCCAACCCAGGGGTCAAACCCTGGTCTCCCACATTGCAGACAGATTCTTTACCAGCTGAGCCACAAGGGAAGACCTGCAACATTTCAAATCAAATGGCAGTGGTATAAGGCCAATAAAACTGGAGAGTAGGAAGATACAGAACCTGTTGAGTAGCTACCTGAAGAATGGCAGTTTGAGCATTTAATTTCCAGTCAGACTAAAACTTCTTTCTTACAAAATAAAACTACTTTTTCAGAACCTGGATTTTAAGCCTTTATAACAACTTCCTTATTCTTACAGGCTGTAATTAGTCCAAAGAAAAGGCAGTTATAATCCATGGCATTAGTTTTGTGGGCTGACCCTGCCACAAACGGGGGAGGGGGTCTTGTCTTTTCCAAACCAGGAGCATGTCATACTCATGAACGTCTGTTCATGAGAACGTCACACATTCTGGGCAAAACTAGAAAGAAGCAGTAAATAAAAATGTTAAGTGCATCCCCAAGGAAATTCTCTACACATTCCGCAGCTATATGCCGAATGGTAACTTAAAAAAGTATGGTTATTCCAATTGAAAATGAATCTCTATTCAGTAACCAAGCTTCCCAAACAGTTTGTTAAATGTCTTTCTCCCACAAATAAGACTGACACTAGGATTTGTCAGAAGATCTACACAAGTTATCTCCTTTATGTACGAACTTGGCTAAATCCACAGTGTCTGGAGTCTATTCCTCGTAAAACTCAGGCAGGTCTAGAACATAACTCCGGTTATACTGTTGTGTGTCCTTCATTTAAGACTCCAAAACAGAGACCATAAACATGGCTAGTGCAACATAGCAGTCACTGGAATTCCCCAAAAGAAAAATAAATAATTTATTTTATGACATACTTATTTGGATGATTACTTACTGGTAATTAGTATTCATACTTTTTTTTTTAAGGCAACCATTTTAAGTGACAATACATATCAGGCTAGTAGAAAAAAGTGGAAACAAAACCCCCTCTTTTGATCTCATAAAGTCATACGGACAAAAGAAGGTACATCTGATTTGTTCCAATCTTTGAATGTTGCTGCTAAACTAGTTTTCCTTTGAAAAAGTAAATTTCAAGGCATGATAGTGCAAGAGGCAAGGTTTTGGTTTATAGAACATTTATAGACTAATTGTGCTTAGTCTCTAATTTCCAAATTATTTCAAAGAACAGAAACTGCATTGATAAATTTGTCTTTGCCTAAATTTACCAGTACATCATGAATTGCACCAGAATTCGGACAATTTGATTATCTTAATGACTGTTGTGAGCCTTGCACACTGCATCTGCAGGCGAGGACCCCGCATGGACCCCTTGGAGGCTTCTCCAAGGTCTGTGCCCCAAAACTCTTGTCTTGGGGAGTCCATGGATCTGAGTAAGCAGTTCTTCCCCCAGAGGAAGTCCTCAAAAACTCTCTCAATTAGCAGTTAAGAGAAACAGGGCTAACTGGAGAGTTTCTTGCGTTCAGTTAAATCTGGGAGGTCTGAGCATTCCTGGAGCCCTCGTGAGGATGTGTCATGGGTCAAGAATCCCTTGAATGTGAGTATTCGCTGTTAGAGGACTCTGTAGGGTCAATCAAATTTTCATAATCACTGTCGTCTGATTACTCAGGCCTGTCTGCAGCTGCTCTGTGGGAAGGAGGGGGTCTGCTCCACTTTCAGGATATTTCAGTCCAGCACTGGTGGAGGCATAACTGGAGGAGTCCCATGGCTTGAGGTCAAGGCATAAAGATGCTAGTTTCCCTGTGAAAATGACTCAGAGTACTTTCTTGGTTATTTGGGTGAAGATCAGAATTAGGTGGAGGCGGGTCTGAGGCCTCTGCATCTCCAGGTGTACTTTGACCTTCTGCTGTGAACCCTGGATAGCGCATCTGAGGGTTGAAGGTGGGGTCCACACTTTCAGATGGCATCTATCTGCTTACCGTTGCCTGCTGCAATCATCTTTCTTGTTCCTTTTCATTTTTCTTCTGAGTGGTCTGTCTTCTTAATTGGTTCACTTCTGCCTGACAAGATTCAACAACTCGCTCTCTCTTTGCTACGGCTGCACACACTGCCTACACTTTCTCCTGAAGTGCATTATAAACCTGATAAATCGTCCTGATGGCTTTCATTAGTCCGTCCTTGTCAAAAAGTCAGTACCATCTTCTTTAATAACTTTGGCATAATTCTGAGACTATTTGCCACTGAAGACACCTTATACTCTTGTTGGCTAGTATTGCCTAGATTGGGGATAGTGAGGGATAGCCTTTATACCTTCTATCTAAAGAGAACATATTCTAAAGCATGAGTGGAATTGTTGGTGTGGCGATGAAGCTGAAGGGGAGGAAGACAAGGTAGGCCGCCCCGAGGATGCGGGTGAGCTGCTTATGGGTCACTTGCTGTCTGTATGACATCTGCTGCTGCGTGTTTCACTGGAATCAGTACCACCCAATAACTTTCATTCTTCTATCTTTAAGAATCCTGTCCAAGTTCTCTTCATTAACTTTGCTTGCATAGTCATAAAAACTAAAAAGTCTTGAACAAGGCTGATGGTTATGGATTTCAATTACTTGCAGAAATTCCGTGTTGCTGATTTGGGAGTCACTGATGCTGAAGGTTTCCTCTTGCCTTACCTCTCCCAGCAAAAATCCTTCCTGAGAGCAACAGAAGAAGAGAGTTGCAGGTGGTCAGCATAGCTGCTGGCTCTGTGGAAACACACAGCCCTGAAGGGGTAGCCAGAAATGGAAGCCGCCATGATTGAAATCTGACACTGGTTTCTTAATGGCACTGAATACAATTGCAGAAGACATTCCTGAGTGAATGCAGGAGAGCCACCATTTAAAAAAATTTGGCCTGTGAATTGTCTTGGTATTTTGAAAATTACCATATGCTAATAAGCTTGACATGGCATGAACAAATTTCTCGGGCCAAAAACTCAAGCATGCAAACTTTCTAATTTTTGAATGTAAATATATAAGCTATTCAAATGTATGATTTATTTTTATGATACTTTTGTTTATAATAGTCCCCCATTCTACCTAGTGGTAGGTAAAACCTAATCAGTTTGAGACTTCCCTGGTGATCCAGTGGCTAAGACTGTGCTTCCAGTGCAGGGAGCCCAGTTTAATCTCTGGTCAGGGAACTAGATCTCACATGCCACAATCAAGAGTTCTTATGCTGCAACTAAGACCCAGCAGGGCCAAGTAATTATTAAAAAAGAAGAAGAAACTTAACCTGTTTGAATAAATTGTTATAAATGCAGCCAGAGTTTTCTCAGTCATTTCAGATCCCCTGCTCATGCTTAGTCATTCAGTCGTGTCTGACTCTGCAACCTCATGGACTGTAGCCCGCCAGGCTCCTCTGTCCATGTGATCTCCCAGGCAAGAATATTGGAGGGGGTTGCCATTCCCTTCTCCAGGGCATCTTCCCGAACCATGGATTGAACCTAGGTCTCTTGCATTGCAGGCAGATTCTTTACCGCCTGAGTCATTGGGGAAGCGTCATTTCAGATCTAATAAATCAATTCAGGGCTTCTTTTCCTTTCCACTCTCTTTACCCACAGCTTTGCAGTAGTGCTGGTGGGAAGGAGGTGACTGTCTAGTTTTCACCCCTCATGCTGCTGAAGTTCAAGTTCTTACTGATGTCTGGTTCTCAGCTTCCATTCCTGCTGGCTTCCACTGGGAAACCTTCGATCTGGTCTGGTGTTCATGGGCTCCATGCAGGCCCTGTGAGCTCTGCCATCCCTTTTAACCACTTTGGAGCCTCTTCCAACTGCTCTCAAATCCCACTGAGGTCCTCCAGAAATCTGAAGCAGCCTAGGAATCCCATATAATTAATGAAATTCCTCCAAGTTCTGGAGAAAAGATAATTTCATAGAGACTTGCTTTTTCCTAAGGTCCTTGGGAAGAGATGGGACCCAGAACCTGGAATTTATTACCCACCACACACAGGCCACTAGCATACATTCTTCTCATATCTATTCTTTGTTTTTCAGCAATCATGCCATAAGCATTCCCTGCCAGGCCAGTGGTTGGGGACTTGGCCTTCTCACTGCTAAGGGCCTAGTTTGCAGTGAAAAGGAAAAAAGAGGAATGCGTTTTTCTTTCCCTTTTCTGAGAACAAAGAAGATAAACAGAACAGTGAACAGGCCTGAACATTCCTAGTTTTTACTTAGAAAGTGAAAACGTTAGTAGTTCAGTCGTGTCTGACTCTGCAACCCGCATGGATTATAGCCTGCCAGGCTTTTCTGTCCATAGAATTCTCCAAGCAAGAATACTGGAGTGGGTAGCCATTCCCTTCTCCAGGGGATCCTCCTGGCCCAGGGATTGAACCTGGATCTCCTACACTGCAGGCAAATTTTTTACCATCTGAGCCACCAGGGATGGTTTTTACTTTGTTTCTTATTTGTATGACTTCCCTGGTGGCTCAGATGGTAAAGCGTTTGCCTACAATGTGGGAGACCTGGGTTCAATCCCTGGGTCAGGAAGATCTCCTGGAGAAGGAAATGGCAACCCACTCCAGTATTCTTGCCTGGAGAATCCCATGGACAGAGTAGCCTGGTGGGCTACAGTCCATGGGGTCGCAAAGAGTGGACCAGACTGAGCGACTTCACTTTCACTTTCTTATTTGTAGTCTGCAATTAAATTTTCTTTTCTGACCCCTAATTCTGCATGAGCTACATTTCACACCTAATATCCTTTGATTCTATGCTAATTACATCCTGTATCTGGTGCTTACCACTCTCTGCAAACCAACCCTTGTAGTTTTTCTCTTCTTACATATCAGAAAGAAGGCCTCTGTAACAATACAGAGAAGACAATGGACCCAACCACTGGGCCACCAGACTGCCAGAGGCTACCTGATGCCAGCCTATGACTATTATGAAACAAGGCAAGAGGAAGAAGACAAGATCCTAACACCTTTGATCCTCATCACTGACCCCTGATTCCAAGCCCTCATCTTGTATAAGCCCCTAGGCTCCTCATGGTGGGGTGGGCACAGTTCTTGAGGCATGAGCCTAGTGTTCCCCCTCCGCCAGCTGAGAATTAAAGCCACCTATTTTTTTCAACTCTATCTCTGTATTTTTATTTCTCTTTGGTGGGCAGAGAAAGCCAAGATTTTGATTGCCAACAAACACTAGGGCCCAGGTTCAATCCCTGACCAAGAAACTGAAATTCCATAAGATGGATAGCTTAAAAACAAACAAACAAACAAATGAAAACCAATCATGCCATAAAGCCTTCATTCTTACACTGCAACTTAAAAATTCCATGTCTAATAAGCAAAAGTTAGGCCTTTGGAATTACATCGACTTCCATTTCAATTTACATGATCTATTTTGAAACTTCAAGGCTCAACGTAAAGGTATTTTTGGTTCTTTGCATTTCTAGGGTAATAGGCCTACTGACTGACTGGAGGAGAAGGGGCAAGAGAAGCAGTATAAAGAATGGGGGGCTTCCCCTTGGTCCAGTGGTTAAGAGTTCATCTCACAGTGCAGGGGACACTGGTTCCATCCTTGTTCTCGGAAGATTCCACATGCTGCGGGGCAACTAAGCCCGGGCGGGCGGAAGGAAACTACTGACCCCACATGCCCTAGAGCCTGTACTCTGTAACAAGAGAGCTACCACAATGAGAAGCTCGGGCACCGCAACTAGAGGAAGCCTGTGCGCAACAATGAAGACCTCATGCAGCCAAAAATATGAAAAAAAAAAAAAAAAAAAAGAATGGGAAGGTGGGCAGATAAAAGTGATAGCAAAATATAACCCTGCCATGTGGGTACTTCACCTACCCAAATTCAGCCTCCACGATACTCATTGCTCCTTCCAGGGCTATGTTCATGTCCTTTCCTCTCTGAAATTCCATCACCTGTTCCCACTTACTCACCCTGGAGGGTCCCACTAGATGCCTCACTGCAACTCCAGCAGATCTTTCTTGACTTCACAGGCACTGATCTCCCT
This sequence comes from Dama dama, assembly GCF_033118175.1. Taxonomy (NCBI): domain Eukaryota; kingdom Metazoa; phylum Chordata; class Mammalia; order Artiodactyla; family Cervidae; genus Dama; species Dama dama. The sequence continues at coordinate 57,112,404 of NC_083684.1, forward strand.
CCGCAGAGCCCTGGCGTACCTGCTAGCTTCCCTTCAATATCATACTGTTCCCACACAATGTATAACCTCCCCAGACAAGGTAACAACACTTCAGGGACAGGTATTGTTTCCGACAGCTTTACGACTTAATAGCATCCATAAAATGTGACTGGCAACTTGATGTTATGGGTCTTTCAGAACTGCTTATTGAAGTGAACCAAACTTCTGCTGTTGGGGCTTCCTTGGTGACTCAGATGGTAAAGAATCTGCCTGCAATACAGGATTTAATTCCTGGGTCAGGAAGATTCCCCTGGAGAAGGGAATGGCTTCCCACTCCAGTATTCTTGCTTGGAGAATTCCACAGACAGAGGAGGCTGGTGGACTACAGTTCATGGAGTCGCAAAGAGTTAGACATGACTGACTAACACTTTCACTTTTCACTTTCAAACTTCTGCTATACATGCACACACATACCTCTCGAACAACAAAACTAGGGACTTCACTGGTGGTCCAGTGGTTAAGAATCTGTCTGCCAATGCAGGGGACATGGGTTCAATTCCTGGTCTAGAAAGATCCCACATGCTCTGGGGCAGCTAAACCTGTAAGATACAAGTACTGAGCTGGCATATAGAGCCCACACACTGCAATGAAGAGTAGCCCCAGCTCGTTACAAGTAGAGAAAGCCCACTCAAAGCAATGAAGACACAGTGCAGACATAAATGAATAAATAACTAAAATGCAAAGGCTAAATAATAAAGCCCTAAACTCCTTATTCCCCCAATAACCCTCTCCAAAGAAATCTTTTAAAAAAAGAAAGAAACAACAAAACTAACCACCACCAACTGCCGCTGATTATCTGAAACTTGATGCTGCTGCTAAATCACTTCAGTCGTGTCCGACTCTGTGCGACCCCATAGACGGCAGCCACCAGGCTCCCCTGTCCCTGGAATTCTCCAGGCAAGAATACTGGAGTGGGTTGCCATTTCCTTCTCCAATGCATGAAAGTGAAAAGTGAAAGTAAAGTCGCTCAGTCATGTCCGACTCTTGGCGACCTCATGGACTGCAGCCTACCAGGCTCCTCTGTCCATGGGATTTTCCAGGCAAGAGTACTAGAGTGGGGTGCCACTGCCTTCTCCGGAAACTTGATGCTAATGAGGGGGCAAAAAAAAGGCAGTAAGTTCTAGAGAGTAGACAAGAAGAGAGGCAGAAGTCTGAGAAGGATGAGCAGTGCAGAAAGGTAAGAATTTGAAAATTCCTCTATTTTGTGATGATGTTTTAGTAGCCAGGTGGGCACATCCTCGTTTACGGCAGTGATGTCAGAGTGGGAGGTGAGTTTTGATCAGGGGTTGCAAAATCAGTTGTTCAGATTCTTTTATTATTGTTTAATGTTAATGAAGACAAAAATCATTTACTGGGCAATTTATCTGTTTCTTGCTCTACACGAAAAACTTTAGAACTACAATTTGTATAATCCCTCTGGGCATTTTTGTAGGGGGTCAGAGGCAACTCAAATATCCATGACTAGGGGAACAGATAAACAAAATATGGCAGACATAATCTTTAGGTGTGCAACACATTAAATTTGCACTATATATATTTTTTAAAGTAAGAAAATTATTTTGTAGCAAAATATCACTTGTATAAATTAACTAGTTCAGGCAGTTCTCTGGTGACCAGTGGTTAGGATTCTGGGCTTTCACTGCCATGGCCCAGATTTAATCCTTGGTCAGGGGACAGAGACCCCAACAGCTGTATGGTATGGCCAAAGTTAAAAAAAAAATTTAAATGATTTTAAACCATAAATCTTAAAAAAAAAAAAGACTGTTTAGATTATTGAGTCCCTTGAGTTTCCGTACAAATTTTAGAATAAGAAGAAAGCTGGAGTTTTGATAAGGACTGAGTTGAATCTCTGGATCAGTTTGGGGGTTTTGCCGTCTTAACAGCCTTCCCTGGTGGCTCAGACAGTAAAGAATCCACCTGCAATGCAGGAGATGCGGGTTCAATCACTGGATCAGGAAGATCCCCTGGAGAAGAAAATGGCAACCCAATCCAGCATTCTTGCTTGGGAAATCCCATGGGACAGAGGAGCCTGGTGGGCTACAGTCCCTCCCTGAGGTCACAAAGAGTCGGACACAACTGAGCAACTAAGCACAAGGGCAAGAGCCATCTTAACAATATTTCAGGTCTTCCAATCCATGAACATGGGATCTTTCCATGTATTTAGGCCTTTCTTAATTTCTTTCAACAATATTTTCTGATTTTTTAAAAATAACTCTTGTGCTTCTTTAGCAGCTGAACAAGTGTTTTATTATTTTTATGTTTTTATTAGTTTTATTTTTAGAATATTCATTGCCAGTGTATCGAAATACAATTGATTTTTAAATTTATTTTGTAACCTGTAACTTTGTACAAGAGTCATACTTTCTTGTATCATTGTAAGTGTCCAATATTTTTATTGAAACCTGAACATTTTATATAATATATTGTTCCCTACTCTGGATACTGATTATAACCAGCAATAATAATAAACAACAAGGCTTCCTTTTGTTGTTCTTTGCTTGTTTTTTTGTTTGTTCAGTGACTTGGCTAGACTATTTCGGTGATGTCTATTTTCTCTGCAGAGAGCCTCTGATGTTATTCCTCCCAGGGCACCTCCTTTGGGCATATACACAGTCTCCCTGGAAAGACAGTGGTTCTAGCAAAGCCGTCTGTCTGTCTTTCCCCCCCGATCTCTCTGGTTATCACACCCAGCTGTTAGGTTCCACTAGTTTCTGGCTGATTATTCTACTGGTTTTTTTACAAAAAACTTTAAATTTATTTTTGGCTGCAATGGGCCTTTGTTGCCATGCACAGGATCCTGCCTAGTTGCAGTGAGCAGGGGCTGCTCCCTTGTTGCCGTGCACAGGCTTCTCATTGCTGTGGCCTCCCTTGCTGCAGGGTACAGGCCCCAGGGCTCAGTAGTTGTGGCCCATGTGCTTAGTTGCCCCACAGCATGTGAAATCTTGCTGGACCAGGGATGGAACCCATGTCCCCTGCATTGGCAGGTGGATTCTTAACCATTGGACCACCAGGAAAGCACCTATCCTATTGTTTTTGACAGTGCCTGGGATATAAATTGCTTTACATTCAGATTCTATTAAATTCAGTCAAGGGTCATTTCTGAGGCCAAGCTTTGAATTTGTCCTGACCCCCGGAGGACTCCTGTTAGTTATCTTTCCCTAGTTCTCTTTTGTTAGACAGTGAACCTAGGGTTTAATTTGTTGACATGGTGGGGCTACTAGTCTCCTCTTCATTGCTTACCACCAAAATCCCCATTGTTGGGGATATCCCTGGCAATCCAGTTAAGACTTTACCTTCCACTGCAGGGTATGCAGATTTGATCCCTGGTCAGGGAACTAAGATCCCACATACCTCACAGCCAAAAAAAAAAAACCCTACTAAAACATAAAACAGAAGCAATATTATAACAAGTTCAATAGACTTTAAAAATGGCCCTCATCAAAAACTTATTTTTGATCTCCATTGTTTGCGGAGTGTCCTTAGTCATGAACTACCCCCACCCCCACCCCCACCTCCCTTTCTGTTCCAAATAAAGTCACTTTCTGTGGGAAAAACGTTTAAGCTCTCTGTTCTTATCTGTATCTCTGAGCCACAGTTTGGGAGCTGGAGGCAAGGACAGTGGAGAGACTTTCTCAGAATGCCACTCCTGCTTTATTATTATTATTATTAACAGGACACTTGGCAGGGGTGGTAGTCTCTGGTCTTCTTGGCATGCTTCTTCCGGTGTGGAAAATCTTCACTACAAGCAGGCTGGAGTGAGGCTGATGGAGACCCCCGTATTCTCAGCTTGCTGTTGCTGAATGGAGCTTCGGCCCCATGACTGAAGTTGGGTTGGAGGAGACAGTCCCTAGCCTCTCGATTGCACTTGCCTTCCCTCTATCCATCTGCGACAGGGAATTGAGCGGGGTGAGTAAAGCTGGAAGCCTGCCCCACTGACAATGATGCTATATAGTCGTTGGCTGGAGAAGGGGGATGAGGGAATCTGGCTTTTATTTTTTAATTTTTAATTTTTTTTTTAGTTTTTAAGGGTCTTCCTTGTTGAGTGAGGGCTTTTTATAGTTGTGGCAAGCAGGGACTACTCTCCAGGGCTGCTTGAAGTCTTCTCATTGTTGTGGCTACTCTTGTCACAGAGAGGGCTCTGTGGTGTGACGGCTTCAGTAACTGTGGCCCACGGGCTCGGTACTCGCAGCGTGTGGGTTCAGCTGCCCTGAGGTGTGTGGGATCTTCCTGAACCAAGGATCGAACTGATGTCCCTTGCATTGCAAGGTGGATTCTTAACCATGGGACCAGCGGGGAAGCCCAGGAACCTGTCTTTTTGCTACACCCAGTTAATGTTCCTTTCATCACCCAGAGCTGGAGGTACATGTGGAGCATCATTCCAAATCTCACAGACTTTTGCTGTTCTACTGATATTCAGTGTATTTCCTTAAAGAAATATTTCTTCTTTTTTTTTTGGCCACACAGTGGCTAGCATGCGGGATCTTAGTTCCCCCAACCAGGGATGGTACTTCAGAGTCTTAACAACTGGACTGCCAGGCAGGTCCCTAAATAAATGTTTCTTTGTAATCCATTTAGAGTGACAAAAATGAAAATTTCTTTCCTGCTTTTCTGGAACCACAGGTGAAGGTTTTCTAGTTTCCTTAACTGGATAGCCCTTAATATCACCCAGTTTTTAGTTTTGTGTGTGCTAAGTTGCTTCAGTTGTGTCTGACTCTGCAACCCTATGAACTGTAGTCCACCAGGCTCCTCTGTCCACGGGATCTTCCAGGCTAGAATACTGGAGTGGGTTGCCGTTCTCTTCTCCAGGTTTTTAGTTTTAGTCTAGTTATCAATCTCCACATCACAGAAGCCAAGAATGGCAACCACACCTGAACAGTGACTTAAAGGTCATCACCAGCTCCCATAGCCTCTATTACACTCAAAGATTAGGCTCTGGCTTCCAGGTCCTTCATTATTTCTGACACTTGTGAATTTAACTTTGTCTCATTCAAGTTCAGCTACTAACTCATATATTGCTTTCCAGAATATCTGATTTTTCTAAAGGGCAACATGCCCTTTGAAAGACATCAGGGGACCAAATTTGTGCCAGGGGCAGACAGCCCAATCCATCTGATGTTCTTCCAAAGATTACAGTCTGCTGGGGAAGGGGACAATTTAACTGCAAGAAGGAAGTGAGAAGACTGGCAGGACCTGACCAGTGATCCTCATACTGAGGAGTCCCAATATATTTCCAGAAAGAAATAACATTTCAGATAGGTCAGGAAAGAACAAATCCTTTATTTATTTAATATTTTAATATTTAATATTTTATGGAGCATTGTTGTTTCACCATGTTGTATGGGCTTCCCAGGCGGCTCAGTGGGTAAAGAATCCACCTGCAATGCAGCAGATGCAGGCAGACGCGATTTCAATCCCCAGGTCTGGATGATCCCCTGGAGGAGGGCATGGCACCCCACTCCAGTATCCTTGCCTGGAGAATACACATGGACAGAGGAGCGTGGTGGGCTAAAACCCATAGGGTGGCAAAGAGTCGGACACAAGTGAGTGAGCACACACCCTGTTGTGTTGGTTTCAGGTGTATAGCAAAGCTATTTAGTTATGCATATACGTGTGCTAACTCTCTTTTAGATTCTATTCTCATATAGGTTATCACAGAGTATTAGGTAGAGTTCCCTGTGCTACACAGTAGGTCCTCATGGGTTGTCTATCTTATATAGAGTAGGATGCACGTGCTCATCCCAAGCTCCTGATTTATCCCTCCCAGCCACCATGTTTCCCCTTTGGTAACCATTCGTTTTCAAACTCTATACAGTCTGCTTCTGTTTTGTAAATAAGTTCGTTTATATCTTTTTAAAAAAAAATAGATTCCAAATGTGAGTGATATCATATGATATTTGTCTGAGTGAATGAGTGAAAGTTAGTCACTCAGCTGTGTCTAACTCTTTGCGACCCCATGGACTGTAGCCTGCCAGGCTCCTCTGTCCATGGGATTCTCTAGGCAAGAATACTAGAGGAGATTGCCATTCCTTTCTCCAGGGGATCTTCCTGACCCAGGGACTGAACCCTTATCTCCTGCCTCTCATGGGTCTCCTGTATTGGCAAGAGGATCCTTTACCAATGAGACACTTGGAAATCCTGACAGTACGCAGGAAATAATGGGAGGGAAATCGAAAAAGAAGGGGATATATGTATATGTATGACTGACTCATTTTGCTATGTAGTAGACGCTAATACAACATTGTAAAGCAGCTATGATCCTGTTGTTTAGTCAGTAAGCCATAACCGGCGCTTTTGTGACCCCATGGACTGCAGCCCACCAGGTTCCTTTGCACCTGGGATTTCCCAGGAGAGTATATTGGAGTGGGTTGCCATTTCCTTCTCCAGGGGATCTTCCTGACCCTGGGATCTATTTGTGTCTCCTGCACTGGCAGGCAGATTCTTTACCACTGAGCCACCAGGGAAGCCCAAAGTAACTATACTGAAATAAAAATTATTTAATAAAAAATAAGCTTATATCATAAATACTATATGCTAACAAAAACAGTAGACAGGGACTTCCCTAGTGGGCCAGTGGTTAAGACTCTGAGCTTCCACTACAAGGGGCTTGGGTTCCATCCCTGGTTGTAGAACTAAGAACCCCTGTATCACAAGACTCAGCCAAAAGAGGCAAAAAAAGAAAACCAGAAGACAACTTGAGTGACTACGGGTTCAACATGCCTTGCAATCAAGTTGGCAAATTGGCCAATGGCAGGATGAAGTTCTATGTTTGATTTCCAGCAATTTCAGCCCAGCAGCTCTAGGAGAAAGGGGTCAAGAAACTCTTAAGTCATTAAGGCAGCACTTGGGCTAAAAGTTTGAGTGCCTGAGCTCACCTTTTTCTTTCACCATTTGTCTGATGACATTAGGAGCAACCAACCAAGGTCATTATATTCCTTAGTTTCTCCCCAGATGTTCAAACGTATTAACAGAGTCACATAGAACCCTGCTTGTTATTTTAAGTGGTTGATTAGGCATATCAAACAGATATTTTGCCTAACCCTAAACCATGGCCTATCAGTGGTCTTTTTACAACTGGGAGGTCACTAGTGTCTTTTATTTCGGCCACACCACGCAGCTTGCAGGATCTTAGTTCCCCAACCAGGGATCAAACCCGTTCCCCTGAAGCAGAATTCAAAGCCCTAGGTCTCCTTTTAAATGCATTTCAAACCAGAGGCTTGGAAACATTAAACTGCCAGCCAATGTCCTGTACTTTCCATCTGAGAGATAAACTTGAACAGCATGCTCTTAGGTTGAGGAATGATCAAGCATTGACCAGGTGAGGTTGATTCCTATCAGGTTGAAGGGATGTTGGGGTCACCAGTTATTTAAGAAGCAAAATGACTTGGTCAGCCACAGGAGAGCAAGCTACCATGGCACTGCGTTTGGAGCTCTTTCTGCTTTGGGCTGGCGTGTCTTTGTTTCTACAACTGGACCCTGTGAATGGAGGTGAGAGAGGAGAGATGGGCTAGAATTGGTGAGGAAGACCCTGCCTTAGACATGGACTGATAATTAAGGTCATGATACTAATAAGAGCAGTGACAAATCATCTCCCATTTCTTGAGTACGTCCCAAGGGACAGACGTTATGAAGGGCTGACATTGTATTTAAGATTCAAGAAACTCTATGAAATTGAAACACAGATGAGTTTGGCAGCAAAGCTAAAGGCCTTTTTGAGAACTGCCTCATTCCTGCATCTCCATTGCACCGTCCCAGACACAGGCGATCTACTCCAGGGTTGGTTATGTTGTTCGAATGAAGAGCTTTTGATGTTTGTAGAGTTGACTGTTTGAAATATTGGGTAGGCCAAGAAAAATGTTCACTCGGTTTCGCCATAACATCATATGGAAAAACCAGAACCAACCTTTGGGCCAAGCCAGTAACAGGGACAGTGTGGTCTCAGGGCAGGTTCAATGAATAGTGCACTACAGCAGACCCTGACTTTGTGGTTGAGTTCATGTATGTTCACAGGGGAGCAGTGAGAACGGGTCAGGGTCTCCCTCACCTATTCTGCTTAGCTCCCTCGTCTTCGAGTATATTGTTCAGGTAAACAAGGACTTCAAAATATAAAAGAAAATAAAAGTTAGAGATGCAAGGCAGGTCCTACTATAGATAATACTCTAGTCATGGCCCTGCTTTGTTTGCTTCTTGTTCTCATTGTTGATGTTATTTTTTTGTGTTTTTTAAAAATTTTTAATTGGAGAACAAGTGCTTTACAGTGTTTATGTGTGTGTGTGTGTGTGTGTGTGTGTGTGTGTGTGTACCCTCACTCTTGAGACTCCTTCCAACCCCACCCACCATCCTACTCCTCTAGGCTGAAATCACAGAGGGCTGGGCTAGGCTCCCTGCGTCATGTAACAGCTTCCCACTAGCTATCTGTTTAACGCATGGTGGTGTAGATATGTCAGTGGTACTCTCTCCATTCGTCCCACCTAACCCTAACTCTGTTTTGTTCCTGCTCCTCCTCCGTCCATCCCCCTGCTCCCACTTTTCTTCCAAATCGGTGGCTGTCTGACGGCTACTTTATCCTTACTAAAGCAAAGGAAGGCACTGCTTCTGATGCAGAAACCAAAGGTAATCAACAACGGCAGAGAATGACAACAAACGACAATCTAGTGCAACAAGTTAACGTGCGGCAGGGTAACTGTGATGGGGATTCTCCAGAGATACTTTACAGGCAGGAGCTAATAGTACCCCCTCAGTCATGGGAGGAGGCAGAGACGCACATTCCCCAGGAGGGCGACCCCGGAGAGCATCAAACATGAACAATGTGTAGATGGCAGGGCTGGAATCGGAACCCAGAATGCAGGCTTCAGAGCTGGTGCTACATGCTGAAGTAGAAACTGTCCAAAGTCACACTTGTACACCAATCCTTACAATTCATATACTTTTAACATGTCAACTAGTCACTTTTAATTTGTATTTCTTTGTATTTACAGGCAGGTGTATATTTCCAAATGAATTTTTTTTTCACTATCAAAAAAAAAAAAAAAAAACAGTAAAGTAGGAACTATCCAAAGTTAGAGAAGCCTTCCTCGTCCCCGAGGGAGGGACCACACCACATTGACCTTGACATCCCCGATGCTTAGCAGGGGCTCTGTACCCAGCAGGCTTGGGGGTGATGGGCAGGAGTGAAAGGAGATTTTGCCAGAGTTACCACAGACATCACGAAACCCTAAGTGCCAAGGAAGTGAACAATGTCTTTCTTCTTTCAGGTGATAATTGTGTTTTCCCATTCATCTATGGAAACAAAAAGCATTTCGACTGCATATACCAGGGTGCCACATACCCGTGGTGTTCCCTTGATGCAGACTACAAAGGAAGATGGAAATCCTGCACTAATAAAGGTAAGCATGCAGCCTGTCCTCAGACGAGAAGCACCTGGCTTCCCAGATGAAGGGGAAAAGTCCATAATTGTCTCCTAGAGGGAAGCCTCAGGCATCTCCTGATCCAACCCTCTGTGTTCCATCCCTGTCCCTTTCTCTCTATTTTTTGGGGGGGTGGGGGGCTATACTCAGTCTTTGCCGCTGGGCCCAGGTTTTTTCCAGTTGTAGCAAGTGGGTTCTACTCTTTGCTGGTGTGTGGGTCTCTCGTTGTGGTGGCTTCTCTTTTTGGGGAGCATAGGCTCTAGGCACAGGGGCTTTAGTCCTTGCAGCCTGTGGGTTCCGTAGTTGAGGTATCCATGCTTATTTTCTCCTTGGTGTGTGGAATCTTCCTGGACCATGATGGAACCAGTGTCTCTTGCATTGCAAGGCATTCTTAACCACTGCACCACCAGGGAAGCCCCACTTTCTCCTGATAACACTAAAAATAATCCTCCTGCAATTAATGTTTTCACCTATCCCTTCTATTTTTTCAGACTATGCCAAATGTGTCTTTCCCTTTATCTATGAAGGCAAGTCATATGACAGTTGCATAACAATTGGGAGTGCTACTTCGACCTATTGGTGCTCACTCTCTCCAAACTATGACCAGGATGGAGTTTGGAAGCATTGCTAGCAGTAAAAAGAGGTAAGAGTGTCCAGGGAGGATGGGTGGAAACAGGGGTGAGCAGGGAAGAGAAAGGGCTGGGTAAAGAGGTGGAGTCAGAAGCCAGAGTGAGAAGGAGGGAGGAGGCAGGGGGAGAGAGGGGATGAGGGAGAAAGATGCAGGGCAAAGAGTGAGGAGCAGAGGTTCACGAGAAGAACGATACAGATATGAGGATGAGGAAAAGGGGAAGGAAAGATGGAAACAGAGGAAGAGACAAAGGCAAAATGCCAGAGAAGCGGAGAGGCGAGTCCAGAAGAAAGAGAGGTTGCAGGATGACAAATGGAAGGAGTATCTGGGGAGGATCAGTAGCAAGAGAAGATGGAGGGAAGGTGAGAAAGGGGTAGAGAGGCCAACAGTCTTAGGAGCAGGCATGAGACAGTAGGAGTCAAGATGGGATGAACAGAAAGCAAAGGAGAAAAAGATCTCTGCCCTCTGTGGGGCTGACTGGGAAACAAAACAGACTTCATTAACATTGATCCCAAAATTATGTTCAGTTATGGTCCAGTGCATCCACCCATGGCCATGGATACAATCAAGCCTTTGAAACTTCAGTGGAGGAAATCAAGAACTCTCAAGTGAAGGTGAAGCTCTGAGTGACAGAAGTGAAATACTTTCCCTACCTCTCCACCATGTTCCCCCTGTGCATGGGTCCAATCAATAAACACTTTCTCTGCAGGTGTGGTCTTATTTTTTTTTCCTCCACAAAGAAACCTGTGTATCAAATGGGATGGTCTCAGTGTGCTCCGGTTAACCAGGCAGGATCTCCTTGTTTTCCTTTCCCTTCCTCGGGGTCCCGATGGAACATCAGAGCACATCACAATTGTCCCTCCTGGGGGTCTGATTGACAGGTGAAGACCTGGTGGTAAGACCAGAAGTGGGGTGGGAGGAGAGTCCCAGAGGGCACCAAGGGCCCGTGCTTATCGTAAGAGATTTTTCTTTTCCCAGCTTAGCTGAAATATTATTTCTTCCTGGAGTTATTCTCTGATTCCTCTGTATAAGGAGTCCCATCATGTCTTCTCAGTTCATCCTTTCTCTCCTTACAATTAAACTGCCCATCTCTCCAGGGGGACTGTAATTGGGGTGGGGGAAGACAAGATGGACTGTGTTTGCCCTGGTCTCAGTCCTAAATGCAGAATCTAACACATCCATAGGAATTTTAGACAAATATTTTTTCCATCACTAACAGGGCCTGATTGAAAGAAGGTTAAATTCACAGGCGTCAGAAATAATGAAGGGCCTGAAAAGGCCTGATCACTGAATTTTACCCTGAAAAATCACGCAGTGCCTATCACAAAAACAGAAATATAGACCAACGGAATACGATAGAAAGCCCAGACATTAACCCATGCACCCATGGGTACTTTATATTTGACAAAGGAGGCAAGAATAGACAATGAAGGAAAGATCGTCTCTTCAATGAGTGGAACTGGGAAACGTTTACAGCTACATGTAAAAGAATGAAATTAGAACACTTCCTAACGCCATACACAAGGAGAAACTCAAAATGGATTAAAGACCTAAGTGTAAGACTGGAAACTTGAAAACTCTTAGAGGAAAACACAGGCAGAACACTCTCTGACATAAATCACAGCAAGATCTTCTACGATATGCCTCTTAGAGTCATGGAAATAAAAACAAAAATAAACAAGTAGGGCCTAATTAAACGTAAAAGCTTTTGCACAGCGAAGAAAAGAAGGTGACAAGACAACTTTCATCTTGGGGAGGAAATAACAGCAAATGAAAAACTGACAAAGGATTAATTTCCAAAATATACAAGCAGCTCATGCAACTCAATACCAGAAAAACAAACAACCCAATCAAAAAGTGAGCAGATGACTTAAACAGATATTTCTCCAGAGAAGACATATAGATGGCTAACAAACACATGAAAAGATGTTCAACTTCTTTCATTATTAGAGACATGCCAATAAAAACTGCAATGAGGTATCACCTCACACTGGTCAGAAAGGCCATCATCAAAATCTCTACACACAATAAATGCTGGAGAGGGTGTGGGGAAAAGGGAACCCTCTTACACTGTTGCTGGGAATGTAGATTGACGCAGCCACGATCGAAGACCATATGGTGATTCTTTGAAAAAGTAGGAATAAACCTACCATATGACCTTTCCATATCTTGTTACCGAAAGGTACGCATGGAGAGTCTGGCTGCTTGCCGCTCAAAAGCCAGTAAACAGGCCAGCTTGGTGGAAAGGCAAGTTTGCTTTATTTCAGATGCTGGCAGCTGGGGGTGGTAGCGTGGTGGACATCTGTTGAAAGGCCGACTCCCTGCCTGACAAGCAGGGGTGAGAGTTTTATAGACAAAGTGTGTGTGTGGGTTACAGGCAGAGACAGCACAGTCATCTCTAAGAGTCATCTTCAAATTGGTCATCAGTGGTCTGACCTGCGTCATCTTGAATGTTTTAGGTACAGTTAATCTTCAGTTCCAGGGTCCGTTTGTTCCCATTTCTTTGTGATCGGTTCTCGAAATTGTGCCAACTCAAGTCCTGGGTACAGTCTGGTCATCATGCAGTGAACCTCTCCACCTGGTGTTTTCGTATCTATAAGACAGCCCACAGGATATGGCTCAGAATATTATCTAGAGCCCTTGAGAAAGAACTAAAGGTCCTTGACTATGCTTAATGACTACGTTACTATTATTTAGTCTCCTTAGACTGTTTTCCTTTGTTTTCGCATTTCTTATTTCTCTGATTAAACTTGTTCTTTGACTAAAGTTTTCCACAGGCAAAAGGCAGGCAGAAGGCATGGGGGGGTGGGGGTGGGCACAAGGATCATAGAGTCCTGCTCCATTTCAATCTCAATACTGGGCATATACCCAAAGAAAACTGTAATTGAAAAAAAAAAAAAAACACATATAACTCAATATTCATTGCAGCACTATTTACAAGAGCTAGGACATGGAAGCAACCTTAATGTCCCCTGACAGATAAATGGATAAAGAAGTTGTGGTACATATATACAATGGAATATTACTCAGCCATAAAAAGGAACACATTTGAGTCGGTTCTAATAAGGTGGTTCAGTCGCTCAGTCGTGTCCGACTCTTTGTGACCCTGTGGACTATACAATCCATGGAATTCTCCAGGCCAGAATACTGGAGTAGGTAGCCAGAGTGAAATAAGTCAGAAAAAGGAAAACAAATATCGTATACTAATGCATATATATAGAATCTAGAAGATGGTACTGATGAAACCTATTTGCAGGGCAGCAATGGAGACTTAGAGAACAGACTTGTGGACACAGTCTGGGAAGAGAGGGTGGGACAAATGAAAGCAGCTTGGAAACAAATACATTCCTGTATGTAGAATAGATAGCCAGTGGGAATTGCTTAAATCAGGGCTCTGTGACAAACTATAGGGGTGGGATGGGGTGGGAGGTGGGAGGGAGGTTCAAGGGGGAGGGGATGTATGTATACTTATGGCTGATTCATACTGAGGTATGACAGAAATCAACACAATATTCTAAAGCAATTGTCCTTCAGTCAAAAAGAAATAAATTAAAAAAAAAAAAAAAAAACACTCAGGGCCTATTCCACTCAGTGGACTTCTTGGGACCTGGTGATAGACTTTCAGTCACCATCCAGGGAAGAGATACACAGACTTTTAATCACTGTGCAGCAAGGAGGTATTGATAGAATGTTTGTCCTCTGTGACTTAAGGCCAGTAACTCAGGGCTTCACTTGAAACCAGGAGGTAAAAATAAAACATAATTTTTAAGTTAAACAATAAAACGTTTTAACCGAAAATGTTGTAATAAAAATAAATAAAAGGAAACCAGGGGCTTCCCTGGTGGCTCAGTAGTAAGGAATCTGTGTGCCATGTTGGAGACATTGGTTCCATCCCTGGTCTGGGAAGATTCCACTTTTCCCAGAGCAACTAAGCTCACGTATCCCAACTACCGAGCCTGCTCTAGAGCCCAGGAGCTGCACCTACTGAAACCTGAGTGCCCTAGAGCCTGTGACTTGCAACAAGAGAGGCTACCACAATGAGACGCTCCTGCACCACAATTGGAGACTAGCCCCCAGTTGCCACAACTAGAGAAAAGCCTGAACCACAATGAAGACCCAACAGAGAAAAAAATTAAATGAATAAATAAAAAGTATAAATAAAACTAATGGGAGAGAAATCCAAAAAGGAGTGGAGATATACGTGGCTGATTTATTTTGCTATGCAATAGAAGCTAACATAAGATTGTAAAGCAAGTATGTTTTTGCTGCTGTTGTTTAGTCACCAGCTCATGTCCAGCTCTTTTGTAACCTCCATGGACTGTAGCCCTCAAAGATCCTCTGTCCATGGGATTTCCTAGGGAAGAACACTGGAGTGGGTTGCCATTTCCTTTTCCAGGGGATCTTCCCAACCCACAAATCGAACTTGCATCCCCTGCGTGGGCAGGGGTATTCTTTACCCCTGAGCCACCAGGGAAGCCTAAAGCAACTATGATGCAATAGGAGTTATTTAATAAAAATAAATAAGCTCTATATCATAAATACTGTATGCTAACAACAACAAAAGAAGTAGACAGGAATTTCCCTGGTGGTCCAGTGGTGAACACTCTGAGCTTCCACTGGTCGTTGTATTAAGAAATCCCACTCTTAGTTGCTTAGTTGCTCTGGGAAAAGTGGAATCTTCTCAGACCAGGGATGAAACCAATGTCTCCAGCCTGGCAGACAGATTCCTTACTAGTGAGCCACCAGGCAGCGAGGCCCAGCGACAACAAACAAACAAAAAAACCAGTAGATACCCTGAGAAGCTGACGGATCAACTTGCCTTAGAATCAAGCTGGCTAATCAGCCAACGGCAGGATGAGGTTCTATGTTTGATTTCTAGCAGTTTCAGTCCAGCAGCTATAGTAGAAAGGGGTCAAGAACCTCTTAAGTCATTTAGGCAGCAGTTGGACTGAAAGCTGGAATTCCTGAGCTCCCCTCTTTCTTTCACCAGTGACATTAGGAGCAAGCCCCCAAGACCATTATATTCCCTAGGTTCCCCTCAAATGCTCAAAAGTACCACCTACAGAGTCACAGAGCACCCTGACTGTTGTAAGTCGTTGATTAGGCATATCTAACAGATATTTTGCCTGATTCTAAAACAGTTCACACCATGGACTATAAGTCATCTCAAGCTGGGAGATAGAGGGTCTCTGGGCTGGATACCTGGTATTCGTGAAGTGGAGTAAAATTTGTCATGCCCGATGTCCGAATCCCCGAGTGGGAAGAGAGAAGGCTTCCAAGACAATGCAACTCGCAAAAAGGGAAGTTTATTACTGACTTGAGCCAGGGCTCCTGCCGCATCCAATGCAGTGGTGCAGGGTCAGAGAGCCCCGAGCCCAAGCTGTTACCCAAATTTATAGGGTATGCATAAGCGGTTGGTAGCTGGCTTAAGCAGATTGGTTACATGTTTGCAAAGCAATTTTATTGGTACAAACCTTCGCAGGCTTTTTTCAAACTTGGGCGTTTGCGGGCTTTTCAGCTTTCCCTTTGTTTCTTACTGGGCGCATATTGATTAGCTGGCTCCAAGTGGCCTGATGGGGGTAGGGAATCTTACCATTTCAGGGGAAACAGAAACTTAGGTCCGGGCCGCCTGTCATAGTGTTAGCCCTGGCAGCCTCACAAATTCAAGTAGAATTCAGACACTCCAAGGACAAAGCTAGTGGCAGGAGCTGAGCTCTGCTAAAACAAAGAGAGAAGGTGCCCACTCCTGAGGTCAAGAGGTCTTGGCTGACTGCCCCATCCGCACTTGTCCAGAAAGGCTTCTTGCAGTCAAAGAGGGAAGCGGCCCCACTCCAGAATAAGTGTAGACAAGCAGCCATAGGCCTCTGTGTTGGGATCCACCTTAGCAAAATGTTAAGTACACATCTTGCAGAGGGTCCATGGACCAGACAGCTGTGAAGAAAGAAACAAGATAATTGACCAAATGTGAACAGAGGCCCGGAAGGACTGTCCTATAAAAGTGGTGTACATCACCTCTTCACCTCACACCTCCTCCTTCAGGTTGCCTGCACTCCTCTCATGTGAGGAAGCATTTAACAAGAGGCTTCCTGATCATGGTATCTCCCCTGCCAGGTAAGCCCTCAGATTGGGAGAAAATAGTAGTAAACGAAGCAACAGACAAAGGATTAATCTCAAAAATATACAAGCAACTCCTGAAGCTCAATTCCAGAAAAATAAATGACCCAATCAAAAAATGGGCCAAAGATCTAAACAGACATTTCTCCAAAGACGTACAGATGGCTAACAAACACATGAAAAGATGCTCAACATCACTCATTATCAGAGAAATGCAAATCAAAACCACAATGAGGTACCATTACACGCCAGTCAGGATGGCTGCTATCCAAAAGTCTACAAGCAATAAATGCTGAGGAGGGTGTGGAGAAAAGGGAACCCTCTTACACTGTTGGTGGGAATGCAAACTAGTACAGCCACTATGGAGAACAGTGTGGAGATTTCTTAAAAAACTGGAAATAGAACTGCCATATGACCCAGCAATCCCACTTCTGGGCATACACACTGAGGAAACCAGATCTGAAAGAGACACGTGCACCCCAATGTTCATCGCAGCACTGTTTATAATAGCCAGGACATGGAAGCAACCTAGATGCCCATCAGCAGACGAATGGATAAGGATGCTGTGGTACATATACACAATGGAATATTACTCAGCCGTTAAAAAGAATTCATTTGGATCAGTTCTAATGAGATGGGTGAAACTGGAGCCCATTATACAGAGTGAAGTAAGCCAGAAAGATAAAGACCAATACAGTATACTAACGCATATATATGGAATTTAGAAAGACAGTAATGATAACCCTATATTCAAAACAGAAAAAGAGACACAGATTACAGAACAGACTTTTGGACTCCGTGGGAGAAGGTGAGGGTGGGATGTTTCGAGAGAATAGCATCGAAACATGTATATTTTCAAGGGTGAAACAGATCACCAGCCCAGGCTGGATGCATGAGACAAGTGCTCGGGCCTGGTGCACTGGGAAGACCCAGAGGAATCGTGTGGAGAGGGAGGTGGGAGGGGGGATCGTGATGGGGAATATTTGTAAATCCATGGCTGATTCATGTCAATGTATGACAAAAACCACTACAATATTGTTAAGTAATTAGCCTCCAACTAATAAAAATAAATGGAAAAAAAAAAAAGAGGCTTCCTGTGTGCTGTTTTGGATCTGTCAGGAACCCCCGGGCCCTTATTGATTCCTGAATATTCAGGAATTAAGAGGAGAGGCACGCCTTTCCCGGGGCTGAGGAATCCAGGCATTTCTCATTACAGTGATAAGTACCCTCTTCCTTTTTATGAGCCAAATGGTAAAAGGTGGTTGTTTGCAACTCTCTCTTTGACAGGGATCATCTTATGTTTTGTAAGTCTGAAATTTTAATCTTTGTCTTTGCTGAGAATAACCACCTTGTAAGACAGTATATATGCCCACGCCATGTTCATTAAAACACCTTTGCTCCATCAGAGCTTTGGTCCCTGTGTCTTTCTTTCTTTCTATTCTTCCTGTCTTTCTCTCTCTCTCTCTCTCTTTCTGGCTAATTCCTTGGAGCGTGGAGGCCCGCTGAGCTCACTTTCTTGCCCGGGCTTCTAAGACCCTCTCGAGAAGGCACACTGCGCCTTCACCCACACGAGAGGGCGCCCGGTGCCTACGTGCAGCAGCGAGCGCCCTAAGAACAGGACTCTATTGGCTTTCCGCGTAAACCAGGGGATGTCAGCCTCTTTCTCTCTCTTCCTCTCCGGACCACCAGGTTCCGTTTCATTAAAGGACCAACAAGCGCTATCAGCCTCTTTCTCTCTCTTACTTTCTTATCGTAGACTCCGGACCAGCAGGTTCTGTTGCAGGAAGGGGGACCCCTTCCAGGGCCCGAAACTGGGCTCTTGTCTAACACTCGGAAATGAATTGTCCGAGGAGACACATGCTGACAAAGCAAGAGATTTTCTTGGGAAAGGGCACCCGGGTGGAGAGCAGGAGGTAAGGGAACCCTGCTGCGTGGCTCGTAGTCTTGGGTTTTATGGTGATAGGATTAGTTTCCGGGTGGTCTTTGGCCAATCACTCTAATTCAGAGTCTTTCCTGGTGGCGCACGCATCGCTCAGCCAAGATGGATGCTAGCGAGAGGGATTCTGGGAAGTAGACAGACACGCGGTGTCTCCTTTTGACCTTTCCCAAACTCTTCCGGTTGGTGGTGGCTTATTAGTTCCGTATTCCTTATCAGGATCTCCTGTCATAAAACAACTCATGCAAATAGTTACTATGGTGCCTGGCCAGGGTGGGCGGTTTCAATCAGTGTGCTTCCCCCAACAGTTCCGGTCCATTAAAGGACCAACACTCTCAGGGTGTATATCTCTGCCTGACTTCTGACCTACTAGATTCTTCTCATTAGAGAGGATGCTCACACCCTTTCTCTCTCTGGGTGTGCATCTCTGCCTAACTTCTGAGTTGGATAAACACACTTTTTCTGTGTGGTCTCGCATCTGTTGTGCAGTGTCTCTAATGATAACCTTGGTATTTGTTTTTACAGTTTTTGATTCCTTGAAACTTTCTTGTTTTCAAACAGGGGCAAGAGCCAGGGCTCCTTAGCGTCTAGACCCTAGCCTAAGCTGGTTTAGTGGCTAGGACTCCTAGTTTTCATCCAGGTGACCCAGATTTAATTCCAGGGCAGGGAACTAAGGTCTCTCCAGAGGACTCCTCACTGCTCTCCCTCCGAGATCAGTTGCTTTAAACCTGGGAGTTCATTAGTGTCTTTTCCTATTTATTGGTCACACGGTGCGACTTGCAGGATCTTAGTTTCCAACCAGGGATCAAATCTGTGCCTCAGCAGTGGAAGACGGAGCCCTAGGCCTTGTTTTAAATGCATTTCAAACCCCTGAGGCTTGGAGACATTAGACTGCTAGCCAATGTCCTCTACTTTTCATCTGAGAGATAAACTTGCCCTGCATACTCTCAGGCTGGGGAATAATCAAGCATCGACCAGGTGAGGCTGCTTCTTATCAGGTTGAAGGGATGTTGGGGTCATTGGTTAAATAAGAAGCAGATTGACATTGGTCAGCCACAGGCGAGCAAGCTACCATGGCACCGCGTTTGGGGCTCTTTCTGATTTGGGCTGGTGCGTCTATGTTTCTACAACTGCACCCTGTGAATGCAGGTGAGGGAGGGGAGACGGACTAGAATTGGTGAGAGAGACCCTGCCCCAGACACGGCGATTGTGCAGTCCACTTGACTGTAACCCATCAGGTTCTCTATCCATGGGATTTCCCATGTTCTCATCCATGGAGTACTGCAGTGGGTTGCCATTTCTTCCCTACGGGATCCTCCCGACCCAGGGAGCAAACCCACGCCTCCTGCATTGGCAGGTGGGTTCTTTAATGCTGAACCACCAGGGAAGCCCACCCCAGATGTGGACTGATGAGTAAAAGTCATGACAATAATAATACTGTGACCAATACCACTGCCATCTCTTGAATGTGTCAGAAGGGTCAGCCGCTATGACACTTACATTTTATTTAATTTTCCGGCAACTCTATGAACTTGAAACCCAGGTGAGTTTGGCAACAGAGCCAAAGGGCTTTCTGGGAGCTGTCTCATTCCTAAATTTCCATTGCACTGTCCCAGACATGGGCAACCTACATCAGGGTTGATTATGTTGTTCAAATGAAGAGTTTTTAATGTTTGTAGACTTGACTGTTTGAAATATTGGGTGGCCATAAAAAGTTCCTTCCTGTTTTGCTGTACCATTGTATTAAAAAACCAGGACCAACTTTTGGGCCAACCCAGTAACAGGGACCACGTGGTCTCAGGGCAGGTCCAAAGAACAGTGAGTGTCTGACTTTGTGGTTGAATCCATGTGTCTCAGTAGGGGAGCAATGCAAATGTGTCAGGGTCTCCCTCACCTGTTCTGTTTACCCTCTAGTCATCGAGTATACCTGTTCAGGGTAAATAAGGACTTCAGAATATAAAAGAAAATAAAAGAGATGCAGGGCATGTCCTACTACTGACAATAGTTTGGTTGTGGCTCTGCTTTGGGCTTTTTTGGTTGCTGTTGCTATTTTTTTGTTGTTCTTATTTTGTTTTTTATCTTTAATTGGAGGATAGCTGCTTTACAATGTTGTGTTGATTTCTGCTGTAAGACAATGCAAATCAGCCACATATATATATATATATATATATATACGTGTGTGTGTGTGTGTATTTATGCAGTCTATGGTGTAGCAAATATATATATATTATATATATATATCCATCCCCTCCCTCTCAAGCCTCCCCCCCCACCCCATCCTCTAGGTTGATGCAGAGAGCGCCGGGCTGGGCTCCCTGTGTTACACCGCGTCTTCCCACTAACTCTGTTTTACACATGGTGGTGTATATATGACAATGCTCCTCTCTCAATTCATCCCAACTAACCCTAAACCTGCTTTGTTCTTACTCCTCTTCCATCCATCTCCTCTGCTCCTGCCTTTCTTCTAGAAAAGCCGCTGATGGATGAGTACCACCTTCTTCCTTAAATTTACACTACAGAAGTTCCTGGCACCTTTGCTGATAGTAAAGGTAATCAACCACTGAAGAGAATGACAACAAAACAACAATCAAATGCAACAAACTAACATGCGTGTCCTGGTAACTGTGATGAGGATCCTCCAAAGACACTTAAGGGCAGGAACTAATTTTAACCTCTCAGTCCCAGGAGGAGGCTGGTGTGCACATTCCCCAAGAGGGCTTATCCTGAGAGCATCAGGGATATGCCTCTGTAGATGGTGGGGCTGGAATCTGAACTCAGGGTCCGGGATTCAGAGCTGGTGTCACATGATTAAGTAGCAACTCCCCAGATTCACATCAGTACACCAATCCTCACAACTTATGTACTTTTAAAATGTCAACTAACCACTCTTCACATTTATTTCTTTGTATCTACAGACACATGTATATCTCTAAATAAAAATTTTTTCACTGTCAAAAACAAAGTAAAAACTGCCTACAGTCAGAGAACCCTTCCCAGTCCCTGAGGGAGGGACTACATCATATTGACCTTGACATCTCAAATGTATAGCTGGATACTAAGGAAGATAAATGGAAGGAAGAGACTCTGGGGAGGATTAGTGGCAAGAAAAAGTAAGAGGGAGGCACAGAGAAGACAGCACAATCCTTGTTGTAGGCATGACAGAGCAGGAGTCGACATGGGAAGAGCAAGGGCACAGGGGAGACAGCGCGTCCCGGTCTTGTGCTTGAATCCCGTGTGTCCTCCAGGAGCAATGAGAACATAAAAGTTAGAGATGCAGGGCAGGTCCCACTACAGATGATATTCTGGTTGTGGCTCTGCTGTGTTCTTTTGTTATTTTTTTCTTATTTTGGTTTTGTTTTTATTTTTAATTGGAGGATAATTGCTTTATAATCTTGTGTTGATTTCTGCCACACAACAACACAAATCAGCCATAAGTATATACATTTGCCCTTCTCTTGAGCCTCCCTCTCACCTCAGCCCCCATCCTACCCCTTTACGTTGACAGTACAGAGCGCCAGGCTGGGATCCCTGTGTTAAATAGCAGCTTCCCACTAGCTATCTATTTTACTCAAGATGGTGTATATATGTCAATGCTACTCTCACAATTCCTCCCTCCTAATCCTAACCCTATTTTGTTTTTGCTCTTCCTCCATCAACCTCCTCAACACCTGCTTTTCTTCTAGTGGAGGAGCTGCAGAAAGACGAAAGTACGTATCCCAAAGTCTACTTTCCTTGTATCCCAAAGTCTACTTTCCTTGTTCAATTCCTTGAGGTAATCAACAAGGAATAGAATGACAGGAAAACAACAATCAAATGCAATAAACTAACACATGTGCCCTGGTAACTGTGATGGGGATCCTCCAAAGATACTTTACAGGCAAAGCGAATTTTATCCTCTCAGTCACAAGAGGAGGCAGGTGTACACATTCCCCAAGGGGGCGACCCCAGAGAGCATCAGGGGTGAGCATGTGTAGATGGTGGGGCTGGAACCTGAACCCAGGGTCCGGACTTCAGAGCTGGTGCCACATGCTAAAGTAGAGACTGTCCAAAGTTAAAGAAATCTCCTGCTCCCTGAGGGAGGGACCAAAATAGATGGACCTTGACATCCCCAGGGCTTAGCGGGGGACTCTGTACAAGACAGTCTCAAATGGAGACTTTGCCAGAGTTACCAGAGATCATGAAAGCCTACGAGTCAAAGAAGGGAACAAGGACTTTCTTCTTCCAGGTCCTCCATGTGCTTTCCCATTCACCTATAGAGGCGTAAAGTATTATAAGTGCACATCTGTAGATTTCACAACTGAATGGTGCTCTCTCGATGAACATTATGTAGGAAGACGGAAAACATGTAGTCGTGAAGGTAAGCGGGCAGCTTGTCTTCATATGATGAGCACGTGTCTTCCCAGATGAAGAGGGTTGGTTCCTAATTGTCTCCTAGACGGAAGCCTCAGACAGCTTCTGACCCAGCCCCATGAGTTCCATTCCTGCTTGTTTCTGAGTCTTGTTGCGGCCTGTGCGCTTTGTCTAGTTGCAACAAGTGGGGGCTGCTCTTCCTCGGTGTGTGGGTTTCTCATTGCAGTGACTTCTTTTGTGGAGGTCAGGCTCTGGGTGCACCAGCTTCTGTAATTGGCATGTGTGGACTCAGTGGTTGAGGCACCTGGGCTTAATTGTTCCTCAGCATTGGTTTCTTCCTGGACCAGGGATTGAGCCAATGCCTCTTGCATTGCAAGGCATTCTTAACCACTGGACCACCAGGCAAGCCCCCTTTTCTTTTGATAAGCCTAAAAATAACCCTCCCACCATTAATGTTTTCACCCATTCTTTTTTCAGACCGTCCCAAATGTCACTTCCCCTTTACATATCGCAAGAAACGATATTTCCGTTGTACAACAGAAGGGAGTGCGTATGGTTACGCTTGGTGTCCACTCACTGCAAACTTTGAGCAAGATTACATTTGGCAGTATTGTGATTGATAAAAAAAAAAGGGTGAGAGTGTTCTGGGGAGGATGGGAAGAGACAGGGGTGAGCAGGGAAGAGGCAGAGCTGGATAAAGAGGTGGAGTCAGATGCCTGGTGAGGAGGGAGGACGCAGGTGGAGGGAGGGGATGATGAAGAAAGATGCAGGAGGGACAGTGAGGAGCAGAGTTTCATGAGGAGAAACATACAGAGAGGATGAAGAGGAGAAAGGGGACAAAAGATGCAAACAGAGGAAGAGACAAAGGCAAAATGCAAACAATGGAGAGAGGAGAGTCCCAGAGGGAAGAAGAAAGAGAGTTTGCAGGATGACCAATGGAAGGAGGAGGATCTGGAGAGGATCAGTGCCAAGACAAGGTGGAAGAGAAGGTGAGAGAGGGGCAGAGACAGGACAACATAATCTTGGAGCAGGCATGAGACAGCAGGAATCGAGATAGAAAGAGCAGAGAGCAAAGGAGAAATAGACCTTTGCCCTCTGTGGGACTGACTGAGAAACGAAACTGACTCGTTAACATTGACCGCAAAACTATGTTCTGTTACCGTCCAGGGCATCCACCCTGGATGCAATCCAGCCTTTGAAACCTCAGTGAAGAAAATCAAGAACTCTCAAGCATGAAGGTGATGCTCTGAATGACAGAGGTGAAATCCTTTCCCAACTTCTCCACCATGCTCCCCCTGTGCGTGGGTCCAAATCAATGAACACTTTCTCGGCAGGTGTGGTCTTTCCTTGTCCCACAAAGAAACCTGTGTATCAAATAAGAGTGTCTCAGCATGCTCAGGTTAACCAGGCAGGATCTTCTAGTGTTCCTTTCCCTTCCTTGGAGCCCCGATGGAACATCAATACACATCACAATTGTCTCTCCTGGGGGTTTGATTGACAGATGGAGACCCAGTGGTGAGACCTGAGGTGGGGTGGGAGGAGAGTCCCAGAGGGTATGGAGGGCTGGTCCTTGTCTTAAACGATCTGTCTTTTCCCAACTTAGCTGAAATGTTATTTCTTCCTGGAGTTATTCTCTGACTCCCCAGTGTAAGGAGGCCCAATCGAGTCTTCCCAGTTTATCCTTTCTCTGCTTACAGTTAAACCGTCCATCTTTCCAGGTGGACAATAATTGACAGGAAGGGAACGAGGAGAACTGTGCTTGCCCTGGCCTCAGTCCTAACATCCTTTGCATTTATCAAAAGGACTACTCTCCTTTTAAAAACAAATAAGAATTTTAGAGAATAGCACTGAAACATGTATATTACCATATGTGAAATAGATCACCAGTCCAAGTTCGATGCATGAAACAGGGCAGTCAAAGCCGGTGCACTGGGACACCCCTGAGGGATGGGATAGGGAGGGAGATGGGAGAAAGGTTCAGGGTGGGACACATGTACACCTGTGGCTGATTCATGTCAATGTATGGCAAAAACTACTACAATATTGGAAAGTAATTAGCCTCCAATTAAAATTAATTGATTAATTAATTTTAAAAAATTAAGAGGAAATACTGTAAAATAAGTGAATAATCTGGGTGGTAGAATTAAATTTGATATAAATTTTGTAAAAAAAAATAGGAATTTTAGACAAATATTTCTTCTGTCACTAACAGGGCCTGACTGAATGAAGGTCAAATTCATAGGTGTCAGAAATAATGAAGGGCCTGAAAGGGCCTAAACACTAAATTTTATCCTCTTCAAAAACACCTAGAGTCTAAGGATCCTCGGGATCTGGTGATGGATGTTCAGTCACTATCTGGGGAAGAGATGCACAGACTTTTAATCAATGGGCACTAAGGAGGTATCGATACAATATTTGTCCTCTATGATTTAAGGCCAGAAACTTGGAGCCTCACTTAAAGCCAGGACATAAAAATAAATAAAGAATTGTTAAGGTAATAAATAAAAAGTTTTCATTATAAATGTTTTAATAAAAATTAATAAAAGGAAACAATCATGATGATGTATGGCAGAAACCAACACAATATTGTAAAGCAATTATACTTCAATTAAAAATCAATAAATTAAGATGTTAAAAAATGCTTAATAAAAATATACAAATAAGAAAAAAAAAAAAAACAGTGCTTCCCCTGGAGGATGAGTGGTAAAGAATCTGCCTGGCGATACAGGAGATGTGGGTTTGATCCATGGTCTTGGAAGCTCCCAGAAACCTGGGAGCAACTAAGCCTAACCACAACTATTGAGTCTGTGCTCTAGAGCCCCAGAGGCAGAGTTACTGAGCCCCACAACCGCAGAAGAGCCTGTGCCCCATAACAAGAGAAGCCACTGCGCTGAGAAGCCTGCCCACCGAAACTGGAGAGCAGTCCCAATTCGCCACAGCTAGAGAAAAGCCTGCGAAGCAAGGATGAACCAGCTTACCAAAAATAAATAATTTTAAAAAAATTTTTTAAAGAAAGAAAGCCAGACAATGTAAGCACCATGCAGTTAATAGGGATCAGAAGATCTCTCCTGGTCCTAGAGAAAGAGCAAAAAAGCTTCCATTTTTGACTCTCTGAACAGATTCTATTCTTCACCCTTTGGGTGAAGTCTTTTCCCAAACCCTTCACACAGTGGTTTATGGCACTGAAATCACACAACTGAAAAATGGAAAGATCACACACACACACACACATACACAGACACATGCATTCCCAGTTGAAGAATAATGAAAAGTCTACAGCATTGGCAGAAAAAAAGATTTAGAACCAATCACTAAGGGAATTCCCTGGCAGTTAGTCGGTGGTTAAGAGTCAGCATTTTCACTGTCAGGGTCAGGTTCGATCCCTGGTGGGGAAACTAACATCTCAAATGCTGCTTGGTGCAGCCAAAACATAAATAAACAAACACAAATAAAACCAATCTTGATGCTTCTACCAAAAACAACCCAAAAAACTAGCACATCTCAGACAATACATGCTAAATAATTGGTATATTAGATATCACTGGCCATGACAAAGAAAAAAATAGAAAATGTTATATAAAAAAATGAACCTTATTTTCACTTTATTTCTTAAATCAATGAACTCTAATTGAAAGTCCAGAAATAATCTTTCACATTTGCAATTGATCTTCAACAACACATCAAGATAGTTTAATGTGGGGACTTCCCTAGAGGTCCAATGGTTAAGACTCTGCAGTTCCAATGCAGAGGGTACGAGTTCTAACCCTGATCAGGGAACTAAGATCCCATAGGCCACGAGGTGTGGTCAAGAAAAAAAAAAGATAGTTCAACATGGCAAGAATAATATTATACTCTTTGCAACAAGTGGTTCTGAGACAAGCATATGTGTGTGTGTGATAGTTGCTCAGCCACATCACTCGCTCTTTGCGATCCCATAGACCATCGCCCACCAGGCTCTTCTGTCCATGGAATTCTCCAGGCATGAACACTGGAGTGAGTTGCCAATCCCTTCTCCACAAGACAAGTATATCTGCATGCAAACTAAATAAACTGGATACCTACTTCATACCGTATGCAAAAGTAAAGTCAAAATGAGTCATATGCTTAATTTTAAAAGTTGAATCTATATAATTCTTGGAAAAAATATACAAGTAAATCTTCAAGACCTTGGGTTAAGAAATGAGTTCTTATCTGTAACACTGAAAGGACAAATGACAAAAGAAAAGGTTTACAAATTGGACTTTATCAGAATTAAATTTATGCTTCAGTTTTCAGAGAAATGAAAACTGACAGAATGGGAGAAAAGTATTTGCAGGTCAGGTATCAGATAAAGAACTTGAATCTAGAACTTGTGGAGAATACTTGACACCTCAATAATAAAGTGACAACACAATTTAAACGTGAGCTAAAGCGATTGAATGGATACTTCCCCAAAGAATATGTACAAATGGCTAATAGACACATGAAAAAGTGTTCAACATCATTAGACATAAAGAAAATACCAATGACATACAATCTAGAAGCAGGAGATTAAGAAGAGGTGGCAAGAAAACACAGAACTATACAAAAAAGTTCTTAATGACCCAGATAACCACGACAGTGTGGTCACTGACCTAGAGCCAGACATCCTCGAGTGTGAAGTCAAGTGGGCCTTAGGAAGCATCGCTACGAACAAAGCTGGTGGAGGTGACGGCATTCCAGTTGAACTGTTTCAGATCCTAAAAGATGATGCCTTGAAAGTGCTGCATTCAATATGCCAGGAAATTTGGGAAGCTCAGCAGTAGCCACAGGACTGGAAAAGGTCAGTTTTCATTCCAATCCCAAAGAAAGGCAATGCCAAAGAATGTTCAAACTACCACACAGTTGCACTCATTTCACATGGAGCAAGGTAATGCTCAAAATTCTTCCAGCTAGGCTTTAACAGTACCTGAATTGAGCACTTCCAGAGGTACAAGCTAGATTTAGAAAAGGCAGAGGAGCCAGAGATCAAATTGCTGACCTCTGTTGTATCAGAGAAACAGAAAGAGAATTCCAAAAACCATCTACTTCTGCTTCATTGACTACCCTAAAGCCTTTAACTGCGTGGGTCACAAGAAACTGTGGGAAATTCTTAAAGAGATGGGAATACCAGACCACCTGACCTGTCTCCTGAGAAGTCTGTATGCAGGTCTAGAAGCAACAGTTAGAACTGGACATGTAACAACGGACTAGTTCAAAACTGGGAAAGGAGTATGTCAAGGCTGTATTTTGTCACCCTGCTTTTATAACTTCTATGCAGAGTTTTTGTTGTTCAGTCACTCAATCATGTCCAACTCTTTGTGACCCCGTGGACTGCAGTGCACCAGGCTTCCCTGTTCTTCACCATCTCCTAAAGCTTGCTCAAACTCACGTTCATTGAGTCAGTGATGCCATCCAACCACATCGCCCTCTCCTCCTGCCTTCAATCTTTCCCAACATCAGGGTCTTTTCCAATGAATCAGTCCTTTCATCATCAGGTGGCCCAAGTATTGAAGTTTCAGCTTCAGCATCAGTCCTTCCAATGAATATTCAGGGTTGATTTCCTTTAGGATTGACTGGTTTGATCTCCTTGCAGTCCAAGGGACTCTCAAGAGTCTTCTCCAACACCACAGTTCTAAAGCATCAGTTCCTTGCGACTCAGTCTTCTTTCTGGTCCAATTCTCACATCTATATATGACTACTGGAAAAACCATAGATTTGACTATACAGATGTTTGTGGGCAAAGTAATGTCTCTGCTTTTTAATACACTTTCTAGCTTTGTCATAGCTTTTCTTTCAAGGAACAAGCATCTTGGTGTCATAAGGGTGGTGTCATCTGCATATCTGAGGCTAGAGTACATCATGCAAAATGCCAGGCTGGATGAAGCTTAAGCTGGAATCAAGATTGCCAGGAAAAGTATCAATAACCTCAGATATGCAGATGACACTACCTTAATGGCAGAACATGAAGAGGAACTAAACAGCCTCTTGATGAAGGTGAAAAGAGGAGAGTGAAAAAGCTAGCTTAAACTTAACATTCAAAAAACGAAGATCATGGCATTAGGTCCCATCACTTCATGGCAAATAGATGGGGCAAAAACTGGAAACAGTGACAGACTTTATTTTCTTGGGCTCCAAAATCACTGTGGGTGATGACTGCAACCATGAAATTCAAAGATCCTTGCTCCTTGGAAGAAAAGCTATGACAAATCTATAAAAGTGTATTAAACAGCAGAGGCATTACTTTGCTAATGAAAGTCCATATAGTCAAAACTATGGTTTTTCCAGTAGTCATATACAGATGTGAGAGTTGGATCATAAAGAAGGCTGAGTGCTGAAGAATTGATGCTTTCGAACTGTGGTGCTGGAAAAGACTCCTGAGAGTCTCTCGGATAGTAAGGAGATCAAACCAGTCAATCCTAAAGGAAATCAACCCTGAATATTCATCTGTAGGACTGATGGTGAAGTTGAAGCTCCAACACTTTGGCCACCTGATGTGAAGAGCTGACTCATTGAAAAATACCCTGATGCTGGGAAAGATTGAGGGTAGGAGGAGAAGGGGGCAACAGAGGATGAGATTGAATACAGATTGGATGGCTTGGATGGCATCACCAATTCAATGGACATTAGTTTGAGAAAACTCCAGGAGATAGTGAAAGACAGGGAAGCCTGGCATGCTGCAATCCATGATGTCACAAAGAGTTGGAAATGACTGAGCAACTGAACAAAACAACAAATAGATTTAAAGTAAAATTTAATGATAGTGATACATCAAATAGAGAATATCAATAATTAGAAATTTTTTTCAAAAGGACCAAATGTAAATTCCTTAGTTGGAAAGCACAATAACAAAAACAAAAAACCTCACTAGAAGGCCCCAACAGCAGACTTGAGCTAACAATAGAATCAGTGAGCTTGGTGATAGATCAATAAAGATAATCCAATCTGAAAAACTGGAGGAGGAAATGACAACCCACTCCAGTGTTCTTGCCTGGAGAGGCCCCATGGAAAGAGGAGCCTGGTGGGCTACAGTCCATGGGGTCACAAAGAGTCGGACAGGACTGAGCGACTAAGCACAATTTTTAAAAAATAAAAGAATGAAGAAAATTCAGTGAGGCCTGGGCAATCCATGGGCCACTATCCCATTTAGCGACATGTACACATAGGTATATCAGCAGGAGAAGAAAGGGGCAGAAATGATAGTAAGATCAATTTGTTGAGTATTGCCACTATAACAATGTTAAGTCCCCTCATCCATGAAAATGGAATGTCTTTTTATGGATTTACATCTTCTTAATTTCTTTCTGCTCTGCACAATCAAACAGGTGGGTTTTTGATAGGCATGCAAACTATACTCAGCAACGCTCTTTTTAAAAACTAGAATAGGGAATTCCCTGATGGTCCAGTGGCTAAGAATCTGCTTTGCAACACAGGGTGTACCGGTTCAATCCCTAGTCAGGGAACTAAGATCCCAAATATCGATGGGGAACTAAACTTGAATGCCACAACTAAAGACCCAAAACAGCCAAATAAATAAGTAAAAAGAAAGAAAGAAAAAATATAGACTTAAAAAAAGAAAGAATGGACTTTGCAAAAAAAAAAAAAAATATATATATATATATACACACATATAAATATATAATTATTAATCATCTCTGTCCTTGAGAAAGTCTTGAATGAATAGAGTTCCTTCTACTGCAATAGCTGACTGTCCCAGAGGCACGCCATTTCATCAACAGACGAAGCAGAAAGGCTGTGTGTGGGTTTTGGTACTGTGTACCACCTCTGCTATTCTTCTAAAGCCAAGTGTTCATGTACTTAAACCATATTCTATTTAATTGTGTTTGATTTTAAAATATATATATATGAATTATAAAAAAAAAAAGAATAAAAGGAAGTTCCAAGGGTGTTTACACTGGGTCCCCTGGCCTGGACCATTATCCAGTCAGCAGGAGAGGTGGACAATGAGTTCTTCTCTTTTACAGATTGAATGTTCTTGATACTAATCAGAAAGTCCTAGACATCTCCCAGGGATTCATCTATATGCATATTACCCCCCCTGCATCAACCTCATGAATTTTCATGACTGGATTTTTCCTTCAAACTAAGAGAACCAGGGGACACCTCCTCCTCTTATTGCCACAAAGCCTGCCTCCTGCAGCTCCTGCTTATTCACTCTGCCCCTGAGTGCAAACCCTGGGTGGCCCCACGTGATGTGGAATGTTCTCCTCTCCCAGACTGTGGATCTTTGTGGCTCATACACTGCTGTCAACCTCATCTGTGCAGTGTTTGGTGTTGTATGTGTGGTCCATTCCTAATATTTAAGGTGGACTGAACAGAAGCTGATCAGAACAGCAAGGCTGTTTCCCTCATGATGCTACCAGTACTACTGAATTGCAAGGGGCAAGAAGGTCCACTTCTCTGGCAGCCTGCATACCTCCATCCTCCTCCTAATACTGGGAATCTGCTATGCCTCTCACTGTTTCTAGTCCCACATTCCACACTAAAAAAAAAAAAAAAAAAAACCTGCCTTATTTTTCCTTTTTATTTCTCCCTTACTCCCATTGTTTCTATTTCTCCCTACATCTGTTTCTATTGATCAGATCTGGTATAAATTTCTTGATGAGTCCAGGTTTTCACAAAAAAAACAAGAGTGTTTTTGTTGCTGTTTTTGTTTGGGGTGGTTTTTGGTCTGGTTGTTTGTTTTGTTTTTTGCCTCGGTGCTTGTGGGATCATAGTTCCCAGACCAGGGATTGAACTTCGGCCCAGGGCAGTGAAAGTGCAGAGTCTTAACCATTCCATCGCCAGGGAATTTCACAAGTTTGTCTTTTTTTTTTATTTAACAGTCAAAGATGCTAGGAAAGGTTTCCCAAGTGGCTCAGTGGTAAAGAACCTGCCAGTTAGTGCAGGAGACACGAGATTGATCCCTGATCTGGGATGATGCCACTTCTTTCTCCAGGGGAGCTTTCAGACCCAGGGACCGAATCTATGTCTCCTGCTATGGCAGTCTCCCTGGTGGCTCAGACAGTAAAGCGTCTGCCTACAACGCGGAAGACCCAGGTTCAATCCCTGGGTCAGGAAGATCCCCTGGAGAAGGAAATGGCAACCCACTCCAGTGTTCTTGCCTGGAGAATCCCGTGGATGGAGGAGCCTGGTGGGCTATACAGCCCATGGGGTCACAAAGAGTCGGACACGACTGAGCGACTTCACTTTCTTGCACTTTCATGGCAGGCAGATTCTTTAGCACTGAGCCACCAGGGAAGTTCTCTATTAACTATACCCTCAATAAAAAAAGAAAAGAAAAAATTGAGGGCTAAAAAAAATAATTTAAAAGCATAGATTTAAAAGCAAGTTTAATGATATTGATACATCAAACAGAGAAAACTAATAGTGAGTTAGAAATTGTTTTCAAAAGGACCAAATGGAAATTCTTAAGTTGGAAAGTATAATAACAAAATTTTAAAAAAACTCACTTGGGGCCCCAACAGCAGATTTGAGCTAGCAAAATAAAAAAAATCAGAGAACTTGATGATCGATCAATAGAGATTATCCAACCTGAAGAAAAGAAAAAGAATGAAGAAAATTCAGGGGAGCCTTGGCAATTCATGGGATACTATCAGGTTTAGCAACATACACACATGGGGATACCTGCAGGAGAGGGAAAGCAGCAAAAATAAAAACAGTAAGATCAACTTGGTGAGTATTTTCATCTTATCAATGTTAAGTCTCCTTATCCATGAACATGGAGTGTCTTTCTATCTATTTAGATCTTCTTAATTTCTTCCTGCAATATTCTGTACACATCAAACAGGTGGATTTTTGATCGGCAGGCAAACCATACTTCAGTAATTTTTTTTGAAAGTTACTCAGTTGTATCTGACTCTTTGCAACCCCATGGCCTTCCAGACTCCTCTGTCCATGGAATTCTCCAGGCCAGAAACCTAGAGTGGGTAGCCATTTCCTTCTCCAGGGAATCTTCCCAACCCAGGGATCTAACCCAGGTCTCCCACATTGCAGGCAGATTCTTTACCATCTGAGCCACCAGGAAGCCTATACTTCAATAAAGCTCTTTTTTAAAACAAGAATAGGAACCTATAAGCAAGATGAAAAGACAGCCTTCAGAATAGGAGAAAATACTAGCAAAAGAAGCAATGGACAAAGAATTAATCTCAAAAATATGCAAGCAACTGCTGCAGCTCAATTCAAGAAAAATAAATGACCCAATCAAAAAGTGGGCCAAAGAACTAAACAGACATTTCCTCAAAGAAGACATACAGATGGCTAACAAACACATGAAAAGATGCTCAACATCACTCATTATCAGAGAAATGCAAATCAAAACCACATTGAGATACCATCTCACACCAGTCAGGATGGCTGCTCTCCAAAATTTACAAGCAATAAATGCTGGAGAGGGTGTGGAGAAAAGGAAACCCTCTTACACTGTTGGTGGGAATGCAAACTAGTACAGCCACTATGGAGAACAGTGTGGAGATTCCTTAAAAAACTGGAAATAGAACTGCCATATGACCCAGCAGTCCCACTGCTGGGCATACACACCGAGGAAACCAGAATTGAAAGAGACACGTGCACCCCAATGTTCATCGCAGCACTGTTTATAATAGCCAGGACATGGAAGCAACCTAGATGTCCATCAGCAGATGAATGGATAAGAAACCTGTGGTACATACACACAACGGGATATTACTCAGCCATTAAAAAGAATACATTTGAATTAGTTCTAATGAGGTGGATGAAACTGGAGCCTATTATACAGAGTGAAGTAAGCCAGAAAGAAAAGCACTAATACAGTATATTAACACATATATATGGGCTTCCCTGCTGGCTCAGAGGTTAAAGTGTCTGCCTGGAATGCGGGAGACCCCGGTTCGATCCCTGAGTTGGGAAGATCCCCTGGAGAAGGAAATGGCAACCCACTCTAGTACTCTTGCTTGGAGAATCCCATGGAGGGAGGAGCCTGGTAGGCTACAGTCCATGGGGTTGCAAAGAGTCGGACACGACTGAGCGACTTCACATGGAATTTAGAAAGATGGTAACAATAACCCTGTATGCAAGACAGCAAAAGAGACACAGATGCATAGAACAGTCTTTTGGACTCTGTGGGAGAAGGCGAGGGCAGGATGATTTGGGAGAATGGCATTGAAACATGTAAATTATCATATGTGAAACGAATTGCCAGTCCAGGTTCGATGCATGATACAGGGTGCTCGGGGCTGGTGCAGTGGGATGACTCAGAGGGATGGGATGGGGAGGGATAGGGGAGGGGTCTCAGGATGGGGAACACATGTACACCTATGGCAGATTCATGTCAATGTATGGCAAAACCAATATAATATTTTAAAGTAAAAATAAATAAATAAATTAATTTAAAAAAATAAACTATTCCTCTTACTTCCTTCATCTTGTAAAGAAGAAAAAAAACAAGAATAGGAAATTTGCGGGTGATCCAGTGGCTTAGAATCTGCTTTGCAACTCAGGGGTTGTTCAGTAGCTAAGTCCTGTGTGACTCTTTACAATTTCATGGACTGCAGCACTCCAGGCTTCCCTGTCCTTCACTGTCTCCCGAGTTTGCTCAAACTCATGTCCATTGAGTCAGTGACGCCATCCAATTATCTCATCCTCTGTCGCCCTCTTCTCTTCCTGCCCTTAATCTTACCCGGCACCAGCGTCTTTTCCAATGAGTCCGCTCTTCCCAACAGGTGGCCAAATTATTGGAGCTTCAGCTTCAGTGTCAGGGTACTCGGATTCAATTCCTGGCTAAGGAACTAAGATCCCACATGTTGATGGGTAGCTAAGCCTGTGCACACAACTAAAAGACCTGGAGCAGCCAAATAAATAAAAAGAAAAAATATATATGCTTTAAAAAGTTACAAAACAAGAATATAAGAAAGTTCCTTGGGTGCTCACCCTGGGTTCCATGGTCTGGACTATTGATCAGTCAGCAGGAGGGATACACAATGAGTTCTTCTCTTTTACAGATTGAATGTTCCTGATACGAATCAGAAAGTCCCAGACATCTCCCAGGGATTCATCTACATGCATATTACCCGCCTGCATCAACTTCATGAGTTTTCATAACTGGATTTTTCCTTCAAACCAAGAGAACCAGGGGACACCTCCACCTCTGGTTACTACAACGCCTGTTTTGTAGTAATAATAAGCCCTGCTTATTCACTCTGCACCTAAGTGCAAACCCTGGGTGGCCCCACGTGATGTGCACTGTCCTCCTCCCCAGACTGTGAATATACGTGGCTCATACACTGCTGTCAACCTCATCTGTGCGTGTTGGGTGTTGTGTATTTGGTCCTTTTCTAATACTTACGGTAGGCTGGACAGAGGATGATCGGAACAGCATGGCTGTTTCCTTCTTGATCCTACCAGTACTATTGAACAGCAGGGGATAGAGTCAATGGTCCACTTCTCTGGCAGCCTGCATACCTCCATCCTCCTCCTAGGACTGGGAATCTGCTATGCCTCTCACTGATTCTGTTCCCACACCCCAACTTAAAAAAAAAAAAAAAAAGCCTTCTCTCTCCTTTTACTTTCTCCCCCACCCTCTTTGTCTCTAGACTCTCTCTCTCCATTTATTTCTCTCTCTCAGGTCTGGTATAAGTTTCTCATTGAGTCTAGGCTTTCATCTAAAACAAGAGTTTTTTGTTGTTTTATTCTGGGTGGGTTTTTCGTTGGTGGGTTTTATTTTGCTGCTGCTGCTGTTGTTTTGGCATGGTGCTTGCGGGATCGTAGTTCCCGGACCAGGGATTGAACTTGGGCCCTGGGCAGTGAAAGCGCAGAATCTTAACCATTCTATCACCAGGGAATTCCACAAGAAGTTATTTTTAACATCAAAGATGCTAGGAAGGGTTTCCCTGGTGGCTCATTGGTAAAGAATCCATCTATCAGTGCAGGAGGCCTGAGGTCAATCCCTGATCTGGTAAGATTCCCATGTGCCTTGGAGAAACGAAGCTTGTGTGGCACCAGTACCAAGTCTGTGTTAACACAGACTGTGCCCCACAGCAAGGGAAGCCACTCCAATGAGAAGCCTGAGCACTGGAAATAGAGCATAGCCCCTACTTGCCACAACTCACGAAAAGCCCTTGGAGCAGCGAAGACCCAGCACAGGCAAAAACAAAGAAATACATGAGAATCATTTAAAAAAAAAAAAAAAAGTAAAGACAGGGACTAATGGGAGGGAAACTCAAACTCAGAAAGGAGGGGATATGTGTGTATGTATGGCTGATTCATTTTTGTCCACAGTGGAAGCTAACACAGCTAAGCAGCTATGTTGCCGTTCTTGTTGCTGTTTAGTTGCTAAGTTGTGTCCAGCTCTTTTGTGACCCCCATGGACTGTCGCCCTCTAGGCTCCTCGGACCTTGGAATCTCCAAGGCAAGAATAAGGGTGTGAGTTGCCGTGTCCTTCTCCAGGAGATCTTCCCAACCCAGGAATGGAACCTATGTCTTGGCAGGTGGATTCTTTACCACTGAGCTACCAGGGAAGACCAAAAAAAGAAATAAAGTTTTATATCATAAATCCTATATGCTAAGGACAATTAAAACGATAGACAGGGACTTCTTTGGTGGTCCAGTGGTTAAGACTCCAGGCTTCCACTGCAGGGGGCTGGGGTTCCATCTCTGGTCTCAGAATTAACAAATCCCCATGACACAAAGCGAGATCAGAAGAAACAAAGAAACAACAACAAATGTAGGCATATAGAGAAACTGAGGGTTCAACTTGCATTGCAATCAAGTTGCCAAATCTGTCAGTGGAAAGATGAGGTTCTATGTTTGATTTCCAGATTTCAGCCATGCAGCTCTAGGAGAAAAGGGTCAAGAAACTCTCAAGTCGTTTAGGCAGTACTTGGGCTGAAAGTTTGAATTCCTGAGCTCACCTTCTTCTTTCACCATTTAGTATGGTGACATTAGGAGCAACCAACCAAGTCATTATGTTTCTTAGTTTCCCCCCCCCAAAATATCCAGAAGTATCATCTACAGAGTCACATGGCACTCTGCTTGCTTTAAGTGGTTGATTAGGCAAATCTAACAGATATTGTGCCTGACTCTAAAACAGTTCACACCACGGACTATCAGTGGTCTCTACAACTGGGAAGTCAGGAGTGTCTTTGTCTCTTTTTTTGGCCATACCCTGTGGCTGGCAGGATCTTAACTCCCTGAGTAGGGATTGAACCCATGTCCCCTGCAGTGGAAGCATGGAGCCTTAATTCAGGCAGGAGATCAATGAGTTCCAGGTTAGATATTTACAACTAGCCTCCTGTTTGCATCTCATGGGATATGAAGTGAGCTTCAGGCTGGATACTTAGAACTGCTAGCATTTTCCGAGACGAGAGAGGATGAGCTCCGGTTAAGGCACTTATTAACCTCCTTTTGCTCTCAGAAGTGGAAGTAACCATAGAAACAAGGTTAATAGCCAGTCTTTGTCTCTTGTAAACACCTTAAGGTAATGTTCATGGCAATTGTCAAGGTAATAATCAAGGCAAGGACAAAGAAGGGAAAAGCCCTGTTTGAATAAAGGATTAAGGGATCACCACACTCCCAACGCTCCACTGTTGGGAACAAGTGAGTCACTCTATGTGAGCAGAAAGGCTCCTTGTGGGTCAAACGTCAGGAGGTAACAGGAGGCCATAATGAGTCTTGCTCCTCCCAGAAGCCTTCACTTGAGATCCATCCTGGCTGAGGGGGTACATGAGCACCCAGGGGAGGGCCCCAGGGTAGGTTAGGTGTAGAAAAAGAAACCAGGTAATTGGCTAAAGATAAACACACACCCAGAAGAACTCACTTATGTAAGTGACCTTACAGTCTCTTTGCTGCGCTCCTCTTCTCTAAAAGGGACACCCACACTCTTTCTCTCTGGTTGTGTATCTCTGCCTTGCTTCTATCTTAGCTAAACTGTTTTTCCATGTGCTCTCCCACCTGTTGTTGTACTATGTCTCTAACACTAAACTTTGTACTTGCATTCAAAATTTTTGCCTCCGTGACAAATGCATTTTTCACTGGGAGCAAAGATCCAGGGAAAAATTGCTTCTGGAGTCTAGCCTTTGCTGTCAGATGGCTAGGATTCCTGGTTCTCATCCAGGCTACCCAGGTTCAATTCCTGGACAGGGAATTAAGATCTTGCTTCCTGCTATCGCTCACTGCTGCTTCATTGAATTCATAACCACTGGACCTAGGTCTCCTTTTCAAAGCATTTCAAACCACTGAGGCTTGGAGACATTAAACTGCCAGCCAATGTCCTGTATTTTCCATCTGAGAGATAAACTTGAACTTCATGCTCTCAGGCTGGGGAATGATCAAACCCCGTCCAGGTGAGCTTGATTCTTATCAGGTTGAAGGGATGTTGAGGTCACCGATTATAAAAGGAGCAGATGGATGCTGGTCAGCCACAGGAGAGCAACCTACCATGGCACTGCATTTGGGGTTCTTTCTGATTTGGGCTGGTGCGTCTGTGTTTCTACAGCTGGTCCCTGTGAATGGAGGTGAGAGAGGGGAGATGGGCTAGAATTGGTGAGAGAGATCCTGCCCCAGACATGGACTGATGTGTAAAAGTCATGGTAATAATAATAGTGGTTACAAATGTGTCTCCCATTTCTTGAGTATGTCCCAAGGGCAAGACGCTATGAAGGGTTTCACATTTGATTCATTTTCCACCAACTCTGACACTGAAACCCAGGTGAGGTTGGCAGTAAAGCCAAAGGCCTTTTTGGGAGCTGCCTTATTCCTAGATCTCCATTGCACTGTCCCAGATACTTTACCATCTGAGCCATCAGGGAAGCCAACCTACTCCCAGTGTTGGTTATCTTGTTCAAATGAAGAGTTTTCCTATCCTTGTAGAGTTTACTGTTTGAAATATTGGGTTGGCCGAAA
This sequence comes from Dama dama, assembly GCF_033118175.1. Lineage (NCBI taxonomy): Eukaryota > Metazoa > Chordata > Mammalia > Artiodactyla > Cervidae > Dama > Dama dama. Next base: position 57,150,769 of record NC_083684.1, read on the forward strand.
AGTCCATGCAGATTTTTTTTCCATGATGTTGTGGGAAACAAGAAGGACAGTGTGGTCTCCAGGCAGGTCCTATGACTTGTCTGCTACAACAGTGTCTCTGCTTTGTAGCTGAATCCACGTGGGTCCACAGGCAAGCAGTGAGAACGTGTCAGAGTCTCCCTCACCTGTTGTGTTAGCCTTCTAGGCAGCAAGTTTACCTGTTCAGGGTAAACAAGGACTTCAAAATATAAAAGAAGATAAAAGTCAGAGATGCAGGGCAGGTCCCACTACAGATGATATTCTGGTTGTGGCCCTGCTTTTTTCTTTTTTGGTTGTTGTTATTTTTCTGTTATCACGTTTTTGGTTTTTTATTTTTAATCGAAGGCTCATTGCTTTACAGTGCTTTGTTGGTTTCTGTCATACAGCGTCTCCAGTCAGCCATAGGTGCATATATATATATATATATATAGATAGATAGATATATATATAGATATGTGTGTGTGTGTGTGTGTGTGTTGAGTCGCTCAGTCATGTCCAGCTCTTTGTGACCCCATGGACAGTAGCCCACCAGGCTCCTCTGTCCACGGGGATTCTCCAGGCAAGAATACTGGAGTGGGTTACCTGGCCCTCCTCCAGGGGATCTTCCCAACCCAGGAATTGATCCCAGGTCTCCCGCACTGCAGGCAGATTATTTACCATCTGAGCTAGGAGGGAAGCCCATATATATATGTATGTGTGTGTGTGTGTGTGTGTACATATATACATATATATTTATATGTGCACATGGGCATCTCATGGGGTTAGTGGTAAAGGAATCTGATTGCCTATGCAGGAGGTGCAGGAGACACTGGTTTGATCCCTGGGTTGAGAAGATCCCCTGGAAGAGGAGATGGCAGCCCACTTCAGTATTCTTGCCTGGAGAATCCCATGGGCTTAGGAGTCTGGTGGGCTACAGTCCATGGGATTGCAAAGAGTTGGATGTGACTGAGCACGCACACACACTTACATATGCAAATGTGTGTGTGTGTATATATGTGTGTGTGTATATATATATATATATATATATCCCCTCCCTCTTGAACTTCCCTCCCACCCCCCCCCCCACATCCTATCCCTCTAGGTTGATAGCAGCGGACTGGGCAGGGCTCCCTGTGTTATATAGCAGCTCCCCACTGGCTATCTATTCTACACACAGTGGTGGGTATATGTTCACACTACTCTCTGAATTTGTCCCACCAAACCCTGACCCTGCTTCATTCCTGCTCCTCCTCCATCGGTCTCCTTTTCTCCTCCTTTTCTGCCAGATGAGAACAACGGTGTTTCTACTGAACATACCGGAGACAAGTCTTCTGCTGAATCAGCTAAAGGTAGTGTTCCTGGTGCAAGACAGTCAACAAGGGAGGAGAATGACAACATAAGAACAGTCCAGTACAACAAACTAATGTGCGCTGCAGGGCAACTGTGATGGGGATCCTCCAAGACATGTCACAAGCACGGGCCAATGTTACCCTCTCTGTCACACACATACGCCCAGGGGTTATCCAAACCAGCATCGGGGGCGAACATTCTGTAGATGATGGGACTGGACTCTGAACACAGGGTCCAGGCTTCAGAGCTGGTGTCAGATGCTAAAGTAGAAACTCCCCCAAATTCACATCAGTACACAAAACCTCCCAATTTATATCTTTTTAACATGTCGACTAGTCACTCTTTACAGCTTCCCAGGTGGTGCTAGTGGTAAAGAACCTGCCTTCCAGGTCAGGAGACTTAAGAGACACAGGTTTGATCCTTGGGTGGGGAAGATCCCCTGGAGAAGGAAATGGCAACCCACTCCAGTATTCTTGCCTGGGAAATCCCATGGACAGAAGAGCCTGGCTGGTTACAGTCCACAGGGTCTCAAAGAGTCGGACACAACTGAAGCAACTTAGTAGTCACTCTTTATATCACTTTCTCTTTATCTATAGACAGACGTGACTGAGCAACTAAGTGCAGAACAGCACATAGACAGGCTTATATTTCTAAATAAAATTTTCTTCACTGGCAAAAAATAAATAAATAAAGCAGAAACTTCCCAAAGTTGAGAAGCCTTCCTCGTCCCCAAGAGAGGGACCACACCACACTGACCTTGACATCCCCGATGCTTAGCAGGGGCTCTGTACCCAGCAGGCTTGGGGGTGATGGGCAGGAGTGAAAGGAGATTTTGCCAGAGTTACCACAGACATCAGGAAACCCTAAGTGCCAAAGAAGCGAACAATGTCTTCCTTCCTTCAGATGAAAAATGTGTTTTCCCATTCATCTATGGAAACAAAAAGCATTTCGACTGCACATTCCAGGGTTCCATATTCCCGTGGTGTTCCCTCGATGCAGACTACAAAGGAAGATGGAAATACTGCACTAATAAAGGTAAGCATGCAGCCTGTCCTCAGACGAGAAGCACCTGGCTTCCCAGATGAAGGGGAAAGTCCATAACTGTCTCCTGGAGGGAAGCCTTGGACACGAGGATGAGCAAGCTCTGGGAGTTGGTGATGGACAGGGAAGCCTGGCAGGAGGCAGTCCATGGGGTTGCAAAGAGTTGGACACAACTGAGTGACTGAACTGAACTGAACTGAGAGGGTAGTCTCAGGCGTCTCCTGACCCAGCCCCATGTGTTCCATTCATGTCCCTTTCTCTCTCTGTCTCTCTCTGTCTCTCTCTCTCTCTCTCTCTCTCTCGGCTGCTCTGGGTCTTGTTGCTGTGCCCAGTTCTTCTCTAGTTGCAGTGAGTGGGGTCCACTCTCCATTGGTGTGTGGGCTTCTCACTGCGGTGGCTTCTCTTGTTGGGGAGCACAGGTTTCTAGGAGCACAAGCTTCAGTAGTTGCAGGGTGTCAGCTCAGTAGTTGAGGTGCCTGGGCTTAACAGCTCCTCCACCTGCTGGATCTTTCAGACCAGGGTTTGAACCCATGTCCCTTGCATTGCAAGGCATTCTCTACCATGGACCACCAGGGAAGCCCCCTTTTCTCTTGACATAATTAAAAATAACCCTCCCGCAATTAATGTTTCACCCATTTCTTCTATTTTTCAGACTATGCCAAGTGTGTCTTTCCCTTTATCTTTGGAGGCAAGAAATATGAGACTTGCACAAAAGTTGGAAGTCTTTTGGGGTCTTGGTGCTCACTCTCTCCAAACTATGACCAGGATAGAGCTTGGAAGTATTGCCAGTCATAAAAAGAGGTAAGAGTGTCCAGGGAGGGTGGGAAGAGACAGGGGTGAGCAGGGAAGAGACACAGCTGGATAAAGAAAGAGGTGGAGTCAGATGCCCAGTGAGGAGAGAGGAGGCAGGTGGAGGGAGGGGATGAGGGAGAAAGATGCAGAAGGAAGAAGTGAGGAGCAGAGGTTCACGCGGAGAAACATGCAGAGAGGATGAAGAGGAGAAAGGGGACAAAAGATGGAAACAGAGGAAGAGACAAAGGCAAAATGCAAACATTGGAGAGAGGAGAGTCCCAGAAGGAAGGAGAAAGAGAGTTTTCAGGATGACAAATGGAAGGAGGAGGATCTGGAGAGGATCAGTGCCAAGACAAGGTGGAAGAGAAGGTGAGAGAGGGGCAGAGACAGGACAAGAGTCTTAGGAGCACGGTGCAAGATAGCAGAATCGAGACAGGAAGAACAGAGAGCAAAGGAGAAAGAGACCTTTGCCCTCCGTGGGACTGACTGAGAAGCAAAATAGACTCGTTAACATTGACCCCAAAACTATGCTCAGTTACCGTCCAGGGCATCCACCCATGGCCATGGATGCAGTCAAGCCTTTGAAACCTCAGTGAAGAAAATCAAGAACTGTCAAGCATGAAGGTGATGCTCTGAAAGACAGGTGAAATCCTTTCCCAGCATCTCCACCTTGTTCCCCCTGTGCGTGGTTCCAATCAATAAACACTTTCTCTGCAGGTGTGGTCTTTGTTTTCTCCTCCACAAAGAAACCTGTGGATCTATTGGGAGGGTCTCAACGTGCTCAGGTTAACCAGGCAGGATCTTCTTGTTTTCCTTTCCCTTCCTTGGAGTCCCGGTGGAAAATCAGTACACATCACAATTGTCCCTCCTGGGGGCTTGATTGACAGGTGAAGACCTGGTGGTAAGATTTGAGGTGGGGGGAGGAGGGTCCCAGAAGGTATGGAGGACTGCTCCTTATCATAACAGATTTATCTTTTCCCAACTTAGCTGAAATGGTATTCCTTCCTGGACCTGTTCTCTGACGCCGTAGGATAAGCAGTCTGGATTATGTCTTTCCAGTTCATTCTTTCTTTCCTTAAAATTAAACTGCCCATCTTCCACGGGGGGGCTGTAATTTGGAGAAGGGTCAGGATGGACTGTGTTTTCCCTGACCTCAGTACTAGCACAGAATCTGACATGTCCTTGGTATTTATCAACAGGACCACTCTCCTATTTAAAACAAACAGGAATTTTAGACAGACATTTCCATCACTAACTGGGCCTGATTGAAAGAAAGTTAAATTTATGCATGTTAGAAATAATGAAGGGCCTGAAAGGTCCTGATCACTAAATTTTATCCTGGTTAAAAACACCCAGTGCCTATCTAAGGAATCCATGAGACCTAGTGATGGACTTCCGTTCACCATTCAGGGAAGAGGTACACAGACATTTAATCACTGTGCAGGAAGGCTGTGTTGATAGAATATCTGTCCTCTGTGATTTCAGTCCAGAGACGCAGAGCCTCACTTGAAACCAGGACATAAAATAAATAATGTTTTAAACTTAAAACATAAAAAGTATTTTAATGAAAAAGACTTCAATTAAAAACAAATAAAAGGAAATCAGGGGCTTCTCTGGTGGCTAAGTGATAAAGAACCTGCCTGCCAATACAGGAGACACTGGTTGCATCTCTGGTGTAGGAAGATCCCACACCCTACAGAGCAACGAAGCCTGTGTGTCGCAAATATTGAGCCTGAGTTCTAGAGTCCCAGAGCTGCACCTACTGAGCCCACACACAACTGCTACTGAAGCCCGGGGGCCCTAGAGCCTGTGCTCCGCAACAAGAGAAACCACAGCAATGAGAAAGAAGCCTGGGCACCGCAACTGGAGAGTAGCTCCTGCTCGCCACCGCTAGAGAAAAGTCGACACAGCAACAAAGACCCAGCACCGCCAAAATCAACCAATAAAGATTAAAAATTTAGAAAAGGAAACTGGGGCATTGTAAGAGCAATGCAGTTAATGGGAATCAGAGGATCCTCCCTCCTGGTCCCAGAGAAACAGCAAAGAAGCTTCCTTTTTTGCCTCTCCGAGTAGATTACAAGGAAATATTGCCCTTGGGCAACATCCATTCTCATGCCCTTCACACATTTGTTCATGGCACTGAATTTACACAAGTGAAAAAGGGCCCAAATTATACACATAGCATATGCGTATACACATAGTACACATAGCATATACACAAACTTGCACGTATACACACATGCATTCCTAGCTGAGGAGTGATGAAAAGTCTACAGCATTGGCAGAAAAAAAGATTTAAAACCAATCTATAAGGGAATTTCCTGCCAATCCAGTGGTTAGGACTACGTGTTTTCACTGCCAGGGCCAGGGTCGATCCCTGGTGGGGAAGCCAAGATGTTACATGCCGTGTGGTGCAGCCAAGACATAAACAAAAAAAATAAAAATAAAACCCGTCTTGACGCTTCTGCCAAAAACAAACCAAAAATTCAGCACATCTCAGATGTGTCTGATATATGAGGTCTCACCAGCTAAGACAAAGGACAAGTAGAGACTAAGTTATAGAAAAAAATGAACCTTATTGTTATTCTTTATTTTTTAGATCAAGGAACTCTATCTAATTGAAAGTCCAGAATTAATCCTTCACATTTGCCATTGATCTTCAATAACATATCAAGATAGGTCAATGTGGGACTTCCCTGGCATTCCAGTGGTTAAGACGCCACACTTCTAATGCAGGGGGTGGGAGTCCAAACCCTGGTCAAGGAACTAAGATCCCACATGCTGCCAGCCACGGCCAAGAAAAAGAAGGTAGTACAACGTGGCAGGAATAATATTATAATCTTTGCAACAAGTGGTGCTGAGACAAGCATATTTGTATGCGAAATAAGTAAGCTGGGTACCTTCTTCATACCATGCACAAAAGTTAAGCCAAAATGAGCCATAGACTTAATTTTTAAAGGTGAAACTATAAAATTCTTAGAAAATATAAGATTGAATCTTTAAGACCTTTGGTTAAGAAATGAGTTCTTACATATAACACTAAAAGGACGAACAACAAAAGAAAATGTTTATAAATTGGGCTTTATAAAATTAAACTGTTTATGCTTTAATTTTCTCCTATGCAGAATAGGAGAAAAGTGTTTGCAGGTCAGGTGTCAGATAAGGAATTTGTACTAGAACATGTAGAGAACACTTACACCTCAATAATAAAGTGAAAAATAACCCAATTTAAAATTGAGCTAAGACACTGATGCTCCCCTGGTGGCTCAGATGGTAAAGAACCCGCCTGCAATGCAGGAGACCTGGGTTCGATCCCTGGGTCGGGAAGATCCCCTGGAGAAGGGCCTGGCAACCCACTCCAGCATTCTTGCCTGGAGAATCCCATGGACTTGTGTGCTACAGTCCATGGGGTCCCAAAGAGTAGGACATGAGTGGGTGACTAACTCTTTCTTTCTTTTCCTTCTAAGAGATTGACTAGATACTTCACCAAAGAATATGTTCAAATGGCCAATAGGCACGTGAAAAATGTTCAGTGTCAGTAGACATATCGAAAACCTCAATGATATACCTCTTCATTCCAACAGGATGGCCAACAATGGATACTTGCAGCCCAGTGTTCACAGCAGCATTACTTATAGTTGCCAAGATACAGAAGCAACTTAAATGTCCATCAGGTGAATGGATAAAAAAGATGTGGGCTGTATATACAATAGAATACTGCTCAGACATTTTTTTTTTTTTCTCGGTGGTGTCCGATTCTTTGCAACGCTCAGACATTTTTATGAAATGTAATTTGCAACAACATGCTTGGACTTGGAGGGTATTACGGTAAGTTCCTTGGGTGTTTGCACTGGGTCACATGGTCTGGACTGTTATCCAGTCAACAGGAGAGGTGGACAATGAGTTCTTCTCTTTTACAGATTGAATGTTCTTGATACTAATCAGAAAGTCCCAAACATCTCCCAGGGATTCATCTATATGCATATTACCCCCCTGCATCAACCTCATGAATTTTCAAGACTGGATTTTTCCATCAAACTAAAAGAACCAGGGGACACCTCCTCCTCTTATTACTACAGATCTTGCCTCCTGCTTATTCACTCTGCGCCTAAGTGCAAACCCTGGGTGGCCCACGTGATACGCAATGTCCTCCTCCCCCAGACTGTGAATGTATGTGGCTCATACACTGCTATCAGTCTCATCTGTGCAGTGTTGAGTGTTGTGTATTTGAAAGTGTTAGTCGCGTTCAACTCTTTGTGACCCCATGGACTGTAGTCGGCCAGGCTCCTCTGTCCATGGGATTTCCCCGGCAATGAAGGGGGTAGCCATTCCCTTCTCCAGGGCATCTTCCCGACCCAGGGATCGAACCTGGGTCTCCCACATTGCAGGCAGATTCTTTACCTTTGAGTCAACAGGAAAGCCCTAGGTTTGTCCCTTTTAGAAAGGTAGCTGCATGGAGGCTGGACAGGAGACAAGGAGGTAAGCTGGGAAGAAACTGCAGTAGTTCAAGCAAGTGATCATGAAAGCCTAGAACAGTGGCTTTCAAACTGTGGGTCACAGCCCACAAGTGGATCTTAAAATGATTTTTATCAGTCACACTTGCACTGGGAAAAAACAGGCTCAAATGGAAAAGAAAATATTAAAGAGTCTTTTGAAATAGGAGGTGGGGTGTGGTGGGGTGGGGTGGTGGGGGAAGCAGCGATCAGAACACAGATCTCCGCTATCTGGAAGACAAGCAGCCAAATTGCTCCAGGAACACAGGCAAGGCAGCCTGTCGCGTGTGTGGGGGTAGTGGATGAGTAGCTGCTACTGTGCAATTGACTGAAATGAACCACAATTTACATCAAGCCTTCCCCTGGAAGTGAAGCCTGTCGACAGACGCTGGTGCGGTGAGAGCATGCGCAGTCGTGTCCGCCTCTTAGCGACTCCATAGACTGTATCCCGCCAAGCTCCTCTGTCCACCGGATTCTCCAGGAGAGAATACTGGAGTGCGTTGCCATGTCCTCCTCCAGGGGATCTTCCCAACCCAGGGATTGAAGCCGCGTCTCCTGCATTGGCCAGCGGATTCTTTACCACTGAGCCACCTGGGAAGCCCTCCAAAATAGTTATATCCGACAGATACTGCCGGTGCAGTTGTTGTCTAGGTTGGAGAGACAGACTCCTGGTGCTTCTCACTCTGTCGCCTTCCCACTGTCTGCCAGAGTTATTTAAGTGGCCTAGACCAGCAGTTCTAAATGCTAAGTAAAAGGAAATTCACGGGGCAAAGGGGCATGTTAAACAACAGCACAGGATATGATCAGCAAAACCCAGGCTGCAGAAACTCTAAATGATAGTGACCTGGCTTTGTCAAAAATTAATTTTAGTTTGGGACTTCCCTGGTGGTCCAGTGGTTAAGACTCCAAGCTCCCAATGCAGGGGGCCCAGGTTCAACCCCTGGTCAGGGAACTAGAACCCATATGCCACAACTAAGAGTTTGTGTGCCACAACTAAAGGTCCAGCTAAGAGCTGGCATAGCCACAGCAATAAATATTAATAAATTTTTAAAAATAATTTTAATGGGATAAAAGGAGAGAGAGAAAGGAAGCTATAGCTCCAAAAGAAACTTAAACACACAAAATCAAGTGCAGTATGTAAAACTCACTTGGCTCCTGACTTGGAAAACCAGGAAAAATACTTTTATGAGACAGGTAAGGAAATCCATTCCTTGATTGGCTATTTAACCTGCAGGAGGTATTTTAAATTCTCTTAGACAATGCATTTGAAACTATGCATTTCAACATGACTTAATGGTTTCTTCCAAGAAAATCTTACCCAGAAGGATGTCTGTAAAATAATACATAACTCATTATTTACCCCCAGGAAATTCATACAAACCAGTTTATCTAAGAAAACAGTTTATTCACCTGGGCAAACAGGTCCTTTTTCAGGATAACAGATCGCTCATGTAGGCAATGAGTTCACTTATTACACAAAAGTTTGCTTATCAAGGCTTGTTGCAAGATTGTCGTTTCCTTGTGTTCACCAACCCTAAATTATTGTGCCATAATCTTGGCTTAATCTTAGCTACTTCCTCGCTTAGAAAAACTCATCCCAAATAGCCTTACTTAATTTTCCCTTTTGTGGTGCTACTGAGACTCTGGTGGTGTTTGTGAGAACCAACTGTTGATATTGTATAATCACATTGTGTACAATAATATTAATAATATAATAATATTTTATATTATAATAAATATTTAATAATTTCTGGTGGCATGTTTATTTTAAAAGGGAGGGGAGCTTAACATATCTGGACAAACCTGCTTTCTTGAGTAATCATAACTTACAGGGGTTCTCCCATATTTTTTCTATTTACAATCCCCAAGTGGGATTCACGGTTTAATCAACTACTTTGTCCCTTTGTTGTTGCTGTCCAGTCGAAAAGTTGGGTCCGACTCTTTGCAACCCCATCAGTCTCCTGTGGCCCATCACTTTCCTCAATCCATGGGATTTCCCAGGCAAGAATACTGGAGTGGGTTACCATTTCCTACTCCAGGGAGAATGGAGTATTATTCAATCATAAAAAAAGAATGAAATAATGCCATTTTTAACAACATGGATGGACCTAGAGATTATCATACTAAGTGAAGCAAGTCAGAAAGAGAAAGACAAATATCATAGGATATCACTTATATGCGGAATCTAAAATATGACACAAATTAACACAGCTATAAAACAGAAACAGACCCACAGAGAGAGCAGACTTGTGGCTGCCAAGGGGAAAGGCAGGGTGGGATGGAGTAACAGTCTGGGGTTAGAAGATGCGAATGATCATATATAGAATGAATAGGCAACAAGGTCCTACTGTATAGCACGGGTGACTATATTCAATATCCTGTGATAAACCAGAATAGAAAAGAATATGAAAAACAGTGTATATGTGTAACTGAATCATTTGGTCTACAGCAGAAATTAAGACAATGTTATAAATGAGCCATACTTCAATTTAAAAAGAACAAACAAAGGCAGGGAGCTTATATTTTTGAAGAAATAAATATAATAAAGGATTTACAAATTTAATGAAATGAAGTCTGACATTTGTTTCAGTGTAACATGGGATAGAGACGGGTAGAGGCATATAAGAAATAAAATTAACCATAAGGTGACAATTGTGGAAGTGAAAGCCTCAGTGCTTTCACAGCCTGGGTCCAGGTTGGGGAGTTTCCTACACTATTTTTGTCTACTTATGTATATGTTTGAAATCATCCAAAATAAAAGTTTTTCTAAGTGTGCTACTCAGACCACACCACCGGAGTTATGCTTGACCTTCCTCTCTTCCTCGCCTAACCTATACCCAGTAGATTAGCATATCTAACCATCAGACTTCCGCTAGAATCTGACCATTTCTCATGACCTTCACTGCTACTTCCTTGATCCAATTCACCACCCTTTCGCTCCTTGATTATTGTAGCGATCTCTATGTTGCAACCTTACCCCTTCCCCAATCCCATTCTATTTTCAACACAGCAGCCAGAGAGACCCTTTTAAAAAATAAGTCTAATCTTTTTGAGCATGGATTATACATCTGATTATGCAGCAGGAGGGCTCCTACAGAGGTCGTGGAAGGCTCTTTTGAGTTAGGTCTAGAACTGAGCCTTCAAGTATGTATAAGAATTATATAACCAGGCCTGAAGCCGTAAGCGTCCCAGTGATTTTAGCAGGATGAGCTCAATCGGCACCGGGTATGATCTGTCAGCTTCTACATTCTCTCCGGATGGAAGAGTTTTTCAAGTTGAATATGCTATGAAGGCTGTGGAAAATAGTAGTACAGCTATTGGAATCAGATGTAAAGACGGCGTTGTCTTTGGGGTAGAAAAATTAGTCCTATCTAAACTTTATGAAGAAGGTTCCAACAAATGACTTTTTAATGTTGATCGACACGTTGGAATGGCAGTAGCAGGTTTGTTGGCAGATGCTCGTTCTTTAGCAGACATTGCAAGAGAAGAGGCTTCCAACTTTAGATCTAACTTTGGATATAACATTCCACTAAAACATCTTGCAGACAGAGTGGCCATGTATGTACACGCGTATACACTCTACAGTGCTGTTAGACCTTTTGGCTGCAGTTTCATGTTAGGGTCTTACAGTGTGAATGACGGTGCACAACTCTACATGATTGACCCATCGGGTGTTTCATATGGTTATTGGGGCTGTGCCATTGGCAAAGCCAGGCAGGCTGCAAAGACAGAAATTGAAAAGCTTCAGATGAAAGAAATGACCTGCCGTGATGTTGTTAAAGAAGTTGCAAAAATAATTTATATAGTCCACGATGAAGTTAAGGATAAAGCTTTTGAACTAGAGCTCAGCTGGGTTGGTGAAATAACTAATGGAAGACATGAAATAGTTCCTAAAGATATAAGGGAAGAGGCAGAGAAATATGCCAAGGAATCTTTGAAGGAAGAAGATGAATCAGATGATGATAACATGTAACATTTACTTGTATATTAAATTTCTAATACAGTCCCATGTAACTATTTAGCCCTTTGGATTATTACATACCAATTTTCATTAAATTTTTGTCTTATAACGAAAAAAAAAAAAAGAATTATATAACCAGAGAGGATGCTTCAGATGGGAAACAGCATGAGCAAAGGTACTGATAAAAAAAAAATACATTGTATATTTGGCTGTAGCCTTTTGCATATCAAGTTTAAAATTTGTTAAATCATCCTTCACCTTTTGCTTCTATAACCAAGGAGGACACTATGGGGCCTTGAGGGGGAGCAGGCCCTTTCCCCGTGTCCTCTGCTTTAGCTGCTCTCGGAAGTACCTAGATAATAGTATCTGGTGCACATTTCCTGAGTTGTTTTACAGAAATAAAAACCCCACCAAATGGAACGTGTTGATTACCTGATGACACTGACCCCAGGTCTATTGGAGTCTGAGGATTGATACCGTTAATCCCTGTGACACGACCCTGTTCGCTCACCATCAGTCAATCAGAGAATTGTGCACAAGCTGATTGTATACCCTGGGACACCCCCTCACCTGGCCACTAAAAATGCTTTGCTGAAAGGCCTCCAGGGAGTTTGGGTTTGGGGGGAGGGGCACAAGCCACCCATCTCCTTGTCTGGCCCTGCAATAAATCTTTCTCCAATCTCTGAAAAATAAATAAATAATAAGTTTAGGGGACTTCCCTGGTGGCACAGTGAATAAGAATCCACCTGCCAACGCAGGGGACCCAGGTTCGATCCCTGGTCAGGGAAGATCCCACATGCTGTGGGGCAACTAAGCCCGGGAGTCACAATTACTCTAGAGCCTGTACTTCCCAACAGGAGAAGCCACTGCAATTAGAATCACAAGCCCTGAGGCAAAGAGTAGCCCCTGCTCGCTGCAACTGGAAAAAGTCCATATGCGCAGCAATGAAGACCCAGTGCAGCCAAAAATAAACAAATAAATAAAATAAGCCTAAGGAATTCCCCGGTGGTCCAGTGGTTAGGACTCAGCGCTTTCACTGCCTGGGTCCAGGTTGGGGAACTAAGATCCTGCAAGACAAGAAGTGCAGCCAAAGAAAAAAAAGTCTAAACAGAGTCAAGGTCCAAGTTCTTACAGCAGCCTGCAAGGTCCCACACTCTTTGCACTACATTTTTCTCTCTCTGCCCTCCTCTCCTAAGTCAGGTCCTTGGGGTCCCTCTCTTCCAGCCTCACCAGCCTGCCTCCTGTTCTAAGGCACCAGGAACACTCCCATCTCATGACTTTTGCACTTGCTGTTCCTTCTGTTCCATGCCTCCACTTCCTTCACGTCTTCACACAAAGGTCCCCTTCTCAAGCAGACCTTCTCTGACCCCCCTAGTTAGAACTGCAGGGACTTCCCTGGTGGTCCAGTGGCTAAGACTCTGCACGCTCCCATTGCAAGAGGCCCGAGTTTGATCCCTGTTTGGGGATCTAGATCCCACATGCCACAACTAAGATTAAGTGCAGCCAAAAAAAAAAAAAGAGTCTGCCTTTCCATGCAGGGCACATGGGTTTGATCCCCAGTCAAGGAACTAAGATCCCACATGCCGCGGAGCAAATAAGCCTGAGCGCTACGATTATTACGGAGCAAAAAAAGCAACCGAGACCTGACTCAGTCAAATAAATAAACATAAAAAATAAAATAAAATTGCAACCATCTTCCCCAACCCAGGCACTCCTGCTTCCCCCACCTGTTTTCTCTCCTTCGTACCCATAGCCATTACATGTCATACTTGCTTACAGTATTTAGCATCCCCCTCCTGGGATGTCTGTCTATTCCATCCCTGCTGTAGCCCCAGTGACTGGAAGAGTGCCTGGAACAGAATAGGTGCTCGGGAAATATTTATTTATCCAATGACGTTGGTCACCATCATACTTCCATAAGGTGTCCTCGGCCACTTCACAGTTCCTCCAGCGTTCAAATTTAGGTGCTAAATCCAGATGGGACACTTAGGAAAGAAAGTCTTGATTTAAAAAAATTATCCAAAGGGAAGAGAGGCAGGGTCTTCACACTGCAGTCTACAGGTTTGCACCTAAATGAGGAGCCCTGGAGCAGAACTCTGTGAATTCACCCGGTAGGGTGGTGCCCCCTAGCGGTGGACCCAGGTCTTTAAACAGTGGCATTGCCCATAAAGATTCAAACTAGCAAAGAATGTTCAAACTGCTGAACAACTGTGCTCATTTTGCATGCCAGTAAGGTTATGCTCAAAATCCTTCAAGATAGGCTTCAGCAGTACCCCCAAGAACTTTGAGATGTACCAGCTGGGTTTAGAAAAGGCAGAGGAACCAGAGATCAAATTGCCAACATTCCTTGGATCATAGAGAGAAATTCCAGAAGAACATCTACTTCTGTTTCATTGACTACACTAAAGCTTTTGATTGCATGGATCACAACAAACTGTGGGAAATTCTTAAATAGATGGGAATACCAGACCACCTTACCTGTCTCCTGAGAAACCTGTATGCAGGTCAAAAAGCAACAGTTAGAACCAGACATGGAACAACAGACTGGTTCAAAATTGGGAAATGAGTAAGACAAGGCTATATACTGTTACTCTGATTATTTAACTTATATACAGAGCACATCAGTGTGAAATGCCAGGCTGAATGAATCACAGTCTGGATTCATTCATTCATTCATTCACACCAACCTCACATATGCAGATGATACCACTCAAATGTCAGAAAGTGAAGAGGAGGTAAACAGCTGTTTGATAAAAGTGAAAGAAGAGAGTAAAAAAGTTGGCTTAAAAACATTCAAAAAATTAAGATCATGGCATCTGGTCCCATAACTTTAGGGCAAATAGAAGAGGGAAAAGTGGAAATAGTAACAGATTTTATTTTCTTGGGCTCTAAAATCACTGCAGATGGTGACTGCAGCCATGAAATTAAAAGACACTTGTTCCTTGGAAGGAAAGCTATGATCAACCTAGAAAGCACTTTAGAAAGCAAGAGGCATCACTTTGCCAACAATGGTCCGTATAGTCAAAGCTATGGTTTTTCCAGTAGTCATGTATGGATGTGAGAGTTGGACCATAAAGAGGGCTGAACGCTGAAGAATAGATGCTTTTGAACTGTGGTGTTGGAGAAGACTCTTGAGGGTCCCTTGGAGGGCAAGGAGATCAAAACAGTCAATCCTAAAGAAAATCAGTCCTGAACAGTCCCTGGAAGGACTGAAGCTGAAGCTCCAATACTTTGGCCACCTGATGGGAAGAGCCGACTCATTGGAAAAGACCCTGATGCTGGGGAAGATCGAAGGCAGGAGGAGAAGAGGGCAGCAGAGGATGAGATGGTTGGATAGCATCACTGACTTAATCGACATGAACTTGAACAAACTCTGGGAGATAGTGAAGAACAGGGAAGCCTGGAGTGCTGCAGTCCATGGGATCGCAAAGAGTTGGACATGACTTAGCAACTGAATAACAACAACAACAAATAAATTATCTAGTGTGGTAGCAGATCGGGAAAAAATGTTACTTTTCCTTCCCTAGAAACCCAGGAAATACAAACTAAAAAACAATATATTACCTTGGCAACTTTTCAAACAAGGGAGGAAACTAGTCAGAAATAAGCAAACTTCCTTCAAGACAAAATTTTAAAGCAGTGTTTTGATTTCTTCAGCATGTCTCAAGACACATGGCTCAAGTTTCTGACTTGTTTTAAAAGACAGAAATAATAGGTGACCTCCCTGGTGGTCCAATGGTTAAGACTCCAAGCTTCCACTGCATGGGGCCTAGGCTCAATCCCTGGTCAGGGAACTAAGGTCCCACATGCCACATGTCACAGAAAAAAAAAAAAAAAAATTACATTGTGGAGTTGAAAAATACTAGTAAGCACTTGGAAAAAAGTTTGGCAGGACCTACTGAGACTAACGTGTGTCTGCCCTATGACTTTGTAATTCCACATCTGGGTATACACCCAAGAAATATGAGCGCATATATCCATGGACAAGGATGTTCATGGCAGCTTTATTCATAATAACTAAAGACTGGAAACAACCCCAATATCCATCAACAATGTGTGCTAAGTCGCTTTAGTTGCGTCTGACTCTGCGACCCTGTGGACCCTACGGGCCCTACGGACAGCCCTCCAGGCTCCTCTCTCCATGGGATTCTCTAGGCAAGAATACTGGAGTGGGTTGCTGTGCTATCCTCCAGGTTATCTACCCAACCCAGGGATCGAACCCACATCTCTTAATATCTCCTGTACTGGCAGGCAAGTTCTTTACCACTAGTGCTACTTGGGAAGCCGTCCATCAACAATAGACTTGGGTAGATAAATGCGGGTACTTTCATAAGATGAAATGCTTCACAGAAATATTTTCTTTTTTGGCTGCACCTCACAGCTTGGGGGATCTTATTTCTCCCACCAGGGATTGAACCTGGGTCCCTATCAGTGAAAGCAATGAGTCCTAACCACTGGACCCCCAGGGAATTCCCTTCACAACAACTTAAAAAATAACAGTACAGCTACATGCAATAACATGGCTGAATCTCACAACATAATGTTGAGTGAAAGAAGTTAGAGACAGAAGACTAAATAACTGAATGATTCCTTTTATATAAGTATCAACTCATGGTGATAGAACTGAGAAAGTCACCCCTGGGTGTTATTGACTGGAAGAAGGCACAAGGAAACCTTCCGGAATGATTAGAATGTTTGATATCTGGACCTCAGTGGTGTGACATGAATGAACATATATATATATTATGATATAATATAATAGTATTATATGTTATTATATTATAATATAATCATAATTAATTATAAATTAGTATAAATAATTAATAATAAAATTATCAATAATTCATTATTAACAATAAATTAATATAAATAATTTAATTATAACATAGTATAATATAATATATAAATATAATATTTTAATATAATATATTAAAATATTTTATATTTTTAAAAATTTTTAAAATTTAAAATTTAATTTAAAAATTTAAAATATTCTAAAAATATTTTTAAAATATTAAAATAATATTAAAATATAAATATAATATATGTTTGTGATACTTTATATTATATATTATATAAGATATATTTATATTTATTAATATAAATATATAATATATATTATAAATATATATTTATATTATATATATTTATAATATATATTATTATATATGCTATGTATATTACATACATATGTTATATAATATATATAAATATATATTACATTATTTTATTATATTATAATAATATAGTATATACAATAATATTACATAGTATAATAATATAATAATATATTATATCATAATTATTATAAATATTTAAATAAATAATTTAAATAAATTTTAATAATAATTAATAAAATAATAAAATAAAAATAAATTAATTAATTAAAATATAAATAAATAAATAAAACTTAAACTATAAATAAACAAAATAATAAAATAATAAATATTTAAATAAATAATTTAAACAAATAATATAAATATTATAAATAATTATTATAAATTATTTATATATTATATAATATGTTATTATAATATATTATATAGTATAGTATAGTATATTGATCTAATAATATATAATATGGCTTCCCTGGTGGTTCAGACAGTAAAGAATCTGCCTGCAAGGCAGAAGACCCAGGTTCAATCCCTGGGTCTGGAAGATCCCATGGAGAAGGGAATGGCTACCAATATTCCTGCCTGGATAATTCCATAGACAGAGGAGCCTGGCAGGCTACAGTCCATTTTATATTTATAAGTATATGTATATATCGAGCTGTACACTTGTTTTGTGCCCGAGGTTACATAATAATTGAAAATGTAAATTTAAAAAAATTTAATGAGTAGAATAAACAACTACTATGTTGGTGCATTCAAGACATGAAACACCAGAATGCAGGACTGGTCCCGTGGAGTGCACACATGGAGAATTGGGGTCCCGGTTCTCAGATGCCCTGTCTCACCACAAGGCGGCTCTCTCCTCCCTCAAGACTCTGATCAAATCTCTGGGAGGGAAAACCAACCGAAGATGAAGTTGCTCACTTAGAAATATTCCTGGAGGTGGAGGGCTGCGTGCTCCAGAAAGGAGAGCATAGACCTAGGGTAGAAATGCTGTGCGTCGATGCTGGCCTCATTACAGAGGATTGTAGCTCTTTCAAAACAAGGGACTGAATCCCAGCTTTGTCATTTCCTAGTTGTGTGACCTTGGAAATATTCGTTAACTTCTCTGTGCCCCAGTATCCTCATTTGTACAGTGAAATAATCATGATTTGTAGTGTGGTTGTTGTCCGTGCATGTGAAATGACTTAGTCTTCATGAAGCTCTTGGAACATCACCTTGTACAGAAGAGCTCAGGGATTTCCCTGGTGGTCCAGTGGTTAGGACTCTGCCCTTCCACTGCAGGGGGCACAGGCTTGATCCCGGGTCGAAGAACTAAGATCCCATAAGCTGGGCAGTGTGGCCAAAAAAAAAAAAAAGAAGAAGAGCTCAAAGTCATTATCGGAATAATACTGAGATGAAATTTCAGTGATGAATAGGGGAAGACCTGGCAACCCACTTCTTCAGGGGCCAATTGGATATGGAGAGCCTCGCCAAGTGGGAAATGCCATTTGGGTTCTGCGTTCTTTTGCCAGAGCCTGATGGCCCACTCACAGCCACCACAGCCAGTGCTGATTCAGATCTGTGACCCAGAGGGTTACACAAATCTTTCTGTAGGTGCCAAAACTGTGTGGCTTGGTGTGGGAGATAGAATGGCGTATGCGTGTGCTCAGCTGTTTCACTCATGTCTGACTCTTTGTGATCCCATGGACTATAGCCCGCCAGGCTCCTCTGTCCATGGGGTTCTCCAGGCAAGAATAATGGAGTGGGTTTCCATTTCCTACTCCAGGGGTTCTTCCAGACCCAGAGATTGAACCTGTGTCTCTTGTGTCTCCTGCATTAAGCAGATGGATTCTTTACCACTAGTGCCACTTGGGAAGCTGGGGAGATAGAATAATGCCCCCCTAAAATGTCCACGTCCTAATCCCTAGGACCTGTGACTATGTGATCCTGTGTGGCAAAAGGGAATTTACAGGTGTGATTAACTCAAGAATCTTGAGATGGGAAGATTATCCTGACAATTATCAGGAAAGGTCCAGTGTAACTACTTGGGTCTTTATACAAGGGAGGCAAGAGGATCAGAGTCAGAAGGAGATGTGTTGACAGAAGCAGAAATCAGAGTTATGTGGCTGGGAGCCAAGGAATGCAGGCAGCCTCTGGAAACTGGAAAAGGCAAGGATTAGATTCTTTCCTAAAGCCTCCTTCTTTTTTCTCTTTTTAAAAATATTTATGTATTTGGCTGCACCAGGTCTTAGTTGCGACATGTGGGATTTTTTGTTTCAGCATGCGAACTCTTAGTTGCATCATGTGGGATCTAGTTCCCTGACCAGAGACTGAACATGGGCCCCCTGCAATGGGAGCATGAAGTCTTAGCCACTGGACCACCAGGGAAGTCTCAAGCCTCTTGAAAGAAGATGGCTTTGGATTTTAGCCCGGGAAGACCTATTTAAGATTTCTGACCTCCAGAACTGTAAGATAATAAACTTGTGTTATTCTAAGCCACTAAGAATGTGGTCATCTGTTATAGCAGCAGCTAGAAACTAATACACTCAATGTAAGCAACGTCTGGGCAACTTGGTGGTGTTTGTAGCTGCACATCTCAATTTTTTTTATTTAAACAATAAATACAATCCCCTGGTTCAAAATTCAGTAAGTGTATACAAATACTTGAGAAAACTGTTTCTCAGTATTCTGATATATATATATATATATATATATATATATATGTCCACCAAAGGACTCTGACAAGAATGTCCCTGGCAGCGATATTTGCAGTTGCCAAAAACTGGACATATGGGACTCTCAGAACTCAACCTGGTTCAAGACTCTGTCTGGAAGCACTTTCTAATCATTGGGCTGTCCCTGCGTGTGGGCAGCCTTCCCGGGAGGTTGGTGGGCCGCAGGCTGAGGGTGCCAGGGTGTGAGCTGATAATGTCCTTCCAGCTCCCTGCTGGGTGCAGTGAGAGGAGTGGGAAGAGCCTGGAACGTCATCAGTGTTACAAAAGCCCAACACCGAGCCCAGGTCCTTTGCCCAGGGCCAGAATAACATCTCTGTGTGGCCGGGACCTCCCCATGTACCTCCCACTGCTTTTAGGTAAGGATCAACAAATTTGAGTTCTGATTGGTAAAACAGGGAAATTAATTAATACTCCAGATGCATGATGTGTGCTGTGTGCTAAGTTGCTTCTTTGTGACCCTATGAGCTGCAGCCTGCCAGGCTCCTCTGTCCGTGGGATTCTCTAGGCAAGAATACTGGTGTGCGTTGCCATGCCCTCCTCCAGGGGATCTTCCTGACCCAGAGATCAAACCCAAGTCTCATGTCTCCTGCATTGACAGATGGGTTCTTTACTCTTAGGGCCACTTGGAAAGCCCAAATGCATGATACAGCTTCCAAATGTGAAAGACTGGGCTTGGGCTTGCCAGATTAGCTGTAAAAGGATTGCTGTTATTCCGGACTTGACTTTCTCAAAGTCTATGAGCCCTAAGGATAGGGAGGCTGCTCCAGACCAAGAGTCAGGAAAAACCCACACCCGCAGTTCCGGTCAGAATGACAGCTACAGAGGAGACCAGCCCCTCCGTCCTACACCCTGTGGTGCCAGAGAGACGGGAGTGTGCCTGCATCCCGGTCCGGCCTCTGGGCCCAGACAGCTGTCTCCATTCTGCGGCTGACAGCCCGGCGAGCCTCGCTTTAAAAAAAAAAAAAAAATCCAGGGAAGTTCTAGAATCATCTGGGTCCAATCATTTTTACAAGCAGCAAAAGTTCTGGGAAATTTACTTGTGGAAACCACTCAATTTTCTTCGCCCGTCAAATGGAGGTAATCATAATCTGGCTATAGGGAACTGCTGGAATGATTAAGTGGCTTCCTCAGGGCACACAGGAAGGAATGCGGGTTTGCAGAGCCCAAAGCTTACACAAGAACTAGGAGGAAAGATTTCGAAATGACTCCAAAGATCTTAGGATGCATGAAACCCTCATCTGCACCTTTATTTACAAAGCAAGCCTTCATTGAGCTAAAGACAAAAATTCAGAAAAACATGGTCCACGTATAATTGATTGATAAATAGATAGATCTGAATTAATACATTTAGATTAAAAACCTCAAATCAGATAACGCAGGGACCTGCCTGGTGGGCCAGTGGCTAAGACTCAGGTTCAATCCCTGGTCAGGGAACTAGATCCCACATCCTGCAACTAAGGATGCCACAAGTAAAAGATTGCTCAGGCTGCAACTAAGACCCAGGGCAGCCAAATAAAAATAAGTAAACAAATAAATATTTTTAGAAAACAGATAATGCAATGATAGGATCAAATGAGGAATTCACTCTTCAACAACCAGCAAATGTGGATGCCTTCCAAGCTTCCTGCCAGCTTCCTCTAGACAGCCACACCCAAACGAGAAATGCAGACACAACAGTTTCTTCCCCCTGCCATTCTCTCTATTTTGTTCCCTTCCCCATGTAAACCCTGTCCACCCTGAGCCTGAGAGTTTTCTGCAAAGAGCCATGACATGGGGAGCTCTCTGGGGTTCTTTCATAGACAAGCTCTGATGTCTCCTGCCGGGGAGCAGAGCCCAAGATCTTTGAGCTGATGATAACTGTTGGCCCCCGGTTGCTCACCCCTCCCTGTATTCACGCTCTTTACCATGTAACTTTGTAGTTACATGACTCTGGGTTGGCTGTGTGGCCTGCTTTCACCAGCAGAATGAGTTGGAAGTGACAGAGCGCCAATCTCCAGCCTATGTCTTAATTGAGGGGCCCCCACCCATTTCAGCCTGTACTTTTGTTGCCATGAGACCAGGCTAGATCAGCCAACAGCTGACACCCCACCCACCCACCACCCCGCCCCAGACAGACTTGTGGGTAAGCACAGCTGAGCCCAGGAAAACCATTCAGCCAAGCTCAGCCTAAATTGCCCTGGTACCACAAACTTGTGAGCTAAATGAATGTTATTGAGGGTCAGGGCTGGTTTGTTACACAGCATTGTTACAGCAGAAGCTAAATGGTATGGGAAATCTGCGGGTCCAAACTGAGTTACAAGACGAAGTCCCAAAGACAGGGTACTTTCCCAAATGGGTCCTGACCTATTTCCCCAGCTTCCTTGGCCAGGATCCCTCCCACACAAAGATGCACCCTTTTCCTAGAACAAGGGGGATTCCCTCAGGCCTTGGCTACTGGTCCTTTAAAGCTCTGCTCTAATGTCGCCTCCTTCAAGAAGACATCTTGTAAACCGAGCAGTGTCCACAGCAGAATTTAGTTGAATGATGTCACTGAATGAGCCAAATATTAAAACAGGAGTACTCCGCAGAGCCAGGGAGCTAATGTTCAGGGGATTTCTCATGAAAGACTGAATACCAGAGTGGACTTATACTGCCCTTCTCCAAGGTTCCTAATAAGCAAGAACTTCTAAGTGGAGGTGCCGGGGTTTGAAACCGGGGCCTCGTGCATGCTAAGCACGCGCTCTACCACTGAGCTACACCCCCAACTCAAATCAGAGATCCTGCAGATGCTAACTTAGCTGACCGTGCTCCACCCAGCCACCAGAGGGCGTTTTCAAAACACTTACCTGACTTCTTGGCTTAAAATTCCCACAATGGCTCCGACTTATTCTTGATTCCTGTCGGTTCAAATCCTTGGTCCACCACTTAATTCATTCTGAAACTCTGGACTAGAGACCACCTCTCCAGATCTCTATTTCTCCATGGGGTCGTTCAGTTCAGTTCAGTCGCTCAGTCGTGTCTGACCCTTTGCGACCCCACGAACCACAGCACACCAGGCCTCCCTGGCCGTCACCAATTCCCGGAGTCCACCCAAACTCATGTCCATTGAGCCCGTGATGCCATCCAACCATCTCGTCCTCTGTCGTCCCCTTCTCCTCCTGCCCTCAATCTTTCCCAGCATCAGGGTCTTTTCCAATGATTCAACTCTTCACATCAGGTAGCCAAAGTATTGGAGTTTCAGCTTCAACATCCATCCTTCCAATGAACACCCAGGACTGATCTCCTTTACGATGGACTGGTTGGATCTCCTTGCAGTCCAAGGGGTTCTCAAGAGTCTGCTCCAACACCACAGTTCAAAAGCATCAATTCTTCGGCGCTCAGCCTTCTTTATAGTCCAACTCTTACATCCATACATGACTATTGGAAAAACCATAGCCTTGACTAGACGGACCTTTGTTGACAAAGTAAGGCCTCTGCTTTTTAATATGCTGTTTAGGTTGGCCACAACTTTTCCTTCCAAGGAGTAAGCGTCTTTTAATTTCATGGCTGCAATCACCATCTGCAGTGATTTTGGAGCCCTCCTCCCTAAAGAGTCAGCCACTGTTTCCATTGTTTCCCCATCTATTTGCCATGAAGTGACGGGACTGGATGCCATGATCTTAGTTTTCTGAATGTTGAGCTTTAAGCCAACTTTTTCACTCTCCTCTTTCACTGTCATCAAGAGGCTCTTTAGTTCTTCTTCACTTTCTGCCATAAAGGTGGTGTCATCTGCATATCTGAGGTTATTGATATTTCTCCCAGCAATCTTGATTCCAGCTTATGCTTCTTCCAGCCCAGCGTTTCTCATGATGTACTCTGCATAGAAGTTAAATAAGCAGGGTGACAATATACAGCCTTGAGGTACTCCTTTTCCTATTTGGAACCAGTCTATTGTTCCATGTCCAGTTCTAACTGTTGCTTCCTGACCTGAATACAGGTTTCTCAAGAGGCAGGTCATGTGGTCTGGTATTCCCATCTCTTTAAGAATTTTCCACAGTTTGTTGTGCTCCACATAGTCAAAGGCATTGGCATAGCCAATAAAGCAGAAATAGATGTTTTTCTGGAAATTTCTTGCTTTTTTGATGATCCAGTGGATGTTGGCAATTTGATCTCTGGTTCCTCTGCCTCTTCGAAAACCAGCTTGAGCATTTGGAAGTTCATGGTTCACATATTACTGAAGACTGGCTTGGAGAATTTTGAGCATTATTTTACTAGTGTGTGAGATGAGTGCAATTGTGCGGTAGTTTGAGCATTCTTTGGCATTGCCTTTCTTAGGAATTGGAATGAAAAGTGACCTTTTCCAGTCCTGTGGTCACTGCTGAGTTTTCCAAATTTGCTGACATATTGAGTGCAGCACTTTCACAGCATCATCTTTTAGGATTTGAAATAGCTCAACTAGAATTCCATCACCTCCACTAGCTTTGTTCATAGTGATGATTCCTAAGGCCCACTTGACTTCACATTCCAGGATGTCTGGCTCTAGGTGAGTGATCACACCATCATGATTATCTGGGTCATGAAGATCTTTTTTGTATCAGTTCTTCTGTGTATTCTTGCCACCTCTTCAAGGACCCCAATGGGGTCATTGGGTGAATTAAACAGAGTGTTTCCTGTAAAGTTGGAACAGTGTCTCTGAGGATGTTCTCAGTTCGGCTAGCTACTGCATCCTTCAGTCTGGGCAGAAAACAGACATCAAATCCAAACTGAGTGACTGGTGCAAGTTTAATAAAAAGACTACTTACCATCACTCAGCCACAAAAAAGAATGGACTATTGCCATTTGCAGCAAAATAAAGAGCCTAGGGATTATCATACTAAGTGAACTAAGAGAAAGACATATATGATATCACTTATATGTGGAATCTAATAAACAATACAAATGAATCTATATACAAAACAGAGTCACAGACATAGAAAACAACCTTATGTTACCAAAGGGGAAAGGGAGGGGGAAGAGGGATAAATTAGGAGTAGTAACAGATACAACGGAGAAGGCAATAGCACCCCACTCCAGTACTCTTGCGTGGAAAATCCCATGGACGGAGGAGCCTGGTAGGCTGCAGTCCATGGGGTTGCAAAGAGTCAGACAGGACTACTAACATAATACTTTAAATCAACTATACTCCAAGTAAAAAAAAAAAAAAAAGACTATTTACAAAGGTGGAGCAGTGATTAGGGAGACCACAAGGGTGGTGCAGCACTTCAGGGCAAGAAAGACGGGAGTTTTGATTACCCCCAGGCCTGGAAGAACACAGATATGTGTGAAGTGGACCCCCAGACAGGAGTTGTGACCTTGGGCAGAAAGATACAACCAATTGGAGGCAACTCCCACATCAAGCAGGGTGTTGGAGACATAAACACCCCTCCTTTCAATCTCTTGTCAGTGTCCCCATTGGCCAACCCAAACAGGAAGCTAGAGGTCAAGAAAGCCTTTGGTGGGACTTCCTTGGTGGTCCAGTGGCTAAGACTCCAGACTCCCAGTGCAGGGGGCCCAGGTTCAATCCCTGATCAGGGAACTAGATCTCACATGCTGCAACTAAGAGTTGCTGAAACTCAAGATTCCACATGCCACAACGAAGACTGAAGATCCCACATGCCACAACTAAGACCTATACAGCTAAATAAATAACATTAAAAAAAAAAAAAGAAAAAAGCCCAGGGTAGTCCATTGTGACTAACCTCCCAACATTTATCATAGTGGATCTGAAGAGAGCAAACAAAAAACATCCAGTATATTATCATCATCAACATCAATTGTATTAATCTTATTATTAAACTACTTGTCAACTACAAATTGGCACTTACCAAGAGCACTCCCAACAACTGAACAAAAAAGACATTTGCCATCTGCCTCTAGCTGTTGACCTTCAACAACCCCTGAGGGAGTTCAGGGTGGAGTGAGGCACTCTGTGCTCCAGGGAATCTGGTGGGACAGGTCTTTAGATAGTTGAATGTTTTTAGGAACAGATTTTATTATCTCAATCCTTGCATCTCCTCATATCTAGCGAAACCCTTCATGGTGACATCAGATCCTCACGACTAACAGAAAACTTTTGTAAAATGAGTGCTTCATGGCATTGAACTCCCCCTTCACCAAAACCTTATATGTTGACTTTCCCCCACTGCTGCTTTGAAGCAGTCTCTCAGAGCTATCTGAGATGCTGCCTCCTGGGCTGCAGTCCTCATTTTGCCCCAAATAAAACTTAACTCACAACTCTCGAGTTGTACATCTTTTTTTAGTGGACATACTCATCATGGTCTAAGAGGGTCTTCAAAGTCTGGCCTCCCTCTTTCCACCACATTACCCCTACCTCCCCTACTCCTCTCTGAAACCCAGTAATGGACCCAGAAAGTGTGCAAGGGAACCCTCTGAAAGATGGTAAGGTTCTGATTCATGATAGGAATCTGGTTAGCATGGATCTACATGCTTGTCATAAGTCTAAGAGTGCTTAAGATTGTGTATTTTGGTGTATTTAAACTCTATATGAAAAGTAAAATAAAACAGAAAATAAATATTGAACACTCTATTTTTACACATGGGATATCATTGAGAGAGAAGGGTACTTTGAAAGGCAAAAGAAAAATCAGAGGGAGTAATGGATAGAGAGATGGGAAGGTGAGTGGACATGTGATAAAGCAAATAGCATTAAATGGTAATCGTTGAATCTAGGTGATGAGGGTTCACTGTGAAATTATTTCAGATTTTCTGTGTTTGAAAATTTTCATTAAAAAGGTTGGGGGAAATGTAAAAATAAAAGCTGATGAGGGTGGCTTCAGCAAAGAAATTGGTTAGAGGATCCAAGAAAACAAGAATTTCTCTGGGACTTTCCACAGAAACCACAGCCACTTCCCTGCACTATTCAGGAATGAAATATGCCAGCTGTCAAGTGCTGGATCAGAAGAAAGGCTCCCACAGAGAAATGAAGGGAAAATAGCAGAAGAGATATCGCCTCACTTCTCAGAAACCCTGTGACAGACAGCTCTATTTAACATCTGAATATATTTATTATTCATTCAACAAATATTTCTTGAAACCCTCCTCTGCACCCAGCCCTGCCTTCAAGGGACTCCAGTGGTGGAGACAGACTTGTTCCTCATATAGAAATAATCTAGAGTGATCAGAACAGTTATGGAGGAAGCCCAGGGACTATGGGTGTTCCAAAGGAAGCCTCTGAGCCAGACTGGAGATCAGAGAGGGCTTCCTGTTGGAGAGGATATCTGGGGTGAGTCTTAAAAGGGGAGTAGGTGTCAGCCAGGTAGAGAGAGAGAGGGAAGGCCCCGGGAAAAGCATTCTGGGTAGAAGGACTAGCACACAGAAAAACCAGGACGTGAGCATAAGACCACAATGCTTCCGGTAAACAGAAGTTCAGGACAACTAGAATACAAATGTAAATAAGCGTGGGGGACACACGTAAGGGGCAGGAAGGAGTCTGCATTACGTAGAAGGGTAGGTAGGGCCACAAAAAGCACTTGGACCGTCTCCTGACAGTGCTAGGAGTCATGAAAGGGTGATAGACAGTGAACTCAGCCTGATTTGCAAAAGATTCCAACTGCAGGGCAAGTGAAGGGGGTGAGGAACACATCTGTCGGGATAGGCTAGGTTATGCTGCGGAGACGGCTCCAGAATTCAGTGTCTCAAAGAAGGTTTACTCCTTGTGAGCATCATTCCTCACTCTGTTCCACGTCGTCCTCACACTATGACCCTGGCTGACAAAAGCTTTTCCATTTGGAAGGCTGGTGGTCATAGCAACAAGGACACAGAAAATGGAGACGCATGTCAGGTTAAATGCTTCCATCCTGAAGCATCCCGCGTCACTTCCGCTCTTATTTCATTGGCCACAACAAGTCACGTGGCCACGTGTTTCTTTAAGGCGGGAAAGGGTGATCCTCCCAGATTCCCAGAAGTAAGGAAGGACTAACTACTGGGACCAGGATTGGTGACCGCAAGTGGACCTGAGCACAGAATCTTGGAGAACAGTGGGAGCGGGCAAGAGAAGAGGTAGCCCAGACTCAAGCAGTAGAAAGGGAAGAAATGAGTAGATTTGAGAGATATTCAAGAATCACACAGAATTCTGTAAATGCTGGCCATCTGTCCTAGTTTCATAATCTAAAAACTAACCAACCGGGCTTCCCTGGTGCCTCAGTGGTAAAAAATCTTCAAGGGACACAGGTTCCATCCCTGATCAGGGAAGATCTCACATGCCACACAGCAGCTAAGCCCCTGAGCCACAACTACTGAAGCCTGGGTGCCCTAGAACCTGTGCTCCACAACAAGAGAAGACACACAATGAGAAGCCCACCCACCACAACTAGAGAGTAGCCCCTGTCCTCTGCAACTAGAGAAAAGCCAGAGCAGCAAGGAAGACTCAGCACAGCCATAAATAAATAAATAATACATTAAAAAACAAAAACAAAAACCCACAAAGCTCCTGAGGGTTGGGATTGGTATCTGCCTGTTTCCCAGCTCACACTCAATAAATGTTTAAAAGATGAAAAAAACAACCAACCAACAAAAAACAATCAACAATAACCATCAGGCAAAATGGGTATATATTGATCAAAGGGGATGAACTTGTTTTAATAAGATGATTAAGTTCTGGGAATCTAGCATACAGCATCAGTTCAGTTCAGTTCAGTTGCTCAGTCGATTCTGACTCTGTGACCCCATGGACTGCAGCACACCAGGCCCCCCGTCCATCACCAACTCCCGAAGTTTGCTCAAACTCATGTCCATTGAATTGGTGATGCCATCCAACTATCTCATCCTCTGTTATCCCCTTCTCCTCCCACCTTCAGTTTTTCTCAGCATCAGGGACTTTTCCAATGAGTCATTTCTTCGCATCAGGTGGCCAAAGTATTGGAGCTTCAGCTTCAGCATCAGTCCTTCCAATGAATATTCAGGACTGATTTCCTTTAGGATAGATTGGTTGGATCACCTTGCAGTCTAAGGGGCTCTCAAAAGTCTTCTCCAACACCAAGTTTCAAAAGCATCGATTCTTCTGCACTCAGCTTTCTTTATAGTCCAACTCTCACATCCATACATGACTAGTGGAAAAACCATAGCTTTGACTAGGCAGACCTTTGTTGGCAAAGTAATGCCTCTGCTTTTTAATATACTGTCTAGGTTGATCATAGCTTTTCTTCCAAGGAGCAAGCGTCTTTTAATTTCATGGCTGCAGTCACCATCCACAGTGATTCTGGAGCCCAAGAAAATAAAGTCTGTCACTGTTTCCATTGTTTTCCCATCTATTTGCCATGAAGTGATGGGACCAGATGCCATGATCTTAGTTTTTTGAATGAACACACAGCATGGTGACTTTAATTAATGCTATGTATTATTTACTTGAAAATCGCTGAAGAGTAGATCACCACACACACACATACACAATGTGACTACATGAGGTGGTGGTGTTGTTCAGTTGCTAACTCATGTCTGATTCTGTGCGACCCCAGAGACTGCAGCATGCCAGGCTTCCCCTGTCCTTCACTATTAGCCTGATTGTGGTATTATTTCACAAAGTATATGTATATCAAAACATTATTTGTGCCCCGTAAGCACATACACTTTTTGTCAATTATACCTCAATAAAGCTGTGGAGAAAACCAATCAGTGACTGTCAGAACAAAAAATGGGCTCTGAGGGCTACTTGAAGTAGCAGCTAATGTTCAGGTGCCCCCAGTTTTTCTAAACCAGCACATCCAACAGAACTATAACGGTGAGCTTCAAATGTAATTCTACATTTTCTAGTAACTACATTTAAAAAAAGCAAAAAGAAAAAAGTGAAATAAATCATACTGTAATCCAACACATTCAGAATATTATCATTTTAGAATGTGATCAACATAAAAATTACGAATGACTTACTGCACTTTCTTTTTTTATACTGTGAGGAAAGAGCAAGTTAGCTAAGAGAGCGTGTTCAGGCTCTCTGGCTCCACATTTTGTAAATAATGACTGTGTAACAGCTGAGATCATTTGTAGCACTGCACATGCGCATCATGAGGTACTCGGTTAGTCATGAGCTACTGCGGGCTGAAGGGATACGTGAGCTCCACCTAGAAAGGGGCCGCATTACTGCTGCCTCAGGGCTGTGTCTGTTGGGTCAGCCATGAGAGGAGCGAATACAGCGATCTACTGCTAGGGCTGCTATACCAGCCAGGAGTGAATAAATAACTGCTTCTTGCATTTTCTTCCAGCCTCTTAACTCTCCCCTTGCCTACCCTGGGTTCAGCCAACAGTGCGGACAGCGCGGACAGCGCGAACAGCGGGACACCCGGCACTGTGATCAGGCTCAGCCATACACATACGAGGTCTTCCAAATGCAGTCCCTACTTTACGTTGAGAGCGCACCTCTGGTGAACAGCCACATTTAAAGGGCTGGATAGCTAGTGGCTACCCTCTTGGACAGAGCAGGTCTAGGCACATTAGCTAATTAGGATGTCTTCTTCCATTTTACAGATGAGGAAACCGAGACACAGAAAGATGAGGGACTCAGCCAAAGTCACCCAAGGGTGGAGGAGCAGGATTTTGGACCAGGCAGTGGAGCTCCCGCCATGTAGAACTGAGATGGGCAGGTCACTTATTAGGCTGGGTGGGTGACAGCCCACAGGAGCCCACTCCTCACTCACGAGAGGTCTCTGCAGAGAAACACTGATGGTTCTTCAGACTCCTGGAGGGGAAACCCACAGTAGGACCCAAGCTTGAGGGTGAACGTGGGAATGCAGAGACATGGGAAAGAACTGGGTTATCTTGCCCCTTACTTGCCAGAGATTGCCAAAAAATTAAGAAAATCCCCTTGTGCATCTGACTGCAGACTGATAGCTGCAAATGCTACTGACTTTTTTTTTTAAGTATAGTTGATTCACACACTATGTTATTTCCATGTATGCAGCAAAGTGATTCCATTATACACACACATATATATTCTTTTTTTCTATTCTTTTCCATTAAATTTTAGTACAAGATACTGAATATGGTTCCTCATGCTAGACAGTAAAATTCTTGTTATCTATTTTATGTATAGTAGGCTGCATCTGTTAATCGATATTCCCAATTTACCCTTCCCCCACCTTTGGTAACCATAAGTTTGCTTTCTATATCTGAATCTGTTTCTATTGCATAAATAAGTTCATTTGTGTTAGATTCCACATTTAAGTGAAATCATATAATATTTGCCTTTGTCTGATATGCTTCACTTATGATAATCTCTAGGTTCATCCATACTGCTGCAAATGGCATAGTTCATTCTTTTTTATGGCTGAGTAATATTCCAATGTATTCCACATCTTCTTTATCCATTCACCTGTTAATAGGCACTTAAGTTGCTTCCATGCCTTGGCATTACTGGAAATAATGATACTATAAACAGTGAGGTGCAGGTGTCTCTTTATCACCAGATAAAGCAGAAAGTTGCAGTGAGTTCTCTATGAAGCCCCCAGACTAGGGGGTGGAGGTAGGGGGGTGACAAGGCCTCTCACTAAGAGCCATTCTGTGCCAACTCCAGAAAAAGAACTCCGGTGTCCCTTGTCATGACCCTTCCTTTCCAAACGGGGAAACTGAGGCTCAGAAAAGACACAGAAAGGATGCATCAGGAAGGATGGGAAAATCTCCTCCCACGCTCATTCCAAAACTAGTTATTGCCTTGTGTGAATTTCCTGAGGTGTTTTAGGCATATACAAGTGTTCACACATGGATCGTTTTTTTAACACGATGTGTGAGTGCTCAGTCGTGTCCGAATCTTTGTGATCCCATGGACTGTAGCCCATCAAGCTCTGCTGCCCATGGGATTTTCCAGGCAAGAATACTGGAGTGGGTTGCCATTTCTTCTTCCAGGGGATCTTCCTGACCCAGGGATCGAACCAGAGTCTATTGCATTGGCAGGTGGATTCTTTACCACTGTGCCACCTGGGAAACCCATTTAACACCATGGTGGCACACAATTCTGCATCTTACTTTAATTTTTAACTTGAGATTATCTTCAAGGTCTCTCCAGACTAATACATAGGATGTGCCTTGTGTTTTTTTTCCCCCTTTAGCCATGGACTCTATTTTAATATTTGCATTATTATTCTATACACAGTTTTAATTTCTTACAAAAGTCTATATGTGCCTTATTTTTTTTTTAATGCCCTTAGAGCATCAAACAGTCTGAATGTACCATAATTAACTTAACCAGCCCCCTCTTAATAAACACTTAGGAGATTCCTAGTTTTTGCCACTACAAACATTACTGTAATTAATATCACTTGGGCAGACCTCGTGCTGGCCATATGATCTATGCCTGTAAGATAAATTCCTAGGAGGAGAACTGCCGAGTCAAAAGTGATGGGCATTCGTCATTTTGAAAAACATTCTCACATTGCCTTCCAAATTCCTCCCTCTGTCACTGGTTGACTGACCGTTTCTCAAAAGGGCTTTTTGCTCTCTCTATACATTGTTTGAATGTTTTTACAGCGAGAAGGTATTCGTGTATCATTTATGTAACTGACATTAAATGAACCCTTCATTAAAAACACAAACTTGAGAAGAAGAGAAACCAGCAAGACCAGTTCCGGCAGTCTCTCTCCCTCTATCCCCGTCACACCCACCTCACCCCAAAAAGCCCTGCCTGATGTTGAAATCCATTTCTCAAGCACAAACGGGGACCTCAAAGGTCCAACCTTGGGAAAAATACAGGGACGAGATGATGTCGGGGCTTCCCAGGTGGCTCAGGGGTAAAGACTCTGCCTGCCAGTGCAGGAGACATGGGTTTGATCCCTTGGTCAGGAACATTCCCTGGAGAAGGAAATGGCAACCCATACCAGTATTCTTGCCTGGAAAATCCCATGGACAGAGGAGCCTGGTGGGCTGCAGCCCAGGGGGTTTCAGAGTAGGACACGACTGAGCACGCGCGCAGCACACACACAGGCTGTGTCATTTCCCCCTGTTGTTTATGTAACTAGATTCTGCTGCTCTTCATCTTCTTCCTCTTTCTCCTCCTTTTCCTTTTTTCTCTGACTTCTGTTACAGTGAGCATCACACTAAGAAGATTTTTTTTTCCTAAAAAAGATTTTAAGTTATGTACGGTTCAGTAAAAGAACACTTCACTTATGTGCAACCTAGTATTAATAACAAGAAACAGAAAGGGAAAGGAAAGAATAGCTAGGAGCTTCTAAGTAGAAATTGGAAGAGCAGAACAATAATCTATTTTATAAGGAAAGGAAGTTTTTAAAAATACTTATTTAGCTGCTCCGGGTCTTCGTTGCGGCACACAGGATCTTTAGTTGGGGCATGCAAACTCTTAGTTGAGGCCTGTGGGAACTAGTTCTCTAACCAGGGATCGAACCCAGGCCCCCTGCATTGGGAGTGCGGAGTCCTAGCTACTGGACCACCAGGAAGTCCCTGTTCTGTTTTAAACCCATCGATCTCTTCCTTTCCTTTCCCTTCCTCAGCACAAGCAAGTAGTTGTCTGGAAGAGGGGTTGGAGTAGGCAGGAATAGGGTGTCGAGGCTCAAATGGAATAGGGAATCCGGCCCAGGGCCCGGAGGAGCAGGCAGTGGCAGTCATGGGAGACTGGTTACTCTCAGGAGGATCCAGCAAATAGGGAAATATATCAAGAGCACCAGGAGCCAGATTTTTCACTGCCAGAAAAGCGAGCTACAATGGTGTAAAGGGGGAGACCCAGGATGAGCCCCATAGGGCTGGGTTGGAACTGGAGATCGTGTAAACTCCTGACTTTCAATATAGAAAGACAGACGTAGAAACAAATACAGGTGGACAATTACTCAGCCATAAAAAAAATGAAGTAATGCCATTTTCAGCAACATGGATGGCCCTAGAGATTATCATACTGAGTAAAGCAAGGCAGACAGAGAAAGACAAATATTATATGTTATCATTTATATGTGAAACCTTAAAAAATGATACAGATGAACTTATTTGCCAAACAGAAATAGACTCAGAGACATAGACAACAAACATGTGGTTATCAAAGGGGAAAGTGGGGGAGGGGAGGGGGTAAATTAGAGTTTGAGATTAAAATATACACACTATTATATTTGGAGTAGATAACCCATAAGGACCTACTGTAAATCACAGGGAACTATATTCAATATCTTGTAATAACCTATAGTAGAAAAGAATATATAAAAGTATATATATGTTTATATATATAAACACATGTATGTATATATGAATCACTTTGCTGTACACTATTGTAAATTAATTGTATTTCAATAAAAATTTTCAAAAAGAAAAGCCTAGGCTTCTCATCAAAGATTGAATAAAGAAACCCATATCTGTATGTTTTAAGCTAACATTTTTTTAAAGAAATATAGATGTAAATCTCTGGTTCCTCTGCCTTTTCTAAACCCAGCATGTATGCCTGGAAGTTCTTGGTTCATGTACTGCTGAAGCCTAGCTTGAAGGATTTTGAGCATAACCTCGCTACCATGTGAAATAAGCACAATTGTACAGTCGTTTGAACATAATTTGGCATTGACCTTCTTTGGGACGAGAACGAAAACTGACCTTTTCCAGTCCTGTGGCCACTGCTGAGTTTTCCAAATTTGCTAACATATTGAGTGCAGCACTTTAACAGCATTATCTTTTAGGATTTTAAATGGCTCAGCTGGAATTCTATCATCTCCACTAGCTTTGTTTGCAGTAATGCTTCCTAAGACTCACTTGACTTCACACTCCAGGATGTCTGGCTCTAGGTGAGTGACCATACCATTGTGGTTATCTAGGCCATCAATACTTTTTTGTATAGTTCTTTGTGTTGTTTTCACCTCTGCTTAATCTCATCTACTTTTATTAGGTCCTTACCATTTTTTTTTTCCTTTATCATGCCCATTCTTGCATGAAATGTTCCCTTGATATCTCCAATTTTCTTGAGATGTCTAGTCTTTCCCATTCTGTTGTTTTCCTCTATCTCTTTAAATGGTTCATGTAAGAATGCCGCCGTAACCTATATCTACACACACACACACACACATTCCCTACCTCTGCTCACTGAGGGCCTGGATGCAGTAAGAGCCAATAGCAATGACCACATGTAACTTCAAACTCTTGGTTTCTAAATGTCACTCTCTGGTGAAATAGATCAGGGCTTCTCGGAATAAAGACCATGTCT
Source organism: Dama dama (assembly GCF_033118175.1). Classification (NCBI taxonomy): domain Eukaryota; kingdom Metazoa; phylum Chordata; class Mammalia; order Artiodactyla; family Cervidae; genus Dama; species Dama dama. The sequence continues at coordinate 57,185,364 of NC_083684.1, forward strand.
AGAACTGGGACAGAGCAAACATGAGGCGAGCCTATATTGGCGTGCTATGTGTGTGTACGCTTAGTCGCTCAGTCGTGTCCGACTCTTGCTACCCCATAGACTGTAACCTTCCAGGCTCCTGTGTCCGTGGGATTTTCCAGGCAAGAATACTGGAGTGGATTGCCATTTCCTGCTGTGCCAGGAAGCAAAAGAACGTGTAAAGAATGATGGGATACACAAAATAGATAACTAACAAGGACCTACTGTTTAGCACAGGGAACTCTATTCAGCACTCTGATGGTCTATACGGGAAAAGATTCTAAAAAAGAGTGTGTGTGCGTGTGTACATAGGCATGTGTGAAATGAAGTGAAACTCACTCAGGCGTGTCCGACTCTTTGCGACCCCGTGGACTATACAGTCCATGGAATTCTCCAGGCCAGAATACCGGAGTGGATAGCCTTTTCCTTCTCCAGGGGATCTATAGGCATACATTTATTAATATATGTACATATATACATGTAAATGTGTATATATACATATGTGTATGTGCGTGCTCTGTCGCTTCAGTCATGTCTGACTCTTTGGGACCCCATGGACTGTAATCCTCTGTCCATGGGATTCTCCAGGCAAGAATACTGAAGTGGGTTGCCATGCCCTCCTCCAGGGGATCTTCCCAAGCCAGGGATTGAACCCACATCTCTTGCATCTCCTGCACTGCAGATGGATTCTTTACCACTGAGCCACCAGGGAAGCCCAATATATATGTGTGTATATATATATATTAGCAAATGTAGACACTCATGTGTGTATATATATATATATATATATTAGTAAATGGATGCACTCATATGTGTGTATAACTGATTCATTTTGCTTTACACCTGAAATTAACACAGCAGTGTAAACCAACTCTACTCCAGTAAAAAAAAAACAAACATTTTTTTTTAAATCACTTAGCTTCTAAAATGAAAAAAAGAAGAAAACAGGATGACGGGAACAGGCCAAAATGACCTGGGACCAGCTGGAAAGGGCTTTCACAGGTCAAATTGGAAACAACTGGAACATCAAAATAAACAGTGATTGTAATAGATTACAGTCCTTTGACACTATGAGTTTATCCTGATATGGCTAAATAAATGAATACATAGAGAGTTTTGACAAGGAACAGGGTATTTACATGACCCCGAAAGACCTTCCTGGAAAACACGTTAATCACGAAGAGGAAAAGAGTAACTTTACAGTGGAGAAGGCTGAAAGGCTCCACCTTGGCATCAACATCCTGATGGATGTAAGATCCTAACATCACTTCTGTGACCCTCCTGCCAGAAATGCGTGACTAGAATCTGATCAGGAGAAGATATCAGATGAACACAAATTTGTGGACATCCTAGCCAAAACTGGCCTTGTAATGTTCACAAGCGTCACGGAGGTCAAGGAAAGAATGAAAAAATTTTCCAGACTAAAGGAAGTAAAAGAGACATGATAACAAAATGCACTGCAGGAGTCTATAGTGGGACCTCTGCTGCAAACACCATTACTGGGACAACGGGGGACACTTGAATGGGACATGAAAATTAGTGCTCAGTCTGTCAGTCGTGTCTGACTCTTTGTGACCCCATGGACTGTAGCCCACCAGACTCCTCTGTCCATGGGATTTTCCAGGCAAGAATACTGGAGTGGGGTGCCATCTCCTTCTCCAGGGGATCTTCCTGACTCAGGGATAGAACCTTGAGTCTCTTACGTCTCCTGCATCGGAAGGCAGGTTCTTTACTACTGAGCCACTTGGGATGTCCCAGCATGAAGATTAGATGGTAGTAATTCATCACTGCTAATACGTTTTTATTTCTGAGGTTATACTTCGGTTATGTAAGAGATGATCCTGTCTGTCGGAAACACATTAAATATCTGTAAGTGTCGGAGCATAAGTTTGGCAACTCATTCTTATACGGTTTAGGAAAAATAAAAATAAAAGTTGCAACTTTTCAGCAACTGTGAGATCTTTCCAGTTTAAAAATATCAAAGCAGTGCTTTTGAAATTTGTTTGAACACATTGGGGTAAGAAATGTATTTGACACCAAAAACAGTACAAAACATATTTGTGAAACTGAAATAAATGCATCATGAAACAAAGCATAGTCTTGCTTAAAAAGATCATAACACATAAATCAAATACACCTCAATAAATTTTTAAAAGTATAATAGTGAATGGATTATCATATTAAGTGAAGTAAGCCAGACAAAGACAAATATTATATGATATCACTTTTATGTGGAGTCTAAAAACTAATACGGATAAATTTATAAAACAGAAACAGACACACAGACACAGGAAACAAGCTTATGGTTACCAAAGAGGATGGGGGGAGGGATAAATTGGGAATTTGGGATTAACAGATACACACTATTATATATAAAATATAAACAACAAGGACCTACTGTATAGCATAGAGAACTATATTCACTATCTTGTAATAACCTATAATGGAAAATAATCTGAAAACAAGAAGTACACCTGAAATGTTGTATATCAACTTCAGTTTTTTAAAAAAGGTAATATCAAATATGGTTTTATAAATGGTTAACATAACACAGGAAAAAGAAATTCTAAGACACACAGAAAAGAAACAGACTCCAAAAGCACTGGTGGAGACTTACTAAATTGATTTCCTGACCTACAAATTTTGTCCACAAGCATATTATTAGTATAAGAGCAAATACATATATAGGTTGTATCATGCCCTGGGCACTGTTCTAAGTACTTAACAAATACTGCTTAATCCTCACAACAATCTTAGGAGGAAGGTAACATTCACTCCCATCTTAAAGGTAATGATACTGAAGCTAAAAAAGTTTAAGTAATGTGCCCAAGGTCACGCAGCCAAGAAAAGGTGGGGCTGGCTTAGAATTTTAGGCTGCCTTCACAAAAGGCCTTGCAAAAGGAATATGATTATCCCTCATTTGACAGATTGGGTAACCAAGGCTCAGAGAAACTAAATGGCCAGTCCGTGGCCAGGCTGATTCTGAAAGCAGAGACTAGTTCTCAAGAACAGACTTGCATAATCAGGGAGAAATGATGTCAGTGCTTAGATCCCAAACCAGGAACCACTGTTTGCTCATCCAACCCGGTTACAAGAACAAGCCTCCTACTTTCACCAGCACTCAGGCTGTCGAACGAAAGCTTCGCTGTCCAGCATGGTAGTCACAAGCCACAGTGGCTGGTTAAATTTAATTCAAATTAAACAAAAAACTTTGATGTCTCTCGTTCACCACCTTTAAACATGCAGCTCATCATTACCACAAGGCACAACATACGCTACAGACCATTTCCATGGTCACTGGAGGTTCTGTTGGACAGGGTGGAATCTAGAGATTGCCTTGCAAGGGCTTGACAATTGTTTTTTCAAAAGCAGGGACTGGGATATTCTGGATTTTCTTTAATTATATGCTAGAGCACATCCTATCAGATTTTTTCCTAACAACCACATTTAAGTGTGTTCTTATTGAAGTCACGGTCTTCCCTGGGGGCTCAAATAGTTAAAAAGTCTGCCTATAATGCAAGAGACTCAGGTTGGATCCCTGGGTCAGGAAGATCCCTTGGAGAAGGAAATGGCAACCCACTCCAGTATTCTTACCTGGGAAATCCCAGGGACAGAGAAGTCTGGCAGGCTACAGTCCATGGGGTCACAAAGACATGACTGAGCATCTTTCACTTTTTTTCATTCATTGAAGTCACACTGTAAGATTTTTCATATAAACTAACAAGGTAGTAAGTAAATAAAGCCCACAAACTCCAACTTGGGTTTCAATCCATGGCTGTGATTCCTGATGGCACTTGTAAACTCCCACTTTATAAATTTCTTTTTTGTTTTTGTTTTTTCTGGCATGTGGAACTTCCCCAATCAGGGATCGAACCTCTATCCCTTGCAGTGGAAACTCCGAGTCTTAACCACCACCAAGGAAGTCCCACCTTGTAAATTTCTAATCCAGTGACTTGAAACCCCAGATCTTGCTTCTGAATGTGGCATTCTGGGCCACATGATGTTTGTATTGCCTTGAAGAATTACAAGTGCAGAACACAGAAAGCAAAGCGTCTGCAAATGACAGTAGCTACCAGTCATTAAATGTTCTACCCACCTAGGGCTGTTACAGACCTAATCTTCACTATTTTCATGCTAACCCTAAGAGGGCTTCCCTGATAGCTCAATTGGTAAAGAATCTGGCTGCAATGCAGAAGACCCTGGTTTGATTCCTGGGTCGGAAAGATCCACTGGAGAAGGGATAGGCTACCCGCTCCAGTACTCTGGCCTGGAGAATTCCATGGACTGTAAAGAGTCAGACAGGACTGAGCGACTTTCACTTTAACCCCTAGGAAGCACATGTGATGATCTTCATTTTACAAAATGAGACACAGTGACTCACAGAGGTAAAGTCACCTGCCCAAATCCACATAGGTAATAAACATAGAATACAAACTAAATCTTTCCACCTCAAACTCCACATTCATCTTCTTCCTTTACCCGACCTAAAGAAGGGCTTCCCAGGTGGTGCTAGTGGAAAAGAACTGGCCTGCCAATGCAGGACATCCGAGTTTGATCCCTGGGTCAGGAAGATCCCCTGGAAGGGGCATGGCAACCCACTCCAGTATTCTTGCCTGGAGAATTCCATGAACAGAGGACCCTAAAGTCGCACAGAGATGGACACAAATGAAGCGACTTAGCACGCACACAACCTAAAGCAAACCAAGGAGAGGCATGATTCTAGCACAAAAATAATTCTGATTCAGCCCACTGGAAATTCATCATGATATGGATCAAAGCAATTAGAATTACAATAGACTAACAACTGAGTTTATGCTGATGATAGACATGTCAGAAGGAGGGTGGAGGGTAGGAAAAAATAACAGGCATATGGGGGCAGATGAAAAAAGCCTTCAAAAAAAAATAATAAAGATTAAAGCTAAGAGTGAGGAGAGGAAATGTCCAACTGACTAAATTTTTCCCCAGTCTGTTGCTAACACACCCTCTAACCGGGCCCCAGCACTCATCAACATCACCTCTGCCGTGGGGACTGAAATTATACACCTTTTCCATCTTACCCACTAGGGTCCAGTGCTGTGACAGAAGAAATTTTCACATGTTGAGATTCAGGGAACTCATTCTGGCTTATATATGAGCTAACAAACTTTCTGTCTTTTTGGCCTCGCTGCTCAACTTGTGGGATCTTAGTTCCCCCACCAGGTATCGAACCCAGACCTTCAGCAATGAAAGCACAGAGTCCTAACCACTGGACCACCAGGGAATTCCCAAGCTAACTTAAATTTTATGCTAGTTAGAACAGCAAGTTTTGTGGCGTATCAGAAGAAGTTCATCTGCTTTAACCATGAAAGAAAATGCATTTAAAAATTCAAATGGCGTAACTGTGGTTCAGTCATTAAAAATGGAGCTGAGTGGCCACTGCGGATGTGGTTTCACATTCCTGCATCACTTGAGAACTTGCATTTTTTGAACTGTACCGGATTTGAGGATACCTCCAGCCATTTTCAAAACAATATCCACTAGCAGCTGCCAGCTGCAACCTTATGGTCTCAAGAACTCCCGTTGTAGCTAAGCAACCCACTTTGGATCCCAACCAATCCGTGCTTAAACAGCACCCTTACTTCTCGCCAGCTCCAGTCCTGACTCTTGACAAACAATTTATGTAATTTTGTGGTTTTTTGCTTTTACAAGCCTCCCTCATTTTGTAGTCTAGCGGAACACAATTCAAGTGCTTCTGGAATCTGTGTCTCCTGGGTTATTGCTCTGCTTGGCTCAAACAAAAACTCAAATTTTCTATTCCTATTACAGTTTGTTTATTGCTTATGTCCACTGACAGCTGTAATAATGGGAAGTTTTATGTCTGTTCATACAAGGGCCACAGGGGGTTACCTGAGCACTCAAAGAGCACTGAGAAATTTAACTTAAATTTTTTACTTAATTTTAATGATTTAAAGTTAAATGTAGGGACAGGACTTCCCTGGTGGTCCATGGTGAAGAATCTGCCTGCCAATTTGTGGGTCACAGGTTCGATCCCTGGTCCAGGAAGATCCCACATGCCTCACCGCAACTAAGCCCTAGTGCCACAACGACTGAGCCCGTGCTCTGCAACAAGAGAAGCCGCCACAATCAGAAGCTGGAGCGCAGGGGCCAGAGATTAGCTCCCACTCAACCGCAACTAGAGAAAGCCTACTGGCCGCAGTGAAGACCTAGCACAGTCAAAATAACAAATAAAGTTTTAAAAGAACAGGAAGTGGAATCTAAAAATAAGTTAGATATATGTAGCCACATGTGGCTAGTGGCTACCGTATTGAACAGCATAGCACTAAATGGTATGATGCAGAAGTTAGGGCAGGGCTTTCCCATCTGCGTCCCCCAAAACCTAACGTGTGAACTAGTTGTTTTAAGGGGCACCGTCTGAGGTCAGACTCCCTGGGGCCAAAAGTCTGTTCTGGGAAACTTTGAGGAAGCACTTAATTTTGTTTGTACCTCAGTGTTTGCATCTGTAACATATATATATATAACAGAGTATTACTCAGCCATAAAAAGAATGAAATAATGCCATTTGCAGCAACATGGATGGGCCTAGAAATTATTGTATTAAAGTGAAGTAAGTCAGAGAAAGACAAATATCATATGACATCATATTCTGGCTATTGTAAACAGCCCCAATGAATATTGGGGTGCATGTATATTTTTGAATTATGATTTTTTTTCAGATATATGCCCAGGAGTGAGATTGCTGGGTTATATGATAGTTCTATTTTTAGTTCTTTAAGGAACCTCCATACTGTTCTCCACAGTGGCTGTACCAATTTAGAGTCCCACCAACAGTGTAGGAGGGTTAAATCCACTAGTTTAAACCTGTATGTTTTTTCCAACACTACAAGCAAGTAACTCAATTCTGACATTATCTACTGAGAGATAGCATCGGATTCCATAGGTTAAAAGCTCAGTCCAGCCCTCCCGCCACCAACTACAGATGTCAGTCACAAGTCCAGGTTGTCACCTGTGCTTCTGACTGATGGGCTATAGTTCAGAGGTTCCCACAACCCTCTCCTTGGTGTTGGTTAATGAGCAACTCAAAGAACTCAAGAGAGGGATTTCCCTGGTAATCCAGTGGTTAAGACTCCTCTCTCCCAATGCAGGGAGCCTGAGTTTGATCCCTGGTCAGGGAACAAAGATCCTGCATGCTGTGCTGCCAAAATAGAAGAAGGGGGGAAAAAAAGATAATGTCTTGAACTGAATAAAATGAAAATACAACATAATCAACTTTTAAAAAATGTTAATAAAGAACTCAGACATTTTACTTACTAGATTACTGGTTTATTACAAAAAGATGGAACTCAGAAAGAGTCAGAAGGAGGAGATGCACAAGGCAAGGTACCACGAGGGGGCGGGGGAGTTCCAGACACACCATCCTCCTAGCACCTCCACAATTCATTGACCCGGAAGCTCTCTGAACCCCATCTTTTTTGGGGTTTTGGTGAAGGCTTTTGGGGTTTTGGGTGGAGGCTTCATTACACAGACGTGACTGAATAAATCATTGGCCATTGGTGATTGATTTCAACCTCCAGCCCCTCTCTCTTCCTGGGAGATGGGGGTTGGGAGGGCCTGAAAATGCCAACCTCTCTAATTACATGGTTGATTCCCCAGTAATCAAATCAAATCAAATCAATCAAACCAGCCCCCATCCTTAGGTGCTTTCCAAAAGTCACCTGGTAAGCATAAACTCAGGTGTGGTTAAAAGGGGTTTATTATAAGTATCAAGACTCTTTTACCACTCTTATCACTTAGGAATTTCCAAGCGTTTTAGGAGCTCTGCGTCAGAAACCAGGATGAAGACAAATATAGGTTTCTTATTATAAATCACAAGATCACAGTATCTATGGTTGAATCTTGCTTGAATTGTCATTATAAAGGTTGTCAAATGGTGACCTTTATAATGATAATTCTTCCTTCTACATCATTCTTTAATTTGTAACTCTAAGAATGTGCTTTTGCTCCTTTTTATTTATTTTAAATCAGTCTGTAGTCATGAATTCTTGTTCATTCAGTGGATTATAATCCTTTTTTTGTTGCTGTTGTTTAGTGGCTAAGTTGCGTCCGACTCTTTTGCGACCCCATGGACTGTAGCCCGCCAGGCTCCTCTGTCCATGGGATTTCCCAGGCAAGAATACTGGAGTGGGTTGCCATTTCCTTCCCAACCCAGGGATCGAACTCAAGGCTCCTGCATTGGCAGGTGGATTCTTTACCACCACGCCACCAGGGAAGCCCGATAATCCTTTACTATCTTTATTTAATCTGATGTTCAGTTTGTTCCAGATTTGGTCATAAGAAGCCTCTTTAAGATGTCTTCCTGTGTCCTTCTGACATCCCCATCATTCTTTGAGTATTTCCTTACTTCTAGATTGCTTTTCTTTTAAAGATGGAGAAACTGAGGCACAGGGAAGTTGAATAACTTGCCCAAGTGGTCCTGATATTAGCTGGCAGAACCAAGATTTGAACGCAAGCAGTGTGATTCCAGAATCCAAGCTCTTAACCACTCAACCATATTCCACCTCACAGGGGCAGGAATCGTGACTTTTTCTTGGTAGCTAGTTCCCTGGCCAGGGATTGAACCCTGGATGCCAGCAGTGAGAATGTGGTGCCCTCACCACTGGACAGCCAGGGAATCCCCCTTAATATATATATAAAGTGGGCTTCCCAGGTGGCTCTGTGGTAAAGAATCCGCCTGCCAATGCAGGAGATGGGGGTTTGATCCCTGGGTCAGGAAGACCCCCTGAAGGAAGAAATGACAAACTGCTCCAGTATTCTTGCTAGAGAAAAAAGTCCCATGGACAGAGAAGCTTGGTGGGCTACAGTCCATGGGGTCGCAAAGAGTCAGACACGACTGAGCAACCGAGCACATACACGCACATGTATGTTAAGTACACATGCTTGGATTTATTCTGGCATTCTTTTTTTTTTAACTGAAGCATAGTTGATCTACAATGTTGTGATAGTTTCAAGTGTGCAGCGATGTGATTCAGATACACATACATCTACATCTATATTCTTTTTCAGATAAACCATGACTTCTTGTTCAAAGCTATATCCCCACCACTCAGCATGATGCCTTACCCATGGTAAGTATTAAATATAACATGTTAGCCCTAACCCTAACCCATAATATGTTAAACAAATGAATAGATTGTCTGTCATGCCCCTCAGGTTCTAAAGTCCCTCCCTTTCAACCCTAAATTCTACTCTTCAGCCTTAGAATCACATTTTTGCATATACTCTCAAATCCCTGACTTGATCTTGTTTGTAAGGCAATCTGCCAATACCCAACTTTCTACCCACTCAGTGCTTGTACCAGAGTGATGTAAGTGACCAGAGCTGGTGTCAACCCCAAAAAAAGAATGCAGGAGGCTGCAAATTTGAAAAAAGAGTTTATTGGTGGTTTTACGAATTGCAGTTTGGGAGACACGGACCAGGTTAAGGCAAAAGAGTTCCGAGGAAGAGAAAAAGTCAGAGGCTCATAAACACAAAAAGCCACAAGTTTGGTGAAAGTTGCCTGGCGAGAACTGTGATTGACTCTAACGAGAGTCAGAAAATATTTGTCCTTAGGGAATCACAAGTTGTTTTAGGGTAGAAGTCCAACAAGTAGACAGATGGTCACAAGTCATTTTAGGGCAGTGTGTGATAAGTATCTTGATTTTCTGGCAGGTGATCTGATCAAAAGATCAGATTCCATCCAGGCTGAGCATGCAGAAGTCACACTTCCTTACTGGCCTCCTGGCTTCATCTCAGAGTCCCCACTTAGCAATACCAGCTCCATTTTATAAAAACTTTTTATCTATATTGGGGCATAGCCGATGGACAATATTGTGATAGTTTCACAATAAAGTGAACAGTGAAGGGATTCAGCCATACATACACATGTGTCCCTTCTCCCCCAACTCCTCCCCCATCCAGGCTGCACAAACAATGAGCAGAGTTCCACTTGCTATACAGTAGCTCCTTGTTGGTTATCCATCTTAAATAGAGCAGTCTGTACTGTACTATATTCCAAACTCCCTAACTATCCCTTCTCCCCATCCTTCCCCTGGACAACCATAAGACCAACTCCATCTTTACCTTCCTCTCAAACTAGAGGAAAATCATTCTACCCTGCTGAAAATTCTGACTTTAAATCTGTGATATATAACCTTCAGGGGGCCCTTAATTCTGCCTAGAAATCAGCCTAGACTTTTCTGGCCCCATACACTTGCATGCTCTCCTATTTTATTTCTTCTCAACGCTCCACGAAGCTCCTCCCATCATCCTCTTAGATACCACACTAGTGAAAAGTTACTCGGAATGATTAGGAACTAGGGCTTCCCTGGTGGCTCAGCAGGTTAAGAATACGCCTGCAATAGGGAGACTTGGGGTGTGATCCCTGGGTTGGGAAGATCCCCTGGAGAAGGGAAAGTATTCTGTATTCTGGCCTGGAGAATTCCATAGACTGACTGTATAGTCCATGGGGTTGCAAAGAGTCGGATACAACTAAGCGACTTTCACTTTCACTTTCTGGCAGTCCAATGGTTAAGACTCCACACTTCCACTGCAGTGAGTGGATAACCGATTTTGAAAAGGGTCTGCTAGTTTCTTATTAAACTTAATATACCCCCATCCTTGAACACAGCAATTCCATTCAATATTTATGCCAGAGAAATGAAAGCCTGTGTTCACAAAAACAAATATACAAGAACACTCACACCAGCTTTATACATAATAGCCCCAAACTGGAAACAGGTGTCCAGCAATAGAAGAATGAATAAACAAACCATGACAATACCATATTTCAATGAGTGAAAGAAGCCCTACCCCAAAAAGGATACACAATATATCTTCATTTATACAAAGCTCTAAAGCTTTAGATATTGAGCACTTAAAATGTGGTTAGTGCGAACTGAAATGTAACATAAGCATGAAATATACATGGGACTCCGAAAAGTTAGTACAACCTCCCCCAAAATATCTTATGAATAATGCTTTCATATTGATTATATATTTAAATGATAATGAAAAGTTAAGGTGTTGGTTGCTCAGTTGGTTGCTCTGGTCTGACTCGTTGAGATCTCCATGGACTGTAGCCCACCAGGTTCCTCTGTCCATGGGATTTCCCAGGCAAGTATATTTGAATGGGTTGCCATGCCCTTCTTCAGGAAATTTTTCTCAACCCAAGGACTGAACCCGAATCTCTATGTCTCCTGCGTTGGCAGGCAAGCTCTTTACCACCAGCACCACCTGGGAAGCCAGCCACAGGTAAGAGAGAACACAACAAATACACTTAATGTTCACTCTTGTTTTTGTTATAATAGAATTTCTATTATGTATTAAATAGTGCGCACATAAGACTATGAGGAAAAAGCATTTTGATGCCCTAGATTTGGTTCAAAAGACTGGATTTAGGTTTTCATTTTTTTGTTGCTATTCAGAATATGGTATAAGAAGAGATACTGTTTTGTTGTGATAACATTAAATATGTATGCACTGTAAAATATTTTTTAACTATAAAGATCATATAAAAATGAATTGGATCTTCTCTTTTTACCTATTTAACTTGAATACTAGAAAATTGTTATTTACATATGTAATTTAAGTGTGCTTTGCAATATACTTCTGTTGGGCCATGATGGTCTAAAACTTAGAAATAAGATAAAAGGGGAACCACATATAATAGACCCACTCAGGGATTATCTGAGTCTCTGCAGGTAATAGGGATATGTCTTCTTATTTATTATTGATTAGGGCCCAAATTCCATAAAGTTTAGATATTAACTTTACAAATGATAAGAAGATTGGTATAGAGTAGTAACAGAGCTGAGATTTAAATGCAAAGAATACAGTTAATTCAAAAGCCCGTGGAGGAGCAGGGATCAAACATGCCTCGAGGCTACTAAGCCGAGCCCATACACCTGGAGCCCGGTGCTTGGATACAAAGAGAAGCCACCACAATGAGGAGTAGTCCCGCTTGCTGCAACTAGAGAAAGCTTTCCTGTGGGGAAACCTGGGGAGTGTGGGGGACCTCGGGTTGTAGGGAACCTGGGGAGCATAGCCAGCCCAGGGAGGGCCGGAATCCCGACTGTAAAAAGGTGGCCGAGTGCCCAGCACAGTCAAATAGAAAACCCAGCAGAGTCAAATATAAAAATATATAAATAAAAGCCTGTAGACCAGATGGAAGTCTATTTAGTCAACAAAAGAAAGAATGCTGAAATTTCCCTGGCAGCCCAGTGGTTAAGACTGTTCACGTTCCAGCGCAGGGGTTCGGGTTCCATCCCTGGTGGGGGAGCTAAGATACCACATGCCTCATGGCAAATAAACAAAAACGAAAAATAGAAACAACATTGAAACAAATCAAATAAATACTTTTTAAAAAAAATGGTCCACATTAAGAAACTTTTTAAAAAATGAGACTGAAAATGAATTCTTGTCTTACAGGGTTATAAAACCTTACTCTCTGGGGCTTTCTTGTTTACTGGGCAGAAGTCATTCTGTCAGAAATTATTTTCTTTACCAGACAAAAGTCATTTGCAATGGTCCGAACTGTGAATCAATAAATTTCTGTTATCCTAATCACTGACAGTCCAGTGGTTAAGACTTTGCTTTCCAATGCAGCAGGGAGCAGGGTGCAGGGTCGATCCCTGGTCAGGGAACTAAGATCCACATGCCTTGGAGTCAAAACACCGATTCATAAAGCAGAAGCAATACTGTAACAAATTCAATAAAGACTTTAAAAATGGTCCACATCAAAACAAATGAAAAAAAATTTTTAACTATGATAGTAATACTAAAATGATATAAACTGATAGCAATGCAAAAGATTCCTGCCTGGCAGATTACAGTTGATTATTTCTCTCTGGATACTGACCAGTTCTTTTAGCATTTCCGATCGCCTATATGCATGTGCTCTTGGAATTCTCCTTTGAACTAGATGAAACATTTTATGTAAGGGTCCTCTCATTCATAAATGAGTTAAATAAAATCTTGGACATCCTGGATCTGTGTAAGAACTGATTTTACTTTTTGAAAAATACTATCCTTCAGCACCCACTTTCCGAATTTGGAACTTCTTCTGAAAATTAGAAAACTCCCGCGCCCCCACCCCCACCCCCCCACACAGAATGAGAGGTGATAAAAGGATGATTTCCAGTTTCAACACCCTCAGAAATTCAGGAGTCCTCTGGCTTATACTACTCAGACGGCAAAATAGAGACTCAGAGTTACCTCTAAAGAGTGTAACACGCTGGTTAGCAGGTCTTGCTTGTCAAAGCGGAAATCACACAGGATAATTAACAATCTTCATTCCAAGGTGTTCCAGGGCTTCCCTCTTGGCTCAGGGGTAAACAATCTGCCTGCCAATGCAGGAGATGTGGGTTCAATCCCTGATTTGGGAAGATCCCACATCCTTGGAGCAACTCAGCCTGGGGGCCACAACTATCAGTCCCGTGCTCTAGAGCCCAGGAGCCGCAATTACCGAGCACATGTGCCCTAGAGCCCACGATCAGCAACAAAAGAAGCCACCGCAACAGGAAGCCCAAGCACTGCATTGAAGAGTAGCCCCTTCTTGCCGCAACTAGAGAAAGCTGACATGCAGCAATAGAGACCCAATGCAGCCAAATAAATACAAAGATAAATAAAATTAGATAATAGTAATAAAAAAAAAAGATGTTCCAATAAGGTGGACTTCCCTGGTGGTCCAGTGGATAAGACACAGTGCTTCCACTTCAAGGAACACAGTTTAAGCCCTGGTCAGGGAACAAAGATCTCACATGCCTCACAGCATGCTCAAAAAATAGAAGGAAAAAAAAAAAAAAAAGGCATTCCAATTAAGAGACAGAGGCTAGAATTCAGTCTGAACTCAACTTGGCTGAAACACAGGCAGTTGAGTTTTTAAGAACTGGGGTGGGAAGTAGGGGTGGCAGGTCATCTCTGCTAATTGTCTTCACCCAAGGGAAAAGGAAACTGTCTTGCATCTTCAGGACAAGGAGCAGTGTCACAACTTGGAGAAAGGCCCCCACTGAAGTCAGGAAACTGGGAGACAGACGTACTGTCTCCTTTGATGTTTATATTTCAAAGAGATAGATCTCAGGGCCTTTCTAATGACAGTTCCTGGCTTGTAAAACTGGCAAGAGGCTTTTAGAGATTTATATGCAACCCACTTCAGTATTCTTAACTGAAGAATCCCTTGGATAGAGGAGTCTGGCAGGCTAAGGTCGATAGGGTTGCAAAGAGTCAGACATGACTAAGTGACTTAGCACGCATGCACACATCTCAAAAGGGCAAAGAATTTATGACGACAAGTCTTCTAAAGTACATGCTCTAAGAAACAGGAGGTTGGGGCATCTGTGGTTAGGCTGTCTGGAATCTGGAAGGGATGACGGTGAGAGGGAGTAAAGTGGCTTAGAGGCAGGAAAAGTCTATCTAAAGTTGAGTTAAGCTGAGGGGAAAGTTACAGCACTTGTGATCATGCTCTATAAAGCTGGTCAGCCTGGGTTCAAACTTGAACTCCATTGCTTATTAGCTGGGTGACATGAGGTAAGTTACTCGACCTCTCTGGGCCTAGTTTCCTCATCTTATAAAAAGCAGATGATTACCACTTAATTCATTAATATTTAATTCAAACAGCAGAGACATCACTTTGCCAACGAAGGTCCACATAGTCAAAGCTATGGTTTTTCCAGCAGTCATGTACAGATGTGAGAGTTGAACCATAAGGAGGGTTGAGCACCAATGAACTGATGCTTTCAAATTGTGCTGCTGGAGAAGACCCTTGAGAGCCCCTTGGACTGCAAGGAGATCAAACCAGTCAATCCTAAAGGAAATCAACCCTGAATATTCATTGGAAGGACTGATGTTGAAGCTGAAGCTCCAATACTTTGTCCACCTGATGTGAAGAGCCGACTCATTGGAAAAGGCCATGATGCTAGGGAAGATTGAAGGCAGGAGGAGAAGGGGATGACAGAGGACGAGATGGTTAGATGGTGTCACCGACTCAATGGACATGAGTTTGAGCAAGCACCGGGAGACAGTGAAGGACAGGGAAGCCTGGTGTGCTGCAATCCATGGGTTCACAAAGAGTTGGACATGACTTATCAACTGAACGACAATACTTAATTCACAGGATGGTTGGTTAGATTAAATATGTTAATCCAAGTACAGCCCTTAAACCACTACCTGGGACATAATAAATATATGACTTGCTGTGGTTTAAATCACTTTGCCATTCCTAGCCTGCATTTCCCCAAATCATGCCATCTAAGAAGTATATGGAAAATTAAATGAGAAGATGGATGCCCACAACCTTAGCCCAAGACTGGCATCTGGTAAGACTCTTTTAAAGGACCAATATTCCCGTAACTATAGTTACCATTACTGATACTTGTATTATTTGTTGCTCAGGCTCTTATTCCCTTTTTTGTCACAATAATCACTATTTACTATTATTATTAACTCACATACTCCCTATTGTGAATGGTAATATCAGCAATATTACTTTTTTTTTTTTTAGCCGCCCCGAACTGCTTTTGGGATCTTAGTTCCCCCACCAGGGATTGAACTCCGGCCCTCTGCAGTGAAAGCACAGAATCCTTAGGTCTTCCCTGGTGGTCCAGTGATTAAGACTCTGCACTCTCAATGAGAGGGCACAGGTTCAATCCCCGGTTGGAGAACTAAGAATCACATGCCATGCGGTGCAGTCAAAAAAAGAAAGAAAGCACGGAGTCCTAACCACAGGACTGCCAGCGAATTCCCAGTATTACTATCTCACTATTCCGTACATCCGGTCCCCCTCTGTCAGGCAGTCCGGAAGCCTGCCAGGGTTTCTCCTTCCCAAGCCAGGCTTTTCCTCGCTGGCCCCCCGACCCTTCACCTGATTGGCGAAGGCGATGGTGAGACTCAGGCCCCAAGCTCCCAATAGGAAGCAAAGGCTGACAGCAGCACTTGCCAGCCCATCGGACAGGTGGGATGCCTGACTGAGCACTGAATGATTCCTTTTTTCTTTTCATCATGAAGCAAGGCTATTTTTTCCTATATAATTTTTAAAGGTTACTTTCCATTTACAGTTATTTTAAAAATTGCCTATATTCCCCGTGTTATACAATGATTCTTAAGAAACCAGATAGCAAGGTAGGTAAACCCATGAAACAAAACTCCTCTCTGCTCCCAAGCATTGCTCACAGTCCCATTCCCTCCTCTACACTGCTCAGTGGTCTCACCCGGTCTCCTCACCGGGTGGGCCAGCCTATGTGCACTGCTCAACTCAGGAGGTGAAAGGTGTTCAAACGCGACTTCCCCCAGGAGCTATAACTCTGGATCTCAGTTTCTCTATCTTGGTCTTGGCATTCCCACCCTAGCTCAACTTCCCACGAGTCTGGTGTCAGCAGTGAACTAGGAATAACTCCTATAAAACACTACAGAGAACTTCCCTGGTGGTCCAGGGGCTAAAACTCCACACGCTTAGACTCCTTCAAGGCAGAGGGCCCAGGTTCGACCCTTGGTCAGGAAACTAGACCCCATGTGCCGAAACTCAAAGATCCCTCACAACTAAGACCGGGCACAGTCAAATAAAGAAATAAATATTTTTTTTTAATTTTAAAACAAATAAAACACTATACAAAGTAATCAAACTTTTATTGAAGCCTTTATGTGCCAACATCGACTAGACCAAGACATAAGGCACGGGCCCTGCTCTTGAGGAGCTCACAGTCTAGAAAAGAGAAGATACCAAAAAAATGATTCCCACAAAGATGGATGGGCATGGGGGGCACGCAGAGTCATGACCCCCCCACCTCTTCTATTCCAGGTTGGGTGGAACAGAGAGCAGAGAGCTTATCACCGCCTCTCCCTCCTTCCCTGGGACGGCTCTGACTTCCCACCGTCCTAAGCATCAGGACACCAGGGAGAGACAAAGATGCAGGGGATACAACTGCTGCCCTCAAAAAGCTAGAACATCCCGGAAGGATATATATATATATACAATGGTAACTTTGTGTCCCAAAGCCGCAAACCAGTGCAGCAAAAGCTGGGGAGAACAGGGGCTGGGCCAGCCCAGTCCAGGGAGTGGGAAAAGAAGTAACGGAAAGGGAGGTATCCAGGGCCCAGGAAGTAGGGCAAGAGGTGGAGAAGCTCATAGTAGGGCGCCAGCAGCCGCAGCCAACAGAAGAGTCACCCATCCCGCCCAAGGAGCCGCAGAGCCTTTACTATGGGGCACGTCTTTTATGGGGTACTGCCCCATATTTCTGCGGTCCTGGTGGCTACTAGCACCTCCAGCCAAGCTATCTTCCTCTTCCCGGAAGGTCTCACGTCCCACCTCTTGTGGAGAAGTCTGGTTGGTCCGAGCTGGGGTGATGGGTTCAGTGGTGGAACGGGTGGTGGTAGAGACTGGGGTAGCTTTGGTGGTAACGGTGGAGGATGGGGCAGAGGTGGAAGTACTGACAGATTTTGTCGGGGCCAAGGTGGTGGACCGAGGTGGGGGCAGCAAGACAAGAGGTGGGAATTGAGGGGAGAAGTAGGTCTTGTTGCGGAGGTCCGAGTTACAGCGGGACCCCTGGCAGCAGGAGCCGCTGAGCATGAACCCTGGGCCTGTCGCCGAATCCCGGGTGCAGAACTCGTCCTGGACGCAGCCCCGGACAGGCAAGGACACGGTCACATTAGCTGCAGGAGAGAGACACGGGTAGGTCCATGGTGGGGGGGAGGGGGTAGGCACAGCCAGAACGAAACTTAGGGGCAACACGAGATCAAGAACATCCAAAACAGGTGATGGAAGGGCTCTGCATCCATTAATCCCCGTGTCTCCATTTGGGCCCCATTTTGAGAAACACTGTCCCACTGTCTTTTGTATTCGGTAGATCACATTTCCCATAGGACTTAAGAGGAAAAATGTGTAGAATGAACTACAAGTCCCACAATGCTTTGGAAGAAAGGTTTGAACTGGGATACAACACCTCTCAACAGGAGGAAAGAGAAGAGCATTGCCTCCCTCTTCCTCCCCTGACTCCACCCTTGCCAAAATTCAGTCTTAAGAGTCAGAACTCAGTTCAGTTCAGTAGCTCAGTAGTGTCTGACTCTGCAACCCTATGGAGGCAGCATGCCAGGCCTCCCTGTCCATCACCAACTCCCGGAGTCCAACCAAACCCATGTCCATTGAGTTGGTGATGCCATCTAACCATCTCATCCTCTGTCATCCCCTTCTCCTCCCACCTTCAATCTTTCCCAGCATCAGGGTCTTCATCTCCCATAATACACCTCGCAGAGGATGGGATTTGAAGAATTCACATGGTTCCCTGTGGCAGAGACTTGGAGGCTGAACCACATCTCTCCTAATACTTCGGGGTGGGACAAAGTATTTGGAGACAATAACCTTTGAGTTTTAAGGACTAGATTCCCCATGATGCCTGGGCAGAAGCCTGGAGACTTAAATACATTTCCCATTGCACATCCTCCCATTCTGCACCTGGCAAGCCTCTGTGAAAACATATTTCCTCCAAAACTCTGGGATAAAAGCATTCCTATTCCCGTGATATCCTGGGAATAGGACTGCATTTCTTATGATGCTCTAGGACAAGCCACCAACTTAGGCCTACGGTTCCCAGGAGGCGCTGGAAGGTGGGGGAACCCTTTGGGTAAAGGGGTGCTATTACCTACCACCCATGAGGCCTCAGAAAAGGCTACCACGACCCGTGCAGGCCAGGTGCTTTGGAGCTCCGCTCACCTGCTGTCAAGGTGACATTGCCGTCGAAACAGCCCTTGTAGAAATGGTCGCTGGCGTTGTAGCAGCTCACGACAGGCGGCGCCCTGCCCTGGCACTCCTTGCGGCTCAGCCCCACGCAGCTGTAACACTCGACGCCGTTGGGCTGGTAGGCACTCTCATTGCCTGCGAGGGGGGCGAGGAGGAAGGAAGCGGTCCAGGGGGTTCAGGAAGCACTGACCTGCTCGGGGTCACTGAAGTCCACGTCTCCGCCCCTCGACGGACAAGCAGCTCGGCCTCTAACCCCGCCCCCAGGGCGTGACCCCGCCCCCAGCCCATGCGGAGTTTTCCCTCCTCCTGCTTGCGGCCGCCCCCAGCCGCTCGGCCCAGGTGTGGCTCCGCCCCCGAGCCTGCGGCTCCGCCCCCACCGACCTGCGGGGTTGAGCGCTCTCGAGGTGAGGTTGAGTTTCGCGTTGCAGCGGTCCTGGGGACACTGCTGCAGCTGGATGAAGGCCAGAATCCCGTAAAGGTCCAGTCCGCGGTCATTCTTGCCGGGGAGTCCCGAACCGCAGCCCCGCACTGCCACCGAGAATTGCCCGTGGACTGCGAAGAGGGGAGGGGGCGGGGGTCAGAGGGGCGGGGCCTGTGGGCGGGGCCTGAAATAGATCCGCCCCAGAAGATAGGCAGGCCAGGGCGGGAGCACAGGGGAGTGGGGGGTTCAGAAAGAGCAGATCCGAGGGGAAAGAACAACGGACTTGAGAGATCTGAGGATGAGGGGACAGAGAAGCTGACAGATGCTGTACACAAAAGCTGGGATGGGGTAAGAGTGGAGATAAGAAGGGGCACGACCACAAGGAGTCTCACCCGGAAAGCATCAGAAGGAACCTGAAACTGACGAAAAAGGCACAGGATCAGAGACAGATGGAGCCTCCTAGGAGCTGCGACCTCAGACAATGGAGAGTCAGAGGGACCCGGAACCTCAGCCTTGGGACCCTGGGAGAGTATCTCCAGGGTGGGTCTCCATCACAAGGGCCCCATTGGATGGGGGAGGCTTGGTCGGGGTGGAGAGGATTTTGGAATGGCCAGAAGGCGATAGCGAGATCTCAGTGAGCCAGACTGTGCCCTTGAAGGAGATGAGGTCCCATATCTGGATTCTCCCAGGTCACCTCACCCCTGCGCAACGCTCAGTCCTCACCTGTCTAAGCCCTAAAGGCGTGGGTGTGTTGAAAGGCCCAGGCCCTTGCAGACTGAAAGGGAAGAATGGGGATGCGTTCGAGTGGGTGTGGCCAAAGTTAGAAGGAGGGGCGGGACTATAATAAGGAGGCGGGGCCCGGATGGAGGCGCTGGTAGCGGGTACGCAAGGACAAGGAGGTCCCACTCACTAGTCTCCACGGCCCCCACAGCCTCTGTGCAGACTTCCACGCCTGGTGCACACTTCACCGTCTTCATCTTCTGCGGCGAGCACCCGTCATCTGCGTTCTGCACGCAGCTGTAACACTCCAGGGCCTTCGCTCCTGGGGGTGCAGAGGCAAATAGAACTGAGCCTTCCCAACTGAAGTCGCCTCCCCAGAGAAGAAATAGTCCTTCCCACTCCTTCCGCCCCTGTGCAACTGTACTGCACATCATTTTCCAGGGCAGGGATAAGGAAATGCGTGCGTGCTAAGGCGCTTCCGTCGTGTTCAACTCTTTGCTACCCTTTGGACTGTAGCCCGCCAGGCTCCTCTGTCCAAGGGATTCTCCAAGCAAGAATACTGGAGTGGATTTCATGCCCTCCTCGGGGATAAGGAAAACCTAGCCGGAAATCTGAGACCAGGAGATACATTGTGTCCTTTTCATGCCTACAGTGGGAGTACCTTTTTCTCAGCCCCTTATGCCCAAGGTGGGGGATCCCTGACTTAAATGGGGGGACTCCTTCCTTCAGTTCTCCACTTAGGACGGGAGAATTTTACCCACAGTCAAGTCATTCGGTGAGACATCCCTCCCCATCCAACCCCCGACGTCTACTCAGGATGGAAGAAAGTTTCCACAGTCCTTTCTGTCCAGGGTAGCAAATCCTTCCTAAAGCACCCCCTCCCCCACCGAGGCAGGTGATCTTTCCCACAATCCCCCTGTTTCAGGTGGAAGAATTTCCCCCACAGCTCCCTCTGCTCAGGACAGGAGATTTTTCCCGCAGCCCTCTCCATTGAGGGGTGCGGTGGAGGGGAGACTCTTCCTTAGAGCTCCCACTGTGCCCCCTCCGCCCCCTTCTGGCAACAGACTCACCTTCTGGAAGCAGCAGCGACAGCAGGAGCAACCAGCCAGTAGTCCAGATCACTGCCCAGGAACCTGCTCTCCTGGCGGGGTCCATGGTTCCGTCCTGCTCTCTCGGCTTCCCCCCTAGGTGTGCCGCCTCCCAACCCAGGTCCTCTTAGCTGAGCCCGGGATGAGTAACCTCCCCCCAGGCAACCCTGGCCTTGCCCAACCGGGCCAAATCAGCGTCCGCTGTGGGGCGTGACACCCGCCCCTGGGCGCGTCGTCACCCACAGCTGCCAAGGAGGGAACGGGAGGGAGTCATGGTTCCCTGGCAGTTCCCAGGAGAAAGTCTGTGTGTTTGGGGTCTGAGGCGGGGGAGAGAGGGGAGGACTGAGGCTCACAGAAGGGGTCTACTCAACACTCAGCATCCAGTAAATATTGAATAAGTGCAGGTTTGGGGTTGGGTGATCCTGGAGACTAAACAGAACCAGTGCTGGTCCTCCCAGAGGTCACTTTCTGATGGGGGAGAAAGATATGAATTAAATAATCATCCAAATTGTTATTTCCAGCCAAGGCAATGAAGTGGAGGCAATGAAGCCAAGGCCAAGGCAATGAAGTGGAGGGAGCTAAAAGGAGGTGTGGCGTCTACAATTAGGGGGCTGATCAGTGAAGCATCCCTGGAGATGTAAGTCACTGAGTTGCCTGATAATCTTAAAGACTTGGAGGTTCAAACAGTGAAGGAGGTCGGGATGGGGGCAGAGCAGGTGGCAAAGCAAAGACAGCAGCAAGTGCAAAGCCCTCGGTGGGAAGCAACATGGACCATTCAAACACAGAGAGGAGAGCAGTGCCCCTGGAGTTCAGGAGGTGAGGGGAGGGAGAGGGAAACTGAGGCACAAGAGCCAGGCAGGGGTCAGACTGTTCCAGGCATGCCAAGCCCTGCAGAGAGATCTGAATTAACTTTGAGAAAGCTGGAGAATGTTTCTAGGGGTCTACATCTGTAGGACACCATCAGATTTGCTTTTTGATCTGTCAGTCTGGCACATGATGCAAAAACTTCTCAAGAAATGAATTCACTAAACCCAAGGAATTACCCAGCAATGAAAATAGGTCAACTACTGGCCTAGGCAGCAACGTGAATCTCGAAAACTTTATGTTGAGCTCAAGAAGTCTTAAACAAATAAAAGATACCATGTGACTCCATTTCTATGGAAGTCCTAGAACAGGCAAAGCTAATCAGTGGTGATAGAAATCGGGGTTATTTTAGGAAGGTATTGCCCAAAAGATTAATAGTAAGAAGCCCCTACTGTCTTCATCTGGATAGCAGTTACACATGTAACAACATTTATGTAAAGAATCAACAAACCATATGTTGTATATTTATGCACTTTACTGTGTGTACACTATTCTTACAAAAAGAAAGGGGAGGGTCTTCCTTGACAGTCCAGTGGTTAAGACTCTGCCTTCCTATGCAAGGAGTGTGGGTTCTATCCTTGATTGAGGAGCTAAGATCTCACACGTCTCATGGCCAAAACACCAAAACAGAAAACAGAAACAATATTGTAACAAGTTTAGTAAAGACTTTAAAATGGTCCACATCCAAAAAAATCTTAAAAAAAAAACTGTGTTAAAAAAAGAAAGGGATAAAGGCGGAGTGGAATGCCACTGTGGCCTCTGTAAAAAAACCTATAATAGGGGTGAGAAAAGGAGGGCCGGAGACACGGGAGGGAGCAGGGCAGTCTCCCGGGTGAGAAAGACAGCAACAACCCCGACGACTGGGAGTTGGAGGCCTGTGTGCACCATTCCACCCCTGCCCCAACACAGATGAGGCCCGCACTGTGAGCATGATGGAGTGAGACACAATCAGGACCACTGCCTCCCACGTCTGAACACAGAAACAAATAAGAACTCTGGGCAAACCACAAAGTGACTAAACATCCCCATATATAAACTAATGTAAGTGACTATGTATATTGTATATCATGTATATTCTAAGCTTTAATCATGTATATTCTAAGCTTTAATCTTACTTTGTTTCTCCTAATAGATGATGAGATTTACATGTGGCAGGAAAATAGCGGCTGTGTTCATAAAAATTTTATCTGTTCCCTGGACCCCGTGGGGTACTTCCCCACACACACACACACCGCCAGCAATGACTAGCACCTCAGTCACCTAGGCTGGGTCACTTGGCATCATGCCGCAGCTCAGAGAGAGAAAGTGAGTGCCTGTGAAGTCATTCAGCACTGCCCCCTACCTCCCTGTCTCCCAGCCTTGGAATCTCAGCCCCACTTATGGTTCGCTGTGTGATCCTACCTAAGTGTCTTCACCTCTCTGAGCCTCTGAGGTGTCTTATAATAAAGAGAAGAGAGTCTTTCGTGGTAGATAGAGGCTGTGGACAAAATTTCAAGTCTGGAGTCGGACAGACTAAAATTTTACCCCTGCCTCTGCCATCCTCTCGCTCTGTGACCTCCCCCCACACCATCTCCCTCTCTGAATTTCAGCTGCCTCCTTTGCCAAATGGGTCTGAAACCCCCTATCTCCTGAGGGATGGAGTGAGGCAGGGTGACAATACAATTATTATTGTGTGCTCTAGACAGGAGGCCCTGCAGGCCCCAGCTGCGTGGGAGAGTTTCAGGGAGGAACCCCAACTGGCCAGACCAGAAGAGCTGGCGTCTTGGGAGGGAGTGGGACCCAGGGTGGGGAGTCTCCTCTTGCTCAGGCCTGCCCGCATCCTGGGTGCTGACAGCCTGCCCCCTCCCACCCCCTGCAACATGGCCTGTGACCAGAGAACAGGGGGAGGTTTAAATGCAGGGTCTATACTTATAACTACTCTATGACTCTCCCCAGCTCTCCTCCACAGGGGTCAATGCAAACAGGTTTAGAATCTGTTCCTGAGAGATGAACAGAGGGGTGAGTATGGAGGCACTAGGTTCCCAGCTCTGGAGGTCATGCCAGGGCCTCAGACAAGCCTGGGGACATCTGCACTCTGGGTTTCCTGTCCCCTGGGGAAGGGTGGGCTCTGGGCCCGGTGATGTTCTCAGCCTCCCTCAGACCCACTCCCTCTGGGATGCATCAGAGTAGGGGTGGGGTCAGAGCCAGGGCTGCCTACATAATTTGCGGGGCTCAGTGCAAAATGAAAATATGGGGACCTGGTTCAAAGGGCAGGAAAGAGTGTAATGAAAGGTATTAAAGTAGAAATGCTGGGGATTTCCCTGGCAGTCCAGTCCAGACCCTGAGCTTCTACTGCAGGAGGTGTCATGGGTTCCATCCTTGATCTGGGAACTAAGATCCCACATGTCACACCGCATGGCCAAAGAAAAAAAATTGAAATAAATGCTACTTTCCTTTCTTTCTCCGTCTCTCCCAACCCCATATGTCATGTTCCCTTGGTCTAATGTCTAATGTCATGTTCCCTTGTGCACGGAATACTCATGGGACAAGCACAGACCCTCACAGGTGTCTAGAGACCCTGTCCCACAACTAAAGCATTCTGGTTGCTGGGTTTCCCTTCCACCAGTTGCCCGCTGCTGTGCCCCACCTGAGATGCCAGGAGGCACAAGTGTCTGACTCTCCTGTGGGGTCCCAGGCCCCTGCCGGGGCTGCTGGATGGCAGAGGTCACAGTGCAGGAGCGAGGAGGGGAAGGCAGACAGAACCTATCCCAGGGAGGCGGGAGATGACAGGTGTGGGACTTTGAGCCTAGGCCCCAGCCCCCCCAGATCAAGCTTCACGTCCCTTCAGACTTCACTTCCAAAATGCAAATTCAAATGCAAAATTAAGAATTTCCAGATGGCAATCGCAGATGATTAAATCCAAGAGAGCTCTTCTGAACGCAGGGAACTGTCAACCCCATGAGTCACATGCCTGGGAAGCTAGCCCCTGTAAGAAGACCCAGTTTGCAGACAGGCTGAGGGATGAAATAATCCAAAGATCCAGATATCTCATACCTGGAGGTAGAGGCCAAGGAACAGCTGGGGTCCCCAAAGGCCTGGGGTTTGGGTTGTTTGTATTCTGGGGCTTCAGGAGGACAACTGGATCCTTAAGGAATCCTGGGACAGGACACCCAGGACCGGAGGCGATGGGAACCAGAGGAATTGAATGCCTAGTTCCAGAGACGTTTAAGGGAAGAAAAGGCCTATTCCACACAGGGACAGCCTAAAGGGATCAAAGTTATACCTGGGGAGCCCAAGGGACTGTGGAAACCCATCAGGGATCAAGGAGAGCTTCCTGAAGGAGGGGACACCTTGTTGCTGTTGTTGTAGTTGTTTAGTCACTCAGTCGTGTCCGACTCTGCGTACCATGGACTGCAGCACACCAGGCTTCCCTGTCCTTCACCACCTCCTGGAGTTTGCTCAGACTCATGTCTATTGACTCTGTGATGCCATCTAACCATTTCATCCTGTCGCTCCCTCCTCCTCCCGCCTTCAATCTTTCCCAGCATCAGGGTCTTTTCCAAGGGGACACCTTGGGTGAGACCTAAAGGGCAAAAAGTTCTGTCTGTCCTGTTGACCACCACCCCATCCTCAGCATCTCTCTCATCAATTTATTCAACCATCAGACATTCCCTCAACACCTACTTTGCATATGGGCCCTTTGTGTGTCAAGGACTCAGTAGTGATGCAAACAGTCCAACCCCTGCCTCCTGGAGTCCCCGCCCAGCACATGAAACACACTCATCAGCATGGATGACCCAGAGTAGTCAAGGCTCCAGGGGGAAGGTGCAGGCAGAATGATCAGGGCTGGGACAGGAAGCCCTGAGGAAACATCTGACTCAGTCAGAAGAATCAAGGAAGGCTTCCTGGAGAAGGAACCATCTGAGTTATGACCTAAATGATGAGTAGGGTGGAGTGGGGAAAGGTGACTTAGCAAAGGGAGTATTGGGTATATTATTTACCAAGATTGAGAGATGAAAGGATAACTTTTTTTTTCCCTTTCATGGAATGAAATGTGCCCTATGGTGCTGGGAATACAGCTATGACCAGGACAGCCCTGGCTCTGCCTTCTTGGAGCTCCCAGTGTGTCGGGACATAGATCCATCACCAGTGATGACCCAGGATGTTCAGGAATGGACCCCGTGCGTGCGTGCCTGCTAAGTTGCTTCAGTCGTGTCCGACTCTGTGACCCAATAGACTGTAGCCCAGGGGAGCTCAAAGAAGAGGGTGTGTTTGATTCAGGTGGGGGAGTCAGGAAGGGTTTCCTGTAGGAGGTGACAATCCAACCAAGACACTAAGGAGATAGCTGGTTAAGGGAAGGGCAGAGGGAATAACATGTGCCAAGGTCTGGAAGGCAGGAGCCTAGGAATTCCTAGAAATTGCCAATAGCCCAGTCAGGGCCAAAAGGGTGGAAGCAGGCGGACCCACAAACTGAAAAAACAAAATTGCCACACGCCTCTCTACACCCACCCCCTGTTACCACCCAAGACTACGGGGTTGAAGAAGACCTCCATTCCTTAAGTGTAGAACCAGCTGAGGGATGGTTGGTTGTCTTGGGTACCCGTAACTCAGAAGCCTTGCCTAGCGGTCGAGGGGTTCCGTACGTCTGTGCTGGGAACCTCAGAAAAACTGTTTTCTTTCATGTTTAATTCGGTATCACAGAAGCAACAATAAATAGTTCCTTCCCACCCCCGCAATCTTCCTCGAGCCCGGGGCACAGCCCGAGGGGCTGGCTTCCCGTCCGGAGAAGGCACCTGCAGCCCGGGGAAAGTCGCGGCTCAGACCAGCCAAGCCATCAAACCCACAAAACTCCCTGGAGAGTTACGAATGGGCGGGCCCAGGCTTCCCGGCAGTGGGCGTGGCCTCGAAGCAGTGCGCGGGGGCGGGGCTTCGCTGAGACTCCCCCCAGAGGGTGTGGTCAATCAGGGGGCGTGGTTCTCATCAGCCGCTGTAACGATGACGTCCATCCAAATCCGCACGGCCTCTGGGCTGGGAGCCACCATGTAGAAAAGGCGTTCGTAGGTTTTGACACAGAACGTTAGGCGAGGGTTCGGGCTCTGGAATAAGTAGCGGATTGGAGGTGGTTTAACAGAACAGATGTGACTCCACCCTAGTTCAAATTCCAGCCTTGCTATTTACAGGCTGTGTAGGGTTGGGCAAGTAATTTAAATTCCCTGAATGTATGCGGATCTGTCCCCCTAAATGATGCTACCTACTTCGTTGGGTTATGAGGGTTAAATGAATTAACACAGGAAGGCGCTGAGAATTATGGGAGCAAGAGGAATTTAAAGGACCCATGTCCCAACCCCCCCAGCTCTACCTTCTCCTGTATTAGAAATTGTTGTTGTTCAGTCGCTAAGTCGTGTCCGACTCTTTTGTGATCCCAAGGACTGTAGCCTGTCAGGCTCGGCTCCTCTGTCCAGGGATTTCCCAGGCAAGAATATTGGAGTGGGTTGCCATTTCCTCCTTCGGGGGGTCTTCCCGACCCAGGAATCTGCAGGAGACCCTGGGTCTCCAGCACTGCAGGCAGATCCTTTACCACTGAGGCCCCTGTGCTGCGCTTAGTCTCTGAGTCATGTCCAACTCTTTGTGACCCGTGGACTGGGCCTGTCAGGCTCCTCTGTTCTTGGGGATTCTCCAGGCAAGAATGCTGGAGCGGGTGGCCATGCCCTCTTCCAGGGGATCTTCCCAACCCACAGATCAAACTCAGGTCTCC
Source organism: Dama dama (assembly GCF_033118175.1). Lineage (NCBI taxonomy): Eukaryota > Metazoa > Chordata > Mammalia > Artiodactyla > Cervidae > Dama > Dama dama. Next base: position 57,212,969 of record NC_083684.1, read on the forward strand.
TGCATTGCAGGCAGATTCTTTACCATCTGAGCCACCAGGGAAGCCCTACTGAGACCCCTAGGAAGTCCATATATTAGAAATACAAGCATTCAAATTTCCTCTCTTCCAAATCTAGGTCTCCCTGGTTTGTAACTGGGAAAAATTTAGTCTACAACCTATTTACTGAGTACCTACTTGTCAACCCTGAATTAAGTAAACCCTTTATGTCCATTATCTGTCTTTAACCTCAACTTTGGCGACATAGGTTGAAGAGTGCCCATTCTGCAGGTGAAAACATTGAGGCTGGAGAATGGAAGTCACATATCTGATGTCCCACAGCTGGGATTCCAACCTAAGCTCTAAAAAGCCACAGTTACTCTCCAGAGCTTTCTAAACATTGTATCAGTTTCTGGCACTGTGCTTTTATAAACATTCCAATTCCAGAATTCTCTAGGGAAAAATAAATCTGATATGACACCATGGGACCCATTCCCATTTGGCAATTGTGAGAAGATGCTAAGAAATGATCCTCTCCTTTCAATGCTCCCAGGCAGCCTCAGTCCTCACTTTGCCCAGTTCAGTCATTCATTCTTGACTTGGCTTCTGAGTTTGCCAAATTCTGCTCTCAAACTTTTGTTCCAAGAAAAATAACTGTGGCTGAAAGCCAGAGACTGAGCTCTTAATTTTGGGGCCCTGCAGTGAAATGACCTGCTTGGTTTCCTGTGCTGGATGGAGGACCCTGACAACAGGGGCTGTGGGTGGCCCTTCCCCAGGGGATAAGCTAAGATTTGACTGGTGGGGCTCCAACCATGAGGGCAGGGCAGCACCAAAGAGGGGCTTCACCTTGAAGGCACAGCGTAAGTGGTCGTAGTAGACTTCCTCGATGGCCTGAAAGTAGATGACACCTTTGAGCTTGGTCTCTTCCTTGTCTGATGGAGCAGGGTGAGAGAGAAACAGAGCCAGTGAGAGATGGGTTGTGGGGTGGGGAGGAGGGTACTAAGGGGGAGAGGAGTCTCTGAGCCCAAGTCCAGAGACTGGGGTTGGGGTGAGGAGCATGGTGATAGAGTCTGAAGGTCTCTAAAGCGCTGTGGTTAGCAGGTGAGTGAATGTCAATGGGAAACTGGTGTGGTGACTGGATAAGGCTGGGAGGTGGGGCCTGGGGAGCTGGAATCCTAGGTCCCCAAGTCCCTTGGCCCCTGAGAAGGGTGGAGACCCAAGGAGAGGTTCAGAATCATTGATTACCCAAGAGAAGAAGGAGAGGCTTGGAATAGATCTGGGGGCTGGACACTGATAATGCTTCTCCTGGGTGTGGGGAAACCGGGGGCTGGAGAGCTAGAATGGTACACAGGTGATACCCAGTGAGGACTGGGTGGCTAAAGGAGGAAGTGATTGGGGGGTCCAGACACATACATGGACCTAAGAGAGAAGAGACCTGGGGGTGGGGCGGCTAGGTGTCTGGGGTGAAGGTCTGCAGTGGTCTCTTGCACAGGCGTGGGGGCCCAGGCACCTAAGGCAGCGGGGCTGGGCTTACCCGCGTAGTAGGCCAGGCGGCGGGCCTGGCGGTCAAAGCAGAACCATCGCTTCCTCCAGGTCTTGATTCGGCCACCCATCTTCACCAGGGGTCCGCGGCAGCAGCCCCCGGAAACCCGTAAGTGTGGGCAGTTTTCCGGATTGTGGCCCCAGCGCTCCAGGTGCTGCCGGAGATCCAAAACCGGAGGGCTAGCAGGGATGGATGGGGGTGTGGGCGGGGCCTGGGGAGGGAAGAGAAGGGGGCTGTGATGTCATAGGGTCAAGGGCTGGGAGGGGGAAGTCTGCAGACTGGACCCGGGGAGGGGAGCCCGTTGGATTAGCTCAAGTGTAAGGACCAGCTCAAGTGTAAGGACCAGCATAGCCTTTAACTTTGGCAATGACGATTAAGATGGTATTTCTGACAGCTACTCCGGTTGACTGACGCACTGCCCAGGGCTTTACCAGCATCCATTCCTCAACTCCCCATGGCCACTCTTGGGTCAAGGCTACTATGAATCCCATTCTGCAGATTAGCACACTGAAGTACAGAGAGAAATAATCCACCTGAGGTCACATAGAGCTTCTAAGTGGCAGAGCAGGGATGCGAAGCCAGGTCTTCCTGACCTTAGCGCTCACCTTGAAACACCAGAGATGTGTTAGGGAAGTGATAAACCCCAGTAAGCCCTCATCTATTGTATCTGTAAAACAGTGAGTGATTAATAATGAGAGTGCTGATTCCATTATTATTGTTGTATGTTAGAGAGCATTCTTGCTGTGATGAAATTGGTGATTATTATCTGTGCTAAAAAAAAAAACAACTTTATAATCTCTTTGCCCCCCTTCTCCTCAGGAGGTAGGTACATCATTGTCCCCATTTTATAGATGTGGAAACCAAGATTCAGAGAGGTTAAGTCACTAGGCCCAAGTCACACAGCCAGAGCTGACAAGCCAGGATTCCCCAGGCAGAGCGCTCATCTCAGGTGGCCACAATGTGGAGCAGAATGAAGGAAATCAAAGTGTCTACTGTTACAAGGTCTAGCCTGATTAAACCTATCCTTCTCAAATACTTCCTGCCAAGAATGGTATATGATCCCCATGGTCACACTGAGGCCTCAGACTCCAGCATGCAAGCAGACCCCTAAGGGATTTTGTTAAAATGCAGACTGGGATTCAGTTCAGGGATGCTGATGCTGCTCGTCCATGGACCACTCTATGAGTATTGAGGGTTGAAAACACTGAAGTAAGGCTAAAGCAAGAAAGGATGAGAAATAGAGGGGAGACGAACTGCATGGAGACAAGGGAGAGAAGGGGGAAGGCGGGAGCTGGGGAACACACAGGAGGGGAAGGAGTGGTTAAAAGGGAACCCCCTGGGTCATCCTGCCAATTCCACGCAGTAACACTAAGTGATCACCATGTACTGAAGGTCTGCTCTGTGGCCAGCACTGTGTCAAATGATCACCTCACTGCTTCTCCAAAACAACCCATTATTGTCCCCATTTCACAGAGGAGGAAACTGAGGCTCTTCAAGAGGAAGTGACTCACCGAGGTCACCCAGGTAGGACATGGGTGGAGCCAGGCCCCAGGCGAGGAGAGCAGGGATGGGCTTGGGACTGGCAACTCCACCTTTGTCCACCCATGTCACCTCCAGGGAACGCCTGCCCCTCTCCAAGTCTTGACTTTCCTCATCCCAGCACCCTCCTCATGGGGCTGTTTCTTGAATGAACTGGCTGTTGTCACCTGGTGATTCCACCCCTAGGCGCAAACCCCAGGGACAGCTGAGGAAGGCAGCTCGAGGTGTGAGGGGGTGGGGATGGGGGACAATGCAGTCAGCAGGGGACTGATTAATAAATGATGGTGCTACACAGCAGGAGTGTTTCATTTTTAATGAGGCAGAGCTTATATGCCTGACAACCCGGAAGGCTCCACCAGCCTTCCTGCTTTATTTTATTCCCGGCTCTTATCAGCACCTGACATGCTACTTATTTTACTTAATTTTACTTATTGATGCTGCTTTCTGTCTCTCTCCCCTGCTAAATGCCGCTTCCAAAAGGCAGGGATTGTCACTCTGCTGTCACCAGGGTCTACCACACAGTGCGTGCTCGGTCACTCAGTCACGTCCGACTCTGAGACCCCATGGACTGTAGCCCACCAGCCTCCTCTGTCCGTGGATTCTCCAGGCAAGAATGCTGCAGTGGGTCGCCATGCCCTCCTCCAGGGGATCCTCCCCACCCAGTGATGGAACCTGAATCTCCTGCATCTTCTGCATTGACAGGCGGATTCTTTACCACTGAGCCACTTGGGAAGGCCACCATAAATAGGCACTCCATAAATATTGGATTGAAATGAATAAGGAAAGGCCTAATGTTTGAGAGAACCAGAAACAGGTTGGGAATAATGTACTTGTTTGTGAGGAACATAAATCCACCAAATGCAGTTTGATCAGTGTATGTGGGAAAGTATAAACACAGATTCGAAGTCTCCTCCATGACAGAAAACACTTGGGCCTCCAGGTGAGAACTTCACTTCCCCAAATTCTGAAGTGTTTGCTGTAGGGGCTTCGCTGGTGGTCCAGTGGCTGGCATTCTGCACTCCCTCTGCAGGGGGCACGGGTTCAGTCCCTGGATGGGGAACTAAAATCCCACATGCCACCCGGGGAGGCCAAAAAAATAAATAAATAAAGTGCATGTTGTAACAAAAAAGTATTCATATTCTTAGTATAGGTAGAAATAAAAGCTTAATGAGGAGCTGTCAGCTAAATTCAGAGTGTGAGAAATTCCACAAGATAAATGACTTTTCCCCCCAATAAATGGCACTTTTTTTTCTTTAAAGCAGGGAGGGAGGACTCAATCTCAGAGATTTAAGACATTTTTACCAAAGGCACTGTGTGTGCTTTGTTTGGACCCAGATTTGAATAACCAGCTATCAAAATATATTTTGGAGACAATTTGGAGACAATTAGGGATTTTGTTAAAGTGCAGACTGGGATTCAGTTATTCCAGGGTGGGGGTCTGGAGAGGAATGAAGTTCAGGGATGTCGATGCTGCTGGTCCATGGACCACTCTATGAGTATTGAGGGCTGAAAACACTGAAGTAAGGCCAAAGCAAAAAAGGATGAGAAACAGAGGTGAGACAAATTGCATGGAGACAAAGGAGAGTGAGGAGGGGGTGGGGGGAGGGGTTGGGGAACACACAGGAGGGGAAGGGGTGGTTAAAAGGGCACCCACTGGGTCATCCTGCCAACTCCACACAGTAACACTAAGTGATCACCATGTACTGAAGTTCTGCTCTGTGGCCAGCACTGTGCCAAGTGATCATGATCACCTCACTGCCTCTCCAAAACAACCCATTATTGTCCCCATTTCACAGAGGAGGAAACTGAGGCTTCTAGAGAGGAAGTGCTCACCAAATGTTAATATGGACCATGTATTAGAATGTTACAGAATTAGTAATAATTTCATAAGCTATGACAGTGGAACTTACATTAAATATATATATACACACACACACACACACACATATATATATTGTAGGTACATAATGATGTATGGAGGGAATGATAAAATATGTGGAATTGGCTTTAAAATATTCTACTGCAGCATGGGAAGTAGGTGCAGGTCCAGTACAGCAAAGTCAGTAAGTAAAATAAGATTCAATATTGATAATCACTGGAGCGACATGGAGGGCTTCCCGGGTGGCTCAGTGGTAAAGAATCTGCCTGCGAATGCAGGAGTCGCAGGTTCAACCCCTGTGTCAGGAAGATCCCCTGGAGTAGGAAATGGCAACCCTCTCCAGTATTCATGCCTGGAGAATCTCATGGACAGAGGAGCCTGGCAAGCTATAGTCCATGGGGTCACGAAAGAGCCGGACGCAACTGACCGACTAAACAACAGTCATGAGCTGCATGGTGGGCACATTGGAGGTTATTAATCTAGTCAACCTTTGAACAATATGCTTGAATATTTCTTAAGTAAAAAGGTTTTTTTTAAAGAATCAAACAAATAAAACAAAATTTTAAATACTATTTAAAAGTCCCAGTTTGTGGTTGCCCTCATACCACCACCCACTTACAGAAGAGGAAACCGAGGCACAGAAAATTGAGCATGCCACATACCATGGATTCAGATGACCCTGATGGGAAGAGAAACTAGGTCTTTAGAGTTCCCCTTCCCTTGCCAAGCCCAGGACACTTTTTGGAGGACAGGAGAGGGTGAGATGTTAAAGGGCAGAGGCCGGGGAAGTGGGGGCAGGGGTGAGACTCACCATGATGGCAGGTACAGGGGGGCCCAAGGAACCTTCCTTGCTTCTTCTGGTCCCTTCCTGTGGGTGCAGAAAGAGTCACCGAGACTGCAAACCAGAAAGAAGTGGGGGAATGTACTGCGTTCCTGGTGGGAGGGAGGAGGGGCTGGGTCTCACCCTGGCCTGGAGCAGCCGCTCCCTCTCCGCCACGGCCTGCTGCAGGAGCTGCTCCATTCGGGCGATGTCTGGGTAGAGGGCCCTGCAGCTGGGAGCAGGGAGCAGAGACGGGCCGGTGAGAGGAGCCCAGTCTCCTCCCCCCATCTCCCCACCTTCTCCCTGACGTCTCACCTGTTCCTGGGGCCGCAGTTCAGCAGCTGATAGAGAGGGTGTCTCCCGGAGTCTCCGGCTTCAGGCGGGAGGGCCGAGGCCTCCAGGGGTCCTGGGGGGAGAAGGGCCAGGGCTAGGGGCTGGGATACTTCCTGGTCTAAGCCTCTCCCTCTCTCCCCCAACAGGGGCATCCAGGTTTCTCCATCCTGTGCGCAAGGAGGGTGGTGATGGGAGAAGAGGGTACGTGGGGTGAAGTTGGTACTCACCAGTACAATGGAGGGACAGAGGCCGGGGGCAGCCTCTCTGACTGGCTCTCTCTCCCCTCTTCCGGGACAGGCTTCCAGTCCTCTGGAGGCCAATGGAGCCCTGAAGACACACAAAGCCCAGGCACACAGGAAAAGATGCTCAGTCTCCACCATTAGATCGGAGAACCACCAAGGAAAACCACCATCTTGAGACATCCCAGGTGATCCAAGGGCGAAGACTTCGAGCTCCCCATGCAAGGGGCCCAGGTTCAATCCCTGGTCAGGGAACTAGATTCCACATGCCGCAACTAAGAGTTTGAAGGTGGCAACTAAAGATCCTGCATGCCCCAGTGAAGATCGAAGATCCCCGAGCGACCCGGCGCCGCCAAATAAATATTTTTTGTAAAAAAAGAAACCACCATCTCATTGGCACGGATCAGAAAGCCAATGTAAACACAATTCTGAGTGAATGCAGTAGTCACAAAGGACCACACAGTGCACTGATCAGAATGGGCAAACCCACAGAGACAGTGGTTGCCGGGGGCTGGGAGGAGAGGGGAATTGAGGGGTGATGGCTAAAGGGTACAGGGCTTCTTTGTGCGTGCGTGCTAAGTCACTTCAGTCATGTCCAACTCTGTGCAACCCCATGGACTGTAGCCCACCAGGCTCCTCTGTCCATGGGGATTCTCCAGGCGAGAACACTGGAGTGGGTGGTCATTCTCTCCTGAATATTCTCTAAAATTGCTGATGGTAATGTTTGCACAACTCTATGACTACACTGAAAACCACTGAAAACCACTGTTAATGGGTGAATTGTAGGGTAGGTGAATTATAGATCTACATAAAACTGTTTTTCTTTTTTCTTTTTTAAAGCCCACTGTATTGGTGGAGATGTGGGAAACCCAGATGTTCTCCCACAAGGCTGAGGGCTGTTTTATTGGAAAAAACTTTATGGAGGTCCGTTTGGCTCTTTTTAAAAAATAAAAATGGGAAAAAAGAAGAATAAAATGAATTTAAAAAAAGAAAGGAAATAAAATCAAAATGACTTCCCTGGTGGCTCAGTGGTAAAGAATCCGCCTGCTAATAATGCAGGAGACATGTGTTCCAGCCCTGATCCAGGAAGACCCCACATGCCAGGGAGCAACTAAGCCTGTGTGCCACAATTATTGAGATCTAGAGCCCGGGAGCTGCAACTACTGAGCCCTCCTGCCACAACTACTGAAGCCCATGCGCCCTGGAGCCCATGCTCTGCCACAATAGAAGACACTGCAATGAGAAGACTGCAACTCCAGAGCAACCCCCTCACCACAACTGGAGAAAACCTAGAGCAGCAATGAAGACCCAGCACAGCCAAAATTAAATAATAATATATATATATATATATATATGAATAACATTTGTGGACTTGAATAGTACTGTCTCAATGTTAGCTTCCTGAATGTGATCGGTGTACTGTGGTTGCATATGGGAATGGCCTTGACCTCAGATGATAAAAAGTAGAAGCATTTAGGGATAAAGAATCATGCTTCAGAAAAGAATAAACTGTGTGTGTGGGTGTGTGTGTACAGACAGAGAATGATAAAGCAAATGCCAAATGTGGTAACCTGTTAGTCACAGAATCTGGGTGACAGGTACACAGGAATTCTTTCTACTCCTCCTGCAATTTTCCTGTAAGTCTTAAATCATTTCAAAATAAAATAATAAAAAGAAAAGTACCCCCCAAATGAAAATACACTTATTTGAGAGTAACAAAGAAAGCAAACTGAAATCATTTCTTTAAAAAAACAGCAAAAACTCTGCTTGGATAACAAAAAACAATAAGAATAAATAAGTTGTATAATTTGAGCACCAACACACATCTTGCATGCCAAGTTGCTTCAATTGAATACGACTCTTTTGCAACCTCATGGTCTGTGGCTGCCAGCTCCTCTGCCCATGGGATTCTCCAGGCAAGAATACTAGAGTGAGTTGCCAGGCCCTCCTCCTGGCCCAGGGATCAAACCCAAGTCTCCTGCATCTCTAGCATTTCCAGCAGATTGTTTACCAAGGAGCAACCAGGGAAGCCCACCAATATGTATGCTCACTGCTAAAGATCTTAACTCATTAAATATATGTAACTCATGAGTTAATACTAAAAGAAAAATCGAATTGGTCACCAAAAGAACCAACTCTTTATTTTGAAGGTAAGTGAATGAAGTGAAATCGTCAAGCACTTTCTTTTCCTACAAAAATCATATCCCTGGGTAACCAAATAATCAATAAAGGCAAGTCCCTCTTTAGAAAAAAATTTTCAATTAATAAACAAAGAAGGAGGACTTCCCTGGCAATCCAGTGGTTAAAACTCTGCACTTCCAATGCAGGGGGTGCAGGTTCCATCTCTGGTCAGGGAACTAAGATCCCACATGCTGAGCGGGCAGCCAAAAAATAATAACTGTTTTTTTTTTTTTTTTTTTTAAGATTTTTTTTAACTAAATTTTTTAAAAAATAAAATAAAAATAAATGAAGAAGTAATGACAGACGAGATTTTCCATGACCTCCAGGGAATCAATCAATGGATGCCACAAAAAAAAGAGACACATGCTCCCAGGATGACTTGCCAAAATGCCAATCATGCAACTGCTCAGCCCCCCACATCCAACTTTACAGGAAGTAAAGAGGCAGAGCAAGGTGGTGTTGGTCCCCACAGATGGAATCAGCAAACCCTGCCTGCGAAACTCTACAGAGCAAATGCCTGGTTTATTCAGCAGACAAAGTTCAAGAGGGACAATAAAAGAAATGGGAGTCTGTGGATTCTAGGAGATTTAAAAGAGATGCGCTGTGCTTAGTCGCTCAGTCTTTTCGACTCTTTGAGACCCCCATGGACTGTAGCCCGCCAGGCTCCTCTGTCCATGGGGATTCTCCAGGCAAGAATACCGGAGTGGGTTGCCATGCCCTCCTCCAGGGGATTTTCCCAACCCAGGGATCGGACCCAGGTCTCCCGTATTGCAGGCGGATTCTTAACCGTCTGAACAACCAGGGAAGCCCACAGTCACACACATAAAAAGTTAAAGCTGAAATATAGCGTTTAGCGATAGACACTGAACTGGTGGAACTTTGTAAGACGAGGATAAACGTCAGGCTAGTGGCTATTCTCCGGGAGACCGATAGGGGTCACCATTGAGCCGGGGTATGTCGTGACCTGATGACACTTGGGACCGTCACCCCGAGTGTTCCCATCAATAATCATTAAGCTGTGCGTGTGCTCGATGTGATTCTCTATGTCTGTATTATTTTAAAACGTTTTTAAAAATAGTAACCATGGGACTACTGGGCTTCCCAGATGGCTCAGTGGCTAAGAATCTGCCTGTCAATGCAGGAGACGTGGGTTTGATCCCTGAGTCCGGAAGACCGCCTGCAGTAGGAAATGGCAACCTACTCCAGTATTCTTACCTGGAAACTTCTATGAACAGAGGAGTATGGCGGGCTACATACAGTCCATGACGTCGCAAAGAGTCGGGCACAGTTAAGCACACAGACACACACACACAAACACAAAACCATGGGACTGCCCTGGCGGTCTAGTAGTTAAGACTCGGCACTTGCACTACAGCGGGTGCAGGGTTAATCCCTGGTTTGAGAATAAGATTCTACATGCCACGCAGCTTTGTTCGAAAGATAAAAAATGAAAAATAAAAATAATAACCAGTATTTGTCAAGTGCTCAGTCTTTGCCTAAGAGTGTCTGTGGCACACCACAGGCCCATTTAAGCTTCTAGAAGCCCTGGGAGTCAGGAAAGGTTCAAACCACTTCAAAAAGATGAAAGGGAGCCCCAAGTTCCTGTGGTTCTTCACTCTTCCCTTCCCTCAACTGATGTTCCCAGCACTTCCCGGCTGAGAGAACTCAGATTGTTGGCACTGAGGAAGCACGTAGGGAAGAGAGACTCGGTCTTCCCTGGTGGCTCAGACTATAAAGAATCTACCTGCCAACGCAGGAGACCAGAGTTCCATCCCTGGGTTGGGAAGGTTCCCTGGGGAAGGGAATGGCAACCACGCCAATATTCTTGCCTGGGAGAATTCCAGGGACAGAGGAGCCTGGCAGGCTACTAACACACACTGGCAAAAGAGATCCAAGTCTTGTCTGCATGGAACTGAGTGATGTGTATATATGTGTGTGTGTTCAGTCGTGTCAGACTCCTTGCAACTCCATGGACTGTGGCCTGTCACACTCCTCTGTCTGTGGAATTTTCCAGGCAAGAATACTGGAGTGGGTTGCCATTTCCTACTCCAGGGGATCTTCCCAACCCAGGGGTTGAACCCAAGTCTCTTGCATCTCCTGCATTGGCAGGCAGATTCTTCACCACTGCACCACCTTGGGAAGCCCCAAGGAACTGAATGAGTCATCATACAAGATGCGTATCATCTGACGTTGCTGTGAGTGAAGAGTATTACAAAAGAGGGTTATAAAAGGGTAATATAAAAAAGGATCACCTGCAACTGGAAGACCAGGAACAGCCTTCTGGACACTGACCCCGAGGCCCAAAGGATAAGAGTTGGCCAGGGTTGACTGAGGTGAAGGGTATTCCAGGTGGCAGGATCGGCAAGTGCAAAGGCCCTGAGGCAGGAACAAGTTTGGCGTGCTGGGGGGTCAGTGCCCCTGCAGCTGGACAGTCAGTACAGGGAGGGGGATGGTGAGAGGTGGGAAGGGGTCAGACCACACAAGGACTTGTGGGCCACACCAAGGAGCCTGGAGGAACCACGGAAGGCTTTTGGGGGGAAGGGCTGAAGTAGGAGGAATGAAGATCACTCTGGCTGTTGTTTGGGAGCCAAAAACTAAGATGGAGAAAATCAGTGAGGAGGATGGTAGAAGGTCACAAAAACCAGAAATGAGGGTGGCAGTGGGTGGAATAAGAATTATAATAATTATAACAATATCAACCGAGGACCACCCTGGTGGTCCAGTGGTTAAGAAGCCACCTTCCAATACAGGGGACATGGATTCTATCCCTGGTCAGAGAGCTAAGATCCCACATGCTGCGGGGCAACGAAGCCCTTAAGCTGCAACTAGAGAGAAGACCGAGTACTGCAACTAACTAGCCCGAAAATGAATTTTTTTAAAAAAGGCTGGTCTTCCCTCATTAAAAAATATAATATCAATCATTATATAACCAGAGTAACAGGTGCTCACATTTACTAAGCACCTGCTATGTGCCAGGCATCACACTAAGTACTTTAATGCATTAACCAATGAATGCTGTTATTATTCCCATTTCGCAGCTAAGTAAACTGAGGCACAGAGCCATATCTCAGGTCAACCAGCTAGGAAGTGGCACAATAGGTACTGGAATCCGAGCAGAGTCAGTACTCTTAGGCATCACATGATCCTGGAAAGAAGGGGTGGAATTTGAGAAGGATTTAATAGGACTCGGAGGGAGAGAGGGGCAGGGGCAAGGAGGAGTGATTTGTTAATCCCTGAAGTTTATCTGCTTGCCTATTGTTTCTCTGGCTGTGTAAACAAACACTCCCTGTGCTCTTTGTGGGGCTTCCCCCTGTGGCTCAGGGGTTAAAGAATCCGCTTGCAATGCAGGAGACTCAGAAAATGCAGGTTCGATCCCCTGGAGGAGGCCATAGGAACCCACTCCGGTATTTCTGCCTGAAGAATCCCATGGACTGAGGAGCCTGGCGGGCTACAGTACATAGGACTGAACAAAGTCGGACACAACTGAAGCGACCTTAGCAAGCACGCACATACAAGCTCTTCGTCATCCCTGGGGTCCCTCGTCACTGCCTATGAGCTCGTGTTAACCAGGTGCCCACCTGGGTTCTGAAGTTTCCTTGAGAAACCCTCGTCTCTGAAAGGCACAGGCTGAGCAATCAGGCAGCTTCGGTTCACACTGAGCTCTGCCGCTTAGTTGGGTGTGTGACTTTGGCAAGTCACGTCTCTTCTCAGGGCAACTCCCCCTCTGTAAAGTGAGCGAGGTCCCGCCGCCCTGCCGCAGCTGATGCAAAGATTCTTACACCGACCTCACGCAAAACACACAGAAGAGTGCCTGGCACGGCCACCAGTGTCCAAGGGCCAGACACTTGGTGACACCCACGTGCAAGGTGGGTGTGGGAGCCACGCCGGTGGATACAGGGTCCACCTGGCCTTAGAGGCTCCGTGTCCACGGAAACCACTAACTCAGGTAAGGACTCCATAGGAAGGGACTGGGCTTCCCACCAAGTCTTTATAGATATGCAATTTAATTATAAGGGTCATATTTACCCTAAGGCACGTTGCCTGGCAACAGAACTGACAATCCTCCTTTATCAGGCTTCCAGCTAGAAAGTTACAAAAGCTCTGCTAACCCTTTACCTTAGTGGGACAATAATAGGAGCCACTGCTACAGTTCCTTCTGACCAAAAACTAAAATTTTATATTAGGTGCATGAGCAATTTCATACATATATAACATATATTATTGAATTATATATTCATGAAACATATACTTTTAATATAAAATATATTAAGTTGAAGCATGTCAAACGGTCAGTATTTGACTGTTTCTCACCTTCAAATGGGCTTCCCTGGTAAAGAAGCCTGAAGTATGGGAGACTGGGGTTTGATCCCTGGATCAGGACGATCCCCTGAAGAGGGGAATGGTAACCCACTCCAGTATTCTTGCCTGGAGAATTCCATGGACAAAGGAGCCAGAAATTATATGTTTCATGAATACATAATTCAATAATATATGTTATATATGTATGAAATTGTATATGCACCTAATATAAAATTTTATTTTTTGGTCAGAAGGAACTGGCTTTTCATCCATGGGGTTGCAAAGAGTCAGACACAACTGAGCAACTTTCACCCTCTTAGTGAGTTGCACCCTCTTAGGTGCAATTAAGCCCGCACCCAGCAACTACTGAGCCTGTGGGCCACAGGGAAGATCCAGCACAGCCAAAAGAAAAAAAAAATTTTTTTTAATTCATAAAATAAAATAAAACAGTGCCTGGCACACTATAAAGACTCTACAAAAAAAAAAAAGGCTTCACAAATTTTGGCCATCTTTATGATTGTTACTGTTTATATCATTATTACAGGGCCATTGAAAAGGAAGAGGCACCTCTAAATATATCAAAAGAAAAAAGGTCCACCACAATCTTGAGTTAGAAAAAAAAAAAGCCAACTAGTAGCTAATACACACGTTTTTGAAAAAAACATTTACATGATAGAGCAAGCGCTCACCCTTTCTAAGCGCTGACCCCACATCCATACAATTGAAACAAAACAGTTTTCATCAAATATTCAGCCCTATGTCCAGGCACAGCACTGCCACTGTCTACTCTATTTCATTTAAAGTTGGTAGCAACATATTCAATAAATGTTTTAACCCATTCATAAGTTGGAATCCCCATTTTTCAGAAAATCTGGAAGAAAGAAAGAAATAGCTACCAGGACCTCCCTGGTAGCCCACTGGCTAAGACTCTGCACTCCCGATGCATGGGGGCCCTGGGTTTGATCCCTGGTCAGGGAACTAGATCCCACATGCTGCAACTAAGACCAGGTTTAGCCAAATAAATAAATAGAAATACTAAAAAAGAAAAAGAAACAAATAGCTGCCTGGTTCTGAGGAGGAGGGCCAGGGCTCATTGGGCTGGGGAGAGGAGGACTGCTTATCAATATGCTCTGTCGGGTGGCTTTAAAAATTTACATCTGGGGGCCTCCCTGGTGATCTAGTGCTTAAGAATCCACCCGCCAGTGCAGGAGACACAGGTTCGTTTCCTGGTCCGGAAAGATCCCACATGCCGAGGAGCAGCTAAGCCCATGTGCCACAACTACTGAAGCCCATGCACCCTAGAGCCCGTGGTCCGCAACAAGAGAAGCCACCGCGATAAGCAGCCCAGGCACTACAATGAAGGGTAGCCCCTGCTCACCGCAACTAGAGAAAAGCCTGAGCGCTGCCATGAAGGCTCAGCACAGCCAAAAATTAATAAACAAATAAATCTTTTAAAAACTAAATAAATAAAATTTACACCTGGGTGGGCCCAGTTCTGTTTCTCCAGGGAAGGAGAGGTAGGATGTTAGGCAGAAGAAAGAAAAAGAATAATAAAGCTGGAGCTTGGTGAAAGTTAAAAATACGGCTTGATCAGCCTCCCCTCTCCCTCCCTCTCTCCCCCATGCCCACAGCAGAGAAAGCCACAGTGACCAGCGAGACCCCTCGGGTGATGAGATATTTATGGGGGTGGGGGGCACCTGGAGGGAGCTGTGAACGGAGAAGAGGCAGGAAGAGGTGGCGGCGGCCGTGTTGGCAGTGGGATCCTGGAGAACCAGCAACTGGCGGTCTGTCTTCTGGGTGAAGAGGAGCTGCAGGAGAAGGGGTGGGGTGGAGGGCCACTGCAAGGATGCTCTGGCCTCCAGAGCATGGATGCCCGCTGCAAGGATGCTTTGGCCCAGGCCTCCAGAGCCAGCCCATTTCTTGGATGGAAAAGGAAAGGCTCAAGGTCCCAAGAGAGTGGGGAATGTGGTCTCAGGGAGGGAGGACTTGTGGGCAGAGACTGCTAGTTCTCTGAGGAGGAGGTCTGTACTCCTGAGGCCTAGGGGTAAAAGGGATTAGGGGTTGAGAATGGTGGATCCCAAGGGAGAATGAAGGTGGGGGGCCTAGATTCCTGGATCTGAGGGAGGAGAGGGCTGAAAGGCACATGAAATCTCCATACCTTGGTGAGGGCCTGGTTGGGCTCAGAGAAGTCCCCCCCAGGGGTTCCCTGAAGACAGTTAAGCTCGAGCAGTCGGCTCCGTTCCTGGGGAGGGCAAGACATGAGCAATTCCTACACCTCAGGGGACATATGGGGTGCAGGCGAGGCAAGGGTGTGCCCCAGCAGGAAGTGAAGATGTAAGACAGGTATCTGCAGTGAACTGACCTGCGTCAGGGCCTGAAGGGCCTCCTCCTTCTTCCGGCTCAGCCCCCGGCTCTCAGCGGCCATCTGCTCCCCCAGAGACTTGAGCTGCTCCTCCAAGACCTGGATCCGGTGCTGCAGGACACCCGCCAGGGCCCAGGTTACTCAGCTGCCCCCGGGTCCCGGGCTGGTACCCACAGAACCAGGCCCTCCTTGAGAGCCTGGGGTTTGCTCCATCCCATAACAGAGACCCTGGCATCTGGATGCCTGGGAGGGCATGGGGGACTCAGAGTTAACCTTCGCTAGTGCCCTTCTCCCCTTTGAGGGCCCAGAAGAGACCTGGGGTGAGCTGGACGGGTGGAGGTTCCCATATCCAGAGGCTGAGGAAGACAGAGACCCGGAGAAAGTCGACATTGCCAAAAACAGAGAGAGAAAGGGACTTTCCTGGTGGTAGAATGGTTAAGATGCTTGGTTTGCAATGCAGGGGGCCTGGGTTTGATCCCTGGTCAGGGAACTAGATCCCACATGCCAGAGCTAAAAAGATCTTACATGTTGCAATGAAGACTGAAGATCCTGCATGCCCCCACTAAGACCCAGCACAGCCAACTAAAGTAAATACTAAAAAAGAGAGAGAGAAAGGGAAAGACAAACAAACTGGAAAAGATACAGAATAGAAGAGAGACAGAGACAGAAACAGACAGAGCCCGTGAGACAGGAATGGGGAAAGAGTGACAGGAAAAACGTCCAGAAACAGAGGTGGGGAAAGGAGACCCACATCGGAACTATCTAATCCAAAACTCTGGGAACCTTTGTATTAAATACAGTCAACAGTTGAAAGTTAGTCTCACAGTCGTGTCCGACTCTTTGCGATCCCATGGACTGTAGCCTGCCAGGCCCTCTGTCCATGGAATTCTCCAGGCTGGAGTACTGAAGTGGGTTGCCATTTCCTTCTCCAAAATACAGTCAAACTTGTGGCTTTTTCCAGCAGGACTTGTCAGACCCTTGGAAGTGAAGGTCCCAGAAAGGACTGGTGGGAGCATCATTTGAGATGAGGGCTGAGACACGGGGAGTGTAGTGGTGAAGACCTAGCAGGTTCAGATCCCAGTTCGATCCTTTGGGAACTAAGTGACCTTGGAAAAGATGACTTGAGCACCTTGACCCTGAGTTTCTTCATTTAGAAAATGGAGGGAAAGATATGAAGACCTGTCTCCCAGGACTGTTGTAAGGATTCGATGACTTAATATTCATGAAATGTTTAGGATCGTGCCTGGCACATGGTCAATGCTCGATAAACATCAGCGACCACCATGGCTGTTTTGAAGAACATGACACAGTGGGGACATGAGGACAGAGAAGGGATGAGACGAGCGCATGGAGGAGCCAGAGGGCGATGGCAAGGGGAGCAGGGCAAGCCCAGCCCGACTCACTCTGTGCTGCGCCACGCTGGCCTGGAGCTCCTGGACCTTGGGGTCTAGCGCGCCGGCCCCGGGGCTGTCCCGATCTTCTTCTTCCCGCCGGCTCTCCCGCTCCAGCTGCTGGAACTCCAGGTCCTCGTAGGCACGCTGGGCCACGTCCAGCTGTTCCCTCATCTGTGGAGGGAACACAAAAGGACTGGAGGCCTGGACCCTTAGTCCTGGCCTGGAGCCATGACTCCTGGGCAAGGAGGGAGGAGGGACTGAGGATCCAGACTCCGGAGTCCTGCGGGTGAGGGGGATAGGGCCTGAGCTCCTAGGTGGGTGGGAGAGGAGGGGACTGAGGGCCCTGATGGCTGGGTCTTGAGTGGCCTGGATACCAGGTCCCTGAGCAGGCCCAGGGAACCCTTACCTCCTGCATTCCCTGCAGAAGCCGCTCATGCTGGTCTTCGGGCTGCGAGTGGAGCTGCTCCTGGGCCTCCTGGAGTCTTTGGCGAAGACCCTCCACACGATCCCGCTCCTGGCTCAGCCGCCTCTGTTCCTGCATCAACAGCAACCAGGCTTTTAGCCTCGGCCTGAACACAGGGAGGGAAACAGAGGCCATCCGGGGCCAGGCCAGCCAGATCTCAAGCTCCTCCTGGCCTGGGGTGTCCCCCGCTCCAAGTCTGGGGTGTTGGCTCCATGAGGGCAGGGACCCTGTCTCTCTGGTTCATGCTGTACAGGCCCGCCCAGAGCAGACCAAGGAAACAGGTTTTTAAGGAATGAAGGAGGGGACAGATGAATGGATAAAGATGTGGTACACATATACAATGGAATATTACTGAATGGATAAAGATGTGGTACACATATACAATGGAATATTACTGAATGGATAAAGATGTGGTACACATATACAATGGAATATTACTCGGACATGAAAAAGAAGGAAATAATGCCATTTGCAGCAACATGGATGGAATTAGAGATGAGCATACCAAGTGATATAAGTCAGAAGGAGAAAGATAAATACCATAGAATAATAATCGTATGTAGCACCTAAAATTTGACACAAATTAACTAATCTACATAACAAAGAAACTCACAGTCATAGAGAACAGACTTGTGGTTGCCTGGGGTAGGCTGGGGGAGGGATAGATTCGGAGTTTGAGATTAGCAGATGCAAACTATTATTCAGAGAACAAATAAACAAACAAGGTCCTACTGTATAGCACAGGGAACTGTATTCAATATCCTGTGATAAAATGTAATGGAAAAGGATATGAGGGGTCTTCCCCTCGGTCCAGTAGTTATGACAGTATACTTCCACTGCAGGGGGCATGGGATAGATCCCTGGTCAGGGAACTAAGATCCCACATGCTGAGCAACATGGCAAAAAAAAAAGAATATATCTGAATCACTTTGCTGTACAGTAGAAGTTAACACAACATTGTAAATCAACTATTCTTCAATAAATTTTTAAAAAAGAAATGAATGAGGGAATGAATGCTAAACATATCCAGACTTGGTGATTGATACTGGGGACCCAGAAGGGGGTCGGACTTGGGCCCTACACTCCAGCAGAGGACACAGCCAGCTATAGTCTGGGACAATCAGAGCAGTGAAACACAGATTCTGTGGGAACCCAGGATGGGGAGAACAGTTTCTACTAGGGTAAACCTAGTCTTCCTGGATGTGAAGATTTTAAGATGAGCCACTGCCCGGGAGCCGTTATGGGGGGTCCCGCCCGTGACGAGGTCATGAAGAAAATACCGGGCAGGCAAGGCCGTCCGGGACCCCATCCATGATGAGGTCACGAGGAAAAAACCTGACAGGCAAGGCCGTCTAGGATAAGGGACCCTCCAGGGTGGCCTCGCCTCTACCCCACCCTGTATCCTCCCCCCTTTTCTGCTGCTGTTCTTGTTTGCCCTGTTGCAGATTCTTGTGTTGCCTGCCGAGAGCTCTCCTGCTCCTCTTTCACTGAATGAGGACCAACTTAAAACCCTAATTAATAAATCTCCTGGACGCTGGTACCCTATGAAGGGGCCAGGGAAGAAGGAAATGCTTCAATTTAAACCCTTTTGCTGGCATTCTGGCTTGTTTGATAAATGTGTGCTCTCATTGCAAAAAATGCTCATGATTGTTCTAAACATCCTAAGCACAGTACGCTAACAAAAGAAACTATTAAGCATAGGTCCCTCTGCGGGGTGAGAAAAGCCCCACAAATATTATAGCCACATATGTGCCTAATGGAAAATTGTTTAGATAGAGATTAGCTGGTGACTTCTTGCAGGTAATTAACTTTTGGACTAAGAGCCTGTTTTGTGCCATATCTGCTGCTTTTGCAATCCTTTGCATTTCTGTTCTGTAAAAACTGTAATCCTATCTAGCTCCCTTGGAGATGACACCTAATAGAAAGAAAATAGATTAACCACAAAAAAGACAGGGTCGGCTACTAAAGTTGCTTAAAGTTGCACCAGGTGCAAGCCATAAATTGTCAACAGGCCTGAAAGCCAAAAGATATTATACATAGAGATTAACCATAAAAAGGGCCCTAATAGGCACAGAGCCCTTTGGGGGGGTGAGGAAGCCCTATTAGAGAATACAAAAAATATTGTTTTAAAAGTGGTTATTAGATCAACGTTTGATTGATGTTAATGTGCTGAGGTTGTGCAGTGGAAACTATTGTTAATATAGTTAAAGATATAGTAAAATGAGCTTAGCCCTAGTGTAAAAACAATAAGATAATTGTTAATTTTAACCAAGAGTGCTAAACAGGGGCTGCCTCACCAGAGCCACAGAGTCTTTGTGTGTTAAACTTTTGAGATAAATTTAGCTGAAAATTTCTGCAAAAAGACTGACTTTTATGTTAACAGGATTGTATTTCTATTATGTTACAACTTGCTGTACCATGAGACTGCCAATTTTCTGTTTTCTGCTAACCTCAAGGCCAGAAGATAATGTACAAAAAAATCTATGGGAAAAGACTCTCATAAACAAAAAATATACAGGCACACCTGGTTTCGTGAAGGACAAGCTGATGTAATGTTAAACTAAGTCTGTATGCTTATCTGCCCCTTAGAAATGTACCAACTTAGGGTATAAAGGCTACAGTGAAAAAATAAAGCAACTGCCAGACTCTGCCGCACCTTCCTGGTCTGGTCTCTCTCTCTCTCTCTTTCTCTCTCTCTCTCTCATTCGCCAACGCCGTTCATCCTGAGGGTTCCCCTGGATCCTGCTGGGGCTGGACCCCGGCAAGCCACAAAAACCAGGGAGCATTGAGACCTGGGAAGCTAGAGAGGGCTGGTAGGGCTTTCTGTGCTGAGGGAACAGCATGGTGCAAATGAATGGAAGTTGAACAGTACGGGAAGGACTTCCCTGGTGGTCTACTGGCTTAAACTCTGAGCTCCCAATGTAGGGGACCTGGGTTCAATCCCTGCTCAGGGAACTAGATCCCACATGCCACAAGGAAGAATTTGCAGGTGTGCTGCGTGCTAAATTGCTTCAGTTGGGTCCGACTCTTTGCAGCCCCATGGACTGTAGCCCACCAGGCTCCTCTGTCCATGGAATTTCCCAGGCAAGAATACTGGAGTAGGTTGCCATTTCCTCCTCCAGGAGATCTTCCCGACCCAGGGATCAAACCAGTGTCTCCTGGGGCTCCTGCATTGCAGGCGGATTCTCTGCCACTTGAGCCACCAGGGAAACCCAAGAGTTTGCATATCACAACTAAAAGGTTCTGCATGCCACAATGAAGATCAAAAATCCCATGTGCCCCAACTAAAACTCAGCAGAACCAAATAAATAAATAACAATAAATACTTAACAAAAGAGAAAAGAAAAGTAAAGGAAGTGTAGGGGGCAGACTGTGGTCAAGAAGAAAGAAGGTGGGATGGAGGGAAGAGATGGGGAATACAGGTGAGAGATGACAGTGGAAAAGCAGACAAGATGGAGCTCAGGTGTGGTTTGGACCACCAGGCTGAGGAACCCTTATCTGGGGTCAGTGAGGAGTCATGGAAAGATTGAAAGGCTGGAGTAGGATCTGGGTATGGAATCATCCCTCTGGGAGATAGGTTTGAGGGGTTGAGACCAGCTCCTTCCTGAGTCCTCTGGGCAATAAGAATGAGACCTTAGACTTCCCTGGTGGTCCAGTGGTTAAGAATCTGCCTGCCAATGCAGGGGACACGGGTTCAATCCCTGGTCTGGGAAGATCCCACATGCTGCAGGCCAACTACTGAAGCCTGAACTCTAGAGCCCAAGTGCCGCAACAAGAGAAGCCACAACAAGAAGCCCCAGCACTACAACCAGAGAGTAGCCTCCGCTCATCGCAATTAGAGAAAGCCTGCACGCAGCAACGAAGACCGAGTCCAGCCAAAAATTAATAAATAATAAAAATTTTAAAAAAAAAGAATGTGACCTCGCCCGAGGTCTAAGCAGGGCAGATATAAAGGAGACAGACTAGCAAGAGAGATTCAGGGAGCACAAAGAACAGGATGTGGTGACTGACAGGCTTGGGGTGAGAGATAAGCAGGCGTGTAGAGCGAGGCCCAGGACTCTGGGCTGGGGACCAAAGGGACGGTGAGATGGGACGGTGTGGAAAAGGGAGGTGCTGAGGTCAGCACTGGATATGGTGAATGAGAAGGGGCCAGACTCCTGGATCTAAGGCAGGAGGGGTGGGGACCTGGAGCCCTGGGTCTGAGGGAGGAGGGGCTGGGGTTTGGAAACCCAGGTCCTAGGGGAAGAAGGAGCATCTAGGAACCAATATCCTAGAAATCAGGACACATAGGTCTAGATTTTGAGAGAGAAATCGGGGCTGGGAGAAATACAGGCTCTTTGAGGTAACTGAAGACTCAGGATCCAACCCCAGGAAATTCCAACATGTAAGATAAGGGCAAAGAGAGAGACTGATAGAATTACAAAGTTACCATTTTCCAACCTACAACACTCTCTGGTCAAGCAATGATCACCAATGGATGTTAAAGCCTTTAGGTAAATAACTATTAGGAAGGAATCAGAGTGACCTCACTGGGATCTGGAGAATCAGAGACAACATCCCCCTGGCCCAGTGCCCAAGAAGCACCATAGCACATCTGAATCTGATCCATCTTCTACATTTAATCAACCACCTGCTTCCAGGAAGCGAAACAAGATAAAGGACACCCCCGGCGTGCAACTGGTCACATACTGACCATGGGACAGAGGACTCGGTTTCTTCAACAAGGAGTATGGGGAAAAAAAACAGTAGGCAAGGACCATTAGAGGAGAAACAGCATACACAAGGCGTTTCAACCAATTACAATATACTGGCCTTTGGGGAACCTGATTCAAACAGCCAACTGTTAACCATTGTTTTTGAGACAGTCTGGGACCCATGGAAACTGACTGGAGATGAGGTAGTAATTCTTCAGATGTGATAATGACATAGGGGTAATGTTTTCTTAAAGGAGTTCTTAAAGAACTAAAGTATTTACTGTCAACATGATGTCTGGTACTGGATTTCAAATCTAGGGACAGGGAAGCCAACGGGAGGACATGAAACAGGAAAAGAGGATTAATCCCGGCTGAACTGGGGAGCGCACCACATGGCAACCAGCTATTTTTTGTTGGTTTGACATTTTTCACAAAATGACATTTAAAGAGCAAAGAGAGATGGGGCAAAGAACACGCCCCAGTGAATCAGGCCCCAAAGTCATAGAGGAGGGAGGGAGGAGGGAAACAGAGAGAGGCATAGGTCCCTGCCACTGCCCACCCCCAGCCCCAGTATCATGGCTTGGAGAACACGGGTGTAACCCCGGCCCCAGGTCCCAGGAGCACCACAGGAGTGTCTGTCCAACAAGGAAGAGAACCGACGATGAAGATCCAGCCGGGCAAACACACCTGTTCCCGCTGCTCCTGGCCGCCCTTCTCTGAGTCCACCTGCTGCCCTAGCAGCTCGCGAAGCTGCTCCTCCTCCCGCCGAGCGGCCACTCGCTCCCCAGCCAGCTCACCCCGCAGCAGGGCCACCTCCACCTCCATCTGCAGAGAGAAGGCAAGAGCTGGGACCCAGAGGCCTGGGTCTGAGAATAAGGAAGGGGCGATGGCGCGCGGACGCCTGGGTCTGAGCGAAGGACCTGGGAATCCGAACTCCTGGATTCGGAGAGAGTATGGAGCTGGAGGCCTGAGATTCGGTTCCCTTGGTTGTAAAGGACTGGAAGCCTGGCCTGACGGGGTTGGGGCCTGCAGCCTCACCTCGATCCTCAGTTCCTTCCTCTGACGCTGTAACTCCTTCACTCGCTGCTCCATCAAAGCCACGCGAGTCAGTGCCTCCAGCTGCTGCGCGCGAAGCCGCCGCGCCGCCCCTCGCACCGCTTCTCCAGACCGAGCGGGTGCGGGGGGCGTGGCCGGGGTCTGAACTGGAGACGGAGCCTCCGCCTGAGGTTGGAGAGAGCTAGTCAGCTGGGGAAGACTCGCCCCCTGCATCACTAAATAGGTCCCTGGAGTGGGGGCGGTGGGGGATCTGAGTTAGCGACCCTCAGCCACCAAGCTCTTTTATCCGAGGCGGGTAGGGTGCAGGTCCGATGACCGCTCGGCCCCAGGAGGCGGCCCAGGGGCCCGTAGTCCGGGGAGGGGGCACAGAGCCGACTCAAGGACGCTGTTTCCCATTCTCTTGGCCTCACGTCTTCGAAGGTCCTGCATCTCTTTCTCTCTCCCGGGATCTCTGAGTCTTTTCCCCTTTTCTCTGGGCTTCATCTTCCTGATTCAGTATGTCTTCTGTCTGCGAATCGCTATTTTTCTTTCTCCCTCGGAATATCCCCCGTTTCAAGGTTTCTCTGTCTCTGTTTCTCTGAGCATCTTTGTTTCTGGGTTTCTGTCTGTGTCTATTCTCAGCTCTCTGAGTCTCTTGTCTCTGGTCTCGAGGGTCCCTTGACTCCTTTGGATCTTTGTCTCCCCGTTTCCCTGTCTCTGAGTCTCTATCTGGTCTCCCTATACCTGGCTCTCTGTGTCTCTGGGTCCCCTGCTCTCGGGTCTGCTCCTCGGGGTTCCCCCCGCCCCGTGACTCTCGCCCCCCAGGTCCCTCACCGCATCGTGGCTGCTCTCGGTGCTGCTGCCTTCTCCCACTTCTTCCTCTTCTTTCGCCTGGGGCTCAGCTCCTTGG
Organism: Dama dama; assembly: GCF_033118175.1. Lineage (NCBI taxonomy): Eukaryota > Metazoa > Chordata > Mammalia > Artiodactyla > Cervidae > Dama > Dama dama. Next base: position 57,236,636 of record NC_083684.1, read on the forward strand.
CCACTTGGAAGCTCTGCCGGGGCCTCGGGCGCCTCCCGCTCGCGGGAGTCTTTGGGGTGCCCCCGGGGTTTGGGAACCCCCTGAGATCGGACCTCTGTGTCGCACTCCGGGGCCGCCGCCGGCGGGGCCCCCAGGTCCGGGCTGCTCCGCGTCCCCATGGCCGCTGAGAACTCGCGTCGGGTGGGCGGGGCCTGGGGTTCCGGAGGCGTTGGGGGCGTGGCCCAGGGGGCCGGCGCGTCCCGCCCGAAAGCTCCGGAAAGCGCTCCAGAGGCGGGGCCTGAGAGTTCAAAGGATGGGACTGAACATTCCAGAGGCGGGGCCTGGAGCTTCTAGGGGCGGGGTTCGTGGCTCCGAGGGCGTCACGCCCCACGAGGCGGGACCGGAATTTGAGTCCGGGTCCTAGTACGCCCCCTACCGGCCTCTCCCTGCTATCCAGGTGTCGAGCCTTGTACTTTCCCACCCGCCCCGGACTATCCCCTTGGACCACTTTAGAGCGACCCCATCACCATCTGCTTCGCGGACTCAGGAGTTGGGTTCCGCCCTGTCCTCTCTGGAGCCCCGTAGTCTCAGTTCTGACCCCGCAGTGTAAGGGAGCCGTGCCCCTGCCGCCTCACCCAAGGATCGGAGAGTCGGGCCTCCTGGTCTCCCTCTCTCTGGACAAACCAGGAGCCTTGAGTCGTCGGCGCCTCGGGACCGAGATTCCAGAGCTCCAGCCCCCGCGACCCCCACAGCCCCGGCCCCCTCACCAGCTCAGGCTTCGGCGCGCTCCGTTCTGCGCTCCGGCGCAGCAGTTTCTGCCCACTGGACAGGTGGCTGGGGAAGAGGGAGGAGAGACAGGCTGCTCGGTCCCCCTCCCCAGCAGCCCGGAAGTGGAGGACGGGGGGACAACAGGTCCAACAGCTCTCGAGGGAGGAGGTAGCGACCAGCTTGCCCCGCCCGCAGCCGCGGGATCGGGCCATCCGGGCCCCACCGGCCCCACCCTAGGAAAACCCAGCATGACGACCCCCCAGCTCTGCCTCCAGCGCCCCCAGTCCTGCCCCCGGGGGGCCAGGCGCCTTGGTCACCTGTGTAAAAGCGCCTCCCTAATGCCCAGACCCTGAGAATCCTGAGAGGAAGAGGGGAATGGAGGTAGGGGCCTCTCCCCTCTAATGAGCACTTTAGAAGGGCCCCAACCGGTTTGGGGAGCTGGACAAGAGGAGGGGGTGCCCTGAGCTGAGTCAGAGGCCCGCCCAGAGACAGCGGGAAGTGTGGCCCCCCCACCTTGCTTTGGGTGGAGGGCAGAGGTTAAAGGTCTCAGCCAGACCCTTTCCTCTCTGGGCAAAAACAGGAAAATAACTGCTATGTGAGAAAGGATTTTTGGATGTCAGGAGCTGCCTATATAAAGTATAAACATTTTATACACATCAATTTATTTCATCTTTACAGCAGCTTACAGAGAAATTACTATCTGCATTTTATAGTCAGGAAACTGAGGCTGAGGGGGGCAAGTGTACCCAGAGTCTACACATGTTGTTAATGTGAGCACCGTATCAGTTCTCTGGAAAAATCCATAGTCTTGACCATTAGGCTTACTGTCACTCAGGCCAGGAAGTCCCTGAGAGATCATTCCGAAAGATAGTAACAATAATAGTTAACACTGATAGGAAATCTGCTGTGTAGGCAGTGTGCCAAGCACTTCATGTATATGAACTCATTGGATCATCACAACACCCTATTATTATTTCTATTATTCCCATTTTACAGACAGGAAACTGAGGCTGGGAGAATTGAAGTACTTTAATCTGGGTCTCACGGGGCAAGTGGTTTAAACTGAAAACTGTTCGAATCCATGGAGCTGAGAAACCCTACCCCACATATCTGTTTGCTTCTCTCTTACAAGTTACAAAAATCTCCTCCTTCCAGGCTCCCGGGACTTTTATCCTGTCTTGCTCCCTGACCTCTCCAGGGACCAGAACTAACTACAGATACCTCAGCCCAGAAACCCACTGGTTCCCCCAGAAAACAGAAGTCAGATTCAGAGGAGAAAAAAAAGATTTTTATTTAAGAAGCTTGAGGGGGCTAGTAAGGGAGGGGAAGAGGAGAGAGGCCCCAGTGATGGCAAGGCTCCCCTCACCCCACCTAGTCATTTTTAATGGATGTGAGCTGTGAGCCCCTGAGAGTCAGGGTAGGTCAGGAAGGGGGCGTCTGGATCCCACAGCGCATGTTAGCTGGAACAGCAAAGTCTGAAACGAAGAAGCCAAGAGTGAAACATAGGGGCCCGAGCAGACCATCCGCTTCCCCTCTGCCCCACTGGGGACCCAGGCATCCTAATAGCTCTTCTTCTTTGAGAAACTAAGAGTCCAGACCCTCAGCACCTCCTCCCTCAGACCCAGGTGTCCAGACCCCCAGCTCCCTCCTCCCTCAGGTCCAGGAGTCCAGGTCCCCAGCCACTCACCTATCTGCTGAGGTTTAGGCAGGTTCAGTTTGTTCATGACCTTGACAAACTCCTCACAGCTGAGGGTGAGCCGAGGGTTCAGAGTCCGCTCCTCCTCCACAGTGGACACTGTGAGCCCTAATGGCCAAGGGAGTGGGGAGGAATGTCAAACTGTCCAGTGCCTCTGGCCTCCCAGAACTACATTTCCCAGGAGGCCTCAGGGTACCTTTCTGGCCCAGGACTAACAGATTGCTTTCCCCCTAACCAATGGGCACTATGGGAAATGTAGTTTCCCAGTTCCTTAAGTTCTATAAGGAAGTCCCAGGAAAGCCTAGGCCTTCGGAATTCTAAGCGTTATATTTTCCACGTCTACCCTCAGTACACCTCAGCACTTGATCTTTTTGGCCAGAGAAATTCCTGGGAATTGTAGTCTGCAAGCCACAAGAGGATTACAGCATTTCAGTGCTCCCTCTCAAATGCTAAGATATGTAAATCCCACACCTCCTCCAGGAAGCCCTCACCGTGGTAATCATGAGCAGGGTAGATCAGACAGTTTCCTGGAAGAGTGAAGATCTTTTCATGAACTGAGTGGTACAAGGTCTTAGCGCAGCCTGGAGAAGGAAAAGTCAGAGGTCAGTGGAGCAACAGATGGAGAGAAGCTTCCAAACCCCTTCCCTTCAGGAAAAAGGCAGGAGGATAAAAATCACTGTAGCTAAACCTTCTCCCTCATTTTCTGCCAGTAGCCGTTTGGGTAGAGAAGGAGAGGGAAGGGAATTCTAGGCAAGTGGAACAGCACATGCAAAGACTTGGGGAATGGCAAGAATTCAGCATGATGGTAAGGAAGGTTGGGATAGGACCCTGAAGCACCAAGTCCCCTCACTCTGAGGATGCTAAGAAAGGATTCTGGGCAAGGAAAGTGGACTAGAAGGTAAGAAATTGAAGACATGAGGTCAAGGAGGAGAATAGAGCCATGCTTTTGACAAGAAGCTCTGAGTCTTAAGATGGGACAAGGGCAAACCTCTCATAATGTTCTGCCATCTTTTCTTTCAGCCTTTGATCTCATGACTGTGTTGGGGATGAATGAATGGAAGATTAGGAGCTTCAAAGAGAAAGAGACAGAGACAGAGATGGAAAGATAAGGAAAGAGGAAGCAAGAAGCAGCCTGGGGACGTGGCTACCCACAGCCAGCTCGCTAATGCTGTCTCTTTTCTCTCTTCCAGCCTCTCCCTGCAAGGTGGCTGAATCCTCCCAATCTAGTGTCCATCCCATTCACACACATACTCAAAGGGCAGCTGAATCCTGACACTATAAAACTAAACACCCTTCCCACAGGGAGACTCCTTAATGTAATTGCCCCCAGCAGCTAAACCCCAAGTGTAACATCATGCATGCGACACTCAATGGTGTCCAACTCTTTGCAACCCCATGGACTGTAACCTGTCAAGTTCCTCCGCCTGTGGGATTTTTCAGGCAAGAATATTGGAGTGTATTGCAGTTTCCTCCTCCAGGGGATCTTCCCGACCCAGGGATCAAACCTGCACCTCTTGAGTCTCCTGAATTGACAGGAAGATTCTTTACTGCTGAGCTACCAGGGAAGCCCAATGTAACATCACCCCCTAGCAATTAAACCACTGAATCTAACCACCTCCTAGCAGCTAAACTCCTTGAGTCTAATCCTGATTCCCTGAAAGTCTAACATTCGTTCATTCATTCTTACAATGGACACTTAAAATCCCGGCGTTCATAAAACCATACTAAAATCTTGGGTCAGGGAAAAGGGCCTGTGACCTTGCTGGAAGTCTGTCCGCCCACACCCTCGGATAAGCAGGGCGTCTCCAGTGAAGGCCATACTGTGGTCATTCAAGACAAAGGTGACACAGCCAGGGGTGTGGCCAGGGCTGGCCCGGGTCTCCAAGGCCTGGCAGAGAAGGAAAGTACAAAGAGTTACCAATAAGCCTATGGTTTTACTCTCATGGTAAAACTGGCCTCAGATGCTCCCATCTCATCCCAGGGTCACATTTAGATAACCTTTTCTGATTAAAAAAAAAAAATGTAAGTTAGGTCCTAGACTCAAACGTCACTCCAGAGTAAACCCGCAATGAATTACAAACTTAAAACAAGGAAATAAAATTATAAAACTAGGACAACAAAAAACATACAAAGAAATAGTAGGTTGGCCAAGAAGTTCATTCATGAAGTTTTTAGCCAACCCAATATATGATCTCTGGTTAGAGAATATTCATCTTAAAAAGCATAAATCATTAAGGGAAAGATCAGTGGTTTGAATTTTAATAAATTTGAGGTTTCAGAATGGCAACAACACCATAAACAAAATTTAAAGGAAATCAACATGCTGGCAAAATATTTTTGTAGCACATACAAACCAGAGAGTAGTCAGGATACTTTATGTGCAAACGGATCTTGCATATCAGTAAGAAAAAGATAAGCACACTAATAAATATGAAATACTAAACAGTCATTTAAAATTATGTCACTGAAATAAAATTTAATGATGCTATACACAAATATTTAATGGCATGAAAAGATGTTCACTAGCCAGTAAGTGCAAAAAAACAGGTTACAAAGCAACTTATACAATGTCTATTTTTAAAAATTTATTAATTAACTCAAAATATTTTTTTCTTTAGACTCTTCCTATCTTTCTGTTTTACAGTGAACATGTCATTTTGTAATCAAAAATAAAACACAAAATTCAGGATAAACTAAATAAACACTAAAAAAAACAAAAATTCTAGAAGGAAATATAAAAGAATAGATCTATAGTTATAGATACATATTATATTAATGTTTATATGACATTATGCATTTTATATATATATTATATATGTATATATATAAAATCTTGAGGTAGAAAAGGTTTTTCTAAGCACAGTAGGAAATCCTGAGGCCGCAAGGAAAAACAGGGACCACATAGTTTAACTTCATTATAGCAAAGGACAAAATCAGAGTGACAAAACAAAAAAACTCAAAGACAATATTAGCAGCATGTATAAGAAAGTGTTATAAAACCAGAAGATCTGAACAGCTCCTAAACGTCAATAAGAACCCCCAAAGAAAAATGGCTAAAGAGAAGAACAGGCAGTTCAGGGAAGAGGAAATAAACAGTCAAAAAACATCTGAAAAGATGTTTGATCTCCCTTTAAAAAAGGACAGGGAGAGAGAAATCTAAATTGTAAAACCTTTATTTTTCATTTATCAGATTGGCAAGTGTCAGAGTTGCTCAGGGTGTTTGAGACAAACCCTTTTATCCTCTGGGATGTGAGGACAACTCGGAATAGCCATTTTAGAAGGCAGCTAAGCAGCGTCTAGCAACATCTCAAAAGCACATATTTTCTGACCTCTCAAGGCCACTACTAAGGCTCTACTGTTAAGAACAACCGACACATGAGCACAAAAACATCAGCCAGGGAACCCTGATTATCTAAATTCCCACACTCAGTTCAATGAAGCAACTGTCAGAAAAAAAAATCATTACCCCAATGATCTAACAATCACTTATAAGATTAGTTTCCACTCACATGTCACTCCTCCTTTCTTAATAGAGGCTCCTGCCACCAGTGAGCATCCTTGTCCAGGACACTCATCGGCTAATTATCAAAGGACACTATGTGCAGACTCTATATCCACACCTGATATCTGTTTTAACCTTCCCCACTCACAGATCTCCAGTTTGGTTTGGGGCATCAGTGTGCCCAGCAGAAGCACCTTCCCAGTCTCCCTGACAGCTTGGGTGGCCTCTGGCACAGTTCTCTGGCCAATAAGATCTCAGCAAGTATCCTGAGCAATTCTGGGAAAGCTTTTCCCTTCCTGATAAAAAGGGACCGGCACTTGCCCATTCCACTTCATCTGGCTCTGAACACAAGATGTGATGGCTGGAGTTGCAGCAGCTATCTTGCAACCACAAAGGAAAAAAGCCAAGCTAATCAATCCCACAAATGATGGTGCTGCCAAATCAGAGAATAACTACCTTCTTCCAAATTTCCTGTTATAGGAAAAAGTGAAACTGTTCAAGCCACTGTATGGTTTTTTCATTTTCTAGCTGCCAAACACCTTCTTAGCTCATCTGCACTAGGGTATATGGGCAATGCAAAACAAGTGCAAAGGGAAATTACAAATCTTGCAAAATCTTGTGGGAAAAATCACATCCCCTGGCCCCTCAAATTAATATTGCCTTTTGTTAGTGGAGGGATAATCTTTCACTTTTTATTTTGTATGTTTCCATACTCTGAATTTTTTAAACAAAAAGCATGGAAATCTTTTGAACTAAAAAAGGGGATGGATATTCAGGAGAAATGTTTAAAATATTTAACTTTGGTTCTAACAAAGCTATGACAAACCTAGACAGTGTGTTAAAAAGCAAAGACATTGCTTTGCTGAAAAAGGTCCATATGGTCAAGGCTATGGTGTTTCCATTAGTCATGTACAGATGTGAGAGCTGAGCGATAAAGAAGGAAGAGCACGGAGGAATTGATGCTTCAGAACTGTGATGTCGGAGGAGGCTCTTGAGCGTCCCTTGGACTGCAAGGAGATCCAACCAGTCAATCTTAAAGGAAATCAACCCTGAATACTCTTCGGAAGGTCTGATGCTGAAGCTGAAGCTTCAATACTTTGTCCACCTGATGCAAACAGCTGACTCATTAGAAAAGACCCTGATGCTGGGAAAGATTGAAGACTGAAGGAGATGAGGGTGACAGAGAATGAGATAGCTGGATGGTATAACCAATTCAATGGACATGGACTTGGGTAAACTCTGGGAGATGGTGAGGGACAGGGAAGCCTGGCGTGCTGCAATCCTTGGGGCCACAAAGAGTGGGACATGACTTGGCAACTGAACAACAACAACAAATAACATGGGTATTGGCCAATCAGAAGGGCGTGAGTTGTAAACAACCAGTAATTAGAGTATATAGGGGCTTCCCTATATACTGGTGGCTCAGCCGTAAAGAATCTGCCTGCAATGCAGGAGACCTGGGCTCAGTCCCTGGGTTGGGAAGATTCCCTGGAGAAGGAAATGGCAATCCATTCCAGTATTCTTGCCTGGGAAACCCCATGGACAGAGGAGCCTGGCTGGGTCCACAGGGGTGCAAAAGAATCGGCGTGACTAAACAACAGTTAGAGCATAGACGGTTGACCCTTGAATAACTCACATTTGAACTGTGCAAGTCCATATATAGGAGGATTTTTTTTTCAGTAGTAAATACTACAGTACTACCCAATCTGGCTTAGTGAATCCATGCATGTGGAGAAAACACAGATAGAAGGACCGACTGTATTAAGATATACCCTGATTTTTGAATGTGGGGAGGGTCAATGCCCCTAACTCCCTGAGTTGTTCAAGAGTCAACAGTATATGGCATATTAATTATGTGATGTGTATAAATTAAACAAAATTTTAATATAAATTGAACACAATCTTGCTTGCCACAAGGATCAAAATCTCCTAGGCCCTTAATGACCAAGTCTGTGTCACAGGTGGCTTTGCTAACGGTCAGCCTCCCTATTTATCTTTTCCTTCTCTGGAATATCTAGAACTTACCATCTCTATCAACCCCCATAATCCTGTCCATCCCAGGCCTCGCCTGCTTGGGCCAACCACCAGCCTCCTCCCTGGCCTACCAGCCTCCAATCTACCTCCTACATGACCAGAGGGAGCTTTTCTACCACCCAGATCCAATTTTGTCCCTCTCTGCTCAAAACCCTTCCTGGGAGAGGGGGGGGTTCAAGAGGGAGGGGACACATATATTCCTATGGCTGATTCATGTTGATATATGGCAGAAACAAATACCATATTTTAAAGCAACTATCCTCCAATTAAAAATAAATAATTGTTTTTCAATCCAACAATTAAAAAAGCCTTCCCAGGCTCCCAGTGGCCCCAGGACAGAGTTCCAGCTCTTCAGCCCCTGCTCTGGTGCCTGCTCACGTTTCCAGCCCCATGTCCTATGACATCCTCCTTTCCCCAGCTGCTTTGAATCCCAGAGTCATTTCCAGAAAACACCAGGCTTCTCCACACTCTTTTGCCCCTGCCATTCCCTCTTCTCCTATCAGTCTGGTCTACCTACTCTTTACCAGCCTGACTGACTCCTTTTCCTTCTAAGGCTCTCTTCTAAGGACTTGACGTGACTGAATTCTCTCAGACCTCACACATCCTTACGAGGTAAGTATCATTCCTGTCCCCACTCTACAGATGAGGAAACTGAGGCACGGGATGAGAATGAGGAAACTACACATGACGATATGAATGAATCTCACAGACAGAACCATGAGCAAAAACAAAAAAGCAGGGCAGACGTAAAGAGTGAAGTGGAGAGGGGTAGGATAAAGGGGGGAATCTCGGAGTGCCTGGTACACGGGAAGGTAAGTGGTATTTCATGAAGCTGAGGTTTCAGTGCTGACCCCAGGTGAAAAATATTTCTCTCAGTGAAAGCGCATGGATTAGTGGTTAAGAGCAGTCCCTGGAGCCAGATGACATGGGCTCTAAATTTGGCTCTGCTACTACTAGCTGTGTGACCTTGGGCAAGCTATTTCACCTCTCTGGGCTTCTCTGCTCATTTATAAAATAGGGGTAATAATTGTCCCCACTTCATAGGGCTATTATACAGATTAAATTATTTCATGTACGTAAAGCATTTTTTAAAATGCTCAGGAAATTCCCCGACAGTCCCGTGGTTAGGACTCCACACCCTCACTGCCGAGGGCCGGGGTTTGATCCCTGGTCAGGGAACTAAGATCCTACAAGCCAAGTGGCACAATCAAAAACTAAAAATGCCTGACATACAATAATTTCTATTTTATAAATAATAATAATAATGTTTTAAAATTCTAAAATACTGATCTAGTGGAACCACCAAGCCTCCTGGGTTCAAATCCTGGCTCAGCCAACTTTCTCAGTATAACTTTTGGGCAAGTCACTTTTCCTCTCTGCACTCCCTTCTCTGTAAAGTGGGAAAATACTTCTGACCTCACTACATGGATATTGTTGTTTAGTCACAAAGTCGTGTCCATCTCTTTGTTACCCCCATGGACTGTAGCCCACCAGGCTCCTCTGTCCATGGGATTTCCCAGGCAAGAATACTGAAATGGGTGGCCATTTCCTTCTCCAAGGGGATCTTCCCGACCCAGGGATCTAACTTGCTTCTCCTGCGTTGCAGGCGGCTTCTTTACCCCTGAGCTATCAGGGAATCCCCGAAGGTTTAATGAGATTTATCTGTCAGAAAAGACACAGTGGAGGGTCAAGAACCAGGTTCAGCCATAGTAATGCTTTGCCTGGACTGCTCAGTAGTTATTAAAAGTCTGAATTTGCTGTTGACCCTTATCGTTTGGAAGATTTCTCAAAAATGTATATTTGTAGCTTCTAATTTTAAAAAAAGACTCAGAGAAGGGCTTCCCTGGTGGCTCAGTGGTGAAGAATCCTCCTGCTAGCACAGGAGACATGAGTTTGATTCCTCATCCAGGAAGATCCCACATGCCATGGAGCCCATGTGCCACAACTACTGAGCCTGTGAGTCGCTCAGAGCCTGGGAGTCGAGACTATGGAGCCCATCCATGTGCAGCGACTACTGACACCCTCGCGTCTAGAGCCTGTGCTCTGCAAACAAGAGAAGCCACTGCGATGGGAAGCCAGAGCACTGAAACTAGAGGGCGGCCCATGCAGTGACGAAGACCCAGCACAGCCAAAAATAAATCAACTTTCTAAAAAAGAAGAAGGCTTGACAGCAGACAGACTGTCTGCCTGAAGCATGAATACTCAACTTGATTATGTAGTAGGTATTTCCATAAACAGAGCACACACCTCAACAATGGCCATGGGCCCCATCTCTCTGCTTCCAGGAAGTAATATACGATTCTCAAAGTCTTGTGAGCTACACGCTGAGAAAATGTACTTCCAGAGCTTAGCACAATGCTAAGTGAGAAACAAACACTCAATCTTTATTAACTATTATTAAGTTATTCATTATTATTATCATCCAATAGGACTTCCCTGGTGACTCAGCTGGTAAAGAATCCGCCTGCAATGTGGGAAACCTGGGTTCGATCCCTGGGTTGGGAAGACCCCCTGGAGAAGGGAAAGGCTACCCACTCCAGCGTTCTGGCCTGGAGAATTCCATGGGTTGTAGAGTCCATGGGGTCACAAAGAGTCCAACACGACTGAGCGACTTTCACTTCACTTCACGTCATCCAATACAGAAATAATCTGCATTTTACTTCAGTTAATAGCAAAGGGAAGTTGTTGAAGAACAAGTTAAATGACACCAGGAAGAAACAGCCAGACACACCCAGAAAGTGGGACATTCTGCAAGACAACAGGCTGGGAGCTTCAAAAGTCAATGTCAGGGCTTCCCTGGTGGTCCAGTGGTTAAGAATTCACCTGTCAATGCAGGGAATGCAGGTTCGATCCCTGCTCTGGGGAGATTCCACATACCGAGGGCCAATTAAGCCTGTGAACCACAATTACTGAGCCCACAGTCTAGAGCCCAAGTTTCACAACTAGACAGTAGCCCCTGCTCACTGCAACTAGAGAAAGTCCACGCCCATCAAGGAAGACCCATTGCAGCGAAAACTAATTAATTGATTTTTTTAAAAAGTCAATGTCATGGGGCAGAAAGGCTATTAAACTGTTCTAGACTTGTTCAGTTGCTTAGTCGTGTCCGACTCTCTGAGACCCCATGGACTGCAGCACACCAGGCTTCCCTGTCCTTCACTATCTCGTAGAGTTTGCTCAAACTCATGTACATTGAGTTCTAGACTAAAAGAGACTAAATACACATACCAGCCAAATGCCATGTATGAACTTTGATTAGGTCCTATTTAATGAAAGAATAGCTATAAAAATGATTCCTGAGAAACTGGGGAAATTTGAACATGGGCTAGATTTCAGAACTATTTAAGAAACATTGTCTATGTTGTTAGACATGACAGATTTTTTTGAAAGAATGGTTCTCAAGGTGGTGTCATAGAGAGAATCCTCAAGGTTTGCAAGATCAAAACTATTAAACTATTTTCACAATGGTGTGAAGAGGTCTTCTGTCCTTTTTCACTCCCATGAGAGTTCAGTGGAGTTTTCCAGAAGCTACGTGACTTGTGATGATGTCATCACTCTGACAGCTGGGTGATTGTGTATTCTTGTGTTTTTTAAAAAAGTCTCAGTTTCAACTTCTGATAAACTAAATGTTTTTTGCACATCGGAATACTTATGTTTTCTTTTTAAAACTGAGGTATGATTGACACATAACCAATACAGTAAATATTAACAGACAGAATCCAGGTAAACAAGAGCTTTTTAGGGCCCTCCATAAACCCAAGGACTGTAGCCACAGGTCTCCTCTGTCCATGGAATTTCCCAGGCAAGAATACTGGAGTGGGTAGCCACTGTGTATTAATATATACACAAGAGAGAGAAATAAAACAAACTTAGTAAAAATGTAAGCAACCAGTAAACATCAGGGAAAAGGTATGAGACTATTAACTGTACTATTCTTTTGATTTACTACAGTTTTGAAAATACTAAAACTAAAAAGTTGTGGGTGGGGGCAGCTAGCATGGTGACCTAGCCCAGCCTTACCTGTTCCTGAAACCTGAGTAATCCTCTGCAGGGATTCTGTGGGACCTGCCTAACCCCACATTCTTTTCAAAAATTTATCCTTCCCGTTCATGATGCATCAAGGGCGTAATACAGCTCCACAGCTGCCCTTTCGCCTATTTCCTGCAGACATGTGCATGCTAAGTCGGCTTCCGTCATGTCTGACTCCTTGCGACCCTATGAACTGCAGCTGCCAGGCTCCTCTATCCATGGGATTCTCCAGGCAAGAAAACTGGAGTGGGTTGCCATGCCCTTCTCCAGGGGTTCTTCTCCACCAAGGGATCGAACCCACATCTCTTATGCCTCCTGCACTGGCAGGCAGGTTCTTTACCATTGCGCCACCAACTGCCTATTATGACCTAGCCTCTGAAGTCAGGCAGGATTACACCTGGGAAGCCCTTCCTCCAGATGTGGTGCCTTACAAAACCTGCTCCCGTCAGCGAAACTCAACACAAGAGATGCAGGCAAGCATGAGGCTCCTTCGCCAGCAGTTCCCATGACCCCGCACTGCCCCCTGGTGGCAAGTAAGCGCTAGCCTTTTCTCATTTGGTTCCCAAGTTCATTTCTCTGCTCCGTTATTTAAAAAGCACTTGGTGTGCTCGCTTCGGCAGCACATATACTAGAATTGGAACGATACAGAGAAGATTAGCATGGCCCCTGCGCAAGGATGACACGCAAATTCGTGAAGCGTTCCATATTTTTAAGCTGGGACTGTGAACTTGGAAAAAATAAATAAATAAATAAAAAGCACTTGGTCATGGTATAACCAACTGCTGTTTCTATACCCGCTAAACTTAAAGATCTAAAGTGTCATTTTCCATTGTAGCTAAATACTCTGAAGTTTCATCAGATAAACTTTCTTCCTTTCTTTTGCGAAAAAAATTAGATTTATTTGTTCTGCTTAGGGGACCAGGTACTTAAAAATGCATCAAAAAATAAGATGGACGCTGTGTTGTACACATGAAACTAACAAGACACTGTAAACCAACTGTACTTCAATTTTAAAAAATAAGATGAAGTGATGGATAGATAGAGGTGTAGGCTGTCAATGTTTTTCCAACCTTTATGTATGCTCCAAGTTTTTCATAAAAATGTTGGTGGGGGGGGGTTAGACTTGTTCTGGGGCTTCCTGGTAGCTCATCTGGTAAAGAATCCACCTGTAATGCAGGAGACCCCAGTTCGATTCCTGGGTTGGGAAGATACCCTGGAGAATACCCACTCCAGTATTCTTGGGCTTCCCGGATGGCTCAGACAGTAAAGAATCTGCTTGCAATGTGGGAGACCTGGGTTTGATCCCTGGGTTGGGAAGCTCCCCCGGAGGAGGGCATGGTAACCCACTGAAGTATTCTTACCTGGAGAATCCCATGGACAGAGGAGCCTGGTGGGCTACAGTCCATGAGATCGCAAAGAGTCGGACATGACTGAGTGACTTTAGCACAGCACACAGACTTATTCTACAATATTTCATTCCAAATAGGAAGAACCACTGAAATCCTCAGGTGGGCCAAATGAGAATCACCTGTGAGGTTTTAAAATATACTCATTTCTGGTGTCTGCCTCAAACAATTAAATCAGAATCTCTTAAGTGGGACCTGGGGATTAGTATCTTGAGCAGCACCCTCTCTGCATCAATATGTGAAAGTCGCTTAGTCATGTCTGACTCTTTGCGACCCCATGGACTTCTCCAGGCCAGAATACTGGAGTGGGTAGCCTTTCCCTTCTCCAGGGAATCTTCCCAACTCAAGGATTGAACCCAGGTCTCCCACATTGCAGGCGGATTCTTTACCAGCTGAACCACCAGGGAAGCCCAAGAATACTGGAATGGGTAGCCTACCCCTTCTCCAGCAGATCTTCCTAACCCAGGAATCGGAGCAGGGTCTCCTGCATTGCAGGTGGATTCTTTACCAACTGAGCTATCAGGGAAGCTACATCAATATATGTAACAGGAAAGACTAACTTTCAGAATCTGCCACCCCTCATGGGAGCTGCTGGAAGGTTTAAGTCTCAATCATTACTTAATAAAACAGAAAGTCCATTCTACAATGAAACCATCCAAATGTGGCCCACTGTGAATATAAAATCTACAGCCAGTTAAAAAAAACTGGTGGTTTCTACTAAAATTAAATATGTGCCAGTTCTAAGACCCAGAAAGACCACTCCCTGGAATTGAGGGTAATGCCCACCATTACCATTGAGGGTGATGTTCAAGAATCTTCAAAGCAGTGTGATACATAATAGGCCAAAACTGAAATCAACCATCAAAAGGATAATAGGTATAAACTGCCATCAATTCACATGGTAAAATGCTCTACAGCAGGGGCTGGCAAACTATGCACCACATTTGGACTGCCACCTCCTTTTATAAGCCCTGGGAACTAAGAATGGTTTTTCTTTTTCATGGTTGAAAAAAAAAAGAAATCAAAATAAGAATGGCATTTCATGACACTTGGAAATTATTGAAATCAAATTTTCAGGGGCCATAAATAAGGTTTCAGTGGAGCCCGGCTGTGCTTATTCATGCCTGCACTGTCTATGACTGCTTTCACAGCAGCAGGAGAATTAGTTACAACAGGGATCATGTGGCCTGCGAAACCAAAAAGATTTACTATCTGGTCTTGGGCAGAAAAAGTGTGCCAGCTACTGCTATACAACACAAAAGGAAAGAACTACAATTATATAGAACCATATGTAGAGTGAAGGAAGCAGATACAAAAAGTACACATGTATCCCTATCTATCAATTCCAGAACAGACAGAACTAGTCTATGATTAAATAAATCAGAATGGTCCCTTCATGTGACTGTCAATGGCCAGGAAGGGGGACATGGAAGACTTTTGGGTCGGTGGGCATGATTTGGATCTGGGCAGTGGATACTCCAGTTTAGACATAGGTAAAAAATTACTAGGCTTCACATGTATAATATGAGCCCTTGTTACTATAATATACATGTTACAATTAAAATTTTTAAAGTGAAGGGGCGGGAAGTGAGAGGGGAAGAAAAGTGTCCATCTCCAAAGGTTTATAAAGAACTCAGATGAAAACCAAACAAAAATGCTGAATAATCATAAAGACAGATAATAAAAAGTGTTGGCGAGGATGTGGAGGAACTGCAACCTTCACACAGGTGATGGGAGCATAAGATGGTGCAGTCAGGACTTCCCCGGTGGTCCAGTGGTTAAGAATCTGCCTGCCAATGCAGAGCATGTGGGCTTGATCCCTGGTTGGGGAACTAAGCTACCATGTGCCTCAGGGGAGCTACGCTCATGGGCCACCACTACTGAGCCTGTGAGCTCCAGTACACATGCCACACCTAGAGAGAAGCCTGTGGGCCACAAATATTTTTTAAAATATTTATTTAAGGGCTTCCCTGGTGGCCCAGATGGCAAAGAATCTGCCTGCAATGCAGGAGCCCCAGGTTCAGTCCCTAGGTTGGGAAGAGCCCCTGGAGAAGTGAACGGCAACCCACTCCACTATTCTTGCCTGAAGAATTCCATGGACAGAGGAGCCCTCTGTCCATGGGGTTGCAAAGAGTTGGGCATGACTGAGCGACTAACACACACACACATTTTTTTAAAAGATCAATTTGAAAAAAATAAAATTGTGTAGACACTTCGGGTAATAGTTTTTTGTTTTTTTTTTTAATTTATTTATTTGGCTGCACTGGATCTTGGTTGAGGCATGTGAACTCTTAGTTACAGCATGTGGGATGTAGGTCCCTGACTAGGGATTGAGACTGTGCCCTCTGCATTGGGAATGCAGAGTCTTAGCCAGTGGACCACCAGGGAAGCCCTGAGTAATAGTTTCTGATAACAGTTTCTCAAACTATTAAACAGAGTTAGCATGTGATCCAGCAATTCCATTCCATGTATACACCCAAGAGAGATGAAAGCATACACCCACACAAACCTTGTACATGAATATTCACAGCAGCATCATTCACAATACCCTCAACGTGGAAACAGTTAAACTCTCCATCAAATGCTGAGCAAATAAAATGCGATATATCCATACAATGGAATATTATTCAGTAACAAAAAGAAATGAAACATTGGATACATGTTACAACATGGATGAACCTTGAAAAATTATGGTGTTACAGTCACAAAGACCATATGTTATATGATACCATTTCTATGAAATATCCAGAATAAGCAAGTCTATAGAGACTGAAAGCAGATTAGTGAAAGAAGAACATACTGGGGTGACAGTTAAGGGGTGCAGAATCTTCTTTCTGGAGTGATGAAAATATTCTAAAATGAATTCTGGTGAAGGATGTGCAACTCCAAATATACTAAGTCACTGAACACGTATCTTAAATGGGTGAACTGGATGGTATGTGAACTCTATCAATAAAGCTGTTTAAAAAAACCAAGCACTGTGAGATCCCTGGTGGCCCAGTGGTTTGGACTCCATGCTTCCACTGTTGTGAAAAGTGAAACTGAAAGTGACTCAGTCCTGTCTGATTCTTTGTGACCCCATGGGACAATACAGTCCATGGAATTCTCCAGGTCAGGATCCTGGAGTGGGTAGCCTTTCCCTTCTCCAGGGGATCTTCCCAACCCAGGGATGGAACCCAGGTCTCCCATATTGCAGGTGGATTCTTTACCAGCTGAGCCACAAAGAAAGCCCACTGCTGTGGCCCCAGTTTAATCCCCGATCAGGGAACTCAGATCCTGCAAGCTGCTCCACACAACCAAAAAAAGAAAAGCACTAAAACTATCTTCCATAGCTAAACCCTTCCACACTGATTAACTGAAAATTAATCACTCATCCAATATAACAAAGGACTCACCTTGACACATAACTCCAACTGTTTCTAACCCCTCTAATGCTTGTTAGCACCTGCCTATTAAATACAGTGTACATAAATGTCTGATACTTTTACTTCCTTCCAGGAAAAGACTTGAAATAAAGAGGCTATAACCAGTGGAGCCTCTGATCCCAAATTAGGAGTCTGGGATTAACATATACACACTACTACCTAGAAAATAGATAACCAATAAAGACCTACTGTATAGCACCGGGAGCCCTACTCAATATTTTGTCATAACTCGATACAGGAAAAGAATCTGAAAAAGAATGGGTAACTGAATCACTTGGCGTACACCTGAAAATCAGGTGTACTGATTACAGTGTACACAACACTGTAAATCAACTAAACGCCGATATAAAATAAAAATTAAATTTAAAAAGGAACAATAAACCTTCTGATCCCACACACAGACCGCGTTTCCACAAAATCCTCTGACTCAGATAAACTGACCTTGTTCAGCAAAACCTGGAGGCAAAGTCCTCACCCTGTCACCTAACATTCTGTCTACAAAGCCAGCCAAACTCTCCTCAGTCTTTAGCAACTCTGATCAGAAAACTGTTCTGCCAGCTGTTTCCCCTTCCCCCTGGGGGCAACTCCCCCTAACACCCTCCTCACCCATCATATTGCCCTGGGTTGAAATTCTGGCTGGAACCCTGTTGATTTTGCTCTTAGCAAAGAAAGGAGGTAGGAACCTCCAGACCATTGTTGTGTGAGGCAATACCGGTCTGGGGTTAGGGTGAGGCAAGCAGGCTCCTAAAGGGGCGCAACATTTAAGGAGGCGCCCACTCGAAGGTGCCAGTCCTGCCATTGCACAACCATGAGAATGAGCGCCTCCTTAAATGTTGCACCCTAGGCACCTCTCTTGCCTCACCCTCGTTAGTCCTTGCTCTGGGCTACTGGATGCATCTTCTTCCATCTGTGATTCTAGGAAGACAGGGCTGGGTCTCTCCCTCAACGGTAACCTTGGAATTCCAGCTCCCAGTCAAATATTATGAGACTCCAAGGCCAAACTCCGGGAGTTGGCGATGGATAGGCAGGCCTGGCATGCTGCAGTCCATGGAGTCGCAGTCCAAGAGTCGGACACTACTGAGTGACTGAACTGAACTGAAGGCCAAAGGAGTTGCTCCAAGGTTACAGAAAACTCATTAAGTGTTGTTGACTTAAGGGGCTCAGTCAGACACACCTGCCAGAGACTCTTGGCCCACTTTTCCACCTGGGTTTATGGCGCCCTCCTCCCAGAGACAGAAACTCAGGGATCAGGAACTCAGGCCTGGCGGCCCCTCCTACCCCAGATCTCAGAAGCCCAGGTCTCCACCACCACCCCTTCCCTTTAGCCCAAGATGTTCAGGCCACCACCCTCTTAGACCCAGCATCCAACTCACGAAGCGCCCGAACTGGATGGAGTCTCCATCCTCAATGTGCCAGTCAGCCCGGGCCCCGCTAAGGCGGGAGATGACAGACTGGCAGCCCGGAAGTAGGGACCGGAGGAGCCCGGAGCCGGTAATGTGGTCCGCGTGGCAGTGGGTATTCACTGGGGGAGAGAGGAGGGCCAGGTCCGGGAGGGCACAGAGAGGACCCGGGATTCCCGGCCCCCAGCCCTCCAGCCCGCCCCGCCCGCCCTGAGACCCAGGAGTCCGGGTCTCCGGCTTCCAGCTCCAAGCTACGGCCCCGCGCCCTTAGGCCCCAGGAGCTCCACACTGACCCGCATAAAGCAGCCGCAGCCCCAGCTCCTTGACCAACTGGGCATCTCGTTGCGCTGTCTCCAGAACCGGGTCGATCAGAACCGCCTCTCGGGACTCTCGGTCCCCCAGAAGATAAGTATAGGTGCAGCTCTTGGGCTCAAACATCTGGGAAGGGAGGTGGGTACAGCTGAGAGCTTAGAATTGGACTTCCACTCATTGAGGACCCAGGAGTTCAGGCCTCAACTCTATTGTCTTCCTAAGATCCCGGCCCAGAAACTCCAGACCCGTTTTACTCCAGGAGTCAGGAGTCTGGGACCCCTGCACCTTACTCTGTCTAAACCAATGAATCCCAACATCCATCCGTCCCCAAATCTGGGTCCCCCCGTCACCCATTCTGAAATAGAAGCAGGATTCCGGCCCCAAGCCCGGGGGATTCCAGAACCGCCCCCCGCCGCCCCCGCCCTTTAAAGGACGCAAGAGTCTAGCCCCACACCCTCTCCTCAAAGATCCAGGATTGGGGCCAGGGTATCTCTCCGGATTTAAAGGACCCAGGAGTTCCGCCCTTGCACCCGCTCAGGACCCAGTAATCTCGCTCCCGGGTCCAGCCACAGCGAACCTGCCGTAGGAGAACGGGGGCTCCAGACCCTGTGTGTTGACTGAGCCGCCGCCCGGCGACCCTCAATGCAGACCCCGCCATCGTGCCCGAGGCAGAGTGGGTACGGAGCGGAGGACGAATGCCCGCGGAAGCCGGGTGCTCCGCTGGCTGACCTCCGGAGGGGCGGGGCGGGGCGGGGCGGGGCCCGCCTTAAAGGAGCCGCGACTGCACGGACCGAGGCCGGGGCTGAGCAGAGGGAGGCTGGCGAGTTTGGAAAGACTCAAGAGGGAGACAGTAAGACCCAGAGAAACAAAGAACAGTCACCTCACACTGGCCTGAATGGCCATCATCAAAAAGTCTGTGAACAATAAATGATAGAGAAGGTGGGGAGAAAAGGGAACCCTCCACTGTTGGAATAGTTACAACCAGTATGTGGAGAACAGTATAAAGGGTCCTCAAAAAAAAAAAAAAGCATCTGCCTACAATGCGGGAGACCTGGATTCGATCCCTGGGTTGGGAAGATCCCCTGGAGAAGGAAATGGCAACCCACTCCAGTACTCTTGCATGCAAAATCCCGTGGACGGAGGAGCCTGGTAGGGTGCAGTCCATGGGGTCACAAAGAGTGGGACACGACTGAACGACTTCACCTCACTTCACTTCTTCACTTCAAAAAAATAAATAAATAAAAATGAACTACCATATGATCCAGCATTCCCCCTCCAGGGGCATATATTCAGAGAAAACCACAATTTGAAAAGATACATGGGCTCCAATATACACTGCAGCACCATTTACAGCAGCCAAACAGGAAGTAATGTCCATCTGCTGGGGGAATGGATAAAGAAAATGTGGTACATAAATAAAAGGGACTATTACTTAACCATAAAAAATGAAACGATGCAATTTGCAGCAACATGAATAGACCTAGAGATTATCCTACTATGTGAAGTAAGTCAGAGAGAAAGAGAAATATCATGTGCTATCACTTATATGTGGAATCTTAGAAAACGATACAAATGAACTTATTTACAAAACAGAAACAGAGTCACAGACTTTGAAAACAAATGTTTGCTTACCAAAGGGGAAAGGTTGAGGGGAGGGATAAATTAGGGATTAACATACACATACTACTACATATAAAATAGATAAACAAGATCTTACTGTATAGCACAGGGAATTCTACTCAATATTCTGTGATAACCTATGTAAAAGAAGAATCTGAAAAGAATGGATGTGTGTATCCGTGTGAATGAGTCACTTTTCTGTGCACCTGAAACTTACACAACATTGTAAATCAACTATACTCCAATATAAAGTAAAAATTAAATTTTTAAAAAATCAGAAAAACAAAACACCGGGAGACACTCAAAAGTCAAGGGACGTACACTGGGAGAAGTACAGACTTCCTTTTCTGGAGAAGTAGAAATCCAATAAGAGACCCCAATACACTCATAGCTCTGGGGCCATTTTATAGGAAAACCAGGCGGTTGGACACTCATTTTTAGAAACAAAAAAGTTTGGTTCAATGTCATTAGTGTCCTGAGGGGCTGTTGGATGGGTGCCTGGTTCCAGAACAACCTATTATCCAATTAAACTTTATTTAAAATTTGCTTAAGTATTTTATCAGGAATGTTTATCTCTTCCCAGGAAAAAATCATTTTAAAAATAATTTTCCAGAATTCCCTGGCCGTTCAGTGGTTAAGATTTGGCACTTTCACTACTGACAGGTCTAAGATCCCACAAGCCATTGCTGTTGCTAAGTCGCTTCAGTCGTGTCCGACTCTGTGCGACTCCACAGATGGCAGCCCACCAGGCTCCCCCATCCCTGGGATTCTCCAGGAAAGAATATTGGAGTGGGTTGCCCTTTCCTTCTCCAATGCATGAAAGTGAAAAGTGAAAGTGAAGTCGCTCAGTTGTGTCCGACTCTTAACGACCCCATGGACTGCAGCCTACCAGGCTCCTCCGTCCATGGGATTTTCCAGGCAAGAGTACTGGAGTGGGGTGCCATTGCCTTCTCCCACAAGCCATTAGGTGCAGCTAAATAAATAAATAAATGCTTGCTAAGTTTCTTCAGTCATGTCTGACTCTTTGCAACCCTATGGACTGGCTCCTATGTCCATGGGATTCTCCAGGCAAGAATACTGGAGTGGGTTGCCATTTCCTTCTCCAGGGGATCTTCCCTACCCAGGTATCAAATCCTCATCTCTTAGTCTCCTGCATTGGCAGGCAGGTTCTTTACCACTAGTGCCACCTAGAAAGCCCCAAATAAATAAATAATTTTCCATGATGCTTTGCAAAACTGGGTTGGGAATCATTTGGCTTCTTTTGGAATGTGAACCTCTAAAAATGGCTTTTGTTCATTTACACCAAGGACCTAGAGTTGAAACATGTCTAGTCATGGGCAGTCTGAAAGTTTGCTCTTTGGGCAGTCTGAAAGCTTATCATATCAATAGCGAGAATAGGGCACCGCACCCTCACCTAGAGGGTCTAAATCATTTGGTCACAGATTCAGAGGTCAACTGCATCACATCATTTCATATGAAGTACATTAGCATTCCCCATTCTGGTAGCCAAGAGGGGTCCTGGAACTAACCACTCCCATCCCATCCCGTGGATACTGAATTCACGTTCATGCTCAGTTGTTTCAGTCCTGTCCGACTCTTCATGACCCCATGGACTGTAGCCCACCAGGTTCCTCTATCAATGGGATTCTCCAGGCAAGAATACTGGAGTGGTGGCCAAGCCCTCCTCCAGGGGAACTTTCCAACCCAGGGATCGAACCAGCATCTTCTGTGTCTCCAGCATTGCAGGCGGGTTCTTTACTGCTGAGCCACTGGGGAATCCTGTGGATGCTGAGGGATGACTGTAATTCTCCCTGTGTTTGGGGAGACAGCCAGTGCTCCCTTTTTGGTCCTCTCCCCTTAGCCAACTTTGCCAGACTCCTAGTGTGTTTCTGATGGACTTTATGAGGGGAGAGACTCAGAGACAAGGAAGATGCCGAGACTCAGTGATATATATATAGAGAAAGAGAGAGATCTGGAGAGTTTCAGAGATACACGGAGAGGCATAGAGTTGAAATGGGCTGTGGGTCAAAAGGAATATGGTCACAAAGATATACATGGAGGGACTTTACTGGCTGTCCGGGGTTAGGACTCTGTGCTTCTACTGCAGGGGGCACAGGTTTGATCCCTGGTCAGGCTCAGTTGGTAAAGAATCCACCTGCCATGCAGGAGACCTGGGTTTGATTCCTGAGTTGGGAAGATTCCCTGGAGAAGGAAAAGGCAACCCACTCCAGTATTCTGGCCTGGAGAATTCCATGGACTGTATAGTCCCTGAGGTTGCAAAGAGTCAGACACGACTGAGTGACTTTCACTTTCGCTTTCTCTCAGGGAATAAGATCATGCATGGCACAGCCAAAACAAAACAAAAAAAGACATACTTGGAGATTCTAGAAGATTGTGGAGATGGGAAGAGATGTGGGGAGCAGGGAACATTAGAGCAGGGAGAAATGTACAGGAAGGAGAGCCTGTCAGAACAGGGAAACACCCAGAGAAGGGAGAAACAGGCAGAAAGACAGGCTCAGACTCAAAGAGAGAACTTGGTTCAGTTATCCTCACATTGAGGTGTCCTGAAGGTTTGGCTCAAGCTGGGTGAAGTTGGAGATGCAGAGGTGAGTCCTCAGTCTGGTTGGTGGGGAAAGAGGAGCAGACATCAGGCTTAAAACAACAAGAGGTACAGGGATGGCCAGGTGCTCAGGGGAGAGAGAGGTCAGGAAAGCAGGGACCCTCAGGCACTTTACTGTGAGGATCCCCCAAATAAAACCTCCTCAGCCCTGGGGCCCATTCCTAACTGTTCTTGCAGGATCTCTAGACTGTTACTTGTCCCTTGAAGGAATGCACGCTCTCTGGCGGTTTTATAAAGTTAGCTGTGAGGTGTCCTAAGAGTTAGAAACTAGCATCACTCTCCCCAGCTGCTGACCTCAGGCTCAAAACTTAACCTCTTCTGCGCTTCTGTTTTCTCATCTGTAAATTGTGGCTGAAAATAGTTCCTTCCTCACTGTAAAGGTCTAAGAAAAGATAACAAGCATCCCAATGTTCACAGCAGCATTATTTACAATTGCCAGCATGTGGAAGCCGCCTAAGTGTACAGCCACAGAGGCATGGGTAAGGAAGATGTGGTGTATATATACAATGGAATACTACTCAGCCATAAAAAAGAACGAAATTTTGCTGTTTGCAGCAACATGGATGGACTTGAAGGGCATTCTGCTAAGTGAAATAAATCAGACAGAAAAAGGCAAGTACTGCATGATATCACTTATATGTGGAATCTAAAAAATACAAGCTACTGAATGTAACAACAACAAAAAGAAGCAGCAGCAGACTCACAGATAAGTACAAACTAGTGGTTACCAGTGGGGAGCAAGAAGTGGGGAGGGGCATTACATGGGTAGAGGATTAAGAGGTATAAACTATCAGGTGTAAAATAAGCCACAGGGATATATTGTGCAGATGGGGAATATAGCCAATATTTCATAATAACTATCAATGGAATACAACCTTTATATTCAATAAGCTGAATCACCAGACTATACACTTGTAATTTATGTACTGTTGTCAGCAACTATATTTCAATTTAGAAAAAAATCAAATGAGTGCACGCTTGCAAAAAGTTTGGCAGATCACGCAGCATGGAACAATTTCTAGGTGTTGTGCTCCCAGGGAGGTGGCTCTCCTTATTTCATCATCATCCTTGACTCCTTCCTCCTTTTACTACTTCCTCTCCATTCGTTACTAAGCCCTGTTGAATTAATCTCTCCAATCAGATCACTTTTCCATCATCATGCCCTCTGCCCCAGTCACAGAGGCAGCAAAGCAAGAACGTAAATTACATGGATTCCAGGGTTAGGCTGCAAGGGTTCAAATCTTGGCCCTGCTTCTTTCTGCTTGAATAAGTCTTAGTGCCTCTTTTTTTTTGTTTGTTTTTTAGTTGTTCTGGATCTTAGTTGCAGTATACAGGATCTTTAGTTTTGGCATGCAGACTCTTAGTTGCAGCACATGGGATCTAGTTCCCTGACCACGGTTTGAACCTGAGCCTTCTGCATTGGGAGCATGGTGTTGAAGCCACAGGATCACCAGGGAAGTCCCAGTGCCTCGTGTTTTTAAAGGAATTTATTTAGTCTTATTTTTGGCTGTGCTGGATCTTCCTTGGGGCACATGAGGTCCTCGTTCCTATGCATGGGCTTTCTGTAGTTGCAGCCAGTGGAGGCTACTCTCTAGTTGCCAGTGCACAGGCTCTAGAGGACCAGCTCACTAGTTGTGGCACATGGCCTTAGCTGTCTCACAGCAACTATGAAAGATGTGAGCTCTTCTTGGACCAGGGATGGAAACCATGTCCTCTGGATTAGCAGGCAGCTTTTTAACCACTAGATCACTAGACCAGAGAAGTCCCACTGTGCATCATTTTTATAATAGTAGCACCTCCTCTTGAGAAAACTGCTGTCAGGATTAAATGAATGACCATCCATAAAGCACTCAGGACAATTTCTGATATAAAAGATCAGATGCTGTAATGATAATTATTACAAAATTATATTATTTTTAACAGTTAATAATATAATTAATATATAACAGCCGCCTCACTGACTTGTCTTCCACTCTGCCTCCCGATGATCCATTTCCATGCAGTAACCTTTTAAACCTTTTAAATGAACCTTTTAATGAACCTCAAAATGAACCTCTTCTTTAACCTGTTAAAGAAGAGACTGAAAACTCACAGCAAACAAATCCAACGTGTGGATCTTGTTTAACTACTGATTCAAACAAACCAAGCATAATAAAAAGATTTTTATGGAATAGGAGGCCTGGTATATAGCTTCAAAAATGACCTGGGAGGAGTGGGTGGGGAAATGAGCCCAAATAATCCTTCCTTATAACTCCCATGACTGCCAGGGTTTGCCAGATCTTGTGGATTATCAAACTGAAGACCCACCCATGCGGGCGTAGTTTATGGGCACTTCACGATCATTCTTGTGCGGGGCGGGAAGCTGCACCGTCACGTAATGGTGCCAAGCAAGCCACCCAGGGCCTAGCATCAGGAGCTCCAGACAGGAACGCGGGGGCCCGAGAAACGTGGACACTACCGCCCTCCCTGCCCCAGGGTCTTAGCATTGGGGGGCGAGGGGCTGAGAATCCTTTATCACCCAACGGCGAAAAGTGCCAGGCGCTGTGACTTTCACTGGGCATCAGCTCCTTCTGAGCTCGGAGTATCGCTTCCGTCCTCTCTCGAGGAAATGGCTACCCTTTCCTTGCCAATGCCTTAAAGGAGAGAATAGGAAGCGGGTTCTTGAAACTGATTCGAGAGACGGAACTCAAGCTCCCAGCGGAATTCTCGAAAAGAAGGGGAACGTAAAAAGAGGACGCTGTCTCAGTGATCTCCGAGTTAGGTTTCCCCGCGTTAACTCCTGCATGTGCTTGACTCCAGTCAGCCACCGTAGGCCCCGCAAGCCGCAGGACACTCTGCTCCGGTCCTTTGGCCTGTTAGCTCTGCGCCTGCTCGCCAACTCGCGGGCCTGGCGCACCCACCCACTCCAACTCCTCCGCAGCCGCCCCCGCGGGCCGCGACTGCGCATGCGAACTGACGCCCCCACCGGCCCGGCGTGGGAGGAGGGGATGGAAATGAGGCTGGGCCCAGCAGCTCGCGCGCGCTCCCTCCTTTTCCCTCCCGTCGCTGGGCGCGCGCCGGGTGGTGCAGCTCCCCAGCATCCGAAGGCAGGGCTGCAGTGGCCACGGCCGCCAAGGGAGGGGCCCGGAGCCCCGCCCCCAGGGAGGGGCCGTCCGCAGGTGAGGGGGCAGGGGTTCGGACCCAGACACCTGGGTCTTTGGGAAGTGGAGTGGGGCCTGAACGCCACAGTTCCCGGAGAAGGACCCATTGGGGTCCTGATGCATAGGTTCCGGAGGGGGCTGCACTGGCGCCTGAGCCTTGGGAGGGTGCATTGATGCCCGAATGCCATGATCCCAAGGGGTGCGTGAAGGCTCGGACACTTGCGACCTGGAGGGAGAAGTCCATTATGAGTCTCTGGATCGCAACACACGATTCACGCCCTTTCTGTGTCTTCCTCCAGGTCTCCCCTCTCCTCTCCACGTCTCCAGCTCCGGGGTTGAAAAGGCAGTGCACGCGGCGTCAATGAACTGAGACTGAGCCAAGAGCCGGGTAAAGCTACCTATTGGGTGTGAATTCCCGCACACTGAGCGCGTAGGCCCCTCCCCTGGGACAGAGTTGCTGAGCAACCGACTTCGAGTCTTAATTGTATAGCTCCACCCATCCGTGGCCGGTCCCGCCCACCCTGGGCTTAGACCCCGCCTGCTCCGCGCCCGGGGCGGCTGGGAGTTAAAATTGTGGAGGCCCCGCCCACTCCGCTGGAAGGCTCAGTCGCAGGGACTAGGTTCCAAACAAGACTGCTTCTGGGTCGGGTTTGCGTAACCCCGCCCACTGTGCCTTTAGGCTCCACCCACCCTCGCCTTCTAGGACCCGACGTGATAGCCCCTGCTCCTGAACAAACTAACCCCTGAAAGTGGGCTCTCAGTCCTATCCCCAACAGCCTGATAACCCCCGGCGTCGCCCCCTCTCCCGCCCTAGGCCCTCCCTCTAGGTTTCTGGGCCAGCAGGATGCTGGAGCGAGAGGAGGAGTCTGCGGCCGGGGGCGCCGAGCCTAGTCCCGCTGACAAGGAGCCTGTGACCAAAGGAGAAGGTGAGGGCGTCTCCACCTGGGGTGGGGGTCGTTCTCCAGGAATTGGAGCCAAGAGAGTCACATATTGTGGGAACCTTAGGGTGACAGTTTGAGGGCCCAGGGTGATAGCCATTTCGGATCCCCAAAACTCAACGTTCTGGGGGAATCATCCAGGTTGTCTTTGGGGGACCTCAGTGATCCTCTGTAAGGATTTCAGGGTTATCACTTGGGAGGATACTGGAAACGGACACTTTACTGGCTTTGGGAAAGCTTAGGTCTGAGGTTCCAGCGACGTAACTTTTTGGAGCCTGCCTTAGGAGGATGCATGGCAGTGGGTGAGGAGCAGGATCAAGCCATTTGGGGAACCTCAATATGACCCTGGAGTTGTCCAGATACACTAGAATGTCAAGGTCGAGGGGGAGTCTGGTCTAGATTCAGGGTGTTGGCTGCTTTCTGGAGCCCACCAATCCTCCTGTCCCCTAGCTCCCGACCAGGGCCCGCCGCAGAAGCCCAGCCAGTCTGTTCCAGGGCCCGCTGCCTCCACGGGGGCGCCTTCCCGACCCCGCCGGAGACCCCCGCCCCAGCGCCCGCACCGCTGCCCCGACTGTGACAAGGCCTTCTCGTACCCGTCCAAGCTGGCCACGCACCGGTTGGCACACGGCGGCGCCCGCCCCCACCCGTGCCCCGACTGCCCCAAAGCTTTCTCCTACCCCTCCAAGCTGGCCGCCCACCGCCTCACGCACAGTGGCGCCCGCCCGCACCCGTGCCCGCACTGCCCAAAGGCCTTTGGCCACCGCTCCAAGCTGGCAGCCCACCTCTGGACCCACGCTCCCGCCCGCCCCTACCCGTGCCCCGACTGCCCCAAGTCCTTCTGCTACCCCTCCAAGCTGGCGGCCCACCGCCACACGCACCATGCTACCGACGCCCGCCCCTATCCTTGCCCTCACTGCCCCAAGGCTTTTTCATTCCCCTCCAAACTGGCGGCCCATCGCCTGTGCCATGACCCCCCGACTGCGCCGGGCAGCCAGGCCACCGCGCGGCACCGCTGCTCCAGCTGCGGCCAGGCTTTTGGCCAGAGACGCCTCCTACTCGTTCACCAGCGCAGCCACCACCAGGCTGAGAGCCCCGGGGAGCGGGAGTGAGCGCTCCTCTTGGCTCACTGGCTCCCTCTGCTGCCAGCCCCAGTCAATAAAGAGGTGGCATCTCTAAGCCAGGCTGTATGGACTTGCCTCTTCCAGGTAGAAGGGAAGTTGCCCCCGCATTGGACTCGAACTTAGAGGCAGAGGAATCCCCTGTTTGGGGGAAAGGAAAGTGTCATCCATAAGAGTTTGCAGAGTCCCCAACCATGGACCTGGAGGTGTGGTTAGAAAGCTCTTGGCTCTGGTTTCCCCCCCACCGATTCATATGGCAAAGGTTAAAGTTCTGCTAGCATTGTGTGCCGCTGAGGAGTGTGTGGAGACAAGCTCTCCTTATTGTTGTGAGTTTAAATTAGTGCCTCCACTTTGGCCATTGACTGTGTGTGTGTGTGTTAGTCGCTCAGTCGTGTCGACTCTTTTCGACCCCATGGATCCCTGTAGCCCACCAAGCTCCTCTGTCTATGTAATTCTCCAGGCAATACTGGAGTGGGTAACCATTCCTTTCTCTAGGGGATCTTCCTGACTCACAGATTGAACCCGGATCTCCTGCACTGTGGGCAGATTCTTTACCATCTGAGCCACCAGGGAACCCCCAAATATAGGTGTAAAAAACTTTGAATGCGTCTATGTTCATGTCAGCTAGTGCACTTCTAAGAATTTATCCTAGCACTTGGGGGGGGGGGGGTGGGGGAGGATAAGATTAAGGCTGTTCACTGCAGTACAATGGCAGCGCCAAAGATGAGAAATAACCTGAGTGCCCATTGATAGGGGACCAGCTAAGGAATTATAGTACAGCCACAGAATGGAAGAGGTAGCTGCAGGGGGGAAAGTCAGCTCTACATGTACTGACATGGAAGAATTCCCAAGATATACTAAATCATAAAAGCAAGCACAAAGGGTGTACTACCAGTAGTATAAACATTTTTAAAAAGCCCAAGCTTTGGAGCCATCTTTGACCCACTGCTTAAGAGCCTCGGGGCCTCAGACAAGTTTTGTGATTTCTCTGGACTCAGATGCCTTATCTATAAAATGGGAAGTTTTTTTTTTTTTAATTTTGGCCACACTGCACAACTTTCACAATCTTAGTTACCCAACCAGGGACTGAACCCTGGCTGCTGGAGTAAAAGTGCTGAGTCCTCACCACTGGGCTGCCAGGGGATTCCCAAATGGGAGTATTATAAGGCCTTTACAAGCACCTTTTGGGGCAAAGATGGTTCCCCGTTTGGAACCTGTTTCTCCTGCTGTAAAACAAGGATGACTGGGCTAACAGTGGGCTGCTCTTCATTCTGCAGACATGCGTTAGGCAGGTACTGTGAGCTGAGCCCTGCACAGGGTGTTACGAACGGGGCAGTGAACGAGACAGACCTGGTCTAGTGAGGGGGGTGGACACCAGCCAAAGAGTTGCAAAAACAAGAGAAAGAAGCCAAGGAACTTCTCTGGTGGTCCAGTGGCTGAGAACTCCATGTGTCCAATGCAGAGTGCCCAGGTTCGATCCCTGGTCAGAGAACTAGATCCCACAAGCTGCAATGAAGATCAAAGATCCCATGTGCTAAGACCTGGTTGTCATTCAGTCGCTAAGTCGTATCCTACTCTTTGTGACCCCAAGGACTGCAGCACACTAGGCTTCCCTGTCCTTCACTATCTCCTTGTGTAGCCAAATAAATATTGTCTAGAAATAGTACTGTACAACATATAGGTTAAAAAAAAAAAAAAAGGTAAAGAAGCCAAGTCCACATTGGAAGAATGATTACACAGCCGTCATAACGAGGCTGGTGACGGCTTGGGAACAGGCTGGACGGAGGGCACTGAGCGCTCGGAAACACACCTGTGCTTACAAGGCCCCGTCAGATGCTCCCCACCTGTATACTCAGAGGTTGGGAAATTTCCTCTGTAAAGGGCCGGGCAGTATATCTTATTAGGTTTTGCAGGCCATACAGGGTCTGCCACCACTACCCAGCTCTACTGCTGTGCTGCCAAGGCGGACAAACACATTAGGATATAAGGATGAGCGTACCCGTGTTCCGACCAAACTTTATTTACAAAGAGCCGGTGGGCGGGATTCTGCCCGTGGACTGTAGTTTGCCAGTCCCTACCACAGACGAGCCGGGGAAGGATAGCTAATGGGCAAATAAGCTGAGAGATAAGAGAAGAAAATTAAATGAGACCCTGTGGTCAGCAGAATAATAGTCCCCCAAAGATGTCCATGTCCTAATCCCCGGAACCCGAGTTTGTGTTGGCTTCCACACAGCAAAGGGGACTTTGCATACATGACGAAGGAGCTCATCTTGAGATGGGAGATTATCCTGATTATTCCAGTGGGCCCAATGTAATCACAAGGGTCCTTACATGGGAAAGAGGGAGGCAGAGGAGCCAGAGATGTGACAATGGAAGCAAACACTGGAGTGATGGGGGGCCACGAGTCAAGGAATGCAGGCAGCTTCTCGAGGCTAGAAAAGGTGAGGAAATGGGTTCTCCCCTAGAACTTCCAGAAGAAACACAGCAAAATAAAATTTTAAATACATAAATAAAATTAAAAATAAAATTTAAAAGACAGGAGGAATACAGCCCAGACATCACCATGTTTTTACCCCAACTCAGACTGATTTTGGTTTACTGACCTCCAGAACTGTAAGAAAATAAAGTTGTATTGTTTAAATCCTGTGATCTTGGTAATTTGTTACAGCAGTGTAGAAATGAATACAGCTCTCTACCTTACAGCATACACAAAAATTAAGTTGCTAGTGATTTAAGATCTAAGTTTGAGACACAAGACTCTGGAGCATTTAGATGGGAATAAAAAAGAATATCTTAGCAACCTCAGAGACAGAGAAACTTTAAGACACAAAAAGTATAAATTGTAGAGGAAAAGACTGGTGAATCTGATCATGAGCAAACCAAGTTACAACTATGATAGAGATACATAACGGTTGGGTTTGTTTTTTTTTCTTTTTGGCCCCACCACACGGCATGTGGGATTTTAGTTCCCCGTCCAGGGATCAAACCCGTGCGCCCTGCTTTGGGAGTGCAGTCATAACCACTGGACCAAGAGGGAAGTCCAAAGATACAGTATTATGAGTATGCATGCCAAGTCGCTTCAGTCGTGTCTGACTCTTTGCAGCCCTGTGGACTGCTGCCTGCCTGGCTCCACTGTCCGTAGGATTCTCCAGGCAAGAATACTGGAGTGGGTTGCCATGTCCTCCTCCAGGGGATCTTCGCAACCCAGGGATCCAACCGGTGTCTCATGTCTCCTGCATTGCAGGCTGGTTCTTTACCACTAGCGCCACCTGGGAAGCCCTATTGAGTGTACGAAAGTGAAGTGAAAGTCGCTTAGTCGTGTCTCACTCTTTGCAACCCATGGACTATACAGTCCATGGAATTCTCTGACAGAATACTGGAGCAGGTAGCCTTTCCCTTCTCCAGGGATCTTCCCAACCCAGGGATCAAACCCAGGTTTCCCACATTGCATGTGGATTCCTTACCAGCTGAGCTACCAGGGAAGCCCATTATGAGTGTATACCTGGCATATACTGTTAAATACAGAGAGTTAGGAAAGGTCTTCTTGAGGAGCTATTGTTTGAGCTTGGATCTGAAAGGTGGGGAGGATGGAATGCAAGGTGGTTTGTGGAATCTCCAGCATCAGGCTCCAGACAAATGAAAACCAGGGGCGGCAGGATGGCAGGCTGCTCAGCAAGGCCCTGGGGCGGGACAGCTGAGGGGCAGGGTCTCTCCTCTGAAGCCGGCAGCACGGCCTGTGTCCGTGTTCACCACGGAGCTTGTCCTGGCAGATCTTCTAAGAAGCAACCATACTGCCATCCAAGTCTCAAGGACACAAACTCATTTGGAAGGTGTTCATCTGGTCCAACCTTAGCTTGTCTAGACCAGAAAGCTGACTCCTAGAGATGGGATTTGGCCATACCCAAACAAGGGGACAGGGCTTCCCAGGTGGCACTATTGGTGAAGAACCCAGCCTGCCAATTCAGGAGACGCACAATAAGCGGGTGTGATCCCTGGGTCGGGAAGATCCCCTGGAGAAGGAAATGGCAACCCACTCCAGTATTCTTGCCTGTGAAATCCTATAGACAGAGGAGCCTGGCGGGCTATAGTCCATGGGATCGCAGAGTCGGACAGGATTCAGCATGCACACGCATCATGCACCTGATGCTGGAGATTCCACAGACCACCTCGCATTCCATCCTCCCCACCTTTCAGATCTGAGCTCAAACAATAGCTCCTCAAGGCCTCTCCTAACTCTCAGTCAGACAGGACTGAGCACGCATACAAACAAGGGGACAGTGTTGAGTCTGGGTGGGTCCCGTTTTCCTGACATCCCGATGCCCTGCTGCTCCTTGCATGTGTCCTGCCTTGCTTTTCCTCTGCCTGGAATGGTTCCCCCAGACCCTCCCTTACTTCTCCTGAGTCCCTGCCAATGGGTGAGTGCTCTGAGATGCCTTCCCCGTGACTCTTGTCACTCTCATCGCTGGATAACACCACCCAGCCTTTTCTGCTCACACAAGGTTTATCGCCACGCTGCAAGACACTCGCCGTCTCTGACCCCCAGCAGAATGTCAGCCCCATGAGAGCAGGGATTCATGTCTCGTTTGGCACACCAGAGCCCCAGTGTCTTACACATGGTGGGTGTGGTTGGCAGAGTAATGACCCCCCCAAAGACGCCCACAGCCTGATCCCTGGAACCTATGGATAGGTGGAGGTGAATTAAGAGAGCAGAAGGGGGCTTCCCTGGTGGTTCAGTGGTAAAGAATCCACCTGCCAACGCAGGAGACACAGGTTTGACCCCTAACCTGGGAAGACCCCACAGGCCTCAGAGCAACTAAGCCTGGGCACCACAACTATTGAGGCCATGTGCCCCAACTATTGAAGCCCGCCCACTCTAGAGCCTGTGCTCAGCAATGAGAGAAGCCACCGCAATGAGAAGCCCGGGCAACTCAACCAGAGTAGTCCCCGCTTGGTGCAACGAGAAAAGCCCACACAGCAACGAAGACCTAGCACAGTCAGAAATAAATAAATAAATAATTTTAAAGACAACATAAGGAATGAAGGTTGCTAACGGGCCGACTTTAAAACCAGTAGATTATCCCAGGTTATCCAGGTGGGCTCAGCGTAATCCCAAGAAGTCAGCGTCAGAGTGATGCAGCGTGAGAAAGACTCCACCGGCCGTTGCTGGCTTTGGAGATGGAAGGGGCATGGGTTGTGGGATGAAAGTTGGGAAAGATAAGGACACAGATTCTCTCCCAGAGCCCCAGGAGCCCTGCCTGCACCTTGATGGTTAGCCCGGTGAGACCCATTTCAGACCCCAAATCTAGGAGGTTATAACGTTTCCTTTAAGATATGAAGTTTGTGGTCATTTGCTCCCCAGCCCTGATCCTGCCCTTTGCCCTTCGACCCTTTCCCAACCTCCCCAGGATGAAGTCCAAGCTTCTGGGCTCGCGTCCACTGCACTGCAGGGCTGCCCTGTCCTGCCTTTTACAGTGAGGGAAGGCTCTCCGTCAGCACTGTCCAGACCAGCAGCCAGTGGGCACTGGAACTGTGGCCAGTGTGACTGAGGAAGAGAATTGTTCCTTCCACTTCACTATTGCGAAGTTTTTGTTTTTTGCCACACCAAATGGCAGAATGGCACGCAGGACCTCAGTTCCCTGACCAGAGATCGAACCCATCTTCCCTGCAGTGGAACTGCATAGTCCTAACCACTGGAAGCTGAAACTCCAATACTTTGGCCACCTCATGCGAAGAGTTGATTTACTGGAAAAGACCCTGATGCTGGGAGGGATTGGGGGCAGGAGAAGGGGATGACAGAGGATGAGATGGCTGGATGGCCATCACCGACTCGATGGGCATGAGTTTGAGTAAATTCCGGGAGTTTGTGATGGACAGGGAGGCCTGGCATGCTGCGATTCATGGGGTCGCAAAGAGTCGGACACGACTGAGCGACTGAACTGAACTGAACCACTGGATCACCAGGTGAGTCCTAAAGGTGGTTGTGTTTAGTATTTTTTTGGCTGTGCTACATGGCACGCGGATCTCCCCCAACCAGGGATTGAACCCATGCCCCTGCATTGGGAGCATGGAGTCTTAAACACTGGACCACCGGAGAAGTCCCCCATCCCACCTCCACCTTCTACCCTGATTCTCTTAACAGCCAGGTCAGTTCCCACCTTAAATATGGTGAAGCCTTAAAGGGGGTCTGGGATTTGTGGAGGGTGATTTAAATGCCCCTTCCCTAGGTCTCCCTCCCAAATGAGGTGACGTCAAACCAGGCTGGGGATGGTTTCACAGCTACTTCTGAGAGCCCTGGATAAAGGTAAATGTCCTTGGCCCAGGGGAGCTGAGACTTCGAGGGAGGCCACCTCATGAGCATCCCAGCCTGCAGCCCAGGACCCCCAGAGGGACAACTGAGACACGGGAATGGGCTCCGGGGATCCGAACCGGCTGAGGGGTGGCGCTGAGTGTCAGATCCCCAATCCCCTGCCACCCGCTGCCAAAGCAGGGAGGCACCAGGGAGAAGTAACAAGGAGCTCCTTCCCAACCAGGCCCCGGACAGAGAGCCTGTCGTTCTTCCGGAGACCCCAAGGCAGGAGTCATCAGGTGGCCCAAAGACCCGGCCTTCAGAGGCGAGTGGAACCAAACGGGAGACAGAAAGTAGGGCGCCTGCTGGGGGTTCTCAGAGATGCGAGTGGGAGGGGCAGCTACTCCAAGCCAAGTCTCCTTTATTAAACTCGTGTGGGTGTGTGTGTATGCGTGCCTGTATGCGTGCCCATGTGTGCGCATGTGAGTGCGTGTGCGTCCGTGTGCGCACACATGTCACGCCCGGGGCACCACCCCGTAGAGCTGGTGGGGAAGTAGCTTCTGCTTCTCGCTGCAGCTGTAGATCCAGCGGGGGCGGACGAACACCAGGGAAGGGTTGTCCGTCAGGGCCTGCAAGGGGCGGGGGCAGTGGGAAGGGTACAGGCAGGAACACGTGAGCCGGGAGGGGCTGGGACGATGTGCTAGGGCAGGCTGGGCTCCCTCTCCCTGCCCCTCCAGGACTCACCTCCTCAAAGCTGGGGTCCCACTCCTGTGCGGTGATCACAAACTGGACCCGCTCACTCATGTAGTCCTCAAGCTCCCTGGCGGGGGAAGCGAAGAGGCGGAGAATCGGTGTCCCCTCTCTTGACGCCCTCCTCCCCAACCATCCTCAGGGGCCGTCCTCTCTCCATCCCCACCCACGTCCCCGTGGGCCACCCGTGGGTCCCCCACTCTCCACGTGCCAGGCTCGCCGTATCCATGAAAGCACCAGCTCCGGCCAGCACCAATCCTTTCAGAAGGGCGGTGAGGAGCCTCACTTTAGAGAAGAGGAAGTGGGGGTGAAGGGGTCGGGGATGGGGAGTTTGCGGGTGTGGTGTGGGAAGCTATGCATCCAGGGTCCCAGCACAGCGAGCAGGGCTGGCACGGAGCTCCACAGCCTGTGTTGACCCTCAGGGTACATCCCTTCTCCATCCTCCCCATGACCATCCATCTCCCCCACCCCCCGCCCCCGGAGACTGACCCGTTGAAGGCTGTGACGTAGCGGCTGAGCCTCCGCCGCTCGTCCCCTGGGAACTCCCCGTAAAGGAAGAAGCGTTTGCCCTGGAAGAAGTCTGCAGGGGAGAGATGGGGCGGGGAGAGCCAATATGAATACCTGGAGTCCCGGGGTGCCAGCCAGGAGCCACGGGACACTCGCAGACAGGACAGGAAGGCCGGTGCAGGGGCTGGACGGGGTGAGGGGTGTCCATCGACACCCTGGCTCAGAAGCCATCCCTGACAAGCAGTGGTTCCAGGCAGGCCTAAGGGGGTTTTGTTTAATACTAATGGCAAAAGATACAATTACTATCAGTGGCAACAGGTTTCTTACACCAGGTCAATCAGTTCCTTAACTTGGTCGGGGGTTGGAAATTTCACATCCTGCCACTTCCTCGATTGGGTGGCTCACTCCTTTTAACCAGTGCCTTCTCTGGCCTTGACCTTCGGGGTGGCTCTTCCTTCCAGTTTAACATGATTTTGTGTTAAGTTGCCAAGGTCATGTTTGGGGCTTTGGAGGAGGATCAGGGTATGTTCCTGCCCATCACTCATGAGGAACCAAGTGGAAACAGCTTTTTCCAGAGGCCACTGACCCTGACCTCCACTCAGAGCCTCTGACTGCCCGGCTCTCCTTTCACTCTCTCTCTTGGCTGCGCTGCACCACACGCGGGATCTCAGTTCCTTGACCAGGGATCAAACCCGAGACCCCTGCAGGGGAAGCCTGGAGTCTTAACCACGGGACCACCCGGGGAGTCCCTCTTCCTTTCACTCTTGACCAGAAGAGGCTCCGACGCCTGCCCCCATGTCTGGGATGATGAATAGTGAGGCGGGTCCCAACAGGGATCAGTGCATCTGTGTTCCCTGAGACCCACCCCCACCGACAAAGCTGAACCCGGGGGTGTAGCCAGGGTACCTGCAGATTCTTTAAAGCCCCCAGGTTGGTCTTGAAGCTGAGAGAGTGGGAGGCCCCTGTGGTGAGGGGGTGAGAAGCTAAAGAGGGTCTGGCAGGGGGCTGGACTGTGAGGGAGGTGGTCACAGTGGAAGTCAGGATGAGACAGGCAGGAAAGGATGCTGACCGGAAGGGAATGGGCCTAAGAGGATACGGAGGTGGCAAAGGTCAGGGAGGAGGGTGAGGAGCCTGGGAGACAAGTCACAGTGGGCAGTGGCCATCCCAGGGGGGGCCTGGGGCAAGTCACCTTAGAGTGGTGACAGGGCCAAACCCCACATCGGGAGGGAGGGTTCCCACCTGGGAGCTCAGGAATTGGCAGATCGGGAGACTCCAGGGGGCCCTCGTGGTCCGTGTTCTCATCTGTGGATCCCGCGTACGGGTCCTCGCCATTCTCCTCCTGACCAGGGGGCTGCCTTTGTTCCTTCTGCTCGGCCACCCTGGGGAGGCCAAGAATGGTGGGGAAGGAGTGTGCAGACCGGATCCCCCTCTACCCGAGGTCGCGGCCACCCTGACCACCCAGCCCCACCCTACCTTCTCAGCTCGTCCTCGGTGTCCCCAGAGTCTTCTGCCCCGTTGTCCTGTCCTTCTGTGAGTAGACGCTTAGTCAACTCAAGGCCCCTACCTCCCAGTCTCACACCTGAGCACAGATGGGGTGTCCCAACCCCCAACTCAATTGCTCCCCAGATCCAGTTGGGGGTGAGGGGGTAGCCTCCCCACCCCGCCAGATCCACTGTCTGGGATCCAGCCCCATCTTGCTGGACCAGGAGCTCAACCTTAGAACTCCTTCCCCTTTTAGATGAGAGAGTCTGGGTCTTCAGCCCCTCCTCCCTCAGACCCAGGAGTCCAGGCCCCCAGCTCCTCCTCCCTCAGACTCAGACCTGCCTGCTCCGCCTCAGTGTCATCATTATCTTCCTGGGCCCCTGGTGAGGCTGGTTTGGTCTCTTCTGGGGTTGGGGGTCTCTGGGGTGAGCTGGGTCCAGCTGCCTGAGGGGGCTTGGCTTTGGTCTGGGGGCGCTGAGGAGGGAAGGTGGGCCAGGGAGGAGGGAAGGGGCAAAGAGGGTGTGAGTGTGTGCCCACAGGAGACAGGAGCAGAGAGTTTGGGTTACCATGTCCTCCCCGACTCCACCCTCCCCCGTGCCGGGCAGGGGGCATGGACCTTTCGGGGAGCCTTGGGGGCTTCATCCCCACTGCCGCCGCTGTGAGAGCCCCCCTCGTCCTCGCTGCTTGAGCCTGACCCAGCCATGAGGTACCTGGGGGAGGGATCGGGCCTCAGACCAACAGCAGACGTGTCCTCCGGGGGAGGTGGGGCGGGGGCTTAAGAAGCAGCAGGTGCTGGCATTTACTATCAATAAATAAACCCTCAGGGTGCAATCATGGTCTCCCTCCTGGTCTGCCCCTCCTCCCAGCTCCAGAAGGGCCCCGTGGAACTTCAGCGACCCACACCATAGACCACAGCAATCCCTGGCTTCCCCTCCCTCTGAGGGAAGAAATGTCTCATTTCAGAAATGAAAAAAAAAAAAAAAAAAAAATCAGAAATAATTCTCTCCTTCAAGCATCAAAGTCAATTAAGGGAAAAATCTCAAAAGCAAACT
Organism: Dama dama; assembly: GCF_033118175.1. Classification (NCBI taxonomy): domain Eukaryota; kingdom Metazoa; phylum Chordata; class Mammalia; order Artiodactyla; family Cervidae; genus Dama; species Dama dama. Next base: position 57,274,697 of record NC_083684.1, read on the forward strand.
TCCTACTGCCAGGCACTGTTCCAGAACACCTGACAGGTTCAGAGTTGCTGAATCCGGAGGCGGGTGCTATTTTTAGCCCCCTTTTACAGATGAGGAAATGGAGGCCCAGAGAGATGAATCAAGTGGCCCCAAATCACAGGGCAGAGTGCCTACGCAGCAGAAGCAAATGAACCTGTTGGCGATGCTGCCCTGGTCTCCACGTTAAGCCCCTTCTGCACATGGTATGGTTGTTTCCAACCTGGTGATGCCCTTTCCGGGTAAGTCACCCTCACTGTAGAACCATGGCTCGTGGGAAAACTCAGAAGACTTAAAAGTGGCGGGGCCTTCCCCGGTGGTCCAGGGGCTCAGACTGCTAAAGGAGCCCCTCCTCCCGACAGACACCAGGCTGACCCAGCCTCAGCTCCTCCGCCTCTGCTCAGCCTGGCAAACCTCTTCTCCTCCTTGAAGAACCCTGGCTCACTGCAGTTCTCCCTGTGGGCCCTCCTCCAAAGTATTTTACAATAAGTCTGGCCCTTCATCAAAATCAGAGGCTCTCGAAAGGAGGGACCGATGTCTGGGGTCCGGCGGTGGGCAGCCCAACCTGACACCAAGCAGGGGTTTCAGATGTATGAATGCCCACAGGTCCCAACACTTTGTTCTCCGCCCTGAGCCTTTGTGAACACTGTTTCTCCAGCCTGCAGCCTTTTCCTTTGCTAAGCAGACTTCCCAGAGCCCTCCTGGGACCTCCGGGGATGCCCTCCCTCTCCTCCCTGTCTCCCAGCCCTGCCCCTCCTCCTCTGGGAAGTCGGCTGACTCCGGGCTGGCAGGCCACAGCCCGATTTCTCCCCAGATCCCTGGTGCTGCCGGACACGGGGATGAGGGGCAGGGTCGGGGTATGCGTGTGCGTGTGTGTAAACCACACATGTGCAGAGAGCCTTACCTCCGTGAGGGCAGCCGCCGCCGCATGCGGTGACAATCCAGCACCCACTCTTTGCGCACGATTCGGCCTCCGAGGCCGAGGACCTGGCTGTACTTGGGGGTGTTAGCAAAGGCGCAGCTGGTGGGGAGCAGAATGGAGGGTGTCAGCCGGGGAGCAGAATGGAGGGTGGTCTGAGCGGCAAAGGCAAAGAGACAAGGGACATGGGGAGCGAGATAGAGGGGTGCAGGGAAGAAAAGAAAGAGGACAAGAGGCAGAGGATACAGAGAGGTGAAGTGACAGAGAGAGCAAGACGGAGGAGATGGAGGAAGACAGAGAAGGGACAGCAGGGGGTGAGGGGAGGGGACGCGGGCCTACATGAGGTGCGTGCTGTCTGGAGTCCAGTCCGGTCGATATTTGGCCCCCAGCTCAAGGGCCTTGTCCCGGAGCTCCGAGCGGAAGGGGTTCTGGAAGCCACTCAGCACCACCACCACACCCTGGAGGATCTTCCCCAGCTCCTGCGGGCCTGCGCGGGGGGCCCTGGGCTCAGCGCCATCTCCTCGGGGCTTCCCTGGTGCCGGCCCTCGTGCTGGGGCAGGGGTCGGGGGAGTGGCTGGGGTACGGGTGGGAGCTGGCACTGGGGAAGCCAGAGAGTGGACTCAGTTAGAAAATGTAGGGCTACACCCCCACCTCTCCTCTCTCACACCCAGGAGTCCAGGCTCCCAGCCCCTCCTCCCTCAGACCCAGGATCCCCGCCCCTCCACCCTCGGACCCAGACCCTCTGTGGGAACAAGGAATCCAGTTTGCTCACATTTGGGTCTCTTGAGGGCAGGTAGTGAGGGCTGAGCTGATGGTTTGCTGGGGGTCTTCTTTTCTTCTTGGTTCAAATCCAGCTTCCTCTTGCCTTTGGGGGACTCCTGAGGCTGAGGGGGTGGGTTGTGCTGAGGCCTCCAGCTCTTCTCCTCCTTTTCCGCACCCCCAGGGTCTGATGATCTCACCTTGAAGGTGCTGCCTACTGCCCTGGAGACCGGGGAGGCTGAGGCGGCGGCACTGGAGGCCTGCAGCGTAGCCGCTGCATAGCTGGGTCCTGCCGGGTCACTGGCTGCCACTGCAGAGGGGGAAAGCGGGTCCAAGCTGAGGGGGCTGGACTCTCAGGCCTTCTGGCTCCTTCCTATCCATGGGTCCAAAGTGCTGTTCCCAAGACCTAGCAGTGACCCAGGATCCAGGCCCCCACCCAGCGTTTACTTGCTCAGGACCCAGGCTTTCCGTCCTCACCTGGGGGTGTCTTGTTGATACGACTGAAGAAGAGAGCCCCGGGTTTCAGGGAGCTGGCACTCTCATCCTCCTCCTTCACGCGGAACTGGCCGAGCTTGGTCACCTTCTAAGGTCCCAAAGGTCAGAGCAGTGGGAGGGCTGTTGGCAGGTGCGGGTGAAGAGGTGGGGAGAAGGCTGTGGGCAGGGGCAGGCAGACCTTACCTGGGATGAGACCTCAGCCTCATCTTTGTCTGGGGGGCTGTGAAACCGTACAAAACTCAGGCCATAGGGGGCATCCTGGGAGAGGAGGGGTGGGAGTCAGGGAGTCTGGCCAAGGACAAAGGCTTGGCCCCCATCCCTTTCGTTTAGAGAAACCCCTTCCTGACTCTCCCTCCAACGGACACACATCTGGGGAGCTGCCCGGTTGATCATGACAAGGATAATAATCGCAAGGGGACTCAATACCAGCCCCTTGCCTTTCCCATGGCATGGGACCACGGACCCCGCTCCCACCCTGGGTACCTTGCTGTAGGGCTGGCTGCAGACAATTTTGACTCGGTCCCAGCGCTTCTCTGCTGCTGCCCGGACCAGCTTGTCAGGCCCAAAGATACGAACACGGTTGGAGTTCGAGCCACTGCGACTCTCGGCAGGGGACATGAAAGACGAGGTGACCAGGAGGACCTGGGAAAAGGCAGAGTGGCTAAGGACCAGGCCTGGCTGGCGGCAATGACACCTCCTATGGACTAGAAGAGTGCAGGGGCCTGGGCAGAGACTAGGGGGTCTCCAGATCCAGCTCTACCTCAGTGCTCCTCAAGGCTTCTAGAAGCTTCTCTTCTTCCTGGGTGTCCTGTCAGTCCTTCCCTGACACAGGCCCCAGAGGGATCCTTCTACTCCCAGATCTGAACCACCCTTCTCTAAATTCTTCCAGAGTCTTCCATATCTGGACATGCAGAGGGCTGCACAGTCTCGGAAACCCTCCCAGATTGGTGGGCTCCCAGCAGAGGATATTCACAATGACCTTTCAGAAACACACAGCTGAGGGAGCAGAAGGGAAGTGTTAGGGCCTGAAGGAACAGCCTAGAAACCAAAGAGATAGGGGAGATACACCCACTATCAATTGACTGTCTCTGGACTTCCGTTGTGGCCCAGTAGTTAAGACTGCATTCCCAATGCAGGGGGCCTGGGTTCGATCCCTGGTCAGGGAACTGGATCCCACACAGTGTAATGAAGATTGAAGATCTAACTGTGTCATGACTAAGACCTGGCACAGCTGAATAAATAAATTAATTAATTAATAAAGGAATATAATGGAAAGAAGAAAAAAGAAAACAATTTAAAAAGCTTTTTTTTTTTTTTAAGGAAAAAAAAAAAATTCCACACTGGTGGCTCAGCTCTGGGATGCTGGGGACATTTCTGATCGCCAGCTGCTCCCTGTCAGGCTCCGCCAGCAAGGGGAGCTAGAGAGAGAGAGTGCAAGGCTGGAGGAGGGAGGTGGATTCTTGCAGCTCAGGTGAGTGGCATCTCAGGCATGCCTTGCTGCTGCTTTTGCAGCAGTTCTTCCTGGGAGGTTGGGGGCCGAGGGGAGTCGCACAGGTGAATCCAGTTTGCCGCATCCCAGGACCTGCAGGACTAGCCTCACCACACATTCTCAGGGTAGTCCAGAACCAGCTGGGGATCACCCCCTCCTCAGGATTTGAGTTTCAGCCCCAAGGGTTCACCTCCAAGCTTCAACACACCCACATTTCAACAATTCCAACCTCTTCCTTTTGTTCCTCCAGCCCTAAGGGTGGTGGCTGCCCCCAGCAGTTGCTTCTGTGTCCTATCTGCCTCTGCTGGCTTCTTTAGTTCAATACTTCGTTACTAATTCTTTATATTTAAATTCTGTTAAACTAACTGGTGTGATTTCAGCCTCCTGGTGGGACCCTGACTGACAGTGGGTGGCACTGATGTTTGTATCTGCCTTGTTACCGACTTCATGTGGCACGGAGCCTGATTGAATCAAAGGGTTCTACGTGGTAGGAATACTTTGGCCACCCGATAGAAAGAGCCAACTCAGTGGAAAAGACCTTGATGCTGGGAAAGACTGAGAGCAAGTGGAGAAGTGGGTGACAGAGGATGAGATGGTTGGATGGCATCACCGACTCAATGGACATGAGTTTGAGCAATCTCCGGGAGACAGTGAAGAACAGGGAAGCCTGGCGTGCTGCAGTCCACAGGGGTGAAAAGAGTCAGACAGGATTTAGTGACTGAACAACAACGTGATGTGAGCAGGAAGAACGGGGAGTTCAAAGCATGAGCTCCAACTCAGGAAGAAAGGCATCTCAGGAGACACCCCTGTGCAGAGAGCTGGACCTTCCTTCCATGAGTAAATCAGGGAGAAACGTATCTTGTGGGGAGAGTCAGTGGGAGCCCTTAGCTCTGGCCAGAGCTCTCTCCCAGCAGAGAAAAGATGAAAAATTCTCTCTGCAGACTCCTATCCCCAGATGGGTTTCCCTGGTAGCTCTGACAGTAAAGAATCTGCCTGCAATGTAGGAGGCCTGCGTTCGATCCCCAGGTCGGGAAGATGCCCTGGAGAACAGAAAGGCAACCCACCACAGTATTCTTGCCTGAGAGCTCTACTCTCAAGGATTTGGAGCAAAAGTCCACACTAGTTATCAGAGTGGGAAAACCCAAGTTGAAAATGTAAGTGGTCCCATGTATGTAGTATCACCTGGTGCTGGCTGGGGCAAATCCTCTTTGGAGGAATGTACTTCAAACGAGGCCCTTATAGAACTTTCACCTATATATTACCCAAGAGTGGAATTAACACACACACACACACCCCATTAGGCATGAGGAAATAGGCTGCCATGATTTAAGGTCAGCAAAAACCACAAACTACAGACTCAGACACACAAAGACTGCATATATTGATGGTGAAAAACTAGAAGGAGTGACAGACTTTATTTTCTTTGGCTCCAAAATCACTGTGGATGGTGACTGAAGCCATGAAATTAAAAGACACTTCCTCCTTGGAAGAAAAGCTGTGACAAACCTACACATCATATTCAAAAACAGACATTGCTTTGCTGACAAAGGTCCGTATAGTCAAAGCTATGGTTTTTCCAGTAGTCATGTATGGATGTGAGCGCTGGACCAAAAAGAAGGCGCTCAGCCAAAGAATTGATGCTTTCAAACTGTGGTGCTGGAGAAGACTCTTCAGAGTCCCTTGGACAGCAAGGAAATCAAACCAGTCAATCCTACAAGAAACCAACCCTGACTACTCACTGGAAGGACTGAGGCTGAAGCTGAAGCTCCAATACTTTGGCCACCTGATGGGAAGAGCCGACTCATTGGAAGAGACCCTGGTGCTGGGAAAGACTGAGGGCAGGAGGAGAAGGAGGCGACAGAGGATGAGATGGTTGGAGGGCATCACCTACTCAATGGGCATGAGTTTGAGCAAACTCTGGGAGACAGTGAAGGACAGGGAAGCCTGGTGTGCTGCAGTCCATGGGGTCACAAGGAGTCAGACAGGACTTAGCGACTGAACAACAAAATATTGATACTATCAAACACACAACATAAAGGTAAGCGTGCAACTTCCGTGGTGGTCCACTGGTTAAGAATCTACCTGCCAGTGCAGGGGTCATGGTTTCAATCCCAGGTCTGGGAAGATTCACACATCTCGGGGCAACTGAGCCCCAGAAGCGCAATTACTGAGCCATGTACCACAAGTAGAGTAAACCCCATTCAGTGCAATTAGAGAAAGCCTGCACACAGAGATGACGACATGGTACAGCCAAAACTGATAAATTATAAAGTTTAAAAAAAAAAAAACCCTCAAGGGAATGGGAGACTACTGACATAAGGGTTTCCAGACTCTGCAAACATAAAGCCCTGAGCTGACCATTCCACTTTTCTAGGTAGATAAGAGGTTTACAACAAAGATCCATATGCCAGATTAGATACAGTTTTAGCCAAAAATGCACTGACTCTTCTCATAATTAAAAAGTGGAATTTTGATCTGAATCTGCTTGCCAAGAAGAAGAGAGAACTTTTTTTTTTAATTGTCCCAAAGATGGTTGATTTTACATAAAATTTTATTTTATTTTTTTTAATTTTACATAAAATTTTAAACAAGGAGACCATTAGACTGGGTGACTCTGAAGCCTTAGGTAGCTTCAGGAAACCAATCAAAATTTAAGCAAGAGTTGATGAACTCCAATCTAAGAAAATGAAATCAACAGCCAAGTCCCTCGATTTTCCCAAGCAAGGCAATCGTTTGAGCTCCGGGGAGGTGGGGTGGTTGGGACACTGGGACTGACGTACGTATACTCCTGACACCCTGTATGGCAGAGATGCTGCTGAGAGCCTCCTGCAGAGACAGGGTGCTGACCTCAACGGGAAGGAAACCCCAGAGTGCGGGGTGTGTGTACGGACGGCTGGTTCACATTGCTGCCCAGTGGAAACTAACACAACACTGTAAAGCAACTATACTCCAAAACAAATTAGTTAAAAAAAAGTTCAAACTCTAGTCCATTAAACAACTGCTCTGCCCTGCTCTCCTGTCTTCTCTCTAAAAACGTCTGTCCCAGCCCCCCCACAAAGCACCTCTGATCATTTTTTAGTTGTGGCTACCTGATTCAAGTTGTCTGCTTAAATAAACTCTTTAAAACATAACGTGCCATCAATCTGCCTTTTTGCAACTTATAAAACCTTTATTTTATGACTATTATTTTTGGTCACACTGCACAGCCTGTGGGTTTTAGTTCCCCGACCAGAGGCTGACTGAGTCTGGGCCCCTGGCAACAACAGCGGCGTCGTAACACTGGACTGCCATGTGTGCGTGCTGGCTAAGTCACTGCAGTCACGTCCGACTCTTCGCGATCCTGTGGACCGTAGCCCTCCAGGCTCCTCTGTCCACGGGAATCTCCAGGCAAGAATACTGGAGTGGGTTGCCAAGTCCTCCTACCCTAACCACTGGACCGCCAGGAAATCCCCTAGAACCTTTAGAATAAGAATGTGTGTTCAAGGACAACCTCATTGGTTAGAATGTACCCTGTATGATGGAGAAAGTACTTGATAAAATTCAGCACACATATTCACTTAAAAGACTGGCAGGACCTCACCGGTGGTCCAGCGGCTAGGACTCTGCACTTCCAATGCGAGCAGCCCGGGTTTGATCCCTGGTCAAGGAACTAGATCCTGCATGCCGCATATGACCACAACTAAGACCTGGCCCAGCGAAATAAATAAAGACTGGCAATATCAAATATAAAGGGTGTGGAGCTCATATACTGCTGAAGGGAATGTAAAATGGAATAAACCACTCCGGAAAACGATCCATTTCTAATAAGGTTAAAACAGAGATCTACCTGAAGACCCTGCAATGCAACTCTTTTAGGTATTTACCCCAAAGAGATCTCTATCCAGAGGCTTGTACAAGAAGGTCCGCAGCAGTTGTGTTCATAATAGTCAAAAAGTGGCGGGGAGTTCCCTGGCGGTCTAGTGTTGAGAGGACTTTGCACTTTCACTCCTTTGCACTTTGCACTCCTGGGGTCTGGGTTCAATCCCTGCTTGGAGAACTAAGATCCTGAAAGCCGCGAGGTGCGGACAAAAACCACCATCAAAAAGTGGCAACAGTCCAGATGCCCGTCAACAAGAGCATAGATGAACAAGTTGAGATCTACACTTGCAGTGAAACTTCTCAGCAATAAGGCGGAACAGACTGCTGACGTACACACAGTATGTTAGAACCTCAAAGAACAGTATAGAGTAAAAGACACACACACAAACACCTGAAAACTACATACTGTCACACCATTTGTATGAAATCCTAGGAAAGGCAAAACTGGTCTGTAGTGACAGAAAAGAGGTAGTGGTGGCCTGAGCCGAGGGTGGGAGAAGTGAGCCCAAAGTGCCACGAGGCAGCTTCCAGGCAGGCCAGCGATGCTTTATGTCATTTTTTTTTTTGGGGGGGTGGGGGCACACTCCAAAGTATGTGGGGCCTTAGTTCCCCGACCAGGCATCGAACCCAGGACTTCTGCATTGGAAGGCAGAGTCTGAACCACTGGAACACCAGGGAAGTCCAGTGTTCTCTGTCTTGATCTGGGGGATGGTTAACCAGGTATGTACATCTGTCAGAATGATGACCTGCGCATTTTATTATACGCAAAATATACCTCAATCAAAAACAATTTCTCACTGTGAGGAAAAAAACATTCCTTGTAGAAAACAGATTCGTTCACTTAAAATTATAAACTCTCTTTTTCACAATATGTTTATTTTTCCCCAAAACATTTGGCTGGCTCACCAGGGGCTCACTATGATCTCCCCAGTCTTACACAAATTAGTTTTACTGGTTTAAAAAAAGGATGTTTAAAATACTCATAATAGAGCAAAAGGCTCCTACACATTTGTCATGAATCAAGGAGCTCACAGAGGCGCCCCAAGCGATTCAGAATGTCAATTTGCCGGGACATCTTGGAGAAGTTCTGGGATCAGATAAAAGCAGTTTTGCTCAAAAAAAAAAAAAAGCAGTTTTGCTCTCGAGCAGGGAAAGGCAAAGTGAAAGTGTGAGTCGCTCGGTCCTGTCAGACTCTCTGCGACCCCGTGGACCGTAACCCGCCAGGCTCCTCTGTCCATGGGATTCTCCAGGCAAGAATAGTGGAGTGGGTTGCCATTCCCTTCTCCAGGGGATCTTCCTGACCCAGGGACTGAACCTGGGTCTCCTGCATTGCAGGCAGATTCTTTACTACTGAGTCCCCTGGGAAGCCCAAGAATACTGGAGTGGGTTGCCATGCCCTCCTCCAGGGAATCTTCTCGACCCAGGGATTGAACCTGGGCCTCCCACATTGCAGGCAGATTCTTTACCAGCTGAGTCATGGAGATGCCCGAGTCGTAAAACACAGAGGTGCGTTTGGTTCTTTCTGCAACTGTGACGTCGTTTCGGCACACAGCTTATCACCTGGGTCAGCTCTTTATCTCTGAGCCCTGGGCTCCTCTGAAGGGCTGAGGTGGCCCAGGAGCTAGGAAACCCTGGGGCGGCAACGGGAGCATCTGGGGCACAGGTCAGCAGGGGGCCCACCTCAAGGCCCAGCTTACCTCATAGTCCTGCTCCCCGGTGCCTCCGGCCGAGCTGCCCACCAGCACCTCCACGAAGGCCGAGCCGTCATTGCCGATGTCCACGCTGTGGATCTGTTCCTCCTTCTCCAACTGCAGGGGAGGCAAGGCCCAGGTCAGTGCCTTTCTGCCCTGCCCCCCACCCGGCTTCCCTGGAGGACCTCCGAAGACGAACAACCCCCATCCAGGCCACCTCGTCTCCTTGCCAAGTCAACTCGGTGACAGAGGGGGCAGGGCTGCAGGCTGCCCGTGAGTCCCCTGCACACAGCACAGGATGTGGAGTCAGAATTGGAAAACAGACACTGACGGATTGCCTACACCCTAGAACCCATGTTCCCGGCTCCACCAGACTCTGCCTGACCAGCTTCTAACCCGGCACCCCGGAGTTCTCCTTGGCGGCGCTATGCAGGCAAAGGGCACACAGGATCCCATGGATGCTCCCTGAGGGTAGGGGCCTGGTCTGGTTTTGCTCACCACGGACTCCAGGTTTGAGTCCCATATCCGCCACACCCTAGCTATAGGGCCGTGTCAGCTCAGCTCTTGGGAGCCTCAGTTTCCTCATCTGTAAAGTAGGGATGACCCTCTGTAGGATTATGCACATAAATGCCACGTTCACAGGGCATGGCATGCAGCAGGCACCCTGTGGCTACCAGGCAAGAAGTGTTATTAGTCACTGCTTGATGATTATTTGTTGAAAGAAGAGATGGTGGCTCGGAGGATAAGAGTCCGCCCTGCCAGTGCAGGGGAGAGGGGTTTGACCCCTGGTTCGGGAAGATTCCACATGCCACGGAGCAACTAGGCCCATGAGCCAAAACTCCTGAGCCTGTGCTCTAGAGCCCTTGAGCTGCAACTACTGAGCCCATGTGCCGTAACCACTGAAGCCTGTGTCCCGTGCTCCAAAACAAGAGAAGCCACTGCAGTGAGAAGCCCATACACTGCAATTAAAGAGTAGCTCCTGCTCAATGCAACTAGAGGAAGGCGATGCAAAAGCGATGAAGACCTGGCACAGTCAAAAATATGAGCTGACTGTAGAAGTCTTCCCCTAAAGTTTATGCCAGTCCTGTTTGACTTAAACGCATAGAAAATCATGTGGGGGTGGAAGGCAGCTACAGGGGCTGAAGCAATCTCCTACTTTCCATCCTGGGGCTTTTATTATTATTAATTATTTATTTGGCTACCTCAGATCTCAGTTGCGACACTCGGGATCTTCGTTGCAGGAGCCTTTGTTTGAGTGACAGAGCTTAGTTGCTTCAAGGGACCTGGGATCTTAGTTCCCTGACCAGGGACCAAACCTGTATCCCCTGCATTGCAGGAAGGATTCTTAACCACTGGACCACCTGGAAAGTTTCTGGGGCTGTATTATTTGGCTCACACAATGACAAGTGACCACGACCCCCAAAGGTTCCTAGTCCGCCACCCTACACAGCCAGGAACATTGATCCGCAACGTCACCACCAGCCGGGCGGTGGCCTGGAGACACAGCCGGCACACTGCTACAGACAGGAGCGTCCCTACAGCGGAGGGACGAGCCTGGGCTTGTGCGGAGGCCAGCCTGAGCTCAAATCTAGCCCTGGCACTGCCAAGCTGTGCAGCCCCGGGTGACATAAACCTCTCTGAGCCGCAGTTTCCTCATGAGTCAAGGGGGTCTCCCCACTTCTGAAAGGAGTTGATGGGACACAGGATGCTAACCATCGCAATGCACAGCTACTGTGGCGGCATCTATGTGTAAACGGTGTGGCAGACCCGTAATCCCAGTAAGACACGTCGACACCTCTGGGAGCCAGGAGCTATCTTGATCTCCATTTCACAGGGAGCCACTGAGACGGGAAGCACCTGTGTAAGCTCCCAGAGGTCATGAGGCCGGGCTACAGCCAGCGTCAGCTGGGCTGCGTTCCTTCTGGACGTTCTGGGGGTGAATCGTTTCCTCATCTTATCTCCAGCTTCTGGAGCCCCTGCCCTCCTCGGCGGTGGCCCCTTCCTCCATCTCCAGAGCCAGCAGTGGCATCGCTCCAGCCTCTGCTTCCATCCCCACAGCTCCTCTGACTGGTTCTCCAGTCGCCCTCCTCCTCTGATAAGGACTCTTGTGATGACCCTGCCTCCCCCCAAATCATCCAGGCCCATCTGCCCACCTCGAGATCCTTACAGGGACTTCCTGGTGGTCCAGTGGCTAAAACTCTGCCCTCCCAATACAGAGTGTTTGGGTTTGAACCCTGGTCAGGGAACTAGATCCCACAAGCTGCAGCTAAGAGTTCACATGCTACAGCTAAAAGATTCCACACACCGCAACAAATATAGAAGATCCCGCATGCCCCAGCTGAGCCTCAATGCGGCCAAATAAATATTTTTAAAAAATCCTCACAAAGTCCCTTTCTCCATGTAAAGGACAAATGTACAGGTTCTGGGGATTAGGATGCAGACAACGTGTGTGTATGTGTGTGTGTGTGTGTCTGTGTGTGTCTGTGTGTGTGTCTGTGTGTGTACACTCAGTTGGCCACTCATGTCCAACTCTTTGCGACCCCATGGACTGTAGCCCACTGGGCTCCACTGTCCATGGGTTGCCCTTTCCTTCTCAGGGGATGTTCCCAACCGAGGGATTGAACCTGTATTTCCTGCATCAGCAGGCAGATTCATTACCACAGAGTCACCAGCAAAGACTGTGACACCTTTAGGGGGCCGTTATTTTGTCTACCACGCTGAGCAGAGCTCTTCCTCGGCCGGGCATCACTTTGGCCTCCCGACCACACGGGGAGGCAGGGTCAGTTAACTCCCCCAGCTTTACAGATGGGGAAACTGAGATGCAGACAGGAAAATCAATGGCTCACATGTCACACACAGTGAATGACTGGCAGAGAAATTCAGACCCAACTCACTGACTACAAGACAACAGGGCTTTCGAACTCCACAATTTCAATCCTGGTGCTAAAACCTCAACATTTTGGGACTTCCCCGGAGGTCCAGGTTCTGAGACTCCACACTCCCAACGCAGGGACCCAAGTTCCATCCCTGGTCAGGGATCTAGATCCCAGGTCCAACAACTAAAGGATACTGCATGCCACCACTAAGACCCAACTCAGCCAAATAAATAAATAAAATTTTTTAAAGTCAAAAACCCCATTCCACTGCCTCCTCTCCCACTGGACGCATTCCTTATACCTCCTGACCCTGTAATTTCCTCCCCAGCACGCGGCATCTGACATACATTTGACTTACTGATCTGTCAGTCTTTCCTTGCCAATATAAAATCTCCACAGGTCTGATGTTTGTCTTCTGATGTCTGCGGCACTGTGTGCCTACAACAGTGCGGGGCCTACAGAAGGCGCTGCTATGAATGAAGAACACATGAATCCATCCGCTCTCAAGTCTCAGGGCCCGTCTCTGTGCTGAAACTCCTACAGCTCTGCCCCGGCTCCAGGCCCATCCCGGCTCTCCCTTGGATACTGTTCCTTGTGTGTACCAAAGTCACAGCAAACCTGGACATCCCAACCAGCGGATGACCGTCTCAGGCTGCCCCCCTGCTCTAGGGCCTGCATTTCGGTGACAGAGGCCACGTCCCCCTCGGTCTCCCAGGCAGAGAAGCCGGAGCCTCGTCTGGTTCCTCAGGCTCTCTCACTCCCCACTTCCTGTCTCTCCTTGCTCCCACTCCAACAGAGGTGCAGAATGAAAGGGGATGCTCCTGATCAGAAAAGAGCCCAGCAGGATCAGGCACTAATACACACGTGCATCCCCCCTTTACACAAACACCTGCGTGGTGACAGCGCATTTTGCAAACATTATGTCACCGGATTTTCACGGTAACCCTGGGCTCGGATCACATGATCTTCCATGGACAGATGAGAAAACAGCTTCTGAGAAATGAAACCATTTGCCTGAGGTCACAGGGAGAGTAAGAGGGAGAGATGGGGACTTAATTCCACCTGAGATTAACTTGTCAGCCACCTGCATCTCTCTCTCTGTTTAAAGTACTGGCTCTAGGCAAATTTCATAATCTCTCTGGGCCTAGTTTCTTCATCAAACACGGGGATAATAACAGATTTGAGGTCATGGGATTTTTATGAGGATTCCGTGAACTAACCCATATGAGGCATTTAGAATGGTGACTGGCAGTTTTGTTTTTTTTTGGTGGGGGGGGTATTTTCCCAAGTTGGGCCTTCAACCTGATCCTCAGGGCATGGAGTGGAATCCTAACCACTGGCCCACCAGGGTATTCCCAAACAGTTGTAACTGTGAATAAACTGTTAGCTCTCATTAGTATGATGTACTACGTTAGGGAACTATGAGATATTTAAAGTCTAAAAATAACTCACAAAATCTGTGGTTTGTGGAGAATTCCCGGGAGGAGAATTCTCAGCTTCTAAGTTGCAAAAAGGTCTATGAACCAAAACATTTTCAGAGCCACTGGGTAAGACAGACAATAATATATTTAACACAATCCGGTAGGCCTAGTCCCCACTATCCTTACCCAAACACCCTTACATTGGAGGGATGAATGTGGCCAAAATCAAGAAGTTGAGGACTTCCGTGGTGGTCCAGTGGTTAAGAATCCATGCCTCCAATGGAACAGAGGGCTGGGAGGCAGGTTCAATCCCTGGCTCAGGATCTAAGGCCCCAAAATGTCATGTGGTGTGTGCAAAAATAAAGAAAAAAAAAAAATTTTTTTTTTTTTTTTTAAAGACTGAGACACCCCAGGAGGTCCAATAGCTACGACTTCATGCTGCTAATGCAGGTGGCCCAGGTTCCCAACTCTGGCCAGAAAACCAGATCCCACAGGCTGTAACTGAGACCCAATGCAGCCAAATAGGAATAAATATAAAAAAGAAAGGAAGTCAACATACGGATACAAAGAAGCAAGAAAAAGGTGGCGAGAGCACCCACACTGGGGTCAGGTCTCAGCACCGCCATGTGTGAGGGGTGATAACAGCTCCAACGTCATCCGAATCCCTGGAGAGCCAGATCACGCAGGGGAACACCCAGGCAGCACCTGGGAACACTCTAACTCGCTCCTCGCACAGGTTTCTTACGCCTAACGGGAACCGCCTGCTGAGAATTCTGTCACCATCCTGGGTCACACTCCCCTCTCCCTTGGCTCCCTCCAACCTCACCAAGCATGTACCAAAGCACTGAGCCGTCCACAACAGTCGCTAAGACTGACCACTGCACTTTGGCCCTTCACAGGCCTCAGTTTCCCCATCTTTAAAATGAGCTTGATTGGCTTAGATGATATGACACACCGTCCAGTCCAAAGCCCTTTAAAAGGCAGAAAGCGTGGCAATGGTTTACTCTTGTCCAAATGAGGATGATAAGGCTCTGAAAAGAGCAGCAACCAACCTGGATCACACACGGATTCATTCCTGGCCTAGTCCTTGGATCACCTATCTCCCCTGCTAAGGGCACAGGGACCACAAGGCTCATTGTCCAGGTGAGGTGGTGAGGACTGATCAGAAAGTGCCTCAGCTCATGGCCAGTTAACCCCAGAGTAGGGTCTGCAGCCTGGACCTACAGATTTCTATTAAGGAGATGGAGGGAGGGAGACTTCTCTGGGGATCCAGTGGTTAAGCCTCTGAGGTTCCAGGGCAGGGGGCTCCAGTTCCATTCCCGGTCAGAGACCTAAGATCCCTCATGCCACCCAGCAGAGAGGGCAAAAAAAAAAAAAAAGATGGGGGGCTGGCACAATCACCTGGAGCACCACAGAGATGGTCTTCTCACCCGCCTTGGCTGCCCGCCATTTACGGTAAGTGTCTGCCTTGAGAAGGTTTTCTGCACAGTAGGTCTGGAGAGAAGAGTAGAAAGGGGAATGTTAGGGTTCAGAGATGACAGCTATGACCCCAGCTCTCAGATGACTCTGAGAGTTCTCTCAAGCCCTCTGACATCACTCAGGTTTAGGTTTCCTTATTAATCCCCGCACACTCTGGGCTTTGGGGAAGAGTGGATACATGTGTATGACTGTCTGAGTCCCTTTGCTGTTCACCTGAAACTCTCACAACACTGTTATCTGGCTATACCCCAATACAAAACCTTCCAGTGTTAAAATAATAAATCCCCCCACACACTACCTGGAGTCCCCTCCAACATTTTCCCCTGAAAATTCACCTCTGCTCCTTCCCAGGAAGCAAAACACCCTGCTTTTCTTTCAGCAAATTCCTCTATCCCACATCTCCCCAGAATTCCCTATGGCCTCCCAGAAATTCTCCCATGACTCTCCTAAATTCCACAAAGTCCCCTCTGTGAAAGGAAAACCAAAACGAGGTCCGCATTGCTACAAGTCTTCTTTAAGATTGACCCGGGGGGGCCACTTTGGAATTCTGACGAAGCCGGTCGCAGCTACAGTGGAATCTGGCCTTTTGACCACTTACTGTATTAACACAGGCATCCAGAATATGCGCCAGAAAATCCAGGTACTCATCAGACCCTTACCCTCCAGTAACTCAGGACAGCTTATTCTTTAAAGTCAAATATTTCTTTACGTGTATCACAGTCAATTAGAATTCTCTCCACACGACTTTAACAACCTGCTGACCTCTGTCCTCATAAGCCCCTGATTCCCTCTGCTAACACTCCGTTTATCGGAATCTGTCTCCCAAACTGCAATTCTTAAGAACCTCAATCAAGCTCTTTCTTGGCACCCCGCAGACGGATTATTTTTCCACACCTTTCAGACTCCCGAAGTTCTCCTAGAGCCCCTGACGAATTCCTTTACTTCTTCCACCCTCCCCCACGCCAGTCCCTCACCGAGTCCTGGCTACTGCAGGACACCACATGGCGGAGGCGGATCTCCGGCATGTCAACGTCGTGTGGGCTTCGCCTGACCCAAAAGATGCACGAAGGGCTGAGTCTGGGGGGCTCACAGGGGGTGCGCCCCGTGCGGCCTTCACTGCGCAAGCGCACGAGGCTCGGGCCTTTCAAACCGCGGCGCGCCGGTGGTTACGTCACCACTGCGCATGCCTAGTGCGTCTGTCCGGGGAGCGGCCAGAGACGCCGAGTTCCCTAGCAACGAGCCTTTCCCGCCTAGCTCGGGTCAAACGTCTCTCTAGCCCCTCCTCGTGGTCAATTTCACACCAGGACTTCTAGCAACCGGCTTGGCCTGCAGGATTGTTCCCCAGCAGAAATTCGCCATCCTCAGCGCCCAACTGAAGCCTGGAAAGCAAGAGGCCAGCAAACTTGAGTGGATTCTTTAAGGAAGCCGGGAGCCTTCTGCAACAAGATACCCCTCCATGGCTGTCTGGCTGGCTAACCTCCCCACGCGCAACACAAACAGACACACACACACACAGACACACACACACACAGACACACACACACACACACACACACGAGAAAATCTCCGATCCCTGAAGGTCAGGCCTACACACACACACACACACACACACACACACACACACACACACGAGAAAATCTCTGATCCCTGAAGATCAGGCCTGAGGTAGACAGAGTGTTAAAGGACCTCAGTAAAACACAAAGTATGTGCCCGAGCCAGACACACACCCAGTCTTGACTGCTTCCAACCATGGCTCAGTTTTCCACTGTGAACTCGGCATCTGTCTCCTACCATCCTCATGCCCTGAACAAGCACCCCTCTGTTCAGTCTCCGAGAGACCCAAGTGCATCCTGGGTTGGGGTCAGAGGTGGAGACAAACCAAACACAGAAAAGCGAGTATGAGCCAAGCATGCCCTGGCAGAACAAGTCTGGACTTGCTTGGTGCTCACAGGTAGGGCCTCACCCACACTGGGCACCTCCTTGGGAAAGGAGAGAACGGGGTGGGGGTGGGTACCTGAGTCCTAGCAGCTGCTCTACCCTAAAGGAAACAAAATGACCTGATTCTGATCTTGGGCTTCAGGGGAGAAAAAAGAGGGTGAGGGCTGGGCGGTGGGACCTGATGCAAGAGAGGATTGGAAGATGAGATGCCTGGGGCTGAATAGAGGAGGGGCCTGGGCACAAGATGCCACTGCTCCTTTTGGTTTCTGGTTCCGTCTCCCCCACTCAGAGCTGCAGAGAACTACCCCCAGGGCTTATATCATCATTTCTTAGCCTAGGGGTAAGGTAGGTCCAGACCCGCCCCTTCTCGGCTCCCTATAAGAACAGCTGGGGACCTGGGAATGCAGGGTCAGTCATCCATCCATCATGAAGCCTTCCATGAAACCTGAGACCTTCCTGCTGGCCTCCACCCTTCTCTGCACCCTCCTGGGTCTGGGTAAGTGACTAGGGCTCTGGATTCCTGGGACCCTCAAAACAAGGAGTATGAGAGAACATTCTGCCATGTCCTCAAGGGAGAAGGGGAAGAGGAGGTGTCCTGGGAACTGAAATTCATGGAGAAGGCAGAGGGTAAAGGGTAGAAAGCCTGGGTCCCCAAGGGAGGAAGAGCTAAAAAAACATGTGAGTTTAAATCTCTCTGAAAAGATGGGTTTGGATGGGTTCTGCTCCCAGTATCCCAGGCAGTGTCTCAAAATAAGACACCTGAATTCTGGAAAATCAGAGAGTATGATTAGTATTTGTCATTAGTATGAAAAAAAAGATAGGCTAGGGGGAGAGCTTTCCTTTCTCACAGGACTCTGAGAAGTTCAGGTCCCCAGTGTCCTCCTCCCTCAGATATAGGAGTTCAGGCAGCTCCACTTTCCCCAGGACCGAGATACCTTGTGTCTGGACCCCCAGCGGCTGCTGTCTCAGGACCAAGGAGTCCAGGCCCTTAGCCTTTTAGTCCTCGATCTTTCTTTTTGACCTGGGATGCAGATCCCCTCTAAGGTACCCCTGCCTGAGCACCCACTGCCTACCAGACTCAGACAGCCTGGTACCCACACAGAAGGTGATCCCACTCCCGAGAACCAGGTGGACGGGAAGGTTCACACAAGTCCATGAAGGACTTCCCCAGTGCTTCAGTGCAGAATCTGCCTGCCAAAGCGGGGGACACGGGTGCAATCCCTGGTCCAGGAAGCTTCCACATGCATTGGGGCGACTAAGACCCTTCACCACAACTACTGAGCTCATGCTCTAAGCCTGTGCTCTGCAACCGGAGAAACCAGCACAAATGAGAAGCCCCAAACTGCAACTAGGGAGTCGCCCCAACACACTACAACTAGAGAAAAACCAACAGGAAACAGGAACCCAACACAGGCAACAAGAGAAAAAAGAAAATTAAAAATATTAAAAAAAAATTTTAAGTCCATGGAAAACTTCAGCAGGACCCCTCAAGGTCCCTTAGCTTTATCAGCGGGTCTAGCATCCCACGTCCCCAGCCTTGTAATTACATAAACTTGCTCCCTGATCGGACTTGCTTTCTGCCTTGCCCCAGAAAGCAGCTTTGCTCTCAGGACCATGGCATCCCTGCCGAGCTTCCAACAGATCCCTATTCAGCGGCCACTGTCCTGCCCTTGAATAAACAGGGAGACACCAGAACTTTTCCTTCAGAACCCTCACCCCATCCCCGTCTGGATTCGGGAGTCGTGGCCCACAGACTATGGCGCCTTTCACTAGAGCCCCGCTCTCTAACTGCAGGGTACCCGCTAAGCTGTGAGGTGTGTACCAGTGACGGTCCCAACTGCAGTGGAAAACTGCAGACTTGTGCCCCGGATGAAGACTCCTGCATGGTTGTCTTGACTGAGAGCAACAGAAGTAAGTGGGCAGGGGCTGGTATCAGATGCTGGGGAGGTGGGCGGCAGATACCACCATGCGTGGGGAGGAACCTTTGAGTGATGAGTATGTCAGGAAAGAGGGAAAGGCAATCTCGAGGTGGGTGTTGAACAGAGAATCTGGTGGAATGACGGAAACCACTATGGCCAAGAATTTCTGAAGATGAGACTCCAAAGAGAGGAGGAGGAGGGGCAGATACAGACTTTCTAACCAAAGAGGGAATTTGGAAAGCAAAGGACATGGGGGAAGAGTGAAATCCAGAGAAGGGGGAAATCTAATATGTAAAAGCAGAAGGGGTGGGTGTACAGCAGACTTGGGTGAGTTGCAAAGAATGTGATCAGGTTGACTCTGTGGGGCTGCGAGGGGTCTCCCAGAGATGTGAGCTGCAAGCTCCTGTTCCTGAAAGAGAAAGAGGGAGATACGGACGGCTGGTTGAGTTGGGTGCAAGCTCAGTTGTGTCTGACTCTTTGTCACCCCATGGAGTATAACCCACCAGGCTCCTCTGTCGATGGGATTTTCCAGGCAAGAGTACTGGAGAGGCTTGCCATTTCCTCCTCCAGGGGATCTTCCCCACCCAGGGATGGAACCCACATCTCTTGCATCTCCTACATTGGCAGGGGGGTTCTTTACCACTGCACCCCCTGAGATTCCCAAATTTGTCATAGAGAGAGAGACATATAAGGACAGAGGATCCCTGGGCACACTCCATGAGGTCGCAAAGAATCGGGCACAACTGAGCTCCACACACCCAAACACGTGGTGTAAAGAGCAGAAACCCTAGTCCTGGAGGAGACACCCTATCTGTGGTGGGGAAGGGGAAGGCCAGGGAGACTGGAAGAGACCACTCCAGGCAAGACCGGAGAGTACCTAAGGAGGGCAGCAAGAGACCATAGGTAGGAAGTCTGGGGAGTGACCCTGGGAAATCTGGAAGAGTCTACCTTAGATGGAGAAGGAAATGGGTGTGACAGCAGGTGGGGATGGCCGCCCCATCCCAGCATTTGGTGGAAGGAACTCCAGGGGCCAGGGGAGGACTGAAAACTGGAAGAGACCATTACACAGGCATGGGGGTAGTCACAGGTGGTCTGGAAAAGACCACTCCAGGTGCGACCCCTGCAGGATGGCAGTGGGGTGTCCCTGGGGTGGAAGGCGCCACTCTGGAGAGTCCAGCACAGCCTGGGGACAGGGGGAGGATGGAGTGCATACCTGTATTCCATTCAGACGATGCCCCAGGCACAAAGGGGGCTTGAACTTGGGGAGCTGGAAGAGACCTCTCTAGACAGCAATGGGCTGGAGCTACTATAAGGTGAGGGAGACAACCCAGGGCAAGGGTCCAGACCAGGGGCCACTGAGCCTTCTGCCCACGGTCATCCTGCAGAGGGCTCGTTGGCGGTGACCAGCTACAAGGGGTGTGCGAAATCCAGCGAGTGTGACTCAGGATCCTTCGCCATCACCATGAACACTGAGAACTACATGGGGTCCAGGAGGCGCTGCTGCCAGGATGATGGGTGCAACCAGGACCCACTGCCCGGTAAGCTCCGGCTGAGCCCCACAGCTGGAGTCCCTCCCTGCCCACCTTCCCCCACCAGAGCCAGCTGTGAGCACCTGCTCCTGACCTGCCCTGTAATCAGGGACGAGCGTCCTCCTTGCGCTGAGCCTTGGTTTCTTCGACTGTAAACTGCAGTATCCAGAGACTTCCCTGCTGGTCCACTGACTAAGTCTCCATGTGCTCTCTGCAGGGGTTTGATCCCTGGTCAGGGAACTGGATTCCTCATGCCGCAGTTAAGATCCAATGCAGTCAAATATTGTTTTCTGAAAATGCAGTGTGCGTTAGCAACTGGTGTCCCCTGAGTGGTTGTGATGTTGGGAAAGGGACTAACGTCTCCGATTACCTTCCCCTCCACCCTCCTCTTCAGCGATCGTGAGAAACCACACAGAGAATGGCCTTCGGTGTCCTTCCTGCATCGCTGCCTTTACGGAAACATGCACTTCGACTCAGGAAGCGGTCTGCGTTGGTGAGGAAACCCACTGTGTCACCGTGTCTGGCCTCGCACAGCCTGGTAAGGGGCACCTGGAATTCGGGAGGAGGGCACAGGGATTCCAGACAGTCCCAGAACTGCAGCCTCATTCTTCCAGGTTCTAAGGGAGAGAGTGGCTCCAAAGATCTGGGGGAGAAGGTGCCTGGGGCACGTGACCCTGGACTAGGAGGAGGGAGGCATTGGAGATCCTGACTGTACTCTATAATCCCCTCCCGCAGGTATCAAATTTGCGGCCCGGGGCTGTGGTACAGAGACCGCCTGCCACAGCAAGCCTGGGACCCTGGTGCCCTCAGGCTCTCGTTTGTTGACCATCAAGAAGACCAGCTGTCGTCCAAGCCCCCAGGCTTCTGGCAAGGCTGAGTGAAGAACTGAGGCCCACGTGGTGTCTGGTCTCCATTCATTGTCAGCTGTGTTTCTAGAAATTTCTACAGTTCCCATGTGTCTATAAATTAAGCAAGTTAACAGAACAATCCTGAGTCTTTGTGATGTGATGCATTTCGGGGAGATGGGATGAGAAAAGCAGGGGTCTGAACCCTTGGGAACACTATCTATGAAAGAAAGAAATGGAAGATGCTACCTTTTCTTAAGGGATTACTTCCTGCCTTGTCCCCATGCTAACTGTTTTCCATGCAGTACCTCATGTCATAATCACAACTCTGTGAAGCTGAAAGTATTGCCCCCATTTTACAGAGGAACACACTGAGGCAAGGATTGTGGTCTCACTTGCCTTCGGTCAAACAGCTGGGAGGGTCAGACTCCAGAGTCCATGATCACCTCTCCTAGTTAACCTGTTTTTGCCCCAGAGTTCATGTTTGTAAAATGCAGAGATAATAGCTATAACCTCAAAGGGCTGTCTTAAGAGTCCAATGAAAGAACACAAAAAAAGGACTCAGTGCAGTGCCTAGCACATTTAAGGGGCTTCCCTGGTGGCTCAACGGGAAAGAATCTGCCTGCCAATGTGGGAGACGCAGTTTGATCCCTGGGTCAGGAAGATCCCCTGGAGAAGGGCATGAGAACCCACTCCATGATCTTTGCCTGGAGAATCCACGGACAGAGGAGGCTGACAGGCTAGAGTCCACGGAGTCACAAGGGTCAGACCCCACTGAGTGGCTGAGCACCCTGCACTAGCGCCTTGAAGGCAGTGTGGGTTCTGGGACAATGCGTCTGGCCAAAGAGTTACCATCCTAATAGCTGCCACTTCCTCAGTGGCATGTGTGGCAGCTACTAGACTCTGGCACCCATCAGGATAGTCTGGGTTCTGCTACAGTAACAAACCAGTCCCCAAACTCGGTGGTTTAAAACACCAAAGGTGTATTAGTCTGTTCATGCTGAGTAATGTTGTGTAACAAACCATGCCCCACTTGAGACTTGTAAAAAGAAACACTCTTCTTCCTATGGGTTTGTAGGTATCTGGGGTAGCTCTGTTTCTGGCTGTGCGCTGGTCGGTTTGGTTCCAGTCTGGGAGGGGGACTCTAGTTCTCCTCCGTGGGGTTCCAGAGTCTTCTGGATTTGTGACTCCCTGGTTAACGTCCTTCTCATGGCAGATGACAGGGGCACAAAACCCAAGTGCACCAAAGGTCCCTGCGGAGTTTTGGGGATGTGCAGGAATTCTATCCTGCACACAATCCCACCACCCCTCCTCTCCAGGGACCCTGGGGTCCTCATCCCCCATCCCTCCTCCCTCAGACCCAGAAGTCTCGGCTTCCAGCTGACAGAATCCCAAGCATCTTCCACCGCCCTGAAACCCAAAGAACAGACACACAACAGAATTTCTACTTTTTTATTCGCTCCTCAAAATACACCACAGGCAAAGCCACTGTTGATTCTCCGAGTTTCAGGGTTCCTCACCTCAATGGACACAAATTTATCATTATCCAGACAAGTAGGAACTTCAGCTAAGCTGAGGAGGCTTTTGGACCTCCTCTGCTTCTGCCAGTGGCAACACCAAGATTCAACATGTTTTCTTGAATTCCTGCCTTCAAGGGCCTGCCAGCATGCAGGTGCCGCACAGACTCACGCTGAGGGCAGCCAGTGACTCCTCCACCTTTTCTATTTGGATGCTCCCAGAGACAGATGCCTCGCTACCAACTTGCTGCCTCCAGAGCCTAAAATACAACCCTTTGAAAAGTCATGATTTAAAAGGCAACCGTTCCAAAAGAGAGCCGTGACACCCAAGGGTGCCGACACACAGCTGTGTGAATGGGAACAACACAGGGGGACGCTGACACATGAAATAAAGCAGGTCTTGCTTTCTGAGATTTGATCCAGGCAGGAGGCCCCTGGGCAGGAGGGTAGCGCAGGGTGGAGAAGTCAGACAGGGTCAAGTCAGAGATGGTGTCAGAGAGGAGGGCACCCTGAGCAAAGGGTGAGACTAAAGTCTGAGCTCCCCGTGTTCCGGGCTTCCAGGAGGGGTTGCAAGTCTATTATTGTGCAAGACAGAGAATGCAGGTACAGGCGTGCCTACGTGGGATGCTCACGATAACTCTGCATGTAGATGCCATTTGCCACTTGCAAAAGGCCACCCTGATTGTCAAAGGGCTGTCTGGCCCGAGGGCAATGCAGATGGAATTCCTATTCCCCAAGAGGGACCAAAGGGACTCCAGTTCTCTCACACAGACCCCAATCCCCTCCTCTGCATGGAGACCTTCCACCAGCCGTGAATGAGGAAGCAAGGACCACAGCCCTCTGGGGAGCCCAGGAGTTCTGAGACTCCAGAGAGCAGTCCTTCCCCCAGTGAAGATTCAAAGCCCATTTTGGATGTAGGCCTATCCCCCAACCCTGGACACCTACCTCTTATACCCTTTGTGGCTCAGAAGCCCAAGGATTCCAGCTCCCTGGGGAACTCAGACTCCCCTTCTTCATGTCAGAATCCCCAGTGTGAAGGAGACCGCCTTCAGCAGCAATCAGCGCATCCACCACCTCCACAGGGGGACTAGACACCTATTAGATCTAGTTCTACTCTTGAGAGACCAAGATAGCCCCCTTCGAGGAGGCCAAACCCTCAACACCCTTTAGGAGTTCCATAGTCTGATGATCCCCAGACAAATCAGGAATCCCGTCCCCCAAAAGTCTGTTTTCCTCAGGACCCAGGAATCCTGGTGACCAGTCGTCACCCACTCCAACCCCTAGTCAGAGCCCTCATTCCCTTCAAGCACACCAGATTCTGACTGGCGGACCCTTCGCCCCGTGATCTCTCAGGCCCAGACATTCCTTGCTAGAGTCTGGACCTTGCGCCCCGCCCTCTCACCGGGTCTGGAGTCCTTCCTGCTGAGACCTTCCTGCAGGCCTCCTTGCTGCTCTGCACCCCTCTGGGTCTGGGTTAAGTGACTAGGGCACTGGATTCCTGGGACCATCAAAATAAGAAGTATGAGAGAATATTCTGCCAGGTCCACAAGGGAGAAGGGAAGAGCTGTCCTGGGAACTGAAGTTCATGGAGAAGGCAGAAGGTAAATGGGAGAAAGCCTGGGTCCCCAAGGGAGGACGAGCTAAAAAACATGTGGGTTTAAATCTATGAGAAAGGATGGGTTTGGATGGGCTCTGCTCGCTGTATCCCAGGTCGTGTCTCAAAATGAGACATCTGAATTCTACAAAATCACATGAGAGTATGATTAGTATTTGTCATTAGTATGAAAAAAAATGAGGACTCTCCCAGGACTCTGAGAAGTTCAGGTCCCTGGTGTCCTCCTCCCTCAAATGCAGGAGTTCAGGCAGCTCCACTTTCCCCAGCACCCAGATGCCTTGTCTCTGGGCCCTTATCTGCCTGCTCTCTCAAGACCAAGGAGTCCAGGCCCTTATCCTCTTAGTCCTCAATCTTTCTTTTTGACCTGGGATGCAAATCCCCTCTCAGGTACCCCTGCCTGAGCACCCACTGCCTACCAGACTCAGACAGCCTGGTACCCACACAGAAGGTGATCCCACTCCCGAGAACCAGGTGGACGGGAAGGTTCACACAAGTCCATGAAGGACTTCCCCTGTGCTTCAGTGCAGAATCTGCCTGCCAACGCGGGGGCATGGGTGCAATCCCAGGTCCACGAAGCTTCCACATGCATTGGGGCGACTAAGACCCTTCACCACAACTACTGAGCTCATGCTCTAAGCCTGTGCTCTGCAACCGGAGAAACCAGCACAAACGAGAAACCCAAAACCGCAACTCGGGAGTCGCCCTTACTGACCACAACTAGAGAAAAACCAACAGGAAGCAGGAACCCAACACAGGCAACAAGAGAAAAAAGAACAGTAAAAATATTTTTAGAAGTTTTAAAGCCCATGGAACCCTTCAGCAGGACCCCTCAAGGTCCCCTAGCTTTATCAGCGGGTCTAGCATCCCAAGTCCCCAGCCTTGTAATTACATAAACTTGCTCCCTGATCGGACTTGCTTTCTGCCCCGCCCCAGAAAGCAGCTTTGCTCTCAGGACCATGGAATCCCTGCTGAGCTTCCGACAGATCCCTGTTCAGTGACCACTGTCCTGCCCATGAATAGCCAGGGAGACACGAGACCTTCTTCCTTCAGACCCCACAACCCCATCCCCGTCTGGATTCGGGAGTCATGGCCCACAGACTACGGCACCTTTCACTAGAGCCCCATTCTCTAACTGCAGGGTACCCACTAAGCTGTGAGGTGTGACAGTCTCAAATGCAGTGAGGAACTGTAGACTTCTCCCTTGATGAAGACTCCTGCATGGTTGCCGTGAATGAGAGCAACAGAAGTAAGTGGGCAGGGGCTGGTATCAGATACTCGGGAGGTGGGCGGCAGTGCCTTCAGGGTGGCAGATGCCCCAAGCGGGACCAAAGCGTCTCCAGTTCTCTCACACAGACCCCAAATCCCTGCTCCACATGGAGACCTTCCACCAGCCATGAATTTAGAAGCAAGGACCACAGCGCTCTGGGGAGCCAGGAGTTCTGAGACTCCAGAGAACCAGCCTTTCCCCAGTGAAGATTCAAAGCCCATTTGGGATGCAGGTCTATCCCCCTATCCCAGATACCTAAGGTTTTACCCTTTGTAGTTCAGAAGCCCAAGGATTCCAGCTCCCTGGGGAACCCAGACTCCCCTCCTTCATGTCACAATCCCCAATGGGAAGGAGACCGCCTTCATCAGCAATCAGGGCATCCACCTCCTCCTCCGCAGGGGGACTAGACACCTATTACATCTACTCTTGAGAGACCAAGATAGCCCCCTTTGAGGAGTCCAAACCCTCAACTCCCTTGAGGAGTTCCGTAGTCTGATGATCCCCAGAGAAATCAGGAATCCCATCCCCCAAATTCTCTTTCCCTTCAGGACCCAGGAATCCTGGTCACCAGACATCACCCACTCCAACCCCTAGTCACAGCCCTCATTTCCTTCAAGAACCCAGGATTCTGACTGGCGGACCCCTCGCCTCGTGATCTCTCAGGCCCTGACATCCCATGCTAGAGTCTGGACCGCGCGCCATCTCCAGCCCTGCCTCAGCGTCCCCGCGCATCTCCTCCAGCGTCTGCAGCAGGACGCCCTGCACCGCGCCCCTGGATGCTGTGGGATGCTGGGCACAACTCTATCTCCAGCTGCTTCTCATCAGGCTCCGCCAGCAGGGGGAGCGACAGAGAGCGCGACCTCAAGGCTAGTGGAGGGAGGCGGGATCTTGCAGGGCACTGAAGCAGAACCCCAGGTGTGCTTTGAGGCCGCTTTGGCAGCGGGGGTCGGGGCAGGGTCGCCCAGGTGAGTCCAGTTTGTAGCGCCCCAGGACCTGCAGGACTAGCCTCACTGCACGTTCTCAGGGTAAGACCAGAACCAGCCGGGGATCACCCCCTCCTCAGGATCTGAATTTCAGCCCAAAGCGTTCACCTCCAAGCATCAAAACAACCACATTTCAATAATTCCAACCCCTATTTTTTCTTCCTCCAACCCTAAGGGTGCTGGCTGCTCCTGGCACTCGCTTCTGTGTTCTACCTGGGTCGTCTGTCCTCTTTAGTTTAACGGTGGTGGTTTAGTCCCGAAGGTGTGTCGGACTTTGGGACTCCATGGAATGTAACCCGCCAGGCTCCTCAGTCCATGGAATTCTCCCCGAAAGAATACTGGACTGGGCTGCCCTTTCCTCCTCCAGGAGATCTTCCCACACCAGGAATCCAACTTGTGTCCCCTGCATTGAAGGCAGATTCTAAACCGACTGAGCCACCTCCTTACTAATCCCTTATTTAATTCTTTGGTAAACTAACTGGTGTGATTTCAGCCTCCTGGTGGGACCCAGACTGATACGATGGGTAGCACTGATGTTGGTGTCTGCCTTGTCACTGATTCCAGTACCACGGAGCTTGATTTTCAAAGGGCTCTAGGTCGTGGGAATACTTTGGCCATCGGATGTGAAGAGCTGCTGCTAAGTCACTTCAGTCGTGTCTGACTCTGTGCGACCCCATAGACGGCAGCCCACCAGGCTCCCCCATCCCTGTGATTCTCCAGGCAAGAACACTGGAGTGGGTTGCCATTTCCTTCTCCAATGCATAAAAGTGAAAAGTGAAAGTGAAGCCACTCAGTCATGTCCGACCCTTCGCGACCCCATGGACTGCAGCCTACCAGGCTCCTCCGTCCATGGGATTTTCCAGGCAAGAATACTGGAGTGGGGTGACATTGCCTTCTCCGTGTGAAGAGCTGACTCACTGGAAAAGCGCCTGATGCTGGGAAAGGCTGAGGGCAGGAGGAGAAGGGGGTGACAGAGGATGAGATGTTTCGAAGGCATCACCGACTCAACAGACATGAATCGGAGCACACTCTGGGATATAGTGAAGAAAAGGGAAGCCTGGCATGCTGCAGTCCATGGGGTCTCAGAGAGTTGGACAGGACTTAGCGACTGAAGGACAATGTGGTGGGAGCAGAGGGAAAGGGAAAGAAAGCATGGGCCCCAGCTCAGGAAGAGACGCCTCTCAGGAGACGGCCCTGAGCTGCAGGAGTGCAGAGCTGAGCGCTCCTCCTGAGGGTAAATGAAGGGAGATGGGCCTGGTGGGGAAGTCAGTGGGAGGCCTGAGCTCTGGGGGGACAGGAGAGGAAACAGGGAAACCTCTCGGCAGACTCCTAGCCAACAATGGCTTCCTTTGGGGCTCTGATCGTAAAGAATCTGCATGCAATGCAGGAGACCTGGATTCGATCCCTAGGTCGGGAAGACCCCCTGGAGAAGGGAATGGCAAGCCACTCCAGTATTGTCATTTATGATCTCTACTGTTAACGATTTGGAGCAAAATTCCTAAGTAGTTATCAGTGTGGAAAAACCCAAGTTGAAAACTCTAAGTGGTCCCATGTATGTAGTATCACCTGGTGAGAGGGCAAATCCTCTTTGGAGGAATGTACTTCAAACCAGCCCCTCAAAGAATCTCCACCAATATATTACCCAGGAGTGGAATTCTCTCTCTCTCTCTCACACACACACACACACACACACACACACACACACACAGCATTAAGCATCAGGAAATACGCTTCCATGAGTAAGGGTCGGTATAAACCACAAACTGCAGACTCAGACACACAAAGATTGCATATATTGATAAGTGAAAACTGGAAAGAGTGACAGACTGTATTTTCCTGGGATCCAAAATCACTGCAGACGGTGACTGCAGCCATGAAATTAAAAGACACTTGCTCTTTGGAAGAAAAGCTATGAGAAACCTACACATCGTATTCAAAAGCAGAGACATCACTTGGCTGACAAAGGTCCATATAGTGAAAGCTATGGTTTTTCCAGCAGTCATGTACAGACGTGAGCTTTGGACCATAAAAAAGGCTGAGCACCAAACAGTTGATGCTTTCAAACTGTGGTGCTGGAGAAGACTCTTGAGAGTCCCTTGGACAGCAAGGAGATCAATCCAATCAATCCTGAAGTAAATCAACCCTGAATATTCACTGGAAGGACTGATGCTGAAGCTCCAATACTATGGCCACCAGATGTGAAGAGCTGACTGATTGGAAAAGACCCTGATGTTAGGAGGGCTTCCTTGGTGGCTCAGATGATAAAGAATCCACCTGCAATGCGGGAGACCTGGGTTCGATCCCTGGGGTGGGAAGATCCCCTGGAGAAGGAAATGGCTGCCCACTCCAGTATTCTGGCCTGGACAATTCCACAGTCAGTGGGGTTGCCACAAGTCAGAGACAACTGAGCGCCTTTCACTTTAACTGATGCTGGGAAAGACTGAAGGCAAAAGGAGAACAGGGCCGCAGAGGGTGAGAGGTATAGATGGCATCGTGGACTCACTGACTCAAGGAACAGGAGCGTGAGCAAACTTCAGGAGACCGTGAAGGACAGGGAAGCGAGGCGTGCTGCGGTCCATGGGGTCGCAAAGAGTCAGACATGACGGAGGTCCTGAACAACAGCAAATTGATGTTATGGAACACACAACATGAAAGTAAGCGGGTAAGAATCTCGCCGCCATTGCCGGGCTCTCAGTTTCCATCCCAGGTCTCGGAAGACTCCACGTCCCTCAGGGCAACTGAGCACGAGCACCACGACTACTGACAGCCGGCTCCAAAAGCCTCTGCTCCGCAGTCAGCAAAGCCCCTGTGATGAGAAGCCCGCACACCGTAACCAGAGTGAA
Source organism: Dama dama (assembly GCF_033118175.1). NCBI lineage: Eukaryota > Metazoa > Chordata > Mammalia > Artiodactyla > Cervidae > Dama > Dama dama. Next base: position 57,304,155 of record NC_083684.1, read on the forward strand.
CGCCGCTCGCTGACACTAGAGAACGCGCACACGCAGGAGTGAAGCCCTGATGCAGGCAAAGCTGATAATTAAACTGTGGTAATAATAATATAAAAAACCTCAAGGGAATGGGAGACTACTGACATAAGGGTTTCCAGACTCTGCAAACATAAAGGCCTGAGCCGACCATTCCACTTTTCTAGGTAGATCAGAGATGAATAATAAAGATCCACATACCAGATTAGATATAGTTTTAGCCAAAAATGCATTGACTCTTCTCGTAATAAGAAGGTGGTATTTTGATCTGAATCTGTTTGCCAAGAAGTTTTTTTTTTTTTTAAATTGCCCCAAAGACGGTTGATTTTATGTAAAATTTTAAACAAGGACGCCATTAGACTGGGTGACTCTAAATCCTTAGGTAGCTTCAGGAAACCAAGCAAATTTAAGCAAGAGTCGATGAACTCAAATCTGTGGGGAGCCGGCTTGACTGCTCAGGCCCCTTCTCGGCCCTGAGAGAGATCTAAGAGGTCCCTCTCTGTCCCGCCACCCCTGATTTATTCAAGTGCAAATTGGCCTTTCTCACCTCCCTCAAGGAAATCGCTGCAGCCACCATTTGCCCATTTTCCTGACTCTGATAAGATTATCGGGCTCCTGTGAATGGTTTATGTCTAGGTAGTCTTTAACTGATTGTAAGACGCTGGTGCCATGCTCTGCTGGAGTTAAGATAAAACTCCTGAGCTAAAACTAGTGTCTGCAGTTCTGCACGTATGCAAGTCTTTGATCTAAAATTTGGTGAATCCTGTTAGCATATATATGTATGTTACCCCTCAATAAAGTCGTCGGAATCAGTCACAAGCTGACTCCGTCCCTCTCAACCCCATCTTTCCGAGTCTTTTATTTCTCAGGTGCTCTGGTGATTGCGTCCTCGACCTGTTCGTTTTGCCGGCAGGCCCGGCAAGTGGCGCCAGAACGAGGGATGTGGGCGGACCCCAGCGCACAGCCACCCAAAAATATTGAAAGTGATCCGGGAGAAAACCTCACCTATTCAGGCATCATTGGAAAACTGCGGGTGGAGAGGGTATAGTTGAGAGTAATAATTATGGGGCAAAGTAATAGTAGGCAGTTCTTTGTTTCTATGTTAAAAACTATGCTAAAAGCTAGAGGAATTTCTGTGCCTAAACAGAAACTAGAAAGATTTCTTGTCTGTGTGGAGGAAACTTGTCCCTAGTTCCCGGAGGAAGGAACTGTTAGCCTTGAAACTTGGGTAAAGGTGAGAGAACAAATTCAAACAATTTATACCCTCCGTGGACCGGACAAAGTTCCTCTTGATGCTTATTCTCTATGGACTCTAATAAGAGATTGTTTAAACCCAGAACACGAGAGTAGGAAATTTGAAACAGCCTTGAAACTTATAACACCCAAGTGTTCAGGTGCCCCCCAACGGGTAGCGGAGCACATATATGACTCCCCAATTGTTTCAGGTTCCAGAAAAAATGATAATGAGACTACTGCTCTAGAACAAGACTCAGATTCAGAACTTTCTCCTGATGAGGAAGACGATTTAAAAGAGCAGGCTTTTGAGCATGACAAAGAAGGATGGGATGCCTTTATAGTAACTCAACAAAAGAATAAAGACCAAGGCTCCCCTTTTTCTGAACTTAGAGAGATGCTAACATCCATATCTCAGAGAATGGAACAACTAGACTTATCGCCCATAAATACAGCTAAGCCGTCGCATTCTAAAACGCCATCTGTTATAGCCGGTTTAGACCCTGACCCGCTGCCGCCGCCCGTCCCGCTCCCTCCCCCTCCTCTCGCAGAAGCGCCTTTGATTCCAACAGCGCCAGTATATGTTCCATCTAGCCTAAAAAGGCCAGTACTTTCACCACTACAAATGGCTGTGAAAACAGCCCGAGAACAGGGTGAAAATCTTGAGGGATATTCTATGATTTTCCCTGTCTTTCAAGATGCTAATCATCGGAGGTATCATGAGCCCCTGCCTTTTAAACAACTGAAAGAACTGAAACAAGCTTGCGCTCAATACGGGCCTACTGCGCCATTTACTCTAGCCATAATTGAAAGTCTTTCATCTCAATACTTGCCTCCTAATGATTGGAAGGCAGTTGCGCGAGCCTGTCTCTCAGGAGGTGATTATCTCTTGTGGAGCTCAAAATACGGCGAGGTCTGTAACATCATTGAAGATCGTAATCCCCGTAATGGGCTGCAGGTTACTTTTGACATGCTAATGGAGGAAGGACAATTTAGAGACCTTAATCAACAACTGACCCTTCCTCCCCGAGAATACTAAACGATGAGGGGCGAGCTGCTCTGGCATTAGTTGAAAAGGCCCTCTCTCAGCATTTTGCTACCTACTGTGATTTTTCTCAACCGTGGGGACTATATGTGTTTCCCTCTAAACATACCCCGACGGCAGTGTTATATCAAAATGCTCCCTTACAGTGGATCCATTTACCTGCATCGCCTTCAAAAGTTCTTACTCCTTTTTTTGATTTCATTAGCCTCCTCGTTGCCAAAGGAAGGCGTCTTTCCAGAGAAATGTTGGGAGCCAATCCTGCTTACATTTATGTGCCCTATACCAAAGAACAGCAGGAATGGCTTTTTCAGTTTAATGACTTGTGGGCTTTGGCCTTTTCCTCCTTTACAGGTCAAATTATTAATCATTTACCTTCTGATAAACTTTTGCATTTTGCCAGCCAGCATTCATTTATTTTTCCAAAAAATGTTTCTAATGTTCCTATTCAAGATGCTCTTACGATCTTTACTGACGGATCCTCCAACGGAACCGCTGCCTTTATGGTTAATGATACCCCTTTCTCCTGGCAGACGAACTATACATCGGCTCAAGAAGTAGAACTTTCAGCCGTTCATAAAGTATGCTCACAATATTCCTCACAGTTTTTTAATTTGTTTACTGATAGCAAATACATTGCTCATGCTTTGCAATATATAGAAACTGTTCCCTTTATTTCTACTGTGAATTCTAACATTCAACATTTGTTACGTTCAATTCAGTCTCTGCTGCAACAGCGCACCTTACCCTGTTTCTTTGGACATTTACGTGCCCACAGTGGGCTTCCTGGACCTCTATCTATGGGAAATCAGATGGCTGATTCTCACACTAGAGTTTTTCTTTCACAGGTGGAAGCAGCACAGCAATCACATGCGCTACATCACCAGAATAGTAATACTCTTCGTTTGCAGTTTCAAATCCCTCGAGAGACTGCACGACAAATTGTTAAATCTTGTTCTGTTTGCCCTAAGTTTCTCCCAGTTCCACATCTTGGCGTTAATCCTCACGGGCTTCTACCGAATCATCTTTGGCAAATGGATGTCACTCATGTCCCTTCCTTTGGTCGTTTAAAGTACGTTCATGTATCTATTGACACCTTTTTAGGATATATTGTGGCATCCTTACAGACTGGTAAAGCCACAAAACATTCTATCTCGCATTGTCTTTATGCTTTTTCGGTTTTAAACACGCCAAAGATTATAAAAACTGATAATGGCCCCGGCTATGTTTCCTCTGCCTTCAAAAATTTTTGTTCCTCTTTTTCTATCACCCTAAAAACAGGCATTCCTTATAATCCACAGGGTCAAGGCATCGTGGAACGTGCTAATCAAACTTTGAAACTACAGCTTCAAAAAATACAGAGGGGGGAGCTCTACCCCCTTCTACCCAGAAATTACCTTAATCTCGCTTTATATATTTTAAATTTTTTAATTTTAGATAAAGAAGGACATTCAGCCGCGCAGAGATTTTGGGACCCTCAGATTTCCAGCAAAAGGCCGATGGTCTTGTGGAAGGACCCGCTGGATAATAACTGGCATAGCCCAGATCCCGTGTTAATTTGGGGGACGGGTCATGTATGTGTTTTTCCACAGGATGCCGAAGCACCGCGCTGGCTCCCGGAAAGGCTGGTACGCCAGACGGAGGAGATCACTGAATCAACAATTAGGTCGGCTGACTTTACAGCAGAAGAATCTTCTCCCGACAAATCAGCAGATACATGAGTGTTAATGCGTACTTATATTACGAAAATAGATCTGTTTCTTCTCCTAATGATTTTAATCGATTTGAGGGTGACTACTACCAAGTTTGGGATGAATATTTCTGGATGACCCCTGAAAAAGGACAGCTACTGACCCCTGCTGACATTTGCTGGGAGCAAAAGACTCACGTACCAACATTTGGAGGTCGAGAATTTCCAGGATATCACATGAAACATATGGGACTATTACCTACCCACAAATGTAAGACTGTAATGGATGTAACGTTTATTGTCAACAACTCTGTTATTTGGCCGGGGACAGATTGGGAAAATAGCCCTGGTATAAGATGGGTAGCCCCAAATAACACTTGATGGATTTGTGGATACAACCTTTGGCCCTGGCTCCCTGTAGGATGGGTGGGGAGATGTACCCTAGGGTTTGTGTTTGCCCCTGGGAGAATTCATAAGCAAAAAATTAGTCAACCTGTTAATTTACCTTATATTAAAGCCCAGTGGTCACGCTGTTCTTCATTGGTATGATTATTTAGCCTCAATTTTTGTGCCCTCTTTAGGAGCCACTGATATTATGCTCAGGGTAGAGGCTTTGAACAATTTTACAAAACAAGCTTTGACAGATACTAGAAGAGCTTTAGAGGCTCTTAATGAAGAACAAAAACAGATGAGAAAAGCCATTCTACAAAATCGTATGGCTCTGGATATTCTAACAGCCCCTCAAGGGGGAACATGTGCCTTAATAAAAATGGAGTGTTGTGTATATATTCCTGATTATTCCTCAAATGTTTCTGATGCTTTAGAAGATATGAAACAACAAGTAGCCGCTATGGATTTTTCTGACTCCAGCATTTGGAGTCAGATATCTGCCTGGTTTCATAGTGGTTGGTGGAAATCTATAATTTTTATCATTATATGCATATTGTTATTGCTGTGTTTTGGCCCTTGCATTTGTCAATGCATATCTGAGATGATAAATAAAAGATTGCTGATGTTTTCCCGTTTGTAAATGCAGCCATTTCCTTCGAGGGAGATATACTGGCCATTAGTCAAAAGAAAAGGGGGAGATGCGGGGAGCCGGCCTGACTGCTCAGGCCCCTTCTCGGCCCTGAGAGAGATCTAAGAGGTCCCTCTCTGTCCCGCCACCCCTGATTTATTCAAGTGCAAATTGGCCTTTCTCACCTCCCTCAAGGAAATCGCTGCAGCCACCATTTGCCCATTTTCCTGACTCTGATAAGATTATCGGGCTCCTGTGAATGGTTTATGTCTAGGTAGTCTTTAACTGATTGTAAGACGCTGGTGCCATGCTCTGCTGGAGTTAAGATAAAACTCCTGAGCTAAAACTAGTGTCTGCAGTTCTGCACGTATGCAAGTCTTTGATCTAAAATTTGGTGAATCCTGTTAGCATATATATGTATGTTACCCCTCAATAAAGTCGTCGGAATCAGTCACAAGCTGACTCCGTCCCTCTCAACCCCATCTTTCCGAGTCTTTTATTTCTCAGGTGCTCTGGTGATTGCGTTCTCGACTTGTTCCTTTTGCCGGCAGGCCCGGCACAAATCTAAGAAAATAAAAACTAATTGTGAACAGCCAAGTCCCTTGATTTTCCCATGTAAGAATATCCTTTAAGCTCCGGGGAGGTGGTACGGTTGGGACACTGGGACTGAGGTACATATGCTCCTGACACCGTGTATGGCAGAGATGCTGCCGAGAGCCTCCTGCAGAGACAGGGCGCTGACTCAGCGCTGTGCTGACCTCAACGGTAAGGAAACCCCAGAGTGCGGGGTGTGTGTATGGACGGCTGGTTCACGTTCCTGCCCAGTGGAAACTAACACAGTATTGTAAAGGTACTAACCCCAATAAAACTGATTAATTTAAAATGTTCAAGCTCAAGCCAATTAAATAATTGCTCTGCTTCCATGGTTTCTCTCTAAAAACCTCTGTCCTAGTCCACCCACAAAGCACCTCTAATCATTTCTCAGTTTTGGCTGTCTGATTTGAATTCTCTGCTTAAATGAACTCTTCAAATTATAACGTGCCTCAGTTTATCTTTTTACAACTAATAGGACCTTTATTTTATTGTTATCATTCTTTTTGGTCACACTGCTCAGCTTGTGGGATTTGAGTTCCTCAACCAGGGACTGATTGAGTCTGGGTCCCTGGCAATGAGAGAGTGGCGTCCTAACCACTTCACCACCAGGGAACTCCCTAGGACCTTGAGAATAAGAATGTGCATTCAAGGACAACCTCATTGGTTAGAATGTATTTTGTAAGGTGGCAAAAGCTCTTGATAAAATTCAACGCACGTCAGTTAAAAGACTAGTGGGACTTCCTGGCGGTCCAGTGGCTAGGACTCTGCACTTCCAATATAGGGGGCCCGGGTCTGATCCCTGGTCGGTGAACTAGATCCTGCTGCATGTGCAGCTGCAACTAAGAGCTGGCCCAGAGAAATACACCAATAAAGACTGGCAATATCAAGTATCAGCGAAGATGTGAAGCTCACATACTGCTGAAGGAAATGTAAAATGGAACAACCACTTTGGAATCCAGTCCATTTTGAATAGGTAAAACACACATCTGCCTGCATGCTAAGTCACTTCAGTCATGTCCGACTCTTTGTGACCCTATGGACTGTAGCCCGCCAGGCTCCTCTGTCCATGGGGCTCTCTAGGCAAGAATAATGGAGTGGGTTGCCATGCCCTCCTCCAGGGCATCTTCCGAACCCAGGGATCGAAGCCACCTCTCCTGTGTCTCCTGCATTGCAGGCAGATTCTTTACCACTGAGCCAACAGGCAAGTCCTGGATCTAACTGAAGGCCTGCAATTTCATTCTTTTAGATTGTTATCCCAAAGAGAGCTCTCTAGAGGTTTGTACACGAAGGTTCACAGCAGCTGTGTTCATAATAGTCAAACAGCGGTGGGGCGTTCCTGGGCAGTCTAGTGTTGAGGGCTTTTCACTTTCACTGCTGGGATCTGGGTTCAGTCCCTGCTTGGAGAACTAAGATCCTGAGCGCTGGGAGGTGCAGACTAAAAAAGCCACCAAAAAGTGGCAACAGTCCAGAGGCCAGTCAACAAGTTGAGATCTACACGTGCAGTGAAACTTCTCAGCAGTAAGGTGGAACAGACCGCTGACGTACACACGATATGTTAGGCCCCGTGTTCGTGGCTCCACCAGACTCCGCTAGACGGGCATCTAACCTGACACCACAGCTCTCCTTGATGGCACTATGACAAACTGCCTATCTGTCACCCCTGCCTGCAGTCACATAGGACTCTAAGGAGGCTCCCTAAGGGTAGGGGCCTGGTTTTGTTCACTGCTGGTTCCTGAGCTTGAGCCTAGCTCTGCTGCACACTAGCTATAGCACCTTGTCGGCTCACCGTTTGGAGCCTCACTTTCCTCATCTGTAAATTGGGGATGATCACCCTACGTACGATTTATGCACATAAATACCACAACCACAGGGCACAGCTCACAGACAGGAAAATCAATGGCTCACAGGTCACACACAGTGAATGACTGGCAGAGAAATTCAGACCCAACGCACTGACTACAAGACAACAGGGCTTTCGAACTCCACAATTTCAATTCTGGTGCTAAAACCTCAACATCTTGGGACTTCCCTGGCAGTTCAGAGTCTGAGACTCCACACTCCCAACGCAGGGACCCAAGTTCCATCCCTGGTCAGGGATCTAGATCCCAGGTCCAACAACTAAAGGATACTGCATGCCACCACTAAGACCCAACTCAGCCAAATAAATAAATACTAAAAAAAAAAGTCAAAAAACCCCTTGCCACTGCCTCCTCTCCCACTGGAGACGTTCCTCATTCCTCCTGACCGTGTAATTTCCTCCCCAGCACGCGGCATCTGACATACATTTGACTTACTGATCTGTCAGTCTTTCCTTGCCAATATAAAATCTCCACAGGTCTGATATGTTTGTCTTCTGATGTCTGCGGCACTGTGTGCCTACAACAGTGCGGGGCCTACAGAAGGCGCTGCTATGAATGAAGAACACATGAATCCATCCGCTCTCAAGTCTCAGGGCCCGTCTCTGTGCTGAAACTCCTACAGCTCTGCCCCGGCTCCAGGCCCATCCCGGCTCTCCCTTGGATACTGTTCCTTGTGTGTACCAAAGTCACAGCAAACCTGGACATCCCAACCAGCGGATGACCGTCTCAGGCTGCCCCCCTGCTCTAGGGCCTGCATTTCGGTGACAGAGGCCACGTCCCCCTCGGTCTCCCAGGCAGAGAAGCCGGAGCCTCGTCTGGTTCCTCAGGCTCTCTCACTCCCCACTTCCTGTCTCTCCTTGCTCCCACTCCAACAGAGGTGCAGAATGAAAGGGGATGCTCCTGATCAGAAAAGAGCCCAGCAGGATCAGGCACTAATACACACGTGCATCCCCCCTTTACACAAACACCTGCGTGGTGACAGCGCATTTTGCAAACATTATGTCACCGGATTTTCACGGTAACCCTGGGCTCGGATCACATGATCTTCCATGGACAGATGAGAAAACAGCTTCTGAGAAATGAAACCATTTGCCTGAGGTCACAGGGAGAGTAAGAGGGAGAGATGGGGACTTAATTCCACCTGAGATTAACTTGTCAGCCACCTGCATCTCTCTCTCTGTTTAAAGTACTGGCTCTAGGCAAATTTCATAATCTCTCTGGGCCTAGTTTCTTCATCAAACACGGGGATAATAACAGATTTGAGGTCATGGGATTTTTATGAGGATTCGGTGAACTAACCCATATGAGGCATTTAGAATGGTGACTGGCAGTTTTGTTTTTTTTTGGTGGGGGGGTTATTTTCCCAAGTTGGGCCTTCAACCTGATCCTCATGGCATGGAGTGGAATCCTAACCACTGGCCCACCAGGGTATTCCCAAACAGTTGTAACTGTGAATAAACTGTTAGCTCTCATTAGTATGATGTACTACGTTAGGGAACTATGAGATATTTAAAGTCCAAAAATAACTCACAAAATCTGTGGTTTGTGTTTAATTCCTGGGAGGAGAATTCTCAGCTTCTCTCTAAGTTGCAAAAAGGTCTATGAACCAAAACATTTTCAGAGCCACTGGGTAAGACAGACAATAATATATTTAACACAATCCGGTAGGCCTAGTCCCCACTATCCTTACCCAAACACGCTTACATTGGAGGGATGAATGTGGCCAAAATCAAGAAGTTGAGGACTTCTGTGGTGGTCCAGTGAGTGAGAATCCACGCCTCCAACGGAGCAGAAGGCTGGGCGGCAGGTTCAATTGCTGGCTGAGGAACTAAGGCCCCAAAAATGTCATGTGGAGTGGCCAAAAATTTAAAAACAAATTTTTTTCTTTTTTTAAAGACAGAGACATCCCAGGAGGTCCAATAGCTACGACTTCATGCTACTAATGGAGGCGGCCCAGGTTCCCAACTCTGGCCAGAAAACCAGATCCCACATGCTGTAACTAAGACCCAATGCAGCCAAATAGGAATAAATATAAAAAAGAAAGGAAGTCAACATACGGACACAAAGAAGCAAGAAAAAGGTGGCGAGAGCACCCACACTAGGGTCAGGTCTCAGCACCGCCATGTGTGAGGGGTGATAACAGCTCCGTCATCCAACTCTCTGGAGAGCCAGATCACGCAGGGGAACACCCAGGCAGCACCTGGGAACACTCTAACTCGCTTCTCCCACAGGTTTCTTACGCCTAACGGGAACTGCCTGCTGGGAATTCTGTCACCATCCTGGGTCACACTCCCCGTTTCCCTTGGCTCCCTCCAACCTCACCAAGCATGTACCAAAGCACTGAGCCGTCTACAATGGTTGCTGAGACTGACCACTGCACTTTGGCCCTTCCTATGCCTGTTTCCCCATCTTTATTATTTTTTTTTTCCCCATCTTTAAAATGAGCTTGATTGGCTTAGATGATATGACACACCGTCCAGTCCAAAGCCCTTTAGAAGGCAGAATGCGTGGCAATGGTTTACTCTGTTCCAACTGAGGATGATAAGGCTCTGAAAAGAGCAGCAACAGACCTGGACCACACACGGATTCATTCCTGGCCTAGTCCTTGGATCACCTATCTCCCCTGCTAAGGGCACAGGGACCACAAGGCTCATTGTCCAGGTGAGGCGGTGAGGACCGAAGAGAAAGTACCGCAGCTCATGGCGAGTTAACCCCAGAGTAGGGTCTGCAGCCTGGACCTACAGATTTCTATTAAGGAGATGGAGGGAGGGAGACTTCTCTGGGGGTCCAGTGGTTAAGGCTCTGAGCTTCCAGGGCAGGGGGCTCCAGTTCCATTCCCGGTCAGAGACCTAAGATCCCTCATGCCACCCAGCAGAGAGGGCAAAAAAAAAAAAAGATGGCGGAGCTGGCACAATCACCTGGAGCACCACAGAGATGGTCTTCTCACGCACCTTGGCTGCCCGCCATTTGCACTAAGTGTCCACCTTGAGAAGGTTTTCTGCACAGTAGGTCTGGAGAGAAGCGTAGAAAAGGCAATGTTAGGGTTCAGAGATGACAGCTATGACCCAGTTCTCAGATGACTCTGAGAGTTCTCTCAAGCCCTCTGACATCGTCCAGCTTGAGGTTTCCTTATTAATCCCCGCACACTCTGGGCTTTGGGGAAGAGTGGACACATGTGTATGATTGTCTGAGTCCCTTTGCTGTTCACCTTAAACTCTCACAACACTGTTATCTGGCTATACCCCAATACAAAACCTTCCAGTGTTAAAATAATAAATACCCTCACACTCTACCTGGAGTCCCCTCCAACATTTTCCCCTGAAAATTCACCTCTGCTCCTTCCCAGGACGCAAAACACCCTGCTTTTCTTTCAGCAAATTTCTCTATCCCACATCTCTCCAGAATTCCCTATGGCCTCCCAGAAATTCTCCCATGACACTCCTTAGAATTCCACAAAGTCCCCTCTGTGAAAGAAAAACCAAAACGAAGGCCTCATTGCTACAAGTTTTCTCTAAGATTGACCCCGGGAGCCACACTGGAATTCTGACCAAGCCGGTCGCAGCTACAGGGCAATCTGATCTTTGGACCACTTATTGTATTCACAAAAGCATCCAGAATATGCGCCAGAAACTCAAGGTACTCATCAGACCCTTACCCTCCAGTAACTCAGGGCAGCTTCTTCTTTAAAGTCAAATATTTCTTTACGTGTATCACAATTAGAATTCTCTCCACACGACTTTAACAACCTGCCGACCTCTGTCCTCATAAGCCCCTGATTCCCTTTGCCAACACTCCGTTTATCGGAATCTCTGTCTCCCAAACTGCAATTCTTAAGAACCCCACTCAAGCTCTTTCTTGGCACCCCGCAGACGGATTATTTTTCCACACCTTTCAGACTCCAAAAGTTCTCCTAGAGCCCCTGACGAATTCCTTTACTTCTTCCACCCTCCCCCACGCCAGTCCCTCACCGAGTCCTGGCTACTGCAGGACACCACATGGCGGAGGCGGATCTCCGGCATGTCAACGTCGTGTGGGCTTCGCCTGACCCAAAAGGTGCACGAAGTTCTGAGTCTCGGGGGCTCACAGAGGGTGCGCCCCGTGCGGCCTTCACTGCGCAAGCGCACGAGGCTCCGGCCTCTCAAACCGCGGCGCGCCTGCGGTTACGTCACCACTGCGCATGCCTAGTGTGTCTGCCCGCAGCCCAAGGCGCCGAGTTCCCTAGCAAAGAGCTTTCCCGGCCTCGCTGGGGCCAGGGGTCTCTCTAGCCCCTGCTCCTGGTCAATTTCACACCAGGATTTCTAGCAACCGGCTTGGCCTGCAGGATTGGTCCCCAGCAGAAATTCGCCATCCTCAGCGCCCCAACTGAAGCCTCGAAAGCAAGAGGCCAGCAAACTTGAGTGGATTCTTTCAGGAAGCCGGGAGCCTTCTGCAACAAGATCCCCTCCATGGCTGGCTGGCTGGCTAACCTCCCCACGCCCAACACAAACAGACACACATGCACACATACACACACATGAGAAAATCTCTGATCCCTGAAGATCAGGCCTGAGGTAGACAGTGTTTAAAGGACCTCAGTAAAACACAAAGTATGTGCCCGAGCCAAGCACACACCCAGTCTTGACTGCTTCCAACCATGCCTCAGTTTTCCAGTGTGAACTCCTACGATCCCCATGCCCTGAACAAGCACCCCTCTGTTCAGTCTCCGAGAGACCCAAGTGCATCCTGGGTTGGGGTCGGAGATGGAGACAAACCAAACACGGAAAAGCGAGTATGAGCCAAGCATGCCCTGGCAGAACAAGCCTGGACTTGCTTGGCGCCCACAGGTAGGGCCTCAGCAACATTGGGCACCTACTTGGGAAAGGAGAGAACGGGGTGGGGCTGGGTACCTGAGTCCTAGCAGCTGCTCTACCCTAAAGGAAACAAAATGACCTGATTCTAATCTTGGGCTTCAGGGAAGAAAAAAGAGGGTGAGGGCAGGGCGGTGGGACCAGATGCAAGAGAAGATTGGAAGACGAGATGCCTGGGGCTGCATGGAGGAGGGGCCTGGGCACAAGATGCCACTGCTCCTTTTGGATTCTGGTTCGGTCTCCCCCACTCAGAGCTGCAGAGACCTACCCCCAGGGCTTACATCATCATTTCTTAGCCTAGAGGTAAGGTAGGTCCAGACCCGCCCCTTCTTAGCTTCCTATAAGAACAGCTGGGGACCTGGGAATGCAGGGTCAGTCATCCATCCATCATGAAGCCTTCCATGAAACCTGAGACCTTCCTGCTGGGCTCCGCCCTGCTCTGCACCCTCCTGGGTCTGGGTAAGTGACTAGCGCTCTGGATTCCTGGGACCCTCAAAACAAGGAGTATGAGAGAACATTCTGCCATGTCCTCAAGGGAGAAGGGGAAGAGGATGTGTCCTAGGAACTGAAATTCATGGAGAAGGCAGAGGGTAAAGGGCAGAAAGCCTGGGTCCCCAAGGGAGGAAGGGCTAAAAAAATGTGGGTTTAAATCTCTGTGAAAGGATGGGTTTGGATGGGTTCTGCTCCCTGTATCCCAGGCAGTGTCTCCAAATAAGACACCTACATTCTGGAAAATCAGAGAGTATGATTAGTATTTGTCATTGGTATGAAAAAACATGAGGCGAGGGTGAGAGATTTCCTTCCTCCCATGACTCTAAGGAGCTCAGGTCCCCAGTGTCCTCCTCCCTCAGATATAGGAGTTCAGGCAGCTCCACTTTCCCCAGGACCAAGTTACCTTATGTCTGGACCCCTGCTGCCTGCTCTCTCAAGACCAAGGAGTCCAGGCCCTTATCCTCTTAGTCCTCGATCTTTCTTTTTGAGCTGGGATGCAAATCCCCTCTCAGGTACCACTGCCTGAGCTCCCACTGCCTACCAGACTCAGACAGCCTGGTACCCACACGGAAGGTGATCCCACTCCCGAGAACCAGGTGGACGGGAAGGTTCACACAAGTCCATGAAGGACTTCCCCAGTGTTTCAGTGCAGAATCTGCCTGCCAAAGCGGGGGACACGGGTGCAATCCCGGGTCCAGGAAGCTTCCACATGCATTGGGGCGACTAAGACCCTTCACCACAACTACTGAGCTCATGCTCTAAGCCTGTGCTTTGCAACCGGTGAAACCAACACAAATGAGAAACCCAGAACCGCAACTAGGGAGTCGCCCCTACTCAACGCAACTAGACAAAAACCAACAGGAAGCAGGAACCCAGCACAGGCAACAAGAGAAAAAAGAAAATTAAAAATATAAAAAAAATTTTAAGTCCATGGAAAACTTCAGCAGGACCCCTCAAGGTCCCTTAGCTTTATCAGCGGGTCTAGCATCCCACGTCCCCAGCCTTGTAATTACATAAACTTGCTCCCTGATCGGACTTGCTTTCTGCCTTGCCCCAGAAAGCAGCTTTGCTCTCAGGACCATGGCATCCCTGCTGAGCTTCCAACAGATCCCTATTCAGCGGCCACTGTCCTGCCCATGAATAACCAGGGAGACACCAGAACTTTTCCTTCAGACCCCGCAACGCCATCCCCGTCTGGATTCGGGAGTCGTGGCCCACAGACTAAGGCGCCTTTCACTAGAGCCCCGCTCTCTAACTGCAGGGTACCCGCTAAGCTGTGAGGTGTGTACCAGTGACGGTCCCAACTGCAGTGGAAAACTGCAGACTTGTGCCCCGGATGAAGACTCCTGCATGGTTGTCTTGACTGAGAGCTACAGAAGTAAGTGGGCAGGGGCTGGTATCAGATGCTGGGGAGGTGGGCGGCAGATACCACCATGCATGGGGAGGAACCTTTGAGTGATGAGTATGTCAGGAAAGAGGGAAAGGCAATCTCGAGGTGGGTGTTGAACAGAGAATCTGGTGGAATGACGGAAACCACTATGGCCAAGAATTTCTGAAGATGAGACTCCAAAGAGAGGAGGAGGAGGGGCAGATACAGACTTTGTTACCAAAGAAGGAATTAGGAAAGCAAAGGACATGGGGGAAGAGAGAAGTCCAGAGAAGGGGGAAATCTAATATGTAAAAGGTGAGGGGTGGGTGTACAGCAGACTTGGGTGAGTTGCAAAGAATGTGATCAGGTTGATTCTCTTGGGCTGCGAGGGGTCTCCCAGAGATGTGGGATGTTAAGCTATTATTCCTGAAGAGAAAGCGGGAGATACGGGGGCTGGTTTGAGTTGGGTGCAAGCTCAGTTGTGTCTGACTCTTTGCGACCCCATGGAGTGTAACCCACCAGGCTCCTCTGTCCATGGGATTTTCCAGGCAAGAGTACTGGAGAGGTTTGCCATTTCTTCCTCCAGGGGATATTCCCCACCCAGGGATGGAACCTGCGTCTCTTGCATCTCCTACATTGGCAGGGGGGTTCTTTACCACTGCACCCCCTGGTGCTGGGAGGCGGCACACGAGATCCCACCCATGATAAGGTCATCAGGGAGAAAACCTGACAGGCAAGTCGGATCAGGTTTTCAAGGGTTTCTAAAAGGCCAGCTCACGAGATCCCACCCATGACAAGGTCACGAGGAGAAAGCCTGACAGGCAAGGCAAATCAGGTTTTCAGGGATTTTGAAAAGCTGCCCCCGGCACTCACCTTAAAGATGATACCTGTCTTTCTGATGCCTGCCTCAACAGACTACTCCCTAATTTCTGTGACACAGGCAGAAGGCCTTCCCCGATCTCTTCCCAAATAAGGATCAATTTAGAACTTTAATCAATAAGTTTCCCAGGTGGTGGTATTTTATGAGATTATCCAGGGTGAAAGGAGTGTTTTAATTTAAACTCCTTTGCTGGTAGTTTGTTAGCCAAATGTATTTATGCCCTTGGTACTAATATGCATGATTGCTTATAATATCCTAATCATAAAATAGCATAAAGAACCTGATTATATAAAAGCCCTAATAGACATAGAGCATTTTTGAGGGGTGAAGGAGTCCTATTAGAAAACACAAAAAAAATTATTCTAAAAGTAGCTATTGGGTTAACATTTGCTTGCTGTGTTTTGCTTGCTGTGTTTTGTTTTAATGTGATAAGATTGTGTTATAGAAACCATTGTTAATATAGTTAAAGATCTAGAGAAATAAGAACTTAGCCCTAGTGTGGTAACAATGAGATGGTTGTTAATTGTCAGCCAAGAGTGCTAGGCAGAAGCTGCCTCATCAAAGTCGCAGAGTCAGTCTGGGATAAACTTCTTAGATAAACGCAACTGACAATTTCTGCAGAAGGATTAATTTTTGTGTTAACAAGGTTATACTTCTACTCTGTACTGTTGCCCTATGAGACTGCTACCTTTAAGTTAAGGTCACCATAGAAACAGAAAATAGGTTTACATTCACCTGACCTGCATAAAATATTAATAGGCCCCAAGGCCAGAAGATAATGTACAAGACCCTCATAAACAAAGAAGTATGCAGAAAACACCCTGGTTTCGTGAAGAACAAGCTGATGTAATGTTAAACTATCTTCCCCTTAGAAATGTACTAATTTAGGGTATAAACCCCACGGTAAAAAAATTCAGCATTGCCAGACTCTGCTGCACCCCCCGTCTGGTGTCTCTCTTTCTCTCTCTCTCTCTCTCTCTCTCTCTCTCTCTCTCTCTATCTATCTCCCTCACAGACTTGGCACTATCAAGGCTGGTCTCACGTGTCTTCTCTCTCTCTCGCCAACGCCGTTCATCCTGAGGGTACCACCTGGATCCTGCCGAGGCTGGACCCTGGCACCCTGGGATTCCCAAATTTGTCATAGAGAGAGAGACATATAAGGACAGAGGATCCCTGGGCACAGTCCATGAGGTCGCAAAGAATCGGGCACAACTGAGCCCTACACACCCAAACACGTGGTGTACAGAGCAGAAACCCTAGGCCTGGAGGAGACACCCTAGCTGTGGTGGGGAAGGGGAAGGCCAGGGAGACTGGAAGAGACCACTTCAGGCAAGACCTGAGAGTAGCCAAGGAGGGCAGCATGAGACCATAGGTAGGAAATCTGGGGAGTGACCCTGGGAAATCTGGAAGAGTCTACCTTAGATGGAGAAGGAAATGGGTGTGACAGCAGGTGGGGATGGCGGCCCCATCCCAGCATTTGGTGGAAGGAACTCCAGGGGTCAGGGGAGGGCTGAAGACTGGAAGAGACCATTACAGAGGATTGGGGTTAGTTACAGGTGGTCTGGAAAAGACCACTCCAGGTGTGACCCCTGCAGGATGGCAGTGGGGTGTCCCTGGGGTGGAAGGGGCCACTCTGCAGAGTCCAGCACAGCCTGGGGACAGGGGGAGGATGGGGTGCATACCTGATAATCCATTCAGATGATGCCCCAGGCAGAAAGGGGGCTTGAATGTGGGTAGCTGGAAGAGACCTCTCTAGACAGCAGTGGGCTGGAGCTACTATCAGGTAGGGGAGACAGCCCAGGGCAAGGGTCCAGACCGGGGGCCACTGAGCCTTCTGCCCACGGTCATCCTGCAGAGGGCTCGTTGGCGGTGACCAGCTACAAGGGGTGTGCGAAATCCAGCGAGTGTGACTCAGGATCCTTCGCCATCACCATGAACACTGAGAACTACATGGGGTCCAGGAGGCGCTGCTGCCAGGACGATGGGTGCAACAAGGAGCCCATGCCCGGTAAGCCCCGGCTGAGCCCCACAGCTGGAGTCCCTCCCTGCCCACCTTCCCCCGCCAGAGCCGGCTGTGAGCACCTGCTCCTGACCTGCCCTGTACTCAGGGACGAGCGTCCTCCTTGCGCTGAGCCTTGGTTTCTTCTCCTGTAAACTGCAGTGTCCAGAGACTTCCCTGCTGGTCCACCGACTAAGTCTCCACGCGCTCTCTGCAGGGGTTTGATCCCTGGTCAGGGAACTGGATTCCTCATGCCGCAGTTAAGATCCAATGCAGTCAAATATTGTTTTCTGAAAATGCAGTGTGCATTAGCAACTGGTGTCCCCTGAGTGGTTGTGATGTTGGGAAAGGGACTAACGTCTCCGATTACCTTCCCCTCCACCCTCCTCTTCAGCGATCGTGAGAAACCACACAGAGAATGGCCTTCGGTGTCCTTCCTGCATCGCTGCCTTTACGGAAACATGCACTTCGACTCAGGAAGCGGTCTGCGTTGGTGAGGAAACCCACTGTGTCGCCGTGTCTGGCCTCGCACAGCCTGGTAAGGGGCACCTGGAATTCGGGAGGAGGGCACAGGGATTCCAGACAGTCCCAGAATTGCAGCCTCATTCTTCCAGATTCTAAGGGAGAGAGTGGCTCCAAAGATCTGGGGGAGAAGGTGCCTGGGGCACGTGACCCTGGACTAGGAGGAGGGAGGCATTGGAGATCCTGACTGTAGTCTATAATCCCCTCCCACAGGTATCAAATTTGCGGCCCGGGGCTGTGGTACGGAGACCGCCTGCCACATCAAGCCTGGGACCTTGGTGCCCTCAGGCTCTCGTTTGTTGACCATCAAGAAGACCAGCTGTCGTCCAAGCCCCCAGGCTTCTGGCAAGGCTGAGTGAAGAACTGAGGCCCACGTGGTGTCTGGTCTCCATTCATTGTCAGCTGTGTTTCTAGAAATTTCTACAGTTCCCATGTGTCTTATAAATTAAGCAAGTTAACAGAGCAATCCTGAGTCTTTGTGATGTGATGCATTTCGGGGAGATGGGATGAGAAAAGCAGGGGTCTGAACCCTTGGGAACACTATCTATGGAAGAAAGAAATGGAAGATGCTACCTCTTCTTAAGGGATTACTTCTTGCTTGGTCCCCATGCTAACTGTTTTCCATGCAGTACCTCATGTCATAATCACAACTCTGTGAAGCTGAAAGTATTGCCCCCATTTTACAGAGGAACACACTGAGGCAAGGATTGTGGTGTCACTTGTCTTTGGTCAAACAGCTGGGAGGGTCAGACTCCAGAGTCCATGATCACCTCTCCTAGTTAACCTGTTTTTGCCCCAGAGTTCATGTTTGTAAAATGCAGAGATAATAGCTATTACCTCAAAGGGCTGTCTTAAGAGTCCAATGAAAGAACACGAAAAAAGGACTCCGTGCAGTGCCTAGCACATTTAAGGGGCTTCCCTGGTGGCTCTGACGGGAAAGAATCTGCCTGCCAATGTGGGAGACGCAGTTTGATCCCTGGGTCAGGAAGATCCCCCGGAGAACGGCATGAGAACCCACTCCATGATCTTTGCCTGGAGAATCCACAGACAGAGGAGGCTGACAGGCTACAGTCCACGGAGTCACAAAGGGTCAGACCCCACTGAGTGGCTGAGCACCCTGCACTAGCGCCTTGAAGGCAGCGTGGGTTCTGGGACAATGCGTCTGGCCAAAGAGTTACCATCCTAATAGCTGCCACTTCCTCAGTGGCATGTGTGGCAGCTACTAGACTCTGGCACCCATCAGGATAGTCTGGGTTGTGTGACAGTAACAAACTGGTCCCTAAACTCGGTGGTTTAAAACACCAAAGGTGTATTAGTCTGTTCATGCTGAGCAATGTTGTGTAGCAAACCATGCCCCACTTGAGACTTGTAAAAACAAACATTCTTCTTCCTATGGGTTTGTAGGTATCTGGGGTAGCTCTGTTTCTGGCTGTGCACTGGTCGGCTTGGTTCCAGTCTGGGAGGGGGACTCTAGTTCACCTCCGTGGAGTCTTCTGGATATGTGACTCTCTGGTTAACGTCCTTCTCATGGCAGATGACAGGGGCACAAAACCCAAGTGCACCAAAGGTCCCTGCGGAGGTTTGGGGGTGTGCAGGAATTATATCCTTCACACAACCCCACCACCCCTCCTCTACAGGGACCCTGGGGTCCTCACCCTCCATCCCTCCTCCCTCTGACCCTGAAGACTAGGCTTCCAGCTGACAGAATCCCAAGCATCTTCCACCCCCCTGAAACCCAAAGAACAGACACACAACAGAATTTCTATTTTTTTATTCGCTCCTCCAAGAAATACCACAGGGAAAGCCAACCTTGATTCTCCGGGCTTCATGGTTCCTCACCTCAATGGAAACAAATTTATCGTTATCCAGACAAGTACAAACTTCAGCTAAGCTGAGGAGGCTTTTGGACCTCCTCTGCTTCTGCCAGTGGCAACACCAAGATTCAACATGTTTCCTTGAATTCCTCCCTTCAAGGGCCTGCCAGCATGCAGGTGCCGCATAGACTCTCGGTGAGGGCAGCCAGTGACTCCTCCACAAGGGAGTCTTCCATCTTTTCTATTTGGATGCTCCCAGAGACAGATGCCTCGCTACCAACTTGCTGCCTCCAGAGCCTAAAATTCAACCCTTTGAAAAGTCATGATTTAAAAGGCAACCGTTCCAAAAGAGAGTCGTGACACCCAAGGGTGGTGACACACAGCTGTGTGAACAGGATCAACACAGGGGGACGCTGACACATGAAATAAAGCGGGTCTTGCTTTCTGAGATTTGATCCAGGCAGGAGGCCCCTTGGCAGGAGGGTAGACAGAATTTGGAAGAGGGAAGCGCAGGGTGGAGAAGTCAGACAGGGTCAAGTCAGAGATGGTGTCAGAGAGGAGGGCACCCTGAGCAAAGTGTGAGACTAAAGTCTGAGCTCCCCGTGTTCCGGGCTTCCAGGAGGGGTTGCAAGGCTATTATTGTGCAAGAGAGAGAATGAGGGTACAGGCGTGCCTACGTGGGATGCTCACGATAACTCTGCATGTAGATGCCATTTGCCACTTGCAAAAGGCCACCCTGATTGTCAAAGGGCTGTCTGGCCCGAGGGCAATGCAGATGGAATTCCTATTCCCGAAGAGGGACCAAAGGGACTCCAGTTCTCCTACAGAAACCCCAATCCCCTCCTCTCCATGGAGACCTTCCACCAGCCGTGAATGAGGAAGCAAGGACCACAGCCCTCTGGGGAGCCCAGGCGTTCTGAGACTCCAGAGAACAGTCCTTCCCCCAATGAAGATTCAAAGCCCATTTTGGATGTAGGCCTATCCCCCAACCCTGGACACCTACCTCTTACACCCTTTGTAGCTCAGAAGCCCAAGGATTCCAGCTCCCTGGGGAACTCAGACTCCCCTTCTTCATGTCAGAATCCCCAGTGTGAAGGAGACCGCCTTCATCAGCAATCAGCGCATCCACCACCTCCTCCGCAGGGGGACTAGCCACCTATTACATCTACTCTTGAGAGACCAAGATAGGCCTCTTCAAGGAGTCCAAACCCTCAACTCCCTTGAGGAGTTCTGTACTCTGATGATCCCCAGAGAATCAGGAATCCTGTCCCCCAAAGCCGATTTCCAGTGACCCCTAGTCAGAGCCCTCATTTCCTTCAAGAACCTAGGATTCTGACTGGCGGACCCCTTGCCCCGTGATCTCTCAGGTCCAGACATCCCATGCTAGAGTCTGGACCCTGCGCCCTCTCTAGCCCTGCCTCGGCGACCGCGCGCATCTCCTCCAGCGCCTGCAGCAGGACACCCTGCGCCGCGCCCCTGGATGCTGTGGGATGCTGGGCACAACTCTATCTCCAGCTGCTCCTCGTCAGGCTCCGCCAGCAGGGGGAACCAGAAAGAGCGACCGATCTCAAGGCTGGTGGAGGGGTGCGGGATGTTGCAGGTCACGTGAGAAGCACGACAGGTGTGCTTTGCAGCCGCTTTGGCAGCGGGGGTCGGGGTGGGTTTGCGCAGGTGAGTCCAGTTTGTAGCGTCCCAGGACCTGCAGGACTAGCCTCACCACACGTTCTCAGGGTAAGACCAGAACCAGTTGGGGATCACCCCCTCCTCAGGATCTGAATTTCAGCCCAATGCGTTCACCTCCAAGCTTCAAAACACCCACATTTCAATAATTCCAACCCCTTCCTTTTCTTCCTCCAACCCGAAGGGTGCTGGCTGCTCCTGGCACTCGCTTCTGTGTTCTACCTGGGTCGTCTGTCCTTTTCAGTTTAACGGTGGTGGTTTAGTTCCGAAGGTGTGTCGGACTCTGGGACCCCATGGGATGTAACCCGCCAGGCTCCTCAGTCCATGGAATTCTCCCCGCAAGAATACTGGACTGGGCTGCCCTTTCCTCCTCCAGGAGATCTTCCCACACCAGGAATCCAACTTGTGTCCCCTGCATTGAAGGCAGATTCTAAACCGACTGAGCCACCTCCTTACTAATCCCTTATTTAATTCTTTGGTAAACTAACTGGTGTGGTTTCAGTCTCCTCTTGGGACCCAGACTGATACAATGGGTAGCACTGATGTTGGTGTCTGCCTTGTCACTGATTCCAAGTGGCACGGAGCTTGATTTTCAAAGGGCTCTAGGTCGTGGGAATACTTTGGCCATCGGATGTGAAGAGCTGCTGCTAAGTCACTTCAGTCGTGTCCGACTCTGTGCGACCCCATAGACGGCAGCCCACCAGGCTCCCCCATCCCTGCGAATCTCCAGGCAAGAACACTGGAGTGGGTTGCCATTTCCTTCTCCAATGTATAAAAGTGAGAAGTGAAAGTGAAGCCGCTCCGTTGTGTCTGATTCTTCGCGACCCCATGGACTGCAGCCTACCAGGCTCCTCCGTCCATGGGATTTTCCAGGCTAGAGTACTGGGGTGGGGTGCCATTGCCTTCTCCAGCTGTGCAGCCCTAGGTGACATAAAACCACTCTGAGCCCCAGTTTCCTCATGAGTTAAGGGCGTCTCCCCACTTCTGAAAGGAGTTGACGGGACACAGGATGCTAACCATCACAATGCACAGCCACTGTGGCGGCACCTAGGTGTAAACGGTGTGGCAGACCCGTAATCCCAGTAAGACGAGTCGACACCTCTGGGAGCCAGGAGCTATCTTGATCTCCATTTCACAGGGAGCCACTGAGACGGGAAGCACCTGTCTAAGCTCCCAGAGGTCACGAGGCCGGGCTACAGCCAGCGTCAGCTGGGCTGCGCTCCTTCTGGACCTTCTGGGGGTGAATCGTTTCCTCATCTTATTTCCAGCTTCTGGAGTCCCTGCCCTCCTCGGCGGTGGCCCCTTCCTCCATCTCCAGAGCCAGCAGTGGCATCGCTCCAGCCTCTGCTTCCATCCCCACAGCTCCTCTGACTGGTTCTCCAGTCGCCCTCCTCCTCTGATAAGGACTCTTGTGATGACCCTGCCTCCCCCCAAATCATCCAGGCCCATCTGCCCACCTCGAGATCCTTACAGGGACTTCCTGGTGGTCCAGTGGCTAAAACTCTGCCCTCCCAATACAGAGTGTTTGGGTTTGAACCCTGGTCAGGGAACTAGATCCCACAAACTGCAGCTAAGATTTCACATGCTACAGCTAAAAGATTCCGCACACCGCAACAAATACAGAAGATCCCGCATGCCCCAACTGAGACTCAATGTGGCCAAATAAATAAATATTTTTTAAAAATCCTCACAGAGTCCCTTTCTCCATGTAAAGCACACATGTACAGGTTCTGGGGATTAGGATGCAGATAACGTCTGTGTGTGTGTGTGTCTGTGTGTGTATCTGTGTACTCAGTTGGCCAGTCATGTCCAACTCTTTGCGACCCCACAGACTGTAGCCCACTGGGTTCCACTGTCCATGGGATGTCCCAGGCAAGAATACTGTAGTGGGTTGCCCTTTCCTTCTTCAGGGGATGTTCCCAACTGAGGGATTGAACCTGCGTTTCCTGCATCAGCAGATTCATTACCACAGAGTCACCAGCAAAGACTGTGACACCTTTAGGGGGCCGTTATTTTGTCTACCACGCTGAGCAAAGCTCTTCCTCGACCGGGCATCATGGAATCCTCCCGACCACACGGGGAGGCAGGGTCAGTTAACTCCCCCAGCTTTACAGATGGGGAAACTGAGATGCAGACAGGAAAATCAATGGCTCACAGGTCACACACAGTGAATGACTGGCAGAGAAATTCAGACCCAACGCACTGACTACAAGACAACACTGCTTTCTAATTCCACAATTTCAATCCTTGTGGTAAAACCTCAACATCTTGGGACTTCCCTGGCAGTTCAGGGTCTGAGACTCCACACTCCCAACGCAGGGACCCAAGTTCCATCCCTGGTCAGGGATCTAGATCCCAGGTCCAACAACTAAAGGATACTGCATGCCACCACTAAGACCCAACTCAGCCAAATAAATAAATACTAAAAAAAAAAAGTCAAAAAACCCCTTGCCACTGCCTCCTCTCCCACTGGAGACGTTCCTCATTCCTCCTGACCGTGTAATTTCCTCCCCAGCATGCGGCATCTGACATACATTTGACTTACTGATCTGTCAGTCTTTCCTTGCCAATATAAAATCTCCACAGGTCTGATATGTTTGTCTTCTGATGTCTGCGGCACTGTGTGCCTACAACAGTGCGGGGCCTACAGAAGGCGCTGCTACGAATAAAGAACACGTGAATCCATCCGCTCTCAAGTCTCAGGGCCCGTCTCTGTGCTGAAACTCCTATAGCTCTGCCCCGGCTCCAGGCCCATCCCGGCTCTCCCTTGGATACTGTTCCTTGTGTGTACCAAAGTCACAGCAAACCTGGACATCCCAACCAGCGGATGAACATCTCAGGCTGCCCCCCTGCTCTAGGGCCTATATTTTGGTGTCAGAGGCCACGTCCCCCTCGGTCTCCCAGGCAGAGAAGCCGGAGCCTCGTCTGGTTCCTCAGGCTCTCTCACTCCCCACTTCCTGTCTCTCCTTGCTCCCACTCCAACAGAGGTGCAGAATGAAAGGGGATGCTCCTGATCAGAAAAGAGCCCAGCAGGATCAGGCACTAATACACACGTGCATCCCCCCTTTACACAAACACCTGCGTGGTGACAGCGCATTTTGCAAACATTATGTCACCGGATTTTCACGGTAACCCTGGGCTCGGATCACATGATCTTCCATGGACAGATGAGAAAACAGCTTCTGAGAAATGAAACCATTTGCCTGAGGTCACAGGGAGAGTAAGAGGGAGAGATGGGGACTTGAATTCCACCTGAGATTAACTTGTCAGCCACCTGCATCTCTCTCTGCTTAAAATACTGGCTCTAGGCAAATTTCATAATCTCTCTGGGCCTAGTTTCTTCATCAAACACGGGGATAACAATAGATTTGAGGTCATGGGATTTTTATGAGGATTCCGTGAACTAACCCCTATGAGGCATTTAGAATGGTGACTGGCAGTTTTGTTTTTTTTAGGGGGTGGGGGGCATCTTCCCAAGTTGGGCCTGCAAACTGGGCCTAGTGGCATGGAGTGGAATCCTAACCATTGGCCCACCAGGGTATTCCCAAAGAGTTGTAACTGTGAATAAACTGTTAGCTCTCATTAGTATGATGTACTATGTTTGGAAACTATGAAATAGTTAAAGTCCAAAAATAACTCACAAAATCTGTGGTTTGTATAATTCCTGGGAGGAGAATTCTCAGCTTCTAAGTTGCAAAAAGGTCTATGAACCAAAACATTTTCAGAGCCACTGGGTAAGACAGACAATAATATATTTAACACAATCCGGTAGGCCTAGTCCCGACCATCCTTTCCCAAACATCCTTACATCGGAGGGATGAATGTGGCCAAAATCAAGCAGTTGAGGACTTCTGTGGTGGTCCAGTGGGTGAGAATCCACGCCTCCAACGGAGCAGGGGGCTGGGCGGCAGGTTCAATCGCTAGGTGAGGAACTAAGGCCCCAAAATGTCATGTGGAGTAGCCAAAATTTAAAAATAAAAAAAATTTTTTTTTGAAGACAGAGACATCCCAGGAGGTCCAATAGTTACGACTTCATGCTACTAATGAAGGCGGCCCAGGTTCCCAATTCTGGCCAGGAAACCAGATCCCACATGCTGTAACTAAGACCCAACGCAGCCAAATAGGAATAAATATAAAAAAGAAAGGAAGTCAACATACGGACACAAAGAAGCAAGAAAAAGGTGGCGAGAGCACCCACACTGGGGTCAGGTCTCAGCACCGCCATGTGTGAGGGGTGATAACAGCTCCAACGTCATCCGACTCCCTGGAGAGCCAGATCATGCAGGGGAACACCCAGGCAGCACCTGGGAACACTCTAACTCACGTCTCCCACAGGTTCCTTACGCCTGATGGGAGCCGCCTGCTGGGAATTTTGTCACCATCCTGGGTCAAACTTCCCTTTTCCCTTGGCTCCCTACAACTTCACCAAGCATATACCAAAGCACTGAGCCGTCCACAACGGTTGCTGAGACTGAACACTGCACTTTGGCCCTTCACAGGCCTCAGTTTCCCCATCTTTAAAATGAGCTTGATTGGCTTAGATGATATGACTCACTTTCCAGTTCAAAGCCCTTTAGAAGGCAGAATGCGTGGCAATGGTTTACTCTGTTCCAACTGAGGATGACAAGGCTCTGAAAAGAGCAGCAACAGACCTGGACCACACACGGATTCATTCCTGGCCTAGTCCTTGGATCACCTATCTCCCCTGCTAAGGGCACAGGGACCACAAGGCTCATTGTCCAGGTGAGGTGGTGAGGACAGAAGAGAAAGTACAGCAGCTCATGGCCATTTAACCCAAGAGTAGGGTCTGGAGCCTGGACCTATAGATTTCTATTAAGGAGATGGAGGGAGGGAGACTTCTCTGGGGGTCCAGTGGTTAAGCCTCTGAGGTTCCAGGGCAGGGGGCTCCAGTTCCATTCCCGGTCAGAGACCTAAAATCCCTCATGCCACCCAGCAGAGAGGGCAAAAAAAAAAAAAAAAGATGGCGGGGCTGGCACAATCACCTGGAGCACCACAGAGATGGTCTTCTCACGCACCTTGGCTGCCCGCCATTTGCACTAAGTGTCCACCTTGAGAAGGTTTTCTGCACAGTAGGTCTGGAGAGAAGAGTAGAAAAGGCAGTGTTAGGGTTCAGAGATGACAGCTATGACCCAGTTCTCAGATGACTCTGAGAGTTCTCTCAAGCCCTCTGACATCATCCAGCTTGTGGTTTCCTTATTAATCCCCGCACACTCTGGGCTTTGGGGAAGAGTGGACACATGTGTATGATTGTCTGAGTCCCTTTGCTGTTCACCTTAAACTCTCACAACACTGTTATCTGGCTATACCCCAATACAAAACCTTCCAGTATGAAAATAATAAATCCCCCCACACTCTACCTGGAGTCCCCTCCAACATTTTCCCCTGGAAATTCACCTCTGCTCCTTCCCAGGAAACAAAACACCCTGCTTTTCTCTCAGCAAATTCCTCTATGCCACATCTCTCCAGAATTCCCTATGGCCTCCCAGAAATTCTCCCATGACACTCCTTAGAATTCCACAAAGTCCCCTCTGTGAAAGAAAAACCAAAACGAAGGCCTCATTGCTACAAGTTTTCTCTAAGATTGACCCCGGGAGCCACACTGGAATTCTGACCAAGCCGGTCGCAGCTACAGGGCAATCTGATCTTTGGACCACTTATTGTATTCACAAAAGCATCCAGAATATGCGCCAGAAACTCAAGGTACTCATCAGACCCTTACCCTCCAGTAACTCAGGGCAGCTTCTTCTTTAAAGTCAAATATTTCTTTACGTGTATCACAGTCAATTAGAATTCTCTCCACACGACTTTAACAACCTGCCGACCTCTGTCCTCATAAGCCCCTGATTCCCTTTGCCAATACTCCGTTTATCGGAATCTCTGTCTCCCAAACTGCAATTCTTAAGAACCCCACTCAAGCTCTTTCTTGGCACCCCGCAGACGGATTATTTTTCCACACCTTTCAGACTCCCGAAGTTCTCCTAGAGCCCCTGACGAATTCCTTTACTTCTTCCACCCTCCCCCACGCCAGTCCCTCACCGAGTCCTGGCTACTGCAGGACACCACATGGCGGAGGCGGATCTCCGGCATGTCAACGTCGTGTGGGCTTCGCCTGACCCAAAAGATGCATGAAGAGCTGAGTCTGGGGGGGGCTCCCAGAGGGTGCGCCCCGTGCGGCCTTCACTGCGCAAGCGCACGAGGCTCCGGCCTCTCAAACCGCGGCGCGCCTGCGGTTACGTCACCACTGCGCATGCCTAGTGTGTCTGCCCGCAGCCCAAGGCGCCGAGTTCCCTAGCAAAGAGCTTTCCCGGCCTCGCTGGGGCCAGGGGTCTCTCTAGCCCCTGCTCCTGGTCAATTTCACACCAGGATTTCTAGCAACCGGCTTGGCCTGCAGGATTGGTCCCCAGCAGAAATTCGCCATCCTCAGCGCCCCAACTGAAGCCTCGAAAGCAAGAGGCCAGCAAACTTGAGTGGATTCTTTCAGGAAGCCGGGAGCCTACCGGAACAAGATCCCCCTCCATGGCTGGCTGGCTGGCTAACCTCCCCACGCCCAACACAAACACACACACACACACACACAAACACTAACACACACACATACACACACATGAGAAAAATCTCTGATCCCTGAAGATCAGGCCTGAGGTAGACAGTGTTAAAGGACCTCAGTAAAACACAAAGTATGTGCCCGAGCCAGACACACACCCAGTCTTGACTGCTTCCAACCATGCCTCAGTTTTCCAGTGTGAACTCCTACGATCCCCATGCCCTGAACAAGCACCCCTCTGTTCAGTCTCCGAGAGACCCAAGTGCATCCTGGGTTGGGGTCGGAGATGGAGACAAACCAAACACGGAAAAGCGAGTATGAGCCAAGCATGCCGTGGCGGAACAAGCCTGGACTTGCTTGGCGCCCACAGGTGGGGCCTCAGCAACATTGGGCACCTCCTTGGAAAAGGAGAGAACGGGGTGAGGGTGCGTACCTGAGTCCTAGCAGCTGCTCTACCCTAAAGGAAACAAAATGACCTGATTCTGATCTTAGGCTTCAGGGAAGATAAAAGAGGGTGAGGGCAGGGCGGTGGGACCAGATGCAAGAGAAGATTGGAAGACGAGATGCCTGGGGCTGCATGGAGGAGGGGCCTGGGCACAAGATGCCACTGCTCCTTTTGGATTCTGGTTCGGTCTCCGCCACTCAGAGCTGCAGAGACCTACCCCCAGGGCTTACATCATCATTTCTAAGCCTAGGGGTAAGGTAGGTCCAGACCCGCCCCTTCTCAGCTCCCTATAAGAACAGCTGGGGACCTGGGAATGCAGGGTCAGTCATCCATCCATCATGAAGCCTTCCATGAAACCTGAGACCTTCCTGCTGGCCTCCACCCTGCTCTGCACCCTCCTGGGTCTGGGTAAGTGACTAGGGCTCTGGATTCCTGGGACCCTCAAAACAAGGAGTATGAGAGAACATTCTGCCATGTCCTCAAGGGAGAAGGGGAAGAGAAGGTGTCCTGGGACTGAAATTCATGGAGAAGGCAGAGGGTAAAGGGCAGAAAGCCTGGGTCCCCAAGGGAGGAAGAGCTAAAAAAATGTGGGTTTAAATCTCTGTGAAAGGATGGGTTTGGATGGGTTCTGCTCCCTGTATCCCAGGCAGTGTCTCCAAATAAGACACCTACATTCTGGAAAATCAGAGAGTATGATTAGTATTTGTCATTGGTATGAAAAAACATGAGGCGAGGGTGAGAGATTTCCTTCCTCCCATGACTCTAAGGAGCTCAGGTCCCCAGTGTCCTCCTCCCTCAGATATAGGAGTTCAGGCAGCTCCACTTTCCCCAGGACCTTTCCAAGTTACCTTCTGTCTGGACCCCCGCTGCCTGCTCTCTCAAGACCAAGGAGTCCAGGCCCTTATCCTCTTAGTCCTCGATCTTTCTTTTTGACCTGGGATGCAAATCCCCTCTCAGGTACCCCTGCCTGAGCTCCCACTGCCTACCAGACTCAGACAGCCTGGTACCCACACGGAAGGTGATCCCACTCCCGAGAACCAGGTGGACGGGAAGGTTCACACAAGTCCATGAAGGACTTCCCCTGTGCTTCAGTGCAGAATCTGCCTGCCAAAGCGGGGGACACGGGTGCAATCCCTGGTCCACGAAGCTTCCACATGCATTGGGGCGACTAAGACCCTTCACCACAACTACTGAGCTCATGCTCTAAGCCTGTGCTTTGCAACCGGTGAAACCAACACAAATGAGAAACCCAGAACCGCAACTAGGGAGTTGCCCCTACTCAACGCAACTAGACAAAAACCAACAGGAAGCAGGAACCCAACACAGGCAACAAGAGAAAAAAGAAAATTAAAAATATTAAAAAAAAATTTTAAGTCCATGGAAAACTTCAGCAGGACCCCTCAAGGTCCCTTAGCTTTATCAGCGGGTCTAGCATCCCACGTCCCCAGCCTTGTAATTACATAAACTTGCTCCCTGATCGGACTTGCTTTCTGCCTTGCCCCAGAAAGCAGCTTTGCTCTCAGGACCATGGCATCCCTGCCGAGCTTCCAACAGATCCCTATTCAGCGGCCACTGTCCTGCCCTTGAATAAACAGGGAGACACCAGAACTTTTCCTTCAGAACCCTCACCCCATCCCCGTCTGGATTCGGGAGTCGTGGCCCACAGACTAAGGCGCCTTTCACTAGAGCCCCGCTCTCTAACTGCAGGGTACCCGCTAAGCTGTGAGGTGTGTACCAGTGACGGTCCCAACTGCAGTGGAAAACTGCAGACTTGTGCCCCGGATGAAGACTCCTGCATGGTTGTCTTGACTGAGAGCAACAGAAGTAAGTGGGCAGGGGCTGGTATCAGATGCTGGGGAGGTGGGCGGCAGATACCACCATGCATGGGGAGGAACCTTTGAGTGATGAGTATGTCAGGAAAGAGGGAAAGGCAATCTCGAGGTGGGTGTTGAACAGAGAATCTGGTGGAATGACGGAAACCACTATGGCCAAGGATTTCTGAAGATGAGACTCCAAAGAGAGGAGGAGGAGGGGCAGATACAGACTTTGTTACCAAAGAGGGAATTAGGAAAGCAAAGGACATGGGGGAAGAGAGAAATCCAGAGAAGGGGAAATGTGATATGTAAAAGGTGAGGGGTGGGTGTACAGCAGACTTGGGTGAGTTGCAAAGAATGTGATCAGGTTGATTCTCTTGGGCTGCGAGGGGTCTCCCAGAGATGTGGGATGTTAAGCTATTGTTCCTGAAGAGAAAGCGGGAGATACGGGGGCTGGTTTGAGTTGGGTGCAAGCTCAGTTGTGTCTGACTCTTTGCGACCCCATGGAGTGTAACCCACCAGGCTCCTCTGTCCATGGGATTTTCCAGGCAAGAGTACTGGAGAGGTTTG
Organism: Dama dama; assembly: GCF_033118175.1. Taxonomy (NCBI): domain Eukaryota; kingdom Metazoa; phylum Chordata; class Mammalia; order Artiodactyla; family Cervidae; genus Dama; species Dama dama. The sequence continues at coordinate 57,334,603 of NC_083684.1, forward strand.
CCATTTCTTCCTCCAGGGGATATTCCCCACCCAGGGATGGAACCTGCGTCTCTTGCATCTCCTACATTGGCAGGGGGGTTCTTTACCACTGCACCCCCTGGTGCTGGGAGGCGGCACACGAGATCCCACCCTTGATAAGGTCATCAGGGAGAAAACGTGACAGGCAAGTCGGATCAGGTTTTCAGGGGTTTCTAAAAGGCCAGCTCACGAGATCCCACCCATGACAAGGTCACGAGGAGAAAGCCTGACAAGCAAGGCAAATCAGGTTTTCAGGGATTTCGAAAAGCTGCCCCCGGCGCTCACCTTAAAGATGATACCTGTCTTTCTGATGCCTGCCTCAACAGACTACTCCCTAATTTCTGTGACACAGCCAGAAGGCCTTCCCCGATCTCTTCCCAAATAAGAATCAATTTAGAACTTTAATCAATAAGTTTCCCTGGTGGTGGTATTTTATGAGATTATCCAGGGTGAACGGAGTGTTTTAATTTAAACTCCTTTGCTGGTAGTTTGTTAGCCAAATATATTTATGCCCTTGGTACTAATATGCATGATTGCTTATAATATCCTAATCATAAAATAGCATAAAGAACCTGATTATATAAAAGCCCTAATAGACATAGAGCATTTTTGAGGGGTGAAGGAGTCCTATTAGAAAACACAAGAAAAATTATTCTAAAAGTAGCTATTGAGTTAACATTTGCTTGCTGTTTTGCTTGCTGTGTTTTTGTTTTAATGTGATAAGATTGTGTTATAGAAACCATTGTTAATATAGTTAAAGATCTAGAGAAATAAGAACTTAGCCCTAGTGTGGTAACAATGAGATGGTTGTTAACTGTCAGCCAAGAGTGCTAGGCAGAAGCTGCCTCACCAAAGTCGCAGAGTCAGTCTGGGATAAACTTCTTAGATAAACGCAACTGACAATTTCTGCAGAAGGATTAATTTTTGTGTTAACAAGGTTATACTTCTACTCTGTACTGTTGCCCTATGAGACTGCTACCTTTAAGTTAAGGTCACCATAGAAACAGAAAATAGGTTTACATTCACCTGACCTGCATAAAATATTAATAGGCCCCAAGGCCAGAAGATAATGTACAAGACCCTCATAAACAAAGAAGTATGCAGAAAACACCCTGGTTTCGTGAAGAACAAGCTGATGTAATGTTAAACTATCTTCCCCTTAGAAATGTACTAATTTAGGGTATAAACCCCACGGTAAAAAAATTCAGCATTGCCAGACTCTGCTGCACCCCCCGTCTGGTGTCTCTCTCTCTCTCTCTCTCTCTCTCTCTCTCTCTCTCTCTCTATCTATCTCCCTCACAGACTTGGCACTATCAAGGCTGGTCTCACGTGTCTTCTCTCTCTCTCGCCGACGCCGTTCATCCTGAGGGTACCACCTGGATCCTGCCGAGGCTGGACCCTGGCACCCTGGGATTCCCAAATTTGTCATAGAGAGAGAGACATATAAGGACAGAGGATCCCTGGGCACAGTCCATGAGGTCGCAAAGAATCGGGCACAACTGAGCCCTACACACCCAAACACGTGGTGTACAGAGCAGAAACCCTAGGCCTGGAGGAGACACCCTAGCTGTGGTGGGGAAGGGGAAGGCCAGGGAGACTGGAAGAGACCACTTCAGGCAAGACCTGAGAGTAGCCAAGGAGGGCAGCATGAGACCATAGGTAGGAAATCTGGGGAGTGACCCTGGGAAATCTGGAAGAGTCTACCTTAGATGGAGAAGGAAATGGGTGTGACAGCAGGTGGGGATGGCGGCCCCATCCCAGCATTTGGTGGAAGGAACTCCAGGGGTCAGGGGAGGGCTGAAGACTGGAAGAGACCATTACAGAGGATTGGGGTTAGTTACAGGTGGTCTGGAAAAGACCACTCCAGGTGTGACCCCTGCAGGATGGCAGTGGGGTGTCCCTGGGGTGGAAGGGGCCACTCTGCAGAGTCCAGCACAGCCTGGGGACAGGGGGAGGATGGGGTGCATACCTCATAATCCATTCAGATGATGCCCCAGGCAGAAAGGGGCTTGAATGTGGGTAGCTGGAAGAGACCTCTCTAGACAGCAGTGGGCTGGAGCTACTATCAGGTGGGGGAGACAACCCAGGGCAAGGGTCCAGACCGGGGGCCACTGAGCCTTCTGCCCACGGCCATCCTGCAGAGGGCTCGTTGGCGGTGACCAGCTACAAGGGGTGTGCGAAATCCAGCGAGTGTGACTCAGGATCCTTCGCCATCACCATGAACACTGAGAACTACATGGGGTCCAGGAGGCGCTGCTGCAAGAACGATGGGTGCAACAAGGAGCCCATGCCCGGTAAGCCCCGGCTGAGCCCCACAGCTGGAGTCCCTCCCTGCCCACCTTCCCCCGCCAGAGCCGGCTGTGAGCACCTGCTCCTGACCTGCCCTGTACTCAGGGACGAGCGTCCTCCTTGCGCTGAGCCTTGGTTTCTTCTACTGTAAACTACAGTATCCAGAGACTTCCCTGCTGGTCCACTGACTAAGTCTCCATGCGCTCTCTGCAGGGGTTTGATCCCTGGTCAGGGAACTGGATTCCTCATGCCGCAGTTAAGATACAATGCAGTCAAATACTGTTTTCTGAAAATGCAGTGTGCATTAGCAACTGGTGTCCCCTGAGTGGTTGTGATGTTGGGAAAGGGACTAACGTCTCCGATTACCTTCCCCTCCACCCTCCTCTTCAGCGATCGTGAGAAACCACACAGAGAATGGCCTTCGGTGTCCTTCCTGCATCGCTGCCTTTTCGGAAACATGCACTTCGACTCTCAAAGCGGTCTGCGTTGGTGAGGAAACCCACTGTGTCGCCGTGTCTGGCCTCGCACAGCCTGGTAAGGGGCACCTGGAATTCGGGAGGAGGGCACAGGGATTCCAGACAGTCCCAGAACTGCAGCCTCATTCTTCCAGATTCTAAGGGAGAGAGTGGCTCCAAAGATCTGGGGGAGAAGGTGCCTGGGGCACGTGACCCTGGACTAGGAGGAGGGAGGCATTGGAGATCCTGACTGATCCCCTCCCCCAGGTATCAAATTTGCGGCCCGGGGCTGTGGTACGGAGACCGCCTGCCACATCAAGCCTGGGACCTTGGTGCCCTCAGGCTCTCGTTTGTTGACCATCAAGAAGACCAGCTGTCGTCCAAGCCCCCAGGCTTCTGGCAAGGCTGAGTGAAGAACTGAGGCCCACGTGGTGTCTGGTCTCCATTCATTGTCAGCTGTGTTTCTAGAAATTTCTACAGTTCCCATGTGTCTATAAATTAAGCAAGTTAACAGAACAATCCTGAGTCTTTGTGATGTGATGCATTTCGGGGAGATGGGATGAGAAAAGCAGGGGTCTGAACCCTTGGGAACACTATCTATGGAAGAAAGAAATGGAAGATGCTACCTCTTCTTAAGGGATTACTTCTTGCTTGGTCCCCATGCTAACTGTTTTCCATGCAGTACCTCATGTCATAATCACAACTCTGTGAAGCTGAAAGTATTGCCCCCATTTTACAGAGGAACACACTGAGGCAAGGGTTGTGGTATCACTTGTCTTCGGTCAAACAGCTGGGAGGGTCAGACTCCAGAGTCCATGGTCACCTCTCCTAGTTAACCTGTTTTTGCCCCAGAGTTCATGTTTGTAAAATGCAGAGATAATAGCTATTACCTCAAAGGGCTGTCTTAAGAGTCCAATGAGAGAACACAAAAAAAGGACTCCGTGCAGTGCCTAGCACATTTAAGGGGCTTCCCTGGTGGCTCTGACGGGAAAGAATCTGCCTGCCAATGTGGGAGACGCAGTTTGATCCCTGGGTCAGGAAGATCCCCCGGAGAACGGCATGAGAACCCACTCCATGATCTTTGCCTGGAGAATCCACAGACAGAGGAGGCTGACAGGCTACAGTCCACGGAGTCACAAAGGGTCAGACCCCACTGAGTGGCTGAGCACCCTGCACTAGCGCCTTGAAGGCAGCGTGGGTTCTGGGACAATGCGTCTGGCCAAAGAGTTACCATCCTAATAGCTGCCACTTCCTCAGTGGCATGTGTGGCAGCTACTAGACTCTGGCACCCATCAGGATAGTCTGGGTTGTGCTACAGTAACAAACCAGTCCCCAAACTCGGTGGTTTAAAACACCAAAGGCGTATTAGTCTGTTCATGCTGAGTAATGTTGTATAACAAACCATGCCCCACTTGAGACTTGTAAAAAGAAACACTCTTCTTCCTATGGGTTTGTAGGTATCTGGGGTAGCTCTGTTTCTGGCTGTGCACTGGTCGGTTTGGTTCCAGTCTGGGAGGGGAACTCTAGTTCACCTCCGTGGGGTTCCGGAGTCTTCTGGATGTGTGACTCCCTGGTTAAAGTCCTTCTCATGGCAGATGACAGGCGCACAAAACCCAAGTGCACCAAAGGTCCCTGCGGAGGTTTGCGGGTCTGCAGGAATTCTATCCTGCACACAACCCCACCACCCCTCCTCTCCAGGGACCCTTAGGTCCTCACCCTCCATCCCTCCTCCCTCTGACCCAGAAGTCTCGGCTTCCAGCTGACAGAATCCCAAGCATCTTCCACCGCCCTGAAACCCAAAGAACAGACCCACAACAGAATTTCTATTTTTTTATTCGCTCCTCCAAGAAATACCACAGGGAAAGCCAACCTTGATTCTCCGGGATTCATGGTTCCTCACCTCAATGGAAACAAATTTATCATTATCCAGACAACTAGGAACATCAGCTAAGCTGAGGAGGCTTTTGGACCTCCTCTGCTTCTGCCAGTAGCAACACCAAGATTCATCTTGTTTCCGCTGATTTCTGCTTTCAAGGGCCTGCCAACATGCAGGTGACCCGTAGACTCACCCTGAGGGCAGCCAGTGCTCCCTGCAAAATGGAGTCTTCGTCTTTTCTATTTAGATGCTCCCAGAGACAGATGCCTTGCTACCAACTTGCTGCCCCCGGAGCCTAAAATTCGACCCTTTGAAAACTCATGATTTAAAAGGCAACCGTTCCAAAAGAGAGTTGTGACACCAAGGGTGCCGACACACAGCTGTGTGAATGAGATCAGCACAGTGGGCGCTGACACATGGAAACAAAGCCGGTCTTGCTTTCTGAGATTTGATCCAGGCAGGAGACCCCTTGGCAGGAGGGTAGACGGAATTTGAAACAGGGAAGCGCAAGGTGGAGAAGTCAGACAGGGTCAAGTCAGAGATGGTGTCAGAGAGGAGGGCACCCTGAGCAAAGGCAAAGAGTGAGACTGAAGTTTGAGCTCCCCGTGTTCCGGGCTTCCAGGAGGGGTTGCAAGGCTATTATTGTGCAAGAGAGAGAATGTGGGTAGAGGCGTGCCTACGTGGGATGCTCACGATAACTCCGCATGTAGATGCCATTTGCTGAGCCACTTGTAAAAGGCCACCCCGATTGTCAAGGGGCTGTCTGGCCCGAGGGCAATGAAGATGGAATTCCTATTCTCCAAGACGGACGAAACGGTCTCCAGTTCTCTCACACAGACCCCAAATCCCTGCTCCACATGGAGACCTTCCACCAGCCATGAACGAAGAGGCAAGGACCTCAGCCCTCTGGGGAGCCAGGAGTTCTGAGACTCCAGAGAACCAGCCTTTCCCCAGTGAAGATTCAAAGCCTATTTTGGATGCAGGCCTATCCCCCAACCCCGGAAACCTATAGCTTATACCCATTGTGGCTCAAAAACCGAAGGATTCCAGCTCCCTGGGGAACCCAGACTCCCCTCCTTCATGTCCAATCCCCAATGGGAAGGAGACTGCCTTCATCAGCAATCAGGGCATCCACCTCCTCCTCCGCAAGGGAACTAGACACCTATTACATCTACGCTTGAGAGACCAAGATAGGCCCCTTCGATGAGTCCAAACCCTCAACTCACTTGAGGAGTTCCATAGTCTGATAGTTCCCAGAGATATCAGGAATCCCATCCCCCAAAGTCTGTTTCCCTTCACGACCCAGGAATCCTGGTGACCAGACGTCACCTACTCCAACCCCTAGTCAGAGCCCTGATTCCCTTCAAGCACGCAAAATTCTGACTAGCCGACCCCTCGCCCCTTGATCTCTCAGGCCCAGACATCCCATGCTAGAGTCTGGACCCTGCGCCCTCTCTAGCCCTGCCTCGGCATCCGCGCGCATCTCCTCCAGCGCCTGCAGCAGGACGCCCTGCGCCGCGCCCCTGGATGCTGTGGGATGCTGGGCACGACTCTATCTCCAGCTGCTTCTCATCAGGCTCCGCCAGCAGGGGGAGGGAAAGAGAGAGAGAGAGAGCGACCGCAAGGCTGTTGGAGGGAGGCGGGCTCTTGCAGGGCACTGGAGCAGCACCTCAGGTGTGCTTTGCGGCCACTTTGGCAGCGGGGGTCGGGGCGGGGTCGCCCAGGTGAGTACAGTTTGTAGCGCCCCAGTACCTGCAGGACTAGCCTCACCACACGTTCTCAGGGTAAGACCAGAACCAGCCGGGGATCACCCCCTCCTCAGGATCTGAATTTCAGCCCAAAGCGTTCACCTCCAAGCTTCAAAACACCCACATTTGAATGAACCCAACCTCTTCCTTTTGTTCCTCCAACCCTAAGGGTGCTGGCTGCTCCTGGCACTCGCTTCTGTGTTCTACCTGCGTCTTCTGTCCTCTTTAGTTCAACGTGGTGGTTTAGTCCCGAAGTCGTGCTGGACTCTGGGATCCCATGGGATGTAACCCGCCAGGCTCCTCAGTCCATGGAAGTCTCCCCGAAAGAATACTGGACTGGGCTGCCCTTTCTTTCTCCAGGAGATCTTCCCACACCAGGAATCCAACTTGTGTCCCCTGCAATGAAGGCAGATTCTATACTGACTGAGCCACCTCCTTACTAATTCCTGATACTAATTCTCTGGTAAACTAACTGGTGTGATTTCAGCCTCCTGGTGGGACCCAGACTGATACAATGGGTAGCACTGATGTTGGTGTCTGCCTTGTCACTGATTCCAGGTGGCACAGAGCTTGATTTTCAAAGGGCTGTAGGTGGTGGGAATACTTTGGCCATCAGATGTGAAGAGCTGACTCACTGGGAAAGCCCCTGATGCTGGGAAAGGCTGAGGGCAGGAGGAGAAGGGGGTAATAGAGGATGAGATGTTTGGAAGGCATCACCGACTCAATAGACATGAATCGGAGCACACTCTGGGATATAGTGAAGAAGAGGGAAGCCTGGCGTGCTGCAGTCCATGGGGTCTCAGAGAGTTGGACAGGACTTAGCGACAGAAAGACAATGTGGTGGGAGCAGAGGGAAAGGGAAAGAAAGCATGGGCC